>NC_087452.1:20107154-20799029 GCF_036321535.1 Camelus dromedarius
TTATACTAGCCACGTTAAAAAAGAATAAAAAATAGTTGAAGTCAATTTTAATAATGTATTTTATTTAACCCAGTATATCTAAAATATTATCATTTGGGCATGTAATTAGAAAGTGGGATATTTTACTTTTTTTTTTTCCTCTACTTAATCTTTCCAATTTGATGTGTGTCTTACATTTATATCACACGTCATTTGAACTAGCTGCAGGTCAAATAAATGCTCAGTAGTCAAGAGTAGCTTATATGTCCTACATAGTGATTTGATGTTTCTCACGTTATGAAAAGACCGCTACAGTAAGTCTAGTGACCAACTGTCCCCATACATCATTACATTATTACTGGCCATATTTATAATGCTGTATGGTATATCTCCATGGCTTATTTATTAGGAAATTGGAGGTATGTACTTCTTAATCCCGTATTTCACCAAAGTCCCTGCCCCCCCCCACCTCTGGCAAACACCTGCTTGTTCTTTGTATCTTCAGGTCTGTTTTCATTTTGTTTTGTTTTATTGGATTCCATAAAAAAGTGAGATCTTATGGTATATGTCTTTCTCTTTCTGACTGACTTCACTCAGATGATATCCTCTAGATCCATCCATGTTGTCATAAATGGTAAGATTTCACTTTTTTAATAGCTGAGTATTATCTCATTGTATATATATAGACCATGTCTTGTTTATCCATTCACTTAAGTTGCTTCCATATCTTGGCTATTGTAAATAATGTTGCAGCGAACATTGGAGTGCATATATATTTTGAATTAATTTTTTTCCTTTGGATAAATACCCAGAAGTCAAATTACTGGATCACATGGCAGTACTATTTTTTATTTTTCCAGGAACTTCCATACTTTTCCGTAGTGGCTGCACTAATTTACAATCCCACCAACAGTGCGCATGGTTTCCCTGTTCTCCATATTCTCACCAACACTTATTTGTTGTCTTTTCAATAGTAGCCATTCTGACAGGTGTGAGGTGGTATCTCTGTCGTTTTGATTTGCATTTCCATAATGATTAGTGATATTGAGCATCTTTTCATGTGTCTTTTGGCAACCTATACATCTTCTTTGGAAAAATGTCTATTCAGATCCTCTGCCCATTTTTTAATTGAGTTTGTTTTTTGGATACTGAGTTACATCAGTTCTTTATAGATTTGGAATATTAACTTCTTATCAGATACATTGTTTGCGAATATCTCACCCCAATCAGTAGGCTGCTTTTTCATTTGTTGGTTTCCTTCACTGAACAAAAGCTTTTTAGTTTGATGTAGTGCCATTTCTTTATTTTTGCTTTTGTTTCCCTTGCCTAAAGAGGCAGGTCCAAAAAAATATTAGTAAGACCAATGTCAAGCACCATCCTGCCTCTGTTTTCTGATAGGAGTTTTATGGTTTCAGGGCTTACATTTAAGGCCCGCTGAAGAATGGGACAGGCCTCCCACACAACCTTGTGGCCTGTGGCTGCTATAAGCCCACTGGTACACAAAGCAGGCTCCCCACGTGGCTGGCTGCACAGCTCTGCAGCACACAGCTGCTGCTGACCCACTGCAGAGCAGGGCTGGGACCCCACGTGGTCTGGTCATGCACAGCTGCTGTGGGCTCACTTGTGAGTCAGGCTCGCATCCCGCTCTTAATAGGAGTGGGAGGGTGCTTCCCAGCTCCAGTGTCATGGCAGTAGAACAAGCTCCCGAAGTGGCTGCTGCCAGCGTCTCTGTCCCCAAGGGACTTCTGCCTCTTGGGGAGACTCTTTTAAGATCAGCAAGTGGGTGTGACCCAGGCTCCTTTCAGACTGCTGCCTCTGTGCTGGGACTCGCAGGTTTGTGAGATTTTGTATGCATCCTTCAAAAGCAGGGTGTCTGTGCCCTGGAGCCCTCTGGCTCTCCTGAATGTCAGTCCTGCTCATTTGCAAAGTCACACATTCTGGGGCCTCATCTTCTCAGTACAGTAGCCCCTGGGCTGGGGAACTGGATATGGGACTCAGAACCCCCCTTCCTGGGGAAGACCTCTGCGGCTGTAATAGTCCTCCCATTTGTGAATCACCAGCCCAAGGATGTGGGTCCTGACTAGACCACGTCTCTGCCATTCCTACCTGTCATGTTGTGGCTTCTTTTTATCTTTAGTTCTGGGAAACGTTTTCTGCTAGTCTTCAGGTTGTTCTCATAAGAAAATAGAGAAAAGAGCTCTTTCCTTGGGGAGAGAGAACGTCTGAACACAAATCCTTGGCCCACATCTTAGCTGTGGGACTCTAGGCTGGCCAGTTCACCTTGCTAATCTTCCCCTTTTTTAATGAGTAATGAAGAAAAATGTTTCATGTGGCTTTTCTACAACACTATTACTATATTTAATTATTACATGTACTACTATATGTAAATATACTTCTTAAATGTAAAAGGCAAAGGAAGAAAGGGTAGCATCTACTGAGTGCTCCTGAGTAAGGAACTTTATATCCTCATTTTATAGCTGAGCAAATTGGCTCTCAGAAAACTCACTAAATGGCACAACGTCAAGAACCTAGGAAGTACCAGGATGAGGGTTCAAACCCAGTCTGTCTCTTTTCACAGTCTTTCTTCCAGTGGTTACTGTTCCCTTTATTAGACAGTGAAGTTTTCCACATGGTACAGTGGTATTCAGATCACCGAAATTTTCACCTAACAATTTCTTCTTTGTCAGAGGAAGTTTCGTGTTATAATCAGCAGTGCTGTTTCTTCACACATCATTATTACAGTGTTGGTTTTGCGATAGAATTTTCCAGTATTTATACTTTACCATCTTACTGGAGTTTTCAAGGCTATACCACTTACAACTCACTAAAAAGCAGTCCTGATGAAAATTCCAGTGGTGCTTTTAGCATCTCCTAGTTAACCTTCTCTTCAGTAACTGAAAACATACTAAATGAATGAATATCTTTGCTTAAATTTGTAGTGTGAAGCAACTGACTACAGAATAATAGTGTATTTATATGAGCTAATTTAAGAATTTCTTTGTTCCTCTTTTCTTTATTCTTCCCAGAAAGAAAGACATAAGAATATTTGAAGAGAAAAAAAAAAGTCCTTGTTTGGCCCTAGGTAACAACCTGCCTTCTCTAGGCATATCTATACCTGACTTCTACAAGTTAAGCATGAAAAACTATGGATAAAACTATGGATAAATTACTCTATCAGTTGCTGAATGTTATCTACCAGCAGTTCAATGTCAGTTCACAAGAAAAGTACACATTCTGTCGGCAGTTTATTTAAGTATCCCATTAAAAAGTGAAAACATATTTAAATTGAAATACCCATAAGATTTAAAAGAAGAAAAAGGAGGGAAGTGGGACAACTTTAAAGAGGACCAGGAAGAAGTGCATCAGTAATTTCTCTGTCAGGTAACACTTTCTCAAACTGGCCTGAACACCAAAGATGAAACAAATTTCTTTATCAAATGAGAATCTGAAGGAGGTCTGACCTTTGATCAGGTGTTCGTTTGTAGTTTTGACAAGGAAATTTGCATGAAAAAAAAAGTATGCTGGACAGTTACTACATGAAAAGTTAAGTTGCTGCAACAGAAAGGAAGCCAGAGGCCAAACTTCTTAAACAACCTGTCAGATAAAAGCTAGATTCCTTCTGTTGTGCACGTGGGATGTTTTTCAAGCTGCACAGGGTTTTTAGGGAGGACATAAGTAGTATTTCTTGTTCTGTGCTTCAACACAAAATACTTTCCATCTTTTTAGGCCTGAATTTGATCTGCTAATATTTCATCTTGCACATGTTACAGACTGGGATGGAGAAAAGCAAAAATGGTCACATAAATACCATCAGCCACCTAATTTGCCTTCAGTTGTTAGTCTACAAGATGATTAGTTATAGGCCTATCAGTTCCTTTTTAGTACCCCCTTTAAAATGCTATCAAAATACCAAAAGATGTCTTTTAAAAGTTAACTAAAAATGATTTAATATAAAAATATTATATAATTATCTGAGTGAATGAGTATTTATATGTAAAATCATAATGGTACAGAAATAAGATTATTTTTCTTACCATTCACAGTATCAGTCTGATAGTTGGTAATAAATCTATTTGTAAAGCGATCCTTAGTGTCAAAAGTCCAGCTAAAGTGGTAACCAAATAGTGGAAAGGATACAGTGCAACGACCCTCCCATGACTTCTCACCGGATGCATTTTTCCATTCATTCGAAGTATAGTGTTTTTTAAAGAGTGTTTCAAGCACATAGCAGGCACTTAATAATATTTGTAGAATGAAAGAATATTGTACACGACAGTTACTTGAAAACGGGAAACAAATGAAGTTCTGCATTTGTCCTTCTCACAGAGCTCCTCGCTGAACAGATTCATTTTTACTTTTGAGGAGATAAATAGGATTATGGTTAAGTGCATGGGCTTTTGAATCTCACATCTTAGTGTACATCCCAGATAAATCTTTACCAACTCAATCACCTTGGGTTAGTTAATAAATCTACCTACACTTCCATGTCTTTCTCTTTAAAATGGAAATAATGGATAAAGGCATCTACCACCTAAGATGATATACATAAAGAGCTGGGATATAGGAAGTGTTCAGTAAGCGACAGCTAAATAGCTTTTGAGTTTTATAAATGATGCCACATGCATTCTCCACAAAACACCCGTCCTTAGCACAACCATCGTCTGAGTCATGCCTTCAGATGTGTGCATTTGTTGATATGTCTCCCATCCATGGTAACCCAAGGGAGTCTTTTCAGTTGAAATACGTACTGGTCCTCATTCCTGGTGGTATGTACCACAGCACTAGCCTCAGCTGACATAGACAGTATGCCTGATACAGAGTTTTGTGTCTTTCAAGGTGACTTCTCCCTCTGAATAGATTGATCCTGGTGTCACTTGTCCATGAGAGGGGAGTTTGAATGGGTTATCTTAAGGTCAATATCATGTTTTGTGAAAATCAAGAGGTAAAATAAATACTAGTTCCTGATTGTTGGTTTCTTTCTGCTCTAAACTTTGCTATGCAAAACCCTTCTCCTTTCTTTAATATTCTCTCCAAAATACATAAGACACCTTAAAAGAATCTTTCAGCACGTGATAAATGTTGTCTTCGAATAGCCTTAGGCTTTTTCCTTCTTCTTCTTTGTGTCTCCTTAATCTAAGAAGTCAAAAAGGAAAAAGCAGGGAAGTGAAATCTGAAATTAGAGTTAGTGATCTAGGCCTGCTGCTCTTCTTTCATGAAATATTTATTTCATACTTATCCGTGGAAGCTTGTTAGCCTAGTGTTTTGAAAATCAGTAATCCATAATTTAAGAGTACAGATGATCTGATCTTACAGAGACCAACATCTGGCAGAAAGGAATAGGGAAAATGCTTGAATGTGTTCCCTTGATTTTTAACCAAGCGGGTGAAAAACATTGACATCTGGTCTTCTTCCAACAATTCTGACCTTCTGTTGAGGCACTTATACCACACAGTGAACACTTTGCAAAATAAGGCCTCTTATAACTTTCATAAAGATCCTTAAAATCATCGTTCCATTGAAGAACATTTGCAGGACCAGTATAGATCACACCTGGTGAATGTTGCTCATTATGACCGAATTGACAGATTCTTAGAAACACTCATTTATGGGATGAGTAATGACTCTGAACTTGTATATTGAATATTATTTTCTAGAAAGTAATTCTGAATCAATGATTCTAAATAAAGCATAAATATGCTGATATCTCTCAGTGTGAAAGAAATAGAAGGAAAGCAGACTAAACTCAACACCACCAATACATTTGGCCTGACGTGTCTGCCACAGATTGTCTTAAATTAAAACGGCATTATTGAGAGAATTCACATACTGAAAAATTCTCCCTTTTAAAGTGTTCAGTAGGTTTTTAGTATGTTCACAGACATGTACATTATTTCAGAAAATTCTTGCCAGCTCAAAAAGATTCTTGTTATTTTCAAGATTGTTTTGGTTATTCTGGGTTCCTTCTATTTTCATAAGAATTCTATTTTAGGATCACCTTTTTCACCTCTGCAAAAGTAGCAGCTGGGATTTTGATAGGGATTAGGTTGAGTTGGTAGGTCAGTTTGGAATATATTGCTATCTTAACCATATTAAGTCTTCTGATCCATAGACATGGGATGTCTTTCTATTTATTTAGGTCTCCTTTAGTTTATTTCAGAATGCTTTATAAAAGTTTTTGGTGATAAATTTTACACTTCTTTTGTATTTATTTCTTAGTGTTTTATGATTTTTGGTACTGTTGTAAATATAATTGTCTTGATTTTATTTTAGAATTGTTGATTACTAGTGTATAGAAATACAATTGATTTTTAAGTTGTTTTTGCATCCCACATCCTTTCTGAACTCACTTTTTGGGCCTAATGATTTTTGAGTGGATTCCTTGAATTTCTACATACGAATCATATGACCTGCAAATGGAGAAACTTTGACTTATTTTTTCTAATCTGAATGCATTTTATTTATTTTTCTTCATAATTGCCCTGACTAAAACCTCCATACAAATAAAGGTGTCAAGAATGGATATGCTTATCTTGTTCCTGATCTTAGAAGAAAAGCATTCTGTCCTTTACTATTTGGTAAGATGTTAGCTGTGGGTCTTTCATAAGTAGCATTTATCAGGTTGGGGAAATTCCTGTCTATTCCTAATTTGTTGAGTGTTTTACTGTGAAAGTATGTTGGATTTTTGTCAAACAATCATGTGGTTTTTGTCCCTTATGCTATGAATATGGCATACAACATTGATTTTTCATATGTTGAATCCATCTTCCATCCCTAGGGGATAAATTGCATTTTTGTTGTGGAGTTTTGTCAGTTTTTGTATAATCCTTTTTATGTCTTGCTGGATTTGGTTTGCTAGTATTTTTTGAGGATTTTTGCATTTATAAATCATAAAGGATATTGGTCTGTAGTTTTCTTTTACTGTTATGTCTCTGTCTGGTTTTAGTATCAGGGTAATATTGGCCACATAGAGCAAGTTGGGACACACTCCCTCCTTTTCTACTTTTTGGAACAGTTTATGAAATATTAGTAATGATTCTTAAACATTTGATAGTCTTTCCCAGTGAAGCCATCTGAGCCTGGGCTTATCTTGTGGAATGTTTTGATTACTATTTCAGTCTCTTTGCTTGTTATATATCTGTTCACACTTTGTATTTCTTCTTTCAGTTTCAGTAAGTTGTGTGTAGACCTCCCATTTCATCCATTACCTGATTTGTTGCTGTACAATTATTCATAGTATTCCTGTGTAATGTCTACTAATTTCTCTAGGAGTGGTACTGATACACGTCTCTTCTTAATATAGTAATTTGAGTCTTCTTTTTTATTTGGTCCATCTAGCTAAGTCTATTCTCAATTTCATAAATTTCTACTGTAATCTTTATCAATTTACTTCCATCTGCTTCGGTTGCATTTTGTGTGTGTGTGCAAGGTCAGATTATTGATTTGAGACTTTTCTTCTTTAATAAGGGCACTTAGAGCTATAAATTTCCTTCTAAACACTCCTTTAGCTGCATCTCATAAATTTTGATATATATATATTTTTTTTATTTTTATTCTTAAGGTATTTTCTAATTCCCTTTGACTAATTTTTTGTCCAATTGGTTATTTGAATCTGTTGTTTAATTTCTATATATTTATCATATTCAAAATATCCTCTTTTACTGATTTCTAATTTTATTGCATTGTGGCTAGAGAAAATATTTTTGATCCTTTTTTGATTTATTAAGGATTATTTTATGGGCTAACATATGGTTAATCCTGGAAAATGTTTCATGTGCATTCCAGAAGAAAGTATGTTCTACTGTTCTTGGATAAAGTATTCTGTGGATGTCTGTTAGCTCTAGTTTGGTTTATAGTGTTGTTCAAGTCTTTCTTTTCTTTGTTCATCTTCTGCCTAATTGTTTTATCCATTAGTGAAAGCGAAATACTGAAGTCACCAACTATTACTGTGGAATGGTCTATTACTCTCCTTAGTTCTGTCAGTTTTTGCTTTCATTTATTTTGAGGCTCTGTTGTTAGATGCATATATTTTTATAACTGTTATATATTTCTCATGGATTGATGATTGTATTATTATAAAATGTCCTTCTTTGTCTCTACTTACATTTTTGGTCAAAGTTGTTTGTTTTTTTTTTTTTTTTTTTTTTTTGATACTAACCATTGCTATCTTGCCTAACAGTTTAGGCTCAACAGTGGTTACCGTTTGCTTACTATGTCTTTTTGTGTCCTTCTGCTTTCAACCTATTCAAGTCTTTAAATCTAAGCAGCATATAGTTGGATCATCTTTTTTTTTTATACAGTCTTCCATGTTCTTCATTTTGATTGGAGTGTTTAATTCATTTATATGTAATAAAATTACTGATATGAAAGATTTATACCTGCCATTTTGCTATTTACTCTCCATGTCTTACATCCCTTTATACTCCTCTGTTCCTCTCTTACTGACTTCTTTTGTATTAAATAGATATTTTCTAATGTACTATTCTCATTCTCTTTTTAATGTATTTTGTTTTCTATTTTGAGCTATTTTCTTGGTGGATGTGCTGAAAATTACAATTAACATCTTAACATAAAAATCTAGTTTGGATTAATGCCAGCCTAATTTGAATAGCATAGAAAACTTTGCTTTTGTATAGCTCCATTTCCTCCCTGCTCCTTCTTGTGGTTATTGTAATACAAATTAAATTTTCATACATTATAAGCCCATCAAGATATAATTGTTGTTATAATTGTTGGTTTATGCAGTTGTCTTTTAAATCAGGAGAAGGGTAGTGTTACAAATTAAAAAATAATCATGCTGTCTTTTATATTTGCCTCTAGTTAACTTTCCTTGTTCTGTTTCTTCATGTTTCACATTCTTGTCTGGTGTCCTTTGATTTCAGCCTGAAATACTCTCTTTAGTGTTTTTTGGTGGTCAAGTTTTGGTGGTCATTGCAAGCTATTCTGGCATTTTTTTTTTAGTCTGATTTTTAATTAGTCTTTGTTTTTGAAGGATAATTTTGTTAAATATAGAATTCTTGGTGGACAGTCTTCTTCTCTCAACACTTTGAGTGTGCCATCTACTGCCATCTGGCCTCCATGATTTCTGATGAGAAATCAGTTGTTAGTCTTACTGAAGATACGTTGTACATGATGAATCACTTTTTTGTTACTACTCTCAAGAGTCTCTCTTTATCATTGGCTTTTGACAGTTTGATTATGATGTTCCAAGTGTGGATCTCTGAATTCATCTTACTGAGTTAAGATAATGAACTAAGAGTTCATTAAGCTTCTAAAATATATAGAGTAATACACTTCAAGTTTTGAAAGTTCTCAGTGATTATTTCTTCAAATATTCTTTTTGCCCCTTATTTTCTCTCCCTTCTTCCAGGGATTCCCCCTATGCATATATTGGTGCATGTGATATTGTATTGTTATACAGATATCTGAGACACTACATATCTTTTTTCTTTTTTACTTCTCTTCCTTGGTTGGGTAATCTCAACTGAGCTGTCTTTAAATTTGCTTATTCTTTCTTCTGCCAACTCATTCTGCTGTTAAAAATTCCCCTCTGGTGAATTTTTCATTTGTTATTATACTTTCCAACTCTAGAATTTATAATTGTTTCTTTTAAATGATTTCTATCTCCTTATTGATAATCTCTATTTGGTAGACATTATACACATACTTTCTTTTAGATCTTTGGATATTGTGATCTGAAGTTCATTGGATTGGTGGGTTTAAAGTTTTTGTACAGTACATCCAATGTACTATACTTCCTCAGGGACAGTTTCTAGTGACTGCTTCTTTCTCCCTGTATAAGCTATACTTTTTTGTTTCTTCATATGTCTCATTTTGTTGTTGTTGAAAATTGTTTGTTGCCTAATGTAAAGTTGCCATTCTTATAATCAGATTCCTCCTTTTCTGGGTTTATTGTTCCTTTTTGTTGTTGTTCTTGCTGCTTGTTTAGTGACTTTTCTGAACTAATTCTTAAAGTTTATATTCTTTGTAATGTGTGGTCACTAAAATTTTAGCTCATCTTAGTAGTCAGCTAATTAACTATATACAATTTTTCTTAAATTCTTTGAGTAAATAAATCTCTCAGACTTTGCTGTAAAGGTCCTCTGTGCCTGCTGGGGCATGCCATAAGTGCTTTAGCAGTTAGTTTACAACCCTGCTTTAGGGTTTACTTCTTGCTTGTGCAGAGCCTCAGGGTCAGCTGGAGGTGGGATATTGGCGTCTTCTCATATCTTTTATGGGCATATGTATGGTCCTACACATGCATATGGTCTTTTAGATCCCCTGGATTAATATTGGAGCTTTTCAGAACTCTCTAGGGACATCCCATTTCGCTGGTTTTCCTTTCAGTTTTTTTGATCAGTCTTTTGTTTGTCCCAACTGTTATTCTCACCTCAGACAGCTGTGATGTTAAACAGTTACCACTAATTGCTTTGAACAAATGCCAAAGGAAAAGGCTGTTTGCACTGAGCACGCTCTGAATCTGGTCAAATAAATACAAGCCCTGCAAATAGGGGTTCTTAGAGAGCTTCCAGAAAGTTAAGAGTGGAAAATTCTCTAGAAATGAGGCTTCTGGGGAACTCTAAACTCATTCTGCCCTCTCCAGTGATTGCTAGGCTACTGATTTTCAAAGCTGTCCTAGTTGTGAGACTGTTTTCAAGGCTAGTATGAAACTGGGGTGAGGGAGTTGAAATTAGGGTAAGATAAAATACTACAAAGCTCACTGTTCTTCCTGAGCATCTGCCGTTTTTCTTGTGTAATACTCATTGCATGCCTTTGGTTAATTTCCAAAGTTCTGATAAAGTTGATGATGACAGTCTTTTACCATTTTTCTTTCTTTGCTTTTAGGGGTGAGCATATTTTCAGAAGCCCTTACTTTCTGTCATTCCAGAAGTTCTTCATACAGGTTATTTTTAAATGGAGAATTGAAGCACCTATACTTTATTTTGGCACAATTATGCAAGTGTCCCTTTTAACAGTCTCAATCCAGTTGGCCCAACAAATGCATTCACAGGCCCAAAAAAAGAAAGTAATTCATGAGGACTCAGACAGAATCAAACCGGTTCTTGTTGGATAAAGAAAGGAGTTAGTTGTGAATAGAAAGCTTAGTGACCTCTAGTGATTTTACAGCAAGGGGAAGTTGTCTAAACACTTCCTAATACCCAACCCATGTGTCCCACAAAAAAGAGTGTTCTTCAGCAAATGCAACTCTGGCTAGCAAGATTTTCACCACCCAAGTATTCAGTCATTGACACATGTTTAGTTTCTGTGCCAGCATTTCTCATGAGAAAATCATCATATCTAGATAAAAAGGTATGAACAGTAACTTACAGGGAAATTGGCATCTTTTGAAGAGACAGAATACATGTTGTCTTCATCTAAACTGTAAAGAAAGTGACTCTGAGAAACAATTTGAATTGTTGTGGGTATTTCTAAAGAAAATAAAGTGAAAATGTGAATACTGAGAATCTTCTTTATGGATCAACTGTAAAATTTGTCCAGTAATTAACATTTGGGAGATTTAGGTTTTCTCTAAGAGAAAGAATATATTTTACATATTCACAAGCATCTACAAGTTTCTTAAACAATAGCCAGCATTTTAGTTTTTGTTTTTTAAGTGGAACAGAAGGTAACTGACCTGAATGGCTTTGAGGGGAAAGAGGGAGTAAGAAACACAGTACAATAAAGTAACATAATCAGTTCTATTGAAATGTGTGACAAAGACCTGAATAGCCAAAAAGGGTTATAAATCACTGGGCACAGATCACTGTCACTAAGGAATTCTGTTGATTATAGAAATATGAAAATATCTGCAATAGAAACCAAGTTGGAAGGCTTTGTATCAGCTTCTGAAAGAGGAAAGCGTTAAAAAAAAATAGAGCATCATCTATGCCTTATTTTTTTAAAATAGAAAGTGGCAAAGAAGGAATAGATTTGACTCAGACAGTGGTATTCAGATCTAAAGTAGAGTTGGCCATTATGGAGGGTGAGGGGATGCCATCAGTGGTATGTGATGCCCCAAACATGAGGAACTAAGTGGCTGTGACACCTGGTTAGCCTTTGCTAACTTCTAATCCAGGATCTATCACGATGCTCTAATTATAGAACTCATTGCTAATGCTTGAAGAAGCAAGACTGAGTTATTTGGAATTTTAAGTACAGTGCCATTTACCAAAAAGCATATCGTGTTTCCTATTACGTTGAATCTAAAACACAATTGCTGAGAAACAGAGAAACATTTTTATAAGCCCAGATGACTTTTCCCTCTCCTTCCACCCACCCTTCTCTCCAGATTGCTAGGAATCTGCTCTCGTCTTTAACAGGGTTATTTTTCACATATTGTTCGTTTGTGCATTTCTTTTTTATTGCTATTCTGTATTTTATCCCTTTACTCATTGTAAATGTGTTTGATTTCCTGCCTCTGTCATATTATAGATTTTATTATTCTAATCCTTCTGTGATTTTTTGTTTGTTTGTTTCTGTTTGTTTGCTGAGTCTTGCTCATGGTAGATCATTTTCTCTTATTTTTTTTTTAATGTATGGTTGTATATTCATTTTAAATAGGATTTGATTTGTCCATGTAAATCCCGTGTGACCTGGGTAATTGAAGTGCCCTTTCAGGTGGGTTTTATGGTCCCTTCTCAGGTTATCCAGGGGTAACACTGTGCCATACTAGTTTCTATTACTTTCTTAGCTGGAGAGGGTTTACCTGTTTCACTTAAGTATACAGTTTGACTCTAAACTTGGTACAGGTGTAAGTTCAGAGATGATTTCTTTTCCAGCTTTATTGCGATGTAACTTATACATAACATTGTATAAGTTTGATACATGTATATATTGTGAAAGATTTACTACAATCACTGATAACACATCCTTCACCTCACATAAGTACTGTTTGGTTGTTGTTGTTACTGCTTTGGTTAAAACTCTGGTTTTATAGCTCTTCTCTCATAGCAACTTTCAAGTATACAACACAATGCTAATCACTGTACTCATCCTTCTGTGCATTAGATCCCTGGGAAAGTTCAGACTGTTGATTTATCCCAGGAAATTTTAATAGAGCTTTTTCCCAACCAAAGCCAAGACATAGAAGTAAGCTCCCTTATCACTCCCGTGAGCTAGTGGGTAGAGATTATTTGTCCTATTTGCAGTGGAGTTACACTCTTTGAAGGCCTAGCTTAATGCAGGATCTTGTGTTTCCTCTCCCCAGCATATAAGGCCTTAAAACTTATTTTCTCTTTTTATGGCATTAAGAGTTAAACTATGAGCCACTACCAGCCTTGAAAGCTCTCAGAGTTGGTGCATTGACTGTCTAAAATCTGTGTTCTTGTTTATTCTGTCACTTGTAGGTTTGCCTTTCTTTCTTATAATACTGATCATGTACCAACAAATAGTCTTAGTTCAGGCTGCTGTAACAAAACACCATAGACTGGGTGGCTTAAACAACAGGCATTTGTTTCTCAGTTTTGGAGGCTGGGAAGTCCTAGATCAAGGTGCCACCAGATTTGGTGTCTAGTGAGGGTTCTCTTTCTGGTTTGCAGACAACTGCTTTCTCACATTATCCTCACATGATAGAGAGAAAGAACCTTAGTCTTTTCCTCTTTTTATAAGGACATTAACTTCATCATGGGGGCTCTATCCTCATGACCTCCTCTAAACCTCCTCTAAGTTCTAAACTGGACTCCAACCAGTGGATTTGAGGGAGACACAAACATTCAGTCCATAGCACAAGTTATGTCATATTTTGTTTACTTTATTTAGACACACTAGCTGAGTGTACTGCCTTGCCAGAACTATAAGCTTCTGGGTCCCCACTTTTTTCTTCTCATGCTAGTGGGCAACATATTTGTAGATGGATGTCTTTAATTCTAACTGGAGATTCCCAGAGTACCCACATTCTTTGTCCAAGATTGACAGAGACACTAATATTCCTCTTCTTACATGATTCCTTCTTATTATAAAATCACACATTCAAGAAGTTTAGTCAGTTTACAAAAGATAAGAACAAAATACAAAAGTTAATTATATTTCTATCCTCTAGCAACGGACAATCAAAAAATGCAATTAAGAAAAAACAGTTCCATTTACAATAGCATCAAAAGAAATAAAATGCCTAGGAATACATAAACCAAAAGGAATATAAAACTTTTACACTGAAAGGTATAAGATAGCATTCATAGAAACTAAGAAGGATCTAAAGAACTGGAAAGAGATCCCAGGTTCAGGCATTAAAAGACTAATATTATTAAGGTGGTAATAGTCCCCATACTGATCTGTAAATTCAGAGGAATCTGTATCAAAGTCTTAGCTGCCATTTTTGCATAAATTGACAAGCTTATTCTCAAATTCATCCAAAATGCAAGGAAGAACCAAAACAGTGTCTAAAAAGATGATCAGAGGTAAAGAACTCGCATTTTCCAATCTCAAAACTTGCTATTAAGTTATATTATTCAAGACATTGTGCTTTTTTATATTAATAAAAATAAGAATCAGTGGAATAGAACTGAAAGTCCAGAAATAAACCCTTTCCTTTATGGTTGGTTGATTTTTTGACAAGGGTGCCAAGAAAAGTCAGTGGGCAAAGGATAATCTTTTCAACCAGGTGTGCTGGGACAATTGGATATCCACATATGAAAAAACCAAGGTGAACCTCTTCCTTACACCATACAGAGAGTTTAAATAAAAATGAGTGATAGGCTTAAATTTAAAAGCTAAAATTATAAAAACTTTAGAAGAAAACATAGGAAGAAGAATAATTCTTCATGACCTTTAGATCAGGCAGTGGTTTCTTAGATATGATATCAAAAATAGAAGTTACAAAAGAAAAAATAGGTAAGTTGAACTTCATCAAATTGAAAATATTTTGGCTTCAAAGGACACCATCAAGAAAGTAAAAATATAACCTATGGAATGGAAAAAATATTTGTAAAGCATGTATGCTAAGGGTCTTGTATCAAGAATATAAAAAGAGCTCTTAGAACTCAATAATAAAACTATGAATAGCCCAATGGGTAAAGATTTTGAATAGACATATCTTCTCCAAACAACATATACAAATGGACAATAAGCACATGAAAAAAATGCTCAGCATCATTAATCCTCAGGGAAATGCATATCAAAACCAGTGATTTACCACATCACACAAGAATGTCTAAAATAAAAAAAAGATAACAGGTGTTAACAAAGATGTGGAAAATTAGAACCCCTCACAGATTGCTGGCAGGATTGTAAAATGGTGCCACTACTTTGGGAAAGAGTTTGGCAGTTCATCAGAAAATCTAAGCCTAGGATTTCTTTGTAACCGAGCAAGTCCATGTCTAGATATATACCTACAATAAATGAAAGTAATCACCTGTAACTGAATGTTTGTAGCAGCATTGTTCATAATAGCCAAAAAGTAGAAACAATCCAAATGTTCATCATGATAAATGGATAAATGAAGTATATATCCATACAATGGAATATTATTTGGCCATTAGACGAATCAAGTACTGATATTGCTACAGCATGGGTGACCCTTGAAAACATGTGAAGTGAAAGAAGCCAAATGCAAAGGCCACATTGTATGAGTTTATTTATTTAGAATCTCTGGAATAGGCAAATCCATACAGACGGAAAATAGATTTTTGATTACCATGGGCTGGAGGAGGACAAAATGGGCAATGACTACTGAAGGGTACCAAGTTTCTTGTAGAGATGATCAAAACGTTCTAGGATTAGGTAGTGGTGATGATTGCACAACTCTGTGCATATGCTAAAAACCACTGAATTGTATACTTTGTTATGATATGTGAATTATATCTCCATAAAGCTGTTTTTAAAAAATCACACTCAGAAAACTGTACATTTAGAAAATAAAGACAAAGATAAAAACAGCCAACAACCCCACATTTTAAAAAACTCTCCTGGGAACAACTTAATGTGTTTCTTGCTTGCATTTTATTATGTGTATATTTTATTACTTATAATTCACATATACTTTTAACTTTTTATTCTGTTTTTTTTCTACTTTACATTAGTCCTAAGTGGTTTGTTTTTTTCATTTTGCTTCCTGGTCTTGATAAGTACCATTGATGATAGCCACTTAATTTCTGCAACTGGATACACCACTTTTTATTAAGCAGTTCCTCCACTTGCTGTTTTATTTGTTTCCATTTCTTTTACTGTGATAAAAATGCAGTGATAAATAACTTTGTATATATAATTTTTGTTAGTATGTGGATTATTTCCATCGGGTAATTTTTAAAAAGGAAAGTGTTACTGCTATGTCAAAGGCTACAAACATTTCCTAATGCTTTGTGGATTTTGCCAAGTTTCCCTCCAAAAGAGTTTCTCTGTCATTCCATTAAGTATTGTGGAGCCAAGTAACTCTCCATCACTGCTAACATTATGTCCAGAGGATTTTCTGCAGACCCTATGTGTGCAAATTCACCCCAGGTCTTTGAGAAATTGGTGGTGTGCTGTTAAAAGGATGAGAGCAACCGTGAAATTGGTTGTGAACAGGTGCATTGCACAATTGATTTTCCAAGCCTCAGTCTCTTCTATAATTAATCATAGGCTCTTTACAAAGTCATATTACAGAAAAGCCCACCACTTACAGAGCCAGGAACGCACATGGTACCAGGAATTAGGAAAAGATGGAGGAGAAAGATGAACAGAGGCAGAGGAAACGGGTCACAATGTCTCAAAACAAGTTTCCCTTGGGCCTAGGAAATTCGTATCATGCCAGTCCCCTGAACTGCTTCCTGTCTAAGCATTTAAATCATCAGAGTACCAAGCCTGTTCTTCTAAGGGCTCTGTAATTGCTGAGGGAACCAGGTTTCCTTTCCAGGTCCCTTTTGGTTTTGTAAGTCACCTTTGGGAACCATCCATGCCACCCCAACCAAGAGTTTTCTACAAGTCACTTTCCTAAAGTAGGGTTTGGTTATTGACCTAAGTATTTCACCCAGCTGTGCATAGTATATGGCACCCCCAGCTTCTACGAGGCTGAGAAAGAAGTTGTTTTCTTACTTCATTCAGCGCAGAACTGAGTTGAAGAGCCAGTTCTTGGTGGTCCACCCAAAACAAATGGCTGTGTCAGATTGAACAACTGGCATCTTTCACAACATGAGCTCTCAGGGAGAGAAGCTTAAAGCAAATCACCAACTGGCATAGCATTCTAATTTCTGACACATGTATTAATCACAGTTTTGCATTTCCGCATGCCCACACCCTCGCTTCATTCCTGCGTACATAATTTATGTGCCCAGTTCATAGTTCACATTGATGAAATCTACTGGGTGGATTCAGTTAGAATTTCAATCCACTCATCTTTAAAGTCATTTTATTCTCCTGTGTCTTTCAGACTCAGTCCAGAAGGAGTCTCCATTACTACCATGTGAAGTTGTTTTCTGTGTCACTGCTTCCTTTTCCTTAGAGTTGGAAAGGTCTATATTTTTCTTACTATCACAGGTTTTTGGGGGAAGATTGTTATAATTCATCCATTAATCCCCTTTGTTCATAACGTATCTTACCCGTCATTCTTCACACTTTCAGAATCCACATTAAATCTGCATCTTTTAGTATAATTATTTGAGTGTCTTCTCTACCAATCCTGTTCCATAGCTTTTTTCTTTCTTTCACTTTGAACTTTCTCATGTCCATCTGCTAACACAGAATACTTTTCAAACTCTAATATTATCATAGTAATCACCATGGTAATATTTTCATGACACCTTAATGTATTTATTACTCATTTATTCAACAGTTTTTTAAATCCAGTGTCTGCTGTGTTTCCTGCACTTTGCTGAGCACTGAGGAGGCAGTGATGAGCAAAAAGAAATTGTACCCCTACTTTCAGGGAACTTACAGTCTGGTAGAAGTGCCAGATAAGTAAATAAAAATAAGATTTTTTAAAAATTGGAATTGCCATAAATACTCTAAAGGAGAGGTGTCAGGTACTGGAGGGTTTATGAGAGGAGGCTATAACTTGGTTAGCAAAGTCTGGGAAGTGAGTTTCTGAGGAAGTGACACAAACTGGGACGTGAAGGATAAATAGGGATTATTCATGTGAATGGGGAGGGGAGATAAGAATGTTCCAGGCAGAGGTAACAGTATGTGCAGACCTTCTCATGGGAGCAGAAAGTGTCCACAACTGAGCAAAGGCCGTGGGGGGTGAAAAACATGGAAGAGGGGAGGAGTGTGGTAGGAGTGCAGTTGGTGAAGAAAGCAGTGGCCTTGTGAATATTTGTCTTCATCCTGGGAGCAGTTACATTAGTTTTAATTATCACTGTCTTAAAGCTGCAAATGTTAACAATACGTAACCATTAGAATCATTATCAATTGTGCAGTACCCAACAGCAAGTCTGAATTCAAGTACTCATACAGCCCTAATGCAGTTACAGGTGTTATTCTGGCTGTTTGCCTATGATCTTCCTTGCCCTTGATTTTGAACATATTATTTTAAAGTCCCCAATAATGTTTTCTGATCATGTGTTTTCTGTACCTAATCTTCTGTCCCACTGGTGCCTTGGCACAGTGCGTCATGCTTAGCCAGTGCTCAATAAATGCCTACAGAATGCTGATTGAGAGAAAGAGTGAGTTTGAGGTGGCCAGAGGCCAGTCTGTTAAGGGGTCATTGAGAGAGCCACATTCTGATATTCACCCACAAACTTATTTCTGATACAACAGAAGAAAAAGAGAGTGGGGCTATGAACACTGTTTCAAATTGAAGGATATTTCCACCTGTGAATTATGACTACTTCTTCAGCTGATTTCTGCCTTCTAAAATGACTCCCCTCTTCACACTCGCTGTATTGCTTTCATCTGAGTTGAGTGTTGTCTGATGTAATCAGAGTTGACAGGACGCCCACCTGTTTCACAGATACATCGTGTCGTAGGAATGTGTGAAACATCAAACAGCATTGTGATAAATCGTTCACTACTGTGTTTGAGATAACTGTTTCCCCAGAGTAGCAGAAAGCTTTATAATAACTTTTTTTAAAACCCAAGAAGCTAGTTAGGTTCATATCATATCATAAAACCCAAGAAGCTAGTTAGGTTTATAGAACAGTTTCAGCATGCAACACACTGTCCTATGGGAGCCGACAGATGCAAGATGATTATGCAGCGATTCCAACCCTTTTGAGGAACTCACGAATCCCATGCGTGAACATAACTCTCATTCACAGCAGATCTGGTATTTATGATAGATACTGGACACATGGAAGGCCTTGTAAATGAATGTGAAATAACTCCGTAGAGTAACTTTAGAGTTGGTGTCTTAGTCCCAGAGCACTTATATTTTGATCAGATTTGTTCACTCAGCTACATCTGTTGAGTGCCAAGTCCTGTGCTAAGTGCTGGAAATACAAAGATTAGACATTTCTTGTCTTTGAGAATCTCAGGCCAGTGATAAAGACATAAAGAGATCACTGTCATAAAATGCGGCAACTGTAACACCAGCAGTATGTACATAGTTTTAAAGAAGCACAAAGGAAAGGGCCTGGAACCCAGAGTGGAGCTAAGTTCAGTTCTCAATAGAGTCAGTAGGAACTGGATCCTGAAGGGTGACTGGGTTAGAGACAGGTCAATGAGGACAACGAGGGCATTGGAAAGAGTGTGTAAAGACACAAAGGAGTACAGTGCACCTTGTTTGGAGAAATGAATAGTTATTCTGCATTCCAAAAGTATCCTCTTCCAGCAGGAGGAAATTCTAGACAAGTTGCTTGTAGGAAGGCTGTAAGTTGACTTAAAAATTTTGGACCTTATCTTATAGAGCAACTATGAGTCATTGAAAACTTTAGCCAGTGACATGGTCAAATCCACATTTTAGAGGAGGCATAGCAGAGAGGGATCTGGAGTCAAGAGACCAAAATGGGAGATAAATGCTCTGACCAAGCAAGAAGAGGTGAGGGCAGGGCTAGAGTAGAGTATCGCTGTTGCTGCCCACCTGTTTCAATGCCCCATGCAGGCAAAAGAGGAAAAGGTGTTTTGCTGTTTTTCTTTTTCTGACCTGGCTGCGTTAATATATGCAAATAGAATGTAGCATGTGTTAGACTCCTCAAGAGATTTGGTTAGTGTAGTTAAATTGGACTGAGTTAATTCTCTAAAGGAACCAGGATCAAACTCAACTAATCGTGAGCACCAACGTTTTCAGATCTAATCTGCAAAATGGGCTTCATGATAGGACCTTCCTCATCGGGCTGGCCTGATGATTACATAAGATGATGTCTGCAAAGCATCTGACCCTGTGCTGGCCCATAATAGACACATATTAAGTGTTAGTTGTCATTACTGGTTCAGTGGAGAGTTAATAAGCATCTAATCTGAGCCGTCAAATACTAAGCCAGACAATAGAGGTAAAATCACAAAGAGAACAGAGACCCTGCTCTCCTCAGTCTCCTAGTCCACTTGGAGAAAGCAACCTACAAAGAAGTGATTACAAGAGTGGGGCAAGTTGAAATAAAGGGTATGAAGAAGATGTTAGAGGTTATAGAAAAGAGTATTCACTCCTGACTAGATGGACAAGGTCCAAAGGTTTTAAGGAAAAGGGCCATTTGTACCTAATTAGAATAAATGAAAAGGGTGTTCCAAACAGCTGCACAAAGGCTTTATACTCCAAGGGTTCTCTGAACCGGCAGCACCAGAATCAGCAGCTTGGGAGCTTGTTACAAATGCAGAATCCTGGAGCCCACACCTACAGAGCCTGAATTTTAGCAAAATCCCCATGTGACTTGTGTCCATGTTAAAGCTTGAGAGGCAGTACAAAGATAGAAGTAGTGAAAAACGTGACAAGTACAGAATGTGTTATTTACTGAATCCAAATGACTCCTTTTAAAAAATCAAAATAATACAGGGGAGAATTGACATTTTTTCCTTCCCTAATTAACTTTTTGAACGAAAATGAAACATAACATATTAAACTTACGAGATGCAGCTAGAGGAGTTCTTAGGGGGACATTAATAGCTGTAAATGCCTATATTATAGGGGAAGAAAAGTCTCAAGTCAGTAACTTAACTTTCCATATTAAGACACTGGAGGGGGTAAAAAAGGCAACTGAAACTAGAACAAGCAAAAAGAAGGAAATAATGAAGATTAGAGTGAAAATTAATAAAATAAAGAATAGAATAAACAATACTAAAATGTCAGTGAAACAAAAAGTTGGTTCTTTGAAAAGGTCAACAAAATTATAACAAGCCTTATAAAAGCTAGAATGACCAGGAGAAAGAAGACTCAAATTACTGAAATCAGGAATGGTCAGAAAAGTGTGGGGAACATAACAGGTACACAATTTTAAAAATGTTGAATAAATGAATGAAGAATAAATTGAGGTGCCATAAAAGTTTTATTATAATGACTCCCATTATAGTATTAGTGTTTGAAAGTGATTCTGTGTTAGCACATGGATATGAAAATTTGAAGTGAAAAACTCTGTGGAATGGGATTATTGGAGAAAAACTTCAAATAAATAAATTGATGGATGTCAATCCTTGTTCATGGGCAGAAGATTTAATATTGTTAGGATGGCAGCACACCCCAAATTGATCTTCAGAGTCAACAGAATTTTTATTAAAATCCTTGCTGGATTTTTTTTTTTAACAGACTTTTGCAAACTCATCCTCAAATTTATATGGAAATGAAAAGGAGTCAGGATAGCCAAAATGAGCTTTAAAAAGAACAAAACTGTAGAAGTCATATTTTCTAATTTTAAAACTCACTAAAAAGGTAAAGTAGTTTGATACTGGCCTAAGAATAGACATAGAACAATAGAAGAAGAAACCCTTATATTTATGGTCAATTGATTTTTGACAAGAGTGCCAAGATAATTCAACAGGAGAAAAATAGTCTTTGCAAGAAAGGGTTCTGGGACAACTGCTTATTTACATGCAAAAAAAAAAAAAAAAAGTTGGACCCTTTCCTCATACCATATATAAAAATGAACTCAAAGTAGATCCTAGACCAAAATATAAAAGCTAAAAAATATAAGAGCTAAAATTGTTCTAAAAAACTGAGGAGTAAATCTTAATAACCTTGGATCAGATGATGTTTTCTTTGATATGTCATCAAAAGTACAATTGACCAGAAAAAAAAAAAGATAAACTGGATTTCATTAAAATTAAAAACTTTTGTGCTTGAAAAGGCACCATTTAAAAAGTGAAAATACAATCCAGAGAATAATAGAATATATTTGCAAATAATATATACATGATCAGAGACTTGCGCAGAATATATAAAGAACTCTTACAAATCAGAAATAAAAAGACAACCCAATCAAAAAATGAACAAAGGATTTGAACCAGATATTTTTTCCAAAGAAGATACACAAATGTCCATAAAAAAAAAATACTCAGCATCACTATTAGAGAAATACAAACAAAAACCACAATAATATACTACATCACCCTCATTATGGTGGCTAAAATTAAAAAGGTAGATAATAATAAGTGTTGGTGAGGATGTAGAGAAATTCATGCTTTGCTGGTAGGAATATAAAGTAGTAAAGCCACTAAGAAAAACAATTTGGCAGGTGCTCAAAATGTTACAGATGGAGTGGCTATATCACCCAGCACTTCCACTCCCAAGTACACACTCAAGAGAATTGAAATACACATGCCAACAGATACATGTACTTGAATGGTTATAGCAGTACTATTCATAATAGCCAAGAAGTGGAAACAATTCACATATTGATCATTTGGACAAACAAAATGTAGTCTATCCACACAATGGAATGTTATCCAGCAGTATAGAGACATGGAGAGCTGACACATCATGATCACTGATGCATCTTGATCCACTGCTACAACATGATGGATGAACCTTTATGATACTATAAAGAATCTTTTAAAGAATGATACTAAGAAGCCAATCACAAATGATTGTGTGATTCCATTTATGTGAAATGTACAGAATAGATAAATCTAAGGGAGGAAAAGAATAGATTAATGGCTACCTAGAGCAAGGGAAGATTAGGAGAAACGGGGAATGACTGCTAATGGGTTTGGGATTTCTTTGAGAGTGACAAAAATATTCTAATATTGATTGTGGTGATGGTTGCATAACTCAATATGCTAAATACCATTGAACCACTGTATACATCAAATGAGCAAATCATATGACATGTGAGTTATAGGTCCATAAAGCTGTCTTTTAAGAATGAATCTGTATGAAATAGGTTCTTAATTTTGATGTCTGTGAACATCTAGTCTAGAGCTACCTGTCCAGTCTAGGCTGGTGGCTACCATATTAGACAATGAAGAAAGAAAACATTTTCATCACAGGAAGCTCTTTTAGACATCGCTGGTCCAGAGCACGCACTGTAAAATTTCAGTGGATTCATGGAAACTTGAAAGTAGAGGATATAAAACTTTGAAAATACTTGCATCTTTTTCTGGGAAAAAGCTGTGTATGGCTTTCATAGAGGTTAAGTACCACTGTGAACATAGCATTTTCTTAAATCACTAAACTGAACTAGTAAAATATCAAAGTCATATCCTACTCATCTTGTACTGAAGTGAAATGTCATTGTATTTGAGGGCCTGGCTTTACTACTTCTTGAAGAATCTGGAGGACTAATTTTGTTAACTCTGCACTGCTTTTTACCTGAGAAATCAAAGATTCTGTTAAAAAAAAAAAAAAAAAAAAAAAACCTCCTTAAGTCTTAGTTGTCTCTGAATTAAATCAGAGTACAGAAATGATTATGACCCAAGGCAGTAAAAGTTATGCCATAGCTGGCACTTGAGAGGCTCAGATGGACTCTGACCCACCAAGGAAAGTGAAAGCTGAGGTCCCATTGGATTTGAACTGACACAGAAGTGGGCGTGATGATGGTGATGAGGGATGACGGTGAGGCGGCCATGATGGCGGAGGGTCTTGGCACAGAAAATCCGAGGGAGCTCTTTGACAGCGTTCAGAAGGTCTCAGTGCCTGAGCTCAGCCACTCTCTGAAGCGCCCTGCTTCAGAATGAAGGTACATCCCAGGGGGAAGCCCTCAGAGAAGCATCATCACAAATCATACATTATGTGGAACTGCAGAGACTTCGTATCTGAAACTCTTTCATTTCATCTGGCATATGATGCGATCACCAGCTTGGCTGAAAAAAGAAAATTGAAATCTGCCACCACAGCTGTCCCTGCCACTGCTTGTTTAAAATAGCAGCACCTGGCCCCCCACAGTTGCACTCTCACAACGAGGAATTATTGCTTTGACTAAAAGGGATGAAGCGTGGCCACAGCAAGCACGTGTGACCGTGGCTGACAAATGGCTTGTGTCAAATTCTCTGGAGATAAATAGTAACCCCTACCCCAGAGGAGACTGCACAGATGGGTCCTCTGACAGGTGCAGTCTCTAGTCCATGCCAACGGTGGTTGCTGTCCAACAAGATACCTGTTTGGGTCACACACCTCTAGCTTTTATCTCTCAGTGACAAGGAGCTGACATTATTGATGGTCACCTCCCTTTCCCTCTACACCATACCACCAGGAAGGCCCCAGACGATCAGGTCAAATGCCCAATCATGAGGTGTGCTGGGGGCATCAGGTGTCCTATGTATGTATACAGTAGTACCAACGATTCCTAACCACGCCGTTTAAAAGGGGTCAGCATAATATTGTTAGTATTTCAGAGTTTTCAAAGAATCACAGTCTGCTTGCTGTTTCCTTCAGATTCTGCTTGAATTTGTTAACGTGGCAAAGTAATTAAGAAGGTGAACCTGAAGACACTTAGATGTGAACACTCCCTAGCTGTGTGACCTTGGGCACATACTCTACTAATCTGAGCCTTTTTTTTTAATCAGTCAAATGGAATCATAATAGGTGCTATTTTAAAGGGCAGTAAAAATCAAATGATACAATTTAAGTACAAATTTACAACAGTGCCTGGTTCAGTATCAGAGCCCCACACTTGACAGCTATTATAAAGCCCAAAGTTGTGCTAATGAATTTCCATATATTCTCTCATTCAAGATTTAATCTAAATCTTGATACCCATGGATGAAATCAGAAAAAAAAAATGAATGAGCAAAGAATGTCTTCTGAAATTATTTTTGGGAAAAAAAACCCTCATTAATATAGGAATATATACCTTAGTAATGTTTCTATATTTGTATGTCTCTTTTTGTGATACTTGGAAGAAGTAAACTTTTTTCATCAATTATGTTCTCTCATTCTGTGTGGTAAATTTAGCTCCAGATAGAATTGATCTGAATCCTTTGATATTTAGCCTTTCACCACATGAACTGACCATTTTGCTCAGCTCAAGGCCATTGACCACAGGGCTGGGAGATGATGTCATTAAGCTGCAGAAGGGGTGAGCTCTAGAACAAGAAAAAATAGGTCAAGAGTTGCTTTAGGAATCTTGTGGCTTGGGTGGCTTTTGGAGGTTAGGGAAGTTATAAGATGAGGAAATATGATGAAAAGATAAATACATTTCAGGACTCAAACTGTTTATTTCAAATCAGAGATGTATTTTTCCTTGGTCCCTCTTTAGTGATATAGCTGAACCTTGAAACTATGAAATTTGAACAGTTGCCCACAAAATAATCCAATAAGCCTTAGGATGAATTTTGCTTCAACACAAAGTTCCTTTGAAGATCCAAATGAATCTAAAACTCATTTATTAATAGCTAAGAATTAAATTACATTTGCTGCTGACCTCCTTGGGGTTGGTCTGTAACTAGATTTCAGGTAAATGACAGGGGAGCTATTTAATAATCCTGACCTTTGGAGTTTGCATCTGGAATGATAAGATCATTACAGGCAGAAGAAAGATACTGGATCCTCTATAACACGCACACTGGAAGACTTCCACTTCAAGGAGTGAAGTTGGAACCCAACTCCACCTTACCAATCCATATAAGGAAAGTGTTTTTAGGAAGAAGAGGTTTTGAGGTGCCTCTAATCAATTCCTCAGTAACTTCTAAAGCATATCTTCTTCATTTAGAACCTTAGAAACTCTGACTTACAAAGAGAATACTCAAAGACCCTCCCCTCCTTAATATTACAGATATGAAATAAGTACAGAGAGGGAAAGCAACTTGCCCAAGGACACAGTCTTTTCATGGCTGAGCTGGGTCTACCAGTGAGGTCTTCTGATTGTTGATTCAGCTCAATTTAGTTAATGAAATGGCTGCACAGAGAGTTTGGGGGACAATTCTAATGGGCTGTCTTTCTTAAAAATAGATGGCCACATTGACTTTCATCAGCAGGTTTATTTGAATTCCACCGGTTCTGTCCCCTTTGTTACCAACAGACAGCTTTGGTAAAGTGACTGAAGATATGAGTAGTTCAATGTTAAGCAGTCTGTAGAATAACTGAATACATAATTTTGCTGTTCCAGTTCGGGTTATACGGTAAAAAGCAGCAGAAACTGGGTACTGTAGGCCCAAAATGAATTTGTGGAGGCAACAGTGATGAATAACGCTCAGAAGGACACAAGCCAGTGTAGTTCTAAGATCTGGAGATCCAGGTAGCAGAACTGAATCAACACCTTCTCTAAGTGGGTATGCAGTTTATTTTCATATTAATGGGTTTTTTTGTTTGTTTTTATTTTGTTTTGCTTTGTTTTTTACCTTTGCATTACTGTGCTCAAGATTGGAATTCCCAACAGGGTGACTCCAAGTGGCATAACTCAGGCCACTATCTGCCCCTTGACATCAAAATAAAACTGAATCTTGGGAGAATGAAAGATTAGATGCTTCAAAAGAAGTTAAGGATGGAAGGGCTACATACATACACATAAGGAAAGGGACCACATTCTGTGTATCTTTTATGTCCTTCCCCCTCCTGGGCCACAACAAGGACTTATTAGGCGCTCATTATTTGATTGACTTGGACTGAACCACTTCAGCTAAACTCATCTGCCTATGGAAGTGATGGTTAGCTCATAATCTCATGGAATCTTAG
The DNA here is from genome assembly GCF_036321535.1 of Camelus dromedarius. Taxonomy (NCBI): domain Eukaryota; kingdom Metazoa; phylum Chordata; class Mammalia; order Artiodactyla; family Camelidae; genus Camelus; species Camelus dromedarius. The sequence goes on from NC_087452.1 coordinate 20,134,012, forward strand.
AGCCAGGAGAGCTACTTTGTGGATAGTTGAAGTAAATACTGCAGAATCTGCAATGTCATGTCAGCACCGCAGTTAGTGTGGTAATACCATCATTAGCAATGCCAGGAGGATCAAAAAGCACATGTGCCACGCCCCTGTTCACAGCAGTATTATTCACAGTAGCCAAGCAGGGAAACAACCCAAGTGTCTGTCAATGGATGAATGGATAAAGAAGATGAGGGGGGGGGGTGTGAGTAGGATATTATTCAGCCATGCAGCCATGAGAAAGAAGGAAATCCTGCCGTTTGCAACAGATGGAACTTGAGGGCATTATGCTAAGTGAAATAAGCCAGACAGAGAAGGACGAATACTGTATGATATCACTTATATAAGGAATTCAGAAAAGCAAAACTTACAGAAACAGAGAGTAGAATGTGAGCTACCAGGAGCTGGGGTGGGGGAGTGGGGAGATGTTGATTAAAAAATACAGACTTCCAGTTAGAAGATGAATAAGTTCTGGAGATCTACTGCACAGCATTGTGATTATAGTCAATGAGGCTGTATTCTGTGTTTGAAAGTTGCTCAGAGAGTAGATCTTAAATGTTCTCACCACAAAAAAGAAACAGTAATTATGTAATGTGATGGAGGGAAGTGTCAGTTAATGCTGTGGTATAGTCACATTACAGTATGTAAGTGTATCAAATCAATACATTGTACATCTTAAACTTACACAATGTTATATGTCGATTATATCTCAGTAAACCTGAGGTGGGTGGGACGCACACTGTCCTAGTGTAGGATGACCCACGTTTCAGTAAATTGTGCCACCAACCAGCCATGTAATGTTAAGGCATGTTATTTAAACCTTATATGCCTCAGATTCCTTACCTGGAAAAATGAGGTTAAGTGATCATCAATTTTATATTGTCACGAGGAATAAACAATTTAATATATGGAGAGTGCTTAGAGCACCCAGTTGGTGGTAACTTAATTGTTATCATCACCATTATCATCAACATCATGGAAACGTTCAAACGATGTTGACATTTCAGCAAAGATGGGTTGCTTTTTCCAGCTTTTGTGGCCCTTGTTAGAATGGTGACAAAAGATGGACAGTAACAATCAATACCATGTGTAATAAACAGACTGCATTCAGCACTTGTGCTGAAAATTTGCTTTCCCCCTTGTGTCTCTTAAGCGCTTCCTCAAAAATTGCCTTTGCAATTTCCACTTTCTTGAAAAATAAGAAACCTACAAGCAGACTCAGCTGAACTCAAGGAGCGCCCACAAGTCTGTCTTTCTAAGCATTTGAATCTGCATTTATAATGGCTCCTCATTTCATCAGGGAATTGTGATTATTCACTGCCCATTCATCAGTTTGCCCCCTTAAAAGGTGACAAATGGTGGTTTCTTTCAAGTTTCAAAGAGGCCAGTTTAAGCTGGGCCTTCTGTGGCTTTGTTAGGGAAATCAAACGCCCAGAATTGTTTCTCAGCGTTCCCTGGTTGCTCAGAGGTCATGGGAAAATGGATGTGAGAGCTCCAGTGTGATTCATCATCGCCTGATGATACCCTGTGCTCTCCGGGTGCAGCCTTCTGACGGGTGGTGCTCATGTTCTCTGCCTCTCTCAGAATCATCCACTCACCGGCAGTGACTCTGAGCAGGGAAGGTAATACGAGGTCCCACCTGGGGTTCCAGCTGTTCACACCTGGCGTGATACAAGTTGGCTGGGCTTTTCAAGCCCATTTTGTGTCTGTCTCAGGGAAGCTTCCTCCTTTCCTTGGGTCTTTACTTTCCATGCATTAGTCGTGCAGGCTCATATAACTGCGTAACTTAAACCCTGCAATGCATGTCAAGTTCCAGCCTCCTCTAAAACAAAGGGCATAAATGGCCCGGTGAGTATCTGTGTCCTGTAGATGTTTGTGCGCAGGGCAGGTTTTGCACAATGCATGTCATTATACAGTGAATGTTCTTGTTCTCTAAGCGTTGGTGTTGGACACACTTAAGTCTTTTTATTAGTGGTCAGCATGGTGACTTCTGTTTCCTCTCCTTTTTCTGGCTCAGGAGAGGGAACCTTCCTTGAGATCCGGCAAGGGAGGGAGCTTTCATGGTAGGGGCAGAAAAGTGCCTAGAAAGTATCTGAAAAGGTTATCTGGGAACCTGTGTCCAGTTGTGACAACTGGAGAAATATTCTCATGCCTCCAAGAGAAAAGCCCCTCTGTCTTCTAGTGTGTGTTTCTTTAATTCGGTATTTACTTTCAGCTTCTACATATCCTCTCTGTACTAAGCCCCTGGGAAATAGAATCCAATTAGGTCCTGTGTCTATTCTTAGTTTGCCCAGAGACCATTGGTGAGACAGGCAGATAAACTCATAATTACACAAAGGGGTTAGAGCCTCGTTAGTCCAAGGGTGGCCCGCTGGGAACCTGTTAGAAGTTCCGTATCTCAGTCCTAGCCTGGACCTACTGAGTGCGAGTCAGCATTTTTACAAGAGCCCCCTGATTGACATGCACAGTTAAATGCTGTTAGAGGCATGTGCAGTGCACTGTGCAACACTAGGGCACAGGGGACAGGTGAGGGCACAGGGCATGAGCCTTCTGAACTCTGAGCCCCTGCCTTGCCTTTCACACTCTCACAGACATCTGGCTGGCCGATTACCCCTGTGTCCCCAGGACACTCAGCTGGCAGTTCTACTCTGCTGAGAATACGGGGCAAAGTAGGGGGCGTTATGCAGCCGGCAGGCCACAACTCCAGGGAGTGTGACTCGAAGCCCCTTAGGCTCAACACCGTGGCCCTGAGACAAAGAATAAGCATTTTGCCCTCCTTCTCACCCATCAACTCTGCAGGGGGAAGGGGGAGACTGAGGTCAGTGATCAAAGGCCTCTGAGTAGCAGGGGAGCAAGGTTGATGTGATTATATGTATTGCTCTGAGGAGTTCTCTGCTTTTGCCCTGCACTTTAACTCTGAGAATCTGATGAAAGCCATGTACCTGTTTCCCAAACGCTCCCACAGGGAAAATGCAGGAATCTGTGCCCTCACAGGTGCCCTCAGGCCCAAGCCATGACCCTCCCTAAAGTTCACATTGCCCAGTGTCAGGACCTCTGATTCACAGAAAAGGTAGACAAAATTCTAACTACATTTTCTGTTGCACATCGAAAGGGTTTATTCTGTGCCAAGAATTTCACTGAGCGGTTTACACACATTATATTGTTTAATCTTTGCCACAGTACTATCTGGTAGGTCTTGCCCATCACCATGTTACAGATGAAGAAAATGAAAGATGGAGAGGTTTTTAACTTGTCTGAGGCCCTACGCTAATGAGAGTCATAATCAGAAACCAAATGCCAGCCTGTCTGGCTCCTGCACCCCTGCCCTTACCGCCAAGCATGCTGTCTCCCTGAAGTAAAATACTACCTTTACACATAAGGTGACAAATGTATTTAATGCCACAGAATTGTACACTTAAAAATGGTTAAAATGGTGAATTTTATATAATGTATATTTTACCCCAGTAAAAATAGAGGGCAACAACCAAGAATGTACACCTCACGCAGAATAAGATGTTTAGAAACCTTCAGCGTTTCCAAATCCGTCTAGACAATCTGATTCACTGTCCTTTTTTCTGAGAAATAATGAAATGGCCAAACCAAAATTGAGGCAACTTTGCCCCTCGTTCACCACAATTGGAATCCTAACTGCATCCTGCTCAAACCACAGAGCCATCCAAGGTCCCTGCTTACGGTTTTCAACACAGGCTTGCAACTTGTGGTTACCCTTTAATATGCCACGATTTAGAGATACTCACACAGGCCCTGCAAAGTACAGAACTTTTCAAGAAATATTATTGTTCCTTATTCCATCCTTAAGTACCAGTATGAAAAATCCTGTTGAATGACAGCCTTTAAGGATCATTTTCCCAGTGCTAAAAGCCAGCTGGACTAGTGGTTTAAGAACACAGATTCTGACTGGTTCAAATCTTGCATCTACTTCTTTTTAATTCTGTGATCCAGGGCAGGTTTTAACTTTTTTATGGCTTTGTTTCCCCATCTGTAAAATGGGACGAGTAGTGAGATGCACCTTCTGGGGTGGTTGTGAGGATTAAACGACGTAATACGAGTTTTGTAGAATGCCTGGTCCTTGCAGAGCGAGCACTGAAGAAATACTTGTGTTGATCATGAAGATGATGGTGATGTTTAGATGTTACTGAGAGTCTGAAGACTCTACTGAATCACTTTGATGTGGCATCTCATGCTGTGCTGTCATTATAATCCATCCCCATGACTGTGCCTTTGTAGTACTTCTGTTATTGGCAGAATAAGCCTTTTTCAGTGTTTAGAAGTGTAACTGAAGTGCACCGAAATGGACATATTTAAGATGGGTGGTTTGATGAATTTTGAAATCTGTTTATAGCCATGCAACTGTCACTACAAGCAAAATAATGTATCCATCACCTCCAAAGTTTCCTTGAACCCCTTCTTCATCCCTCCCTCCATCTTCCCACCAGTGGTTCTCTCTGCACACCCAATACTCTGCTTTCTCACAAGATAACCTTGCGGCTGTTGAAGCATACTGGGGGGTCTCCTGCATTTTCTATTTGGCTGAGCCTCTCGTTTTTATCTCCTCTTCAATGTAATTACGTTTTTAGCTTCTCTTAAAAGTGGGGGTGGGGTTTGATGGATAGATGTTCAGCAACTGCATCACAGCCTTTTCAAGATGAATAAATCAAACATGCCAACCTCTCCCTCACTTGGAACTCCTGTGAGTTATCCTGTCAAATGTGGCAGATTTTGCTGCCATTATTTGTGTTGCCCACCATGTTGACAACCGTCCTCTCTTTACACACTACTTTTTTGTTTCAGTGTCACAACACAATATCATTTTAGAAGACATTTTAGGTAACTGGTAGGTGTTCAAGTTCCAGCTAAGATTCAAATGATCACTCTGACTGAGGTGTAACTTCTAGAAATGGATCGGTTCACATAATACACAAGGGAAGATACCTGTGTCCCAGTGTAGTCCTCTTCCTTGAGGGTTTCTTCATTCATTCATTCATTAGTCCTTTATTAAGATACATCTCAATTTCTAAAACATTAAATGTGGAAGAAAAGAGTTGCATCTTAGAACCTAAGAGATGTGGTAACCGGAAACTGTTGATTGGTATTATTCTTTAGCTTTTGTATTGTTTATTTTCTTCCTGTTTAAGAAGAAGTATTAGAAATTGTCTTTCCTTGTGCTCCATGCAAGGCCTAGCATAGAGCTGAAATATTATGGACACACAGAATTTAATGCTGCCGTAGCCAGAAAGGAAGTCAAACTTTATTCCTTTCCTCTCATATGGCTCCTGTGGCAAGGCACACGAAAGAAAAAAATCTTGCTCAGGTTTGCATCATCTTTCCAGAGTCAGGGTTTGGATCCCTGGCACTCTGTCTGGGGCTCGTTTTAGTAGTGCATCACTGGCAGAGTAATGGGGCTGGGAATGGACATTTTAAAATCTCCCTGGGTAATTCTTTTATGCACTAGAGTTTGACTTGCTGTACATGAGATTCTAAGAATTTATATTCTTGGTCTTTGCAGTTTCAAAAATTGAAGAGATTGCAGCAGGCACGTGAATAGCATCGCTTATAATTTGAGCCACTTAATGGAATTATACTGTGAGCCACCACACTAGTATTTGGGCATGGATCAATTGTGTAGTGACTGAGGCTTACTGATTACCCCATATCTGCTTCCTTCCATCCTTCGTTTATGCATTCATTCATTAGTCCTTTATTAAGCTCCTCCTTTCACCAGGCTCTGTTCCCGAATTTAGACACTGTTATGAGGATTCAGTGCTGAATTAGACTGGCAAGTTTCCTGGCTTCAGAGGTAGAGGAGCCAAACTATAAACAAGTAAATGAATAATTAAGAAGACAGATGAACTGTGCTATAGTTGCAGACTTTAATAAAGCTTACGAAGGACAATAACAGGGAGTTGAATTTAGCCTGAAGGATAGGTAAAGAGTGACTCCTCTCTGACCATGTCATCTCAGTATTTAATTTGGACACAAACCTAGCATAATATCAGTATTTAATCTTGACTCATACCCTATGCTTCTGAAAACTGGAATTCATCTGGTGCTTTTATTCTGGATACTACATTCCTGATGCCCAGAAGACTCTGAGTAAACATTTCCCAGATGCCTTGGGAAGCAGCAGAACTCCTTGGACAGGGCACTCATGGGTGGAAGCCCTGATAGTTTTCATTTGTAGCCCCAGTCCTACCTCAGCTCTGGCCCGGTCACTATGAGTCTGGTAACTCTGCTTAAGTGCCTGAAGGAGCCCTTAAGTGTTGGTCACCTTGACTGCACGATAAATGATGCTGGCATTCCAGAATGGAGGTGTTCAGGGGATTTTGGACTCTATCCCTTGTAAGGGTTGAGGATCTGCTATAATATGCCCACACTTCTCATGGAGTTTCTTTGAGTTTCTTCCCAAGGAAGAGGTTTTCTTTCATTTCTGCTCCCTTCAAGTATTTCCCCTCACACTTACTATCCTTTAAACCACACCCTTTGTAGATTGTGCTAATTTTGTTCTCAAGTAAAAGTTTTGATAGATGAGTTTAAATGACAGTTGACCCTTGGATAATATGCATTTGAACTACCTGGGTTTGCTTATAAGTGGATTTTTAAAAAATAAATTTGTACAGTGTTAGACTATCCACAGTTTGTTGAATCTGTGAAACTGCAGATACGGCTATGGATAAAACGGTCCAGTCATCAGGAAGACATAACAAACATGAATGTAAATATGCCTAATAAGAGAACATCAAAATACATGAAGCAAAAATAGAATTGGAGAAATAGACAGGGTTCAATTTCTGTCTTTAATTCTGTTTTTGCAACTGGTAAGACAACTGCATCAAAAATCAGTAAAGATATAGAAGATATGAACGTAATATTAACCCCTTGACCTAGTTGACATTTATAGAACACTTCACCCAACAACAGCAGAATATACAGGCTTTCCAAGTGTATATATTCACATGTGTACCATAGCCATATGGTGGGCATAACAGATGTCTTAAATTTAAAAGGATTTCAATCATTCATTGTTTTTTAGCCTAACATATGATCCTGGAGCATGTTCTGTGTGCACACGAGAACATGTAATCTATTGCTGTTGGGTGGAATGTTAATTCTCTCTTAGTTCGTCCATTGGATCTAATGTGTAGTTGAAGCCCAATGTTTCCTTACTGATTTTCTGTCTAGGTGATCTGTCCAGTGTTGAAAGTATACTTGGTCCATTTTTGTAGTTCCCTTTTCTCTGCTAGATTCCTGTTCTTTTTACTCATTAGCATTTTCTTTATGAACCTTAACTGTTAAACCCAATATCTGAGTCATCTTGAAGTTAGTCTGTATAGATTATTTCTTCTCTTGAGTGGATCATGTTTTCTTATTTTCTTTTGTGTTGAGTAGTTTTAGGTAGTATTGTAAACGTCAGTTAGATCCAGAGAGACTCTGCATTCTATTTTGTTTCTCTAAAGAGTACTGATTTTTAAATTTTTTTTCTGAAGCAGTGTTTAACTTGACTGAACTCAGTCTGCCAAGTTTGTCTCCTCTGAATTGGGTTGTAGCTGAAATCCTCATGAATTTTTTTGTAGCCTCACTTGGGGCTCATTGGAGTCTGCCCTCTCTATGCATAGTTCAGGGATCAGTCAGAGATCTGGGCAGAATTTATATACAGAGATTGATGCTCTCCCTGTCTGAATCTTTTCTTTCGGAAATTCTCCAACATTTTCTGCTACCTGTGATTCCTCTAGTTCTTCAGACCAAGAAGACTGCAGGTGTTCTATGTGAATTTTAACCACCCAGCCAAGTACAGACTAAAGCATGCCATCAGGCTGAAAGCTGTAAAGGATCAGGAAATTTACCAGCTACCAAGTGAGGATTCTCCTCCAATATGTGACTTTTTTGTCATTCTCCAGTGCCTCTAGACACTTGCTTTTAGTATTTATGTTTATGCAGGAGGGTTGGTCTGTTAGAAACTACTGGTCACCACTAGAATCAGAATATGTATATTGACTCTTGACACCATTTAAGATTTAGCTTCTTTCATGTATTCACTTACCACAGTTTTGAGAATCTATATGGTAGTACACTCACATCTTCCCCTTGTTGGGGCCCATCCTTTAATACTACTTCTCTAACCTTCACAATATATCATGGAATAACTGCCACATTTCCAACAGCCCAATGAAATAATGATATTCTTACCAACTGATGCCTAGAAGTGGATATTCAGATAGCTTTTGGGTTCAGATACTGTATTAAGTGTACATGGCTTTCAGCTCTGTTGGCAAGCTGAAAGGTGTAATCACTTCTACTTCTAATGCAAATAAGTATCTCTCTGTTTCAAGCATGCAGGTTCCCAAAATCAGTGGAAAGAGTCATATGAAACACACACGAAGATGAAGTTAGTCTTTGAGTTCTGTCTCTGCAGCTTTTAAGTTGTAGACCTTGGGCAAGTGGTCCTGAACCTCAGTTTCCTCAGGTGCAAAATTAAGAAAAATTAATGGTTTTTAGCACCTAGAATACTATTGTTAAGTGTTAGCTGTATATATAGTTTGTATTTATGCAGCTTAATTACCCTGCTGAATTTGGTGTCACAGGGGAATAAGTGATGATCTGAGTTCAGATTCTGCCTCACAATGGTGTTCACTGGAAGGGATTTGATACTATATCATGATATGATTTGATATATGGTATGATATGATGATATATTATTACCCAAAAAAGAAAATAAATTGTTTCCTCCCATGTGGAATGATTTAATGTACTGTCATCAAAAAGGGAAGAGATTTGTAGGCTGTTTGATATCTCTTCTCTCACTGGTTCAGGGCCAGAGCAGTGGACGAAGACATTCTCTGTTGGGTCTGGGTTGTGGAGCCCAAGGTAATCCTGGGAAACTGGAGAAGACAATGATGTTGGAGTTTTAGGTGTGACACATTGGGCCTGTCTGGAAGCTAGAGAGTGCTGCTGGTGTTACTATAGAAAACAAGACACCTAGGGTTACTCTAGGGGGCTTTGCACATCCTGGTTAATGTTTTAATAAAATATTTAACTACTAAAGTAATTATCTAAACTGTGGCAGTAGTAAAAAGGTAAAAGATTCATATGATCTGAAGAGAAACCAGAGTACAAAGTGTGACAGTAGTATAGCATTCATTAGCACACGTTCCACGTTGCCTCTTTTAAAAGAAAGCAAAGAGGACAAAGGGAGACCAAGATCTCTTAGTTCTCATAACCTTAAAAATCTTGGGAAAATAGAGACCATTCACACTCATAAAAATCTAACCTCTATTATAAAATAATTTCTGATATTAACTTACACAGTTTTAATAGGCTGCAAAGCCACTAAATAGTCACCAGTGTTATATTTTTATTATTACCTATTTTTAAATAAATGATCAGTAATAATCATATCTTACACTTTTGTTGTAGTTTTCAAAGTGGTTTCTTAAGTTGTCTCCTTTTTACAGTTTTGAAAAGTAGACAGGACAGATATTATTAGAATGGAAACTGGCACATAAAGAAACAGATTTTTTTTTCCCTTTCATCCATAGAGAGGACTTAGTAGCTGACCCAGGTCTAGGACACTGTCTCCTTAAATGCAGGTAGAGTCAAACACAGTGTTCTGTCTCCTGAAGAGATCTTTTTCATCTGCATTATTTGTAAGTCTTTTAAAAATAAATTTTATGACACAGCATTCACTTTTTCTTATGAGAAGAGTGATAAATGCTATTAGAAAATAAAGAACACAAGAATAAAATAACTCTCCTGTTATCCAAGATAACTTGCTAGCTTTCTGAGTTTTTGTTCTGTGCATACATATAGAGACATATAAAAGTTACTTTACTGAATTGGAATATGATGTAATTTTACTTTTCCCTGCTTACTGTATTGAGAAAACTTTTTCATGTCACTAAATGTTCTAAAACGTGGCTCTTAATGTCTCTTTAATACTACATTATGTGAATGGACTAAAACTAATGTATGTAATCTCTGTTGTACTTTTAGTCTCCCTCTACTTTTTATGCTATTATTGGTGGTGTATTATTGAACATCCTCAATGCATATTTCTAATATTTACCTTAGAATAATTTTCTAGAAGTCAGATTACCATATTAAGGAGTAGTATATAAAATTTAAAATACTGTCTTATATGGCTTTATTAATAGACAAAGATTTGAAACGAGTTCAGTACCTATAAGATCCAGGCCTTTCTGATCTTTCATAAAATCCAGTGGCTGGAATGCTTCCTTTCCTGTTATATAATTCACACGGCAGGGGAAGTACTTACATGACATACCCCCAAAATATTATCTATACATGACAAATATATATTAAAATGATTGAACTGAACCTAGAATGTGTTTTGAAATTTTCATAATATCCCTTGAGACAATTGATGGCAAATATGCATCAAAACCAGGTTTGAGAATTACTGGGCTAGGGCCCAAATGGCACCAGGGGATTTAGGCTTGTGACTTTGCTAAAAGATTTCTAAAACTCTTTCACTGTCTACTGCTAATTTCCAGTGATGATCACATTTTGGTAAAGTATCTGCCCACTAGAGGTAAGCATTAAACCCTGTGCTGTTATATAAACCTAGTGCCAGTTCTCATCGGTTAGGCACGTCTGTCATAATTTGGGTAGTTTAATATGATAAGAATGCCAAAAAGCTTAATGTGGCTGGGTAATTTCACAGGATAGATGGTGACCATTAAAATATTATGTTGTTTATTTCACTTGAAATAAAAATGAGTGATTAACTGAGCTCTGAGAGATGGAAATGACATTGAAGCGACCCATTTCTTCTGTAACAACCAGAGCAGGTTCTGTTTTCTGTATGCTAATAGTGTGTTAGTTGGGAACTTCAGTTAAGCATAGCAAAAATGCCCTGGAGGTAGTTCAAACAAAAGCAAAAGATGGTCATAAAGGACAGTGATGCAGCTCACCGAAAAGCTGAGCGAGAACCAGAGCCTCCAATACCGGAAGAAATCCTGGGAGTTTTCCACATCTCTCATTTCTGTGCCTGTTTTGTGTTTTAAGACGATATTAGAGCTTTTTGTATTTCTACCACAAAGCAGAAAATAGCCACCAACAGTAGCTAGATTTACATTTCTGCCATCCAAGAGACTAGACAAACAAAGGCTGAGATTGCTTAATCCTTATTTTAAATTTCCAAGATGCTGCTGATGAATGGGTAAACAAGATACAGTATATCCATACAGAGGGAATTCAGCCATAAAAAAGAATGAAATACTAATGCATGCTATATCATGGATGAACCTCAGAAACATTATGTAAGTGAAAGAAAGCAGTTACAGAAGATCAATGTCATATGATCACATTTTTATGAAATGTCCAGAATAGGCAGAAAGTAGAACAGGGCTTTGGGGCTGGGGGAGGAGGAAGAAGATGGGAGTGACTGCTAATGCATATGGAGGTTCTTTTTGGGGTGATAAAATGGATTATAGTTACGGTTGTACACACTCTGTGAATATTCTCAGAAACGTTAAAGAGAAGAAAAGAATTTCCCGGGGAAGGATTCTGAATGCCTTAGTTTGGGCTATGTATCTACCTCTGGACCCATCACTTGAGGCCAGAGACAGGAGGTCATGTTCTGTGATTATGTCTGCTTCCATAAGTGTGTGGATGGAAGCAGAGGAAGAGGACAGGGCAGTTTTCAGAAAGGAGCTGGCTGGATGCATGGAGAAGACAACAGATGACTCATAACTGAATGAATACCTCTTATTATACTTACCTCTCTCTGATTTGGTCCACTGGGAAGGTAGCTAGAACTTGCTTGTTAAAAACATTAGATATAATAAGCCATACCTTGACTTACAGACAGGTTTGCCTCAATATTATTTTTCTTTGTCTCTGAAGATGCATTTTAACCAAAGATTGCGAGTAAAGAGGCAACTGACATGCACTTAATTTTCCTGTCCTCTCCAAACACAAATACTCCTGTGTGAAATGCCACCTGGAGACTGTGGCCATGGCCCATAAATTTAATTACTAACCTTTAATTCATAGCTGGCAAAATCAGTTCTTGAAGCGTCTAAGCTAATCAGCCTTTTCTGACAATGCTAATCAATCGTCCAGCAGTCCACCTTTGGCTTAATTACTCTTGCACTACATTACATTTTCAAAATGTCAAGAATCCTCTTCTGGAAAAGCAATAAATCATTCCTACATGAAGTGAACGGAGAGCCTGTTATTCCCTCACACTTGACCTTGGCTGCGTGAAGTTGAAATTGATCATTTGCCACCATGGTACAACATTATAGAGAAAGGAGGTTCAGTGAGAATTATAGCACAGGGAAAAAGAGGGAGGCTTTTTAGCACACTCTTTCCTCACTTGAAATGAACCAGGTGCTGTCAAATGTTGTATTTAAGGATTTGCATGTCCACAATAACATCTCCTGAAACACATGAGCTCTGAGGCTTCTCACACTTCTGAATTTCTGTGATCTAAGAAGTGTAAAACCACACTCCTATCAGAAATCTGATTACTCTCTTGCTGTAGATTCAAATCCAAAAATGACTTCCCATTTTCCTTTATTTTTCTCCAAATTGAAAAGAAAATCATCCACAACTACTACTCAGAAAATGAGAAGAAAGGAATAAAACAAAAGAAAGCTCATGTTGAGATTAAGTAGTAGATTGAGAGTTGGATCTGGGTTTGAATCCTGATCACACCACTCACTACCTACATAAAGCTGGGAAAGTTGTTTAACCTCTGTAAGCCTTGTTTTCCTCATTTATTCCTGAGATGTAATAGGAGGTTAATGCCACTAGAGAAATGGTTCTCAACCAGAGGCAATTTTGCCCCCAAAGGGGACATTTTATAGTCTCTGGAGATGTATTATTGTCAAAACTGGGAGGGGGGTACATCAAGTGGGTACAGGCAAAGGATGATGCTAAACATTGTACAATGTACAGGACCGCCCTTATTATGAAGAATTATCCCACTTACAATGTCAATAGTATAGGAGTTGAGAAACTCTACTCTCGAGAGCAGTTAGCACCGGTCTTGATACATAAGAAATACTCAATGAATCATTACTATTATCATTTTTGTTTGTTTGATTTAAGTAAAGCTCCTCTCATCACAAATACAAATTTCCTCTTCTCTCTCCTTTGCCATTTGCTGCATAATCTTTAAATGCAAAAGATATTCTATCTATAGCTAATAATTGGAATTATTTTCTTATTATTTTCTACTAATATTTAGTTTCTTTGAGTGATCTCTTCTCAAATAGCGATTGCTTCTCAGTTTTAAAATTGTCTACCCACCGTGGATGAACATATGAATTGGCTTTTAAAATCCCATTTAGTCTTTCAAGAGTAAAACTTTTTCACCTCATAGAATTTTGGAGGTAAATCACAGGGTGAGAAAAATCTGAGATGTCATTGGATTTAGTCTGTCATATAGCAGAACTCAATCAGCCTTAAAATAATTATTTTAAAAATTATAAAAAATTTTTAAAATAAAAATAATTTTAAAATAAAAATTTGTAATTTAAATTTTTTTCGAAAATAAAATAAAATATTCTATTACTGTAGTGGATCAGAAACTCTCTTCGTGGACTTTTTAGCTTAGTGGTGCTCTCAATTGGGATGGAAGTTAGAGAATCCAGAGTTTCCATGGATTCCCTTGTTCAGTAAGTAAACTTAGTGCGGGCACCGTACAGGTCCCCATTCACCCCGCTTCCTCTGCTCTGCTTTGTATTTCACAGGCTGCTCCTGCACGCTCTATTCTCCAGGCTCCCTTGCCAACTGGCCCCTCTCTATGTTAGCCCATGATAGGTACTGACAAGAGAGAAAAGAGGGAAAAGGGAGACTCCAGGGTGCTTCTTTCTCTCATTCTCTACCGATTGCAGGGAATGGAGGAGGCATAAACAATAGCCCAAGGGTAATCCTTCAGAGACTTTTAACAGTGAAACAGGTAAGGACTGAAGAATGGTTACACTGAACCTGGTAAAGGGAATCCCAGGGGGCCTGTGTGAGACACCTGCAGCTAGACTGTTCCACTGGAGGGATCAGCACCGTTGGCATCATCTATAAGCTTGTTGGAAAGACAAGACAATTGCAGGACCCATCCTAGACCTTCTGGATCAGAAGCTGCATTTAACCAAGATCCCTGGGTGTTTGCACTTTAACAATTGAGAAGCTCTGTTCTAAAGTTTCTATATACATTGTGTGGGTATGAAAGTCTTCAGTATCATAACCAACTCAAAAAGTATTTCCATCAGAAGGTTTAAATTCCTATTATTCTAGTATTTCAGTATTTGGTAAACCAGAGCTACAGTGCTCCCTTGCACAAAGTAGGTAAAGAAGGCAACAAACCTTGTGTCCTAAAAGCAAATAAGAGAATGAGAAGATGACCAGCTTTAACAGCCCATGGCTAAAGTTTGCGAGTTTTCTAGAGTTGGGAAAGTCTCCAAGAGTCATTGGTCTGTGAGAGCAGAACTTGTCATGTGCCAGCAAAGCACACGCTCTCCAGGGCCTGGCTCTAGCCCGGCTTTGGAGCAACCATCCGTGAGCTTCACAAGTATTTGTACTCATTGTACCAGAGGCACAGTTCCACCAGCTGAAAGCTACAAAACACCCTGGAAAGAGAGACCCATTTAGAGTTGTGATCTGTAGAATTTTATGGACAAAGCAGGTGGCCAATATTTTGGATCATAATGTTTCTAAGTTGGGACTTGGGGACTTAGAATGACTGTACTGAAAGAGATGAAGTCCTAAGCCATTGGTTTTTCTTGCCAGGTCTTCATCCTTTAGTAAGAATTTAGTGGAAAGAGCATTTCTCATATTCTTACCTTCTAATCACCAAAAATGCCTCCATACTTCTCATAGTACTATCTCTTAGTGCTTGTTGAGAGCAGGTGTGTGTGTGTGTGGAAGAAGTAGTAAGTGCTCATCCAAGTCCTTTTCTCATCTCCTCCTTGTGTGCGTGGGGGGAATATACTTCCCAGACCCCTTTGGTTTCGATGGGGCCGTATGACTAATTCTAGCCAGTGAAATGTGAATGGAGTGATGATGCGTACAACTTCCAGGCCAAAGCATTTAAGAATCGGTGTGACAAGCCACCTGCTACTATGGTAGTGGTTCAGGTTGAAGAGAGTCTGGTCCTCTAGGTCACTGAACAGAGAAGTCCCCACTTAACCCACTTGACTTCACATGAATTATGTTGCTGAACCACTGAGATTTCAGAGGTGGTCTTTTGCAGAATCTTACAGTTACTAACCCTGATTAGTACAACGCAAACAATCAATACCATGTTTTTTGGTTTTTTTTTTTTTGCTAAAATATTAACATAGTCTAAAAGCAGTGGATTTTTAAGGCACAAATTCAAGTCTTTTCTCCAAAACTTACTAGGTGTATGACATGAGGAAAATCATTAACCATCTCCAGTCTTAAGTAAAATTGGATTGAGCTACTAATCTCTAAGATCCCTTCTGAACTCCAGTATCCTATAATTCTTTGAAGGCTCGTATGATGTTTCCTCCTATTTGTCTAACGCTTCTCCCCTCCTCATACTTTGCTTAATTATTGTGAACGATAAACTCGTGTAAATACAAGTACATATACTATGCAAATCCTAAAAGGATATTCTGTATAAAGAGTCATGGATTCAGTTCACGCCTATAAAAATGCAATATTTTTTTATAGAGAAGATTCTATCAGCTTATATCTACAGGGCCATGCTTTGCATTTGCCTGATTTATTCATCTGCCTGATTCACAGCTGAGAGAGTCCTTGGTCTTCACAGAAGCTGTCATTGTCACTTCAGGGGGTCTGCCCCAAAAATCGGTCATAGGAAACTGAACAGTTTTTGATACCACTGAGTAGATGAGTTTCCATCTGGGTTTTACCACCATCCAGTCTCCAACTGAAATACTGGAGACCAAGGTAGATTGCAGCCGAAAAATTTATTCTCTGGAATTTTAGGAGTTGAATGACCCTTTGGGGCTGCACTTAGTAAATGTCTCACGCATAGATTTTGTGAGGGGCCTTCAAGTTGCTCCAAACCCTCTTTTTGTTTCCAGGACACAATGCTGGTTCTGTGGCATCCATTTTCCCCCTCCCTCCACACATGTGTTCACTGCCTTTTCTCTCTTCTCTGGCCTTGGACATCTGATTTTATGCTACCAAGTTTTGACTGCAGGAAATAGTGGTACTTTCCACCCTCCTTTGGGAAAAAAAAGGACACAGACTCTCCACATTTGATGTGAAAACCAAGCTTGGTTTTTTAAGGCGCTGAGCTCTGAATATCGATCTGAAATAGCAGGGGACTGGAGTGGGGGAAGGGAGAAAATTGAGGTGAGAAAGGCCATATAAGGACTAAGTGCATTGATCATTTCAGGTGGTGCTTTGTTCGTGAAAGAAATACATCCCTGCAACTTGGGCCATCTTTTCAGAGTTCTTCTGAAAGCAAGGATGTATTTGCTTTCTCACTGCCTGTCTATTTGGCTGTTCTACCTGCAGCTGCCTCCACCCCTGCTGTTCTAGATAGCAATTAATTGTGTTAAGCCCCCTGTTTCTGTTCACCACCATTTCAGTGGGGAAGTCCTTTGGTCCCAGCCCCTCTCGGGCTTCACAGCTCAAATGCATATTCAGGAACACCAGAGATCAAAATGCTTCCATCTGCCAGGAAATGCAGCCACGACTGCCATCTTGCTACAGGGCAGACAGAAAATAGGTTTTTCTCATTTTTCTGGAATGGGTGAAATTCTGTGAGGACAGACCTTCAAGTAGGAGATAGCACAAAATATCAGTGGAGTGTTTGGGGATTTTTTGTTTGTTTGATCCTTCTGCTTTTATTTTTCAGAATTAGATTGGAAACCTAGGTGCTTCTCCCTTGTTCCTTCTCAAGTGTAGATAAATAATAGTAATAATCACTGTTAGAAAATCAAACATTTTTCAGACTAATTCATACTGAAAGGAACATTACCCAAATTTTAGTTCTATGTTGTACAGTAATTTATTCCTCTGTACTCTCTGAATTCCTTAGAAAGAAGTCTAAATTCTATTGAAATCGTCAGAACTAAAGTTTAATCTTATTTTTAATCTTTATCTTCAAGCATACATTTGACCTGATTTTTTTTTTCTGATACTCAACTGACTTTGAAATTACCTATTTCTGTTGCTTTCCACCTACTGTTTGCTCACTGATGTAAGTTTACTGCCTTGCCTCTCTTTCTGGTGACATCTGTTTTTCTCTTCTTTGAAATAAATTGTTTTGTTCCTGTGTAACCATACTTCCCAATTATTTATTTTTCTTTATCTTTTTCTTCCCAGTCTCTACCAGAACCCAAATCAATTCTGCTTGCTTCTGCCGTACTGGCAGTTGTCAAGAATTATAGTAGAGTGTAGAATAACAAATAACGAATTAAAAATTGGCTTACTTGTTTACTAAAACATTTAAATGCAGGTTTCTTGTAAGAGTGACATTCTTCCCATGCCTTGGTGGCACCAGGGAAGGCAAATGTCATTCCATGAACTCATACTCACCATGATCTTAATTCTTGGTAAAAATATTACTAATTTCCTTTTGTGGTAGATCAAAGAAGACAAAAATGTTTGATAATTCTCTTATCTAGATTGGGGAACCTCCTCTCCCTTGAACCTTGAACCTGGGTGGGCTCTGTGATAGCCTTGACCAATAGAATTTGGTGTAAGTTTGACTATGCAGTTTGAAAGCCCCGGCCTGAAAAGATTCAGCTTTACATCCTGTCTCTTGAAACACTTACTCTTGGAGCCTTCAGTCACCATGAAAAAGCCTGACTCCTTTTGACCGTACTGGAGAAGCCATGTGTAGGTGTTCCTTGACATTGTACCAGCTAACCTCAGCCTTCCAGCCAAGGCTCCAGGCACACAAAGCCATTATGGACCTCCAGAGCAGCCCATCTGTCAGTCAGTACCACCAACTGGCCTCAGTCAACATCAGGGAGGGCAGAAGAACCATCCTGTCAGACCATACCTAATTTCTTGACTTATAAAATTCTGAATTATAATGAAATGGTTGTTGTTTTGAGACACTGTTTTGGAGTGATTTGTTACACAGCAGTTAATAACTGGAATCCCCTTAATGCTGCCAGATTTTGCCATGGACTGGTGGGCTTGGAGGGCTCCTCAGACAAAACATAGTTCCTACCTTGGGCCAACCTGGAGCCAGAGAAGCAGCTGACCACATTTCTTCCTGGCCACTTGAGCAAAAGGATAATACCTTTCTTAGCCTGAAGCTACTCTACATTGTTTGAACCCCAATCCATAAATTCAATGTGTAAGAAATTTAAATTTCTTTATTTTTCCTAAACAACGTCTGCTTTAAGCTTTTATTCCACTTCCATGTGTCATCAGAGAATCCTTCCCTCTCACTGGCGTCAGCAAACTACTATTTGTGGGCTGCCTGTTTTCGTATGTCCTGCACACTTAGAATGTTTTTCATATTTTTAAAGGGTTGTTTAAAAAAAGAAACAAAGAATATGTAATAGAGACAAAATATAGCATACAAAGTCTAAACTATTTGGTACCTGACCCTTTACAGAAAAAAGTTTGCCAACGCTTGGTAAAGACAGTGAGTTGGCGTAGCTAATAATCTACAATTGTTGTCTTTTTATGCTTACAGCCTCCAAGGTATCTACCCTCTTGCTTAGATAACATAGATCAGCTGACATACAATTTACCCCTTGTCCCATCTAGAAGTTCCCTTTGGGTCTTGGAGTTCTCCCTACTGTTGCTGTCCACAAGGGGCAATCATTTTGCTACTCCTACTACACATATGGGAAACTCTTTGGATACCATCCAAAGCCCTCTGCTTCTTCAGTCCTCCTTGGGCCCACTGGTATCATTCACAGAAACCCCGTGCAGCTACATCACATGCTCCCACTGAGACTGCATTTCTCCTCTGGGGTATGCTGCCAACACAATGTCCCCGCTGAGAAAGGGGACACGGGTCCCCTTCACTCACACATCCCTAGTCCTATCTTCCAGTCCTGTTTTCCTTCCCCAGGAATCACCCCTGGACAAGAAAGGGAAGAGATTCAGGATGTATTCATTATTTATTGAGCCTCCACCAATGGTAGGCATTGTGCTGGGCACTTTGATACACCAGCGAACAAAACCAGGATCCCTCCATCATCCTAAAAGAGGAGGCAGACAATAAATAATAGGAAAAAATGAATCAGTACATTATCTGCTTGCTAAAAGCACATAGTACTAAAGTATATACTAAAAGTGCAATGGAAAAAGAACAGATAGAAGACAGTAAGAGGGATAGGCGGGAGATGGAGAGTCTTAGGGCAAGCCTTACTGAGGATGTGGTGCTTGAATGAAAACCAGGAGGCGAGTGGATGAGGCATGTAGATATCCGGGAGAAGAGTGATCCCCGGTTCTGGAGACAGGAGTGCGCCTGACCTGTTCAAGCAACCCACGGGGGGTGGGGGTGTGAATGGAAAGGAGTGTGATCAGAAGATACAAGTTGTAGGCCCTTGTAATCCTTGCTAAGATCCTTTTGCTTTCGACTGTGAGTACCATCGGGAGCCTTGGCAGGGTTTTGAGCAGAGGAGTTGGCCTGATTTGGCACAGGTTAGAACAGAAATCACTTTGTCTGCTCTGCTGAAATCAGATTAGTGGGGCGGGGCAAGGGTAGAAGCAGGTGTACCTGCTGGGGAACTAGCGCAGTAATCTAAGCATGACCTTGTAATAGCTCGAATTGAAGGTAACAGCATGTTGATAATAAAAAGTGCTAAGACTCACCATTTCCAAGATTCCATTACTTCTGTTTCTAAGTTTCTCTGTCTCCTTGCCTCAGAAATTATTTTATAGATGGAAAGTTTCAAAGTCTTGCTTTTAAATGGCTATGTAGTCTCCTAAATCTGTGGACTTGGTCCTAAATTGTTGCCCCTCCCTCAAGACCCAGGCTTTTGAATCTCAAAACCTGGGAAGAATCACTTTTCTTTCTGCCTTGCAGGGAATGAATCCCTTCCTTGCATCAGTGAGCCTAGAATAACCTCACTGTAGCTTGGCTGATGAAAGAAGGCAAGGACAAAGGCAAAGCAGGAAAGACCACCAGTTACCATTTCAGAAATGTTACCATCCCACTCTTGTGATAATGTATGCCTATTTAGTTAGGAGAGAACTTTCCAGTACCCTGCTGAAAAAGGGCATGTTTGATCAGTCTTGGGATCTTGAGTTAGCATAAGTATAGATTAACCAATCTCTCCCTGATCTTTTTTTTTAATCCTAAAGTCCCTTTCTCCCTTCCCCATCCTTCTAATGCTTGATTCTTGCCTTCTTAAGGACTCTATGAACCCCAAATCTGCTGGGTACCTGAAGTCATTTACTCCAGGTCCCATGGACAGTAAGCAGCAGACACAAGCTTCAGGGCAAGCCTCCCTGATTCAGAGTCTGTACGTTCAGGTACTGAGAATATCTATTCCACTATCAGCAGCAGTTCAACTATGATGTGCTTAGTTAGATGTGGTTGCCTTGTATTTACATTTCTTGAGCTCACTGACTTCATGAATCTGTATCTTACATGTTTCACCAAATTTAGGACATATTGGGCCATTATTTCTTTAGATGGTTTTCCTGCTTCATTTTCTCCCTCCTCTCCTCCTGGGACCCCAATTATACATATGGCTACCTTGGCTGTTGTCCCCAGATCCCTGAGAGTCTGCTCATATTTTTAATCCTCAGATTGAATACTTTCTGTTGATCTATCCTCACGTGGGCTGCCTTTTTTTTGTCTCCAATCTGTTGCTAAGACCATTCAGTGAATTTTCTGTTTTAGATACTATATTTTTCAGTTTTAGAATTTCTATTAAGTCATTTTTAATAGTTTTTATTTTGCCGCTCATATCTCTTATCTTTTTTTAATCACAAAAAGCATATTTTCCTTTGTGTCTTTGAGTATAGTTCTAAGAGGCTTTAAAATCCTCATCTGCTATTTCAGTACCTGGTTCATCTCAAGTTTGGTCTGAGCTGATACTCTTTTGTCTTGAACATGGGTCACATTTTTCTGTTTCTTCATGTTACAAGAAAATTGGGATTGTTTCTTGGATATCGAGAATGAAGTATAGTCAGTTATAATGTGTCCATTTCTGGCGTACAGCACAATGCCCCAGTCATGCATATACATACAAACATTCATTTTCATATTCTTTTTCATTAAAGGTTATTACAAGATATTGAATATAGTTCCCTGTGCTGTACAGAAGAAATTTGGTTTTTGTGTTTTTAAATCTATTTTTATATATAGTGGCTACCATTTGCAACTGTCAAAATCCAAAATACATCTCTTCCCACTGCCTTTCCCCCGGTAACCAAAAGACTTTTTACTATGTCTGCGAGTCTGTTTCTGTTTTGTGAATGAGTTTATTAATGTCTCCTCTTTCTTTCTTTTTTTTTTTTTTTTTTTAGATTCAAGGTATGAGTGATATCATATGGTATTTTTCTTTCTCTTTCTGGATTACTTCATCTAGAATGACAATTTCTAGGTCTATCCATGTTGCTGCAAATGGCATTATTTCATTTTTTTTCCTATGGCTGAGTAGTATTCCATTGTGTAAATATACCACACCTTCTTTATCCAGTCATCCGTTGATGAACATTTAGGTTGTTTCCATGTCTTAGCTATTGTATACAGTGCTGCTGTGAACACTGGGGTGCATGTATCTTTTCAAATTAGAGTTTCCTCTGGATGTATGCCCAGGAGTCAGGTTGCTGGATCATATGGTAAGTCTATTTTTAGTTTTTTGAGGACTCTCCATACTGTTTTCCATAATGGCTGCACCGAACTACATTCCCACCAGCAGTGTAGAAGGGTTCCCTTTACTCCACACCCTCTCCAGAATTTGTTTGTGGACTTTTTAATGATGCCCATTCTGACTGGTGTAGGGTGATACCTCACTGTAGTCTTGATTTGCATTTCTCTGATTATTAGCAATAGTGAGCATTTTTTTCATGTGCCTATTGGTCATTTGTATGTCTTCACTGGAGAATTTCTTGTTTAAGTCTTCTACCCATTTTTAGATTGGGCTGTTTGTTTTCTTGTTATTAAGTTGTATGAACTGTTTATATATTCTTGAAATTAAACATTTGTCAGTCACATCATTTGCAAGTATTTTCTCCCACTCCGTAGGTTATCTTTTTGTTTTGCCTATGGTTTCCTTTGCTATGCAAAAGCTTACAAGTTTAATTAGGTCCCATTTGTTATTTTTTGCTTTTATTTCCATTGCCTGGATAGACTGCCCTAGGAGAACATCGCTAAGATTTATGTCAGAGAATGTTTTGCCTATGTTTTCTTCTAGGAGATTTATTGTGTCTTGTTTTATAGAGAATGGTTATATTAAAGAGGCTTTGAGTTCTGTTATGTTCCTTTGAAAACTATCGATTTTTGTAAGCAGGAAGTAGCTTTGCTGAACTCAAACTGCAGACTTTCTCTCCCCTGCTATGAGCATCAGCAGAAATCTTTTCATTTCTTTCAGCCTTCGCTGGATTGCTTGCAGTCTTTCCATGCATATGTGACATGGGGGTTAGCCACAGCCTCGGACAGAATTTATACACTAAATTTGGGACTCTCTCTGAATCCCTCTCCTTTCTATGATATATTCCCTCACTTTCCAGCTGCTGTACTGAACCTAAACTCTGACTTGTGATTTTCAAGCCACTTCCCTGCAAGATATTCTTTCTCAGTTTGAATTGAGCCACATAGCTGGGACTGCTCTCAGGCTAAAAGCCATCCAAATGGGCAACTCTCCAAGTGCCATTCCCTTTTTTTTGTCAAGTGCCAACTCCCCTGCAGTGTCAGCTTTCCTCTGGTGGTTCTCCCATGCCTTTAAATAGTAGTTTTCTTTGGTTTGTCCAGAGTTTATAGCGGTTACCTCCAAGATTGTTAGTCAAAAAAGAACTACTCAAACATTACCAAAAACAGGACCCCCCCCCCAACTTTTTGGATAAGTCTTCAGTTACTCACCTCTCTTCCATTATTCAAGAGCCCATTGCAGAGCTGGATTTTTATTCATCTCTGTTTCTGATGCCAAGAGCATTGAACACAGGGTGGGATCCCTGGATCCCGTTGGCTTCCCCTGGGAGCTTGTTAGAGACCCAGACTCTTTAAGATTCACTGAACCAGAATCTGCACCATGACAATAATCATTTAATAATTATTTGATAAGCACTGGCATGGAGCACAGTGAGGGCCACGTCATGGGCACTTGGCCGATGCTAATTGAAACAGTAAACAAATAAATTCATCACTTCAACATTTACTACTCAGTGCAGTATATTTGCATTGAGAATTCATTTTCTGCTCAGATTTTAATAACATCTGATTTTGTCTGTTTTCCTCCTAAAAACAAGTCTTCCTAAACTGGTGGGAGATTTAGTTGGCAAACGTGAGTCTGAACAATAAAACAGATATTTTAAAGCGCCATCAAAAAAGGCAGCTATGACCAGTGTCAGCTCTGCATTTAAAGGAGAACCAGCATCATGTGTGGTTGTAATGAAAAGAAGAAATTTTATGAATCACATCTTCTGTCTACTTTTTAAGAAAGCTTTCCCCCCAGCCTCTGGGCTATAGATAAAAATCTCCCTCAAAGAAGAATTTCCTGCCCCCATGCTATGCAGAAATTCATCTAGATGAAAGCATTCTTCTTTATTGGCAGGTGAAGCTGATGATAACTATGGACCCAGGCAAGGCAAATCCTGTCATAAAAATATTTCTGATATATGTTTATAGTTTAGGACACTTCATAATGATTTTCAAATACAGAGCCCAGAAGAATCTTGACACAAACCAAATGAATTTATTCCCTCTACATTTAAAAATAATTCTACTTGATCAAAAATTTTTTTCACCCTTCTTTGGCTAATGGTAACTTGATGTAATTTTATATGCATTGCCTTCTTTAAAGGAAAATCATAATTTAAACTAAAGCATGCAAATGGAAAACAATGCCAGTGAAGAAAAGAACTGTCAAATAGTGAAAGGTTATAAATAAAGCAGGAAAAAAGAGAATGACCTGGAAGAATTTATAACATACATAAAGAAGCAACAAAAACATGTTTGTGCACCTGAACTATGATAATTATTTTGCCCACAGATATAAAAACAGTATCAAAATTCTCACCCCTAATGAAATTAATTAGTCTGACAGCCTCTCTCTTTCCAAGTGATCAGTAATTCCTACTACCACATAGTAGGTGAATGCTAAGGTGTTATCTTTTTTGCCCCCATTCTGGGCATATGATGTTATTAAGTAAGTGCTGATTTGTGAAAATGACACTTGTAAATAAGAATGAAACAAAACATTTCATAAGAAACCCTCTTTTAAAAAGAAAAGTGTCATTTTCTTCTGTATGCCAAAATAAATTCCCTTATTGATAAATAAATGGAGTAGCTATCTATATTTCAAATCAGCTAATATTTGGCAGCTAGGAATGATATGAAATAAAAGAAATGAATCAACAGTGGAATTACTACAGAAATGAAGAAGCAAGTGTCAACATTAAAAGGACATTTGCCATTTTTTAATGGAAGTGGGCATTGGGATTGGCCAAGAATATAAGTTACCTCATTGGGTTAATTTTGGTGCAAGCTTCATCCAGATCCCAGTGGATCAGGGGCACCACATCCCTTCCCCCTGGCTTCCCAGTAGGATCACTGCTAGTAGAGATATAGGTCCACTTCTACGGACTCTGCATCGTTGAATCATCACAGGAGCATGAGTTCTAGGGCCAAACACACCTTGATTTAAATCCTGGCTCTGCCATGTCCTAAAGATGTCACTTTTGGCAATTAGTTGACTCTCTTTCTTCATCTTTAGAATTAGTTGTAATCTTCCCATGTCATAAGACTGTTAAAAGAATAAAATGAGACAATCCACGGAATGTCCTTCTTATAATACTTGACAGAGAGAATGTGCTCTACCAGTGGTTCCTCCACTTCTTCCTTCTCTTTCTGTGCTTGACATAATAGGATTTTCAGGGTGTAAATTCTGTTGAGTGGATGCTAAGTGGTACATGCCATGAATCTGGAATAATTTGTATGTAGAGCAGCTTTCTGCAGTTTCCGTTTGATGATGGAAATATTCTAATCTCTGCTGCCCAGTATGGTAGACACTAACCAACCACGTGTGGCTAAGGGGCCCTTGAAGTGTGGTTAGTACAACTCAGGTGCTAAATTTTAAATCTTATTTAATGTTAAACTTATTTAAATACAAATTTAACTAGCCATATGTGGTTAGTGGCTACTGTATTGGACAGTGCAAATCTAGAGCAAAGATCACAAGCTTAAGGGCGCCCAAGGAGAGACAGGTGACATAAATCCGTGAAATGAGTTCAGTCAACGATGAAGCCTGGTGGGACCTGTAGACACTACAGACACATGCCTTGTCCACAGGAGTCAACCAGCATTGACCTCAGCCAGTGCTGCTGGGTAGGTGTATGTCTAGCTTTCTTAATGTTTCAGGAGAAGCCAGAAATGCAAGTTTTCAGGCAAAGTCTTCTATTCTTTAAAGTATCAACTAATTAAAAGATTTTTTGGAGCACTCCAGGCTAAACAAAATATATTTACTAACCAAACGTAGGCTGCAAAACATCAGTTATGCAGCCTCTAGTTTAGAGCCCATCCGTGAAATCATGGAAACATCTCCAGATTAGACTGTCCATAGGAAGAGCAGGTGCAGCAGCCTTGTTACACGTCAGGTAGATCTGCAGGAAGTGGGACTTCTTGGGAAACCCCCATGAATAATGGCCTTGTTGCCGCCATCAAACCTTCAGAAGCTCTCTCAACTCTGGGTCCTCCATTCCATGTGGCTTATAAGCTGAAAGAAGCTAGTCTAAGAAAGACAAATCTTGCGAAGATATTAGTGTTTCCTGGTCCAGGTCAGCCCCAAAACTTGGTGTCCATTGGTGGAAGAAGCTCCCCCGAAGAGGAGAGTGACAGGGAAAGGAGCCAGGTCACTCTTCCATGTTCTAAATCCTTAGCCTCAACCAATAGAAAAAATGGAAGAAATTCCGTCCTGCTTGAACATGAAGCTCTCTGGAACCTGGTAACTCTGTGAAGCCACCAGAACTTTCCCCCAGTGTAGTCATTCATTCCCTCACTTATTGAACAGATATCTGTAAATCAGGTCTTATGTTTGAATCACCCCCACTCCCTCCTTGCTCACCACTTGGGTGTGGAACATTATAGAGTCAGCTTTCTGCCTAGTCTTTCACATAGGAGCCGGACGTCAAGGCAACACGTTCTTTGGGTTAAGAGCATTATCTCTGGCCTCAGGCCTAGGATTCAGATGGTCCTCTTAACTCTCTCTGTTGCTTTATGCAAGAAACTCTTTAATTCTTAGTATGTCATCTTCCTTAGAAGTTGGTGAGAAGATTAGATGAGAAAAGCATGTGTGTGAAAGGCTTAACATAGCCATAGCAAGCTCTCAATAAAAAAATGACATTTACAAATAATGGATTACATCTCTGCTTCCCTCCAGTAGCATACGAGGGGAGGGGTCTCTGGCCCAGCCAAGGGGAGTATTTTATCACTGACTTTATTTAGAGTTGCCGGTGCAGGCTGGTAATTAAAAGTAGACTATCTTTTAGTCCATTTTATTATGGTTTTAAAATCCTCTACAGACACTGCACTCCATTATTATCTGCTCCCAGGGAGACTGGCCTCCACCCCTGGATACACCACTGGCTTCATACCTTTCCCTTCTATACTCTTGCTCTCTGAATATCCTTAATATTGATTTTTGTCCTTAGAATCATAGGTGAGCTGTGCATATAATGGTGAGGTGAAAATAGACTCTATGCAAACAAATACTGAGCCCTTATGACATAGAGTGACCAACATGCTCCAGTTTGCCCAAGACTTTCCCAGTCTGAGCGCTGAAAGTCCCATGTTCCCTCAGTCCTGTGCACCTGGGGGACAGCTGGGTGCCATGGACGTGTCGGGCATTAAGTAAAGATGGTGGGAAAAGTAAGAAGTGAGGTTTTAATACGAAGAGTTTGACTATCATTTGGTGTAACATCGGTGGAGAAAGAAGGACAGCTGACCCTTGAACAGCTGGGTTTGAACTGTTGCGGACCCAGTTACATGCAGCTATTTTTCAATAAATACACGCGGGACTACGGGATCTGTGGTTGGTTGAATCCACGCATGTGGAACCGCGGATATGGAGTACAGACTGTATGGACGGTACGTTGAGGGAGACATTTTCAACTGCGAGGGCAGTCTGAGCCCCTAACTACTGAATTGTTCAAGGGTCAGCTGTATTCACATAGAGAGAGAAGGAAACGCGTATTTAAAGCTTGGCTAACACAAGCCCTGCCCAGATCCCCCGTCTTTGGCATCATGCAAACATCTGGCTCCACCCACAGCTCACCTCCGTGTGCCCACACCCCTCTAACCGAACCTGGAAGTACCAAGCTGGCAACCCGCACTTCATGCCCTTTCTTGTCTCCTGTGGTTTGATGTGTCTGCTCAGGGAATGTTCTACATGCTCCAAAGGAGGCCACCCAGTTGTGCAGCCTGGGCCAAACCAATGGTTGTTTAATTGATAATAGGCCTTTTGTATTCACGTTCTATTTAGATTATTGCACCAAGCAGGTGACAGGTGTTCAGAGAACATTACCCAAGCTGCCTGTTGCTGAGAACATCCTGAGACCAACCGGGGCAGGGAGCCCAGAGGAAATCCCCAGAGTAATTTAATAGTTCACAGGGCTTTGGGTTTGTAAGGATTACAACAAACAATTAAAGTGATATTGACCACCCACTTAAGAAGGGCCTTTGTGCTTTTCCCTTGATATTTCTACACTTAATATTTTTGTTCCCAAGGAAATTGCTGCAGGGTGACCAAGATGAAAACTTTTTGTGTGTGTGTGCCAAAAGGTGTATTTTGCCACTTAACACGAGGAACATTTAAACAGAAAGCATCTAATAGGGGAGAAGCCTGTTTTGAAACACCCAACATTGGGTCTGCTGCTTTGTGTGGACGGGGGTTGCCAGCTTCTCTTTCCAAAAGATTTGTACCAGAGCCAGATGTCTAAGGACTCTGGCAGAATGCAGCTTTCAGGATCACATGTCATTTCTGAAATAGAAGTAGACAGAACATTTCACTTGATTTCTCAGAATTCATACTCTAGATTCAGTGGCTAAATTTTGCAAAGTTAATAGAGCGACTTCTTTACTCTCTGTTCTAAAACTTACTGACAATTGGCCTTACTTTTTGAGTATCTCTCCCCCTGCTTTCTCAGGCAGTTTGGTTATTCAGAACAGGTTTGGGTCCAGATTCATGCATCGGCTCATTCCACAAACATTTACTAAGGGTGCCAACAATATGCTATGTGAGATTCATTCAGTGTTCATCCTACAGATGCTTCCAGAATATCTACCACGTGGTAAGGTCTCTGCAAAGCAATGAAGATTTGCACATGGAGCTGACATTCCAGTGGGTCAGATAGAGCTGTTTGGTGATACTCACTGTGGTCAGAAGTGGAGTGGAGTGAGAGAGGGGTGTGAAGTGCTGGAGTAGGGGTGTGGAAGAGACTATTTGAACAAAGTGGAAAAATGACAAGTGATTTAGCCAAGTGGACAATTGAGGACAGAATGTTCCTAGCAGGGAGAACAGCTGGTACAAAGGCCCTGTGGCAGTGGATACCTGGAATGCTTGAGGCCACTGTAAGGACTTCAGCTTTACTCTAAGTGAAATGAAGCCTTTACAGGGTTTTGAATAAAGGAGTGATGTGATCCAAGCCAGGTTTTAACACGATCACCTTGACTGTTGACTGAAAAACAATGAGGGTCAGGAATAGATGTAGGAAGACTTCTTAGAAGCCTATTGGAATTATCCAGGGAAGAGAAAGTAACACACAAAAGTTGTAATTTTAGCCCTCAACAAGCATATAACTACTGGGAAAACAGATCTTTGCAGCATTTCATTTGAAATGAGACAGAATGGAATGAGAAGAAGCAGGAGAAATGGGTGGTGAATTGCTTCCACTAGGGAAAGCTTCAAGGAGGAGGTGTCCATAAGAAAGACTTCTTTCATTCTTTAAGACCTCCTTCATCCCCTCCTCTTTCTCTTACTTCTTCCCTCTCTCTGTCTTTCCATATGCCTCCCTCTCTTTCTTTCTTTTGATAATACTTTTTGCCTTAGTAATAGTTAATCATTAGCTAAAAGCTAACGTTTCTATCACCTTAATGGCACCTGGCTTTTACTGCCCTCAAATCTGCTGTAACTTCATTTTTCTCCCCTCAGGCAAATAGAATTCAGTACATTGGATACTATTTTAAAGAAGGATTTAAGCACTGGAAGATGGATTTTGGTACTTAAAATATGACACTTTATACACTGATTGGAATATCTTTTGAAATGAAGGTGTTCAGAGTGGAGAGAAATGAAATTAGATTGGCAGAATTTCAGTAATAACTGGAGCTAGGCGATGATCACAGGGAGGTTGAGTGCTCTGTTCTCTCTGCTTCTGTGAGTGTTTTAAATTTTCTGTAGCAAAATGTTTAAAAACATCATTAGATCATTTTCATGAAAAACTGCCTTCCGTGATACTAAGTGTTTGGTATATTTTAGAATTGGTATCTTTTGAAAGTCTTTTTTATTGGGAACTGATCTCTGAATAGAATGGCTTATAGGAGTAAACGTTTCAGGAAATAACAATTTTAAGTATAGAAGTAGGCTGGTGCAGCTTGTCCTTTCCATCCTGATTTTGCCTTAATGATACACTAGCCCTTGTTTTATACTCTCAGTTCCATGGTACTGGCTTTCAGTTTGATAATGTGTACCTAACAGAGGTCATTTGAAATAGCTGGAACTTTTTGAAGCAGTTCTAGAATTAAGCAGACCTTCATCATCAGGCTCAGCACATGGTAGGTGTGTAACAAATATCTGTGGAACTGATTGCTGAAGCAGTTTGTATCCAAATATCCACTCAGCACCAATGAATTCTTTAAAAAGAAAAAAAAGGAACGCTAGAGGGCAGTCTTCACATTGGGAAAGAATGGAAAGGTATGGCAGATAACTAGAAGTCAGACCTCTCTTCTAAATAGCCTTTTTAAAATTTTATCTTTAATATTTATTTATTTTTATTGAAGTACAATCAATTACAGTGTGTCAGTTTCTGGTGTACAGCACAATGTCCCAGTCATGCACATACATATATTTGTTTTCATATTTTTTCATTAGTGGTTATTACAAGATTGAACATAGTTCCCTGTGCTTTAAATAGACTTTTAAATCAAGAGAAGATTGTGTTTGAATAACCTTCACATATTTTATATAATTTATACTGTTGTATAGCTCAAAAGTATTAAAATCATTTAGATATGCCTTGTATGTGTATTTATCTGTTCACCTTTTCATAGAATGTATGGTAAAGATTATGTTATATCACAAATTTGGGGGTTTTTTTAGCCTTTAATCTAATAAGATGTCCTTTAACAATATTGCAAACCTAAATTGGGAGACAGGAAATTAAAACCCAAACTTGAACTCTTTGCAAACATACACCCCCAAATTCAGAGCAGTTTAAATGCTTCTCAGGGACTGACTTCTTTTCCTGCTTCATTGAAATCAGTTTCCCTTCCCAGATAAGGGCTATGGTGGATCCAACGCCATGTATTCCTCAGCTTCCAGATAACCAGCCCTTTCCCTGTTGTTTTCCTGCTACCAGAGTCTTCTTTCTCTCCAAATGCACCATTTGAACCTGTTTTATTCCCGTGATTCATGTGCTTCCCTTTGTACAGATAACATCTACCAGCGTCTCACAGTCTCAGACACTAGACTTTTCTGTGCTGAAATTATGCACATTTTCTTTTTCTCTACCAGAAAAACCTTTAGTGTTCAGCTCTGCTAAAGCTGAGACAGCATGTTAAATTCACCCCAAGTAATTTTTCATTCTATTCTAAAACTCTTTGACTAATAATCTCCCTTAAAGAATAAAAATTTCTCTCTATTCTATAGTTACAGAAGAGCACTTTAAAAACAATGTATGTTAATTAGTGTAAGAAAAATGTAACACGGTAGTTACTTTAATTCCTCAGGAAGACACCTTTAAAATTTCAGGCAGTTTAAAATTTTGCTCAGTGAAAGCCCATGTAAAGCAGGTTAAAAGACAAGCTATACACACTGGGAGGTATCTAACAAAGGACTGATACCTCGAATATATGAAGATCTCTCTCAAAGCTCAACACTAAAGAAAAATTAACAATCCAATTAGAAAATGGGTAAAGTCTTAAACAGACATTTCACCAAAGAGGATACACAGGTAGCAGACAGGAAGATGTACAGTACCATCAGCCATTAGAGACATGCAAATTAAAGTCACAGTGAGCCATCACTACAGGTCTGTGAGAATGGCTGAAGTAACAAATAGTGCCAATACCAGATGCTGGGGAGCATGAGGAGAAAGTGAGCACTCACACATTGCTAGTGGGAATGTTAAATGGTACACTACTTCCAGTAAAGTTCAGCAGTTTCCTATATAACTAACCATGCAGTTACCATGTGGTCCAGAAATTATGCTCTCAGACATTTGTGCCAGAAAAAATGAACAGTTACTATTATGGACTGAACGTTTGTGTCCACCAAAATTCATATGTTGGAAAGCTACTCCTGAATGTGATAATATTAGGAGGTGGGACCTTTGATGGGTGATGAGGATGAGATGAAGTCTCATGAGTGGGGTCAGTGCTCACTCTTCTCTGCTCTTTGCTGTGTGAGAGCACAGCGAGAAGATGGCAGTTGGCCAAGTGGAAGCCAGCCCTTGTCTCTAACTTCCAGCCTCCACAACTGTGAGCAATACATTTTTTTTTTTTAATAAACTACCCAGTCTGTGGTACTTTGTTACAGCAGCCCCAAAGGACTAAGACACTTACTACCTTCACACAAAAACCTGTAAGTGCGTGTTCATGGCAACCTGACTCACAACAGCCCCAAACTGGAAACCAAAACAACCCAGATGTCCTTCGTCAGGTGGATGGAAACAGCCTGTGGTACTTATGTACGAGGGAATCCTACTCAGCAGTAAATTGAGACTATTGAAACAAGCTATCTATATGGCAACAACTTGGGTGAATCTCTTGGGATTTATACTAAGTGGGAAAAAAATCAGTTCCAAAAGATTACACATTGATGATTCCATTTATATAAAATTTCTAAAGTAACTAAAGTTTAAAAACTGAGTATAATCTATAATGAAAAAGAATATGAAAAAGTATATGTGTGTATATATAAAACTGAAACATCATGTTGTACACCAGAAGTTAACACACTGTAAACTGACTATACTTTAATAATAATAATAAAATCTTTGTGAAAGGGGAAAAAAAAACTGGGTATATGAGTGGTTGCTAAGAGGATTAGGAACCATGGGAGGAAGGAAAGGAGGTGGGAGTAAGTTGAGGGCTACTGGAGGGATCCTCGTGGGGATGGAACTGTTCAGTGTCTCGACTGTGGTTGGGGAGATGCAAGCCTGTGCCGATGAGAACATCGTATAGGACTAAATACACCCATAGAGACACACGTCCAAGTGTAAGTGGAGAAATCAAAGTATGACTGGTGGATTGCATCTATGTCAGTGTCCTGGTTGTGATATTCTACTATAGTTTTGCAAAATGTTAACACTGGAGGAAATTAGGTGAAGGGTACATGGAACTGGTTTCTCTATATTGTTTCTTAAAACCAAATCTATGTCTTCAGTTATCTCAAAATAAAATTTCAATTAAAAGAGTATTTGAAACAGCAGTTGAAGAATTCTAACACAGCAACACAGTCCATGGAAATTGAAATTTATCTTCAGACTCTTAACCAATTTTTTTCTGCTTGATCAGCATTGAATTTTCTAGGACAGTATCTGCAAAGTGGTTGTTTCTGTGTCCGAAGACTGTGGTTGAAGAGTTGATCAAAATAATCTGAGACAACATTTCCCTCAGGCAAAAGGGAAAAAAAAGTAATTTCCAAAGTTGATGGGCTATTTGAACAGCTGCCACCAAAATCACAATATTGGAGAGGAAAATGGTAACTTTGGGAAAGCACAAATCTTTCCTCACTTTCCGTGCTTTCGGAATATTTTGCCAGGCTGTGTGGATGAGATCAGAAATGGGGTCCTTAAGCAGCATGTTCATTCAGTTCGTGTGCAAACATCGATAATAAAATACCTTTTCCCCACTCTCCATATACTAAACTCTTCTACGATCCTCTCTTCCCTTGTCCTGGGCCTTCACTTCTCAGGAGGCCTGGCTTCTCCCACCTGATTCAAATAACACAAGGTATTGTCTGAAGACCTCAGAGCAAAGAAAAAAGTGTAGATGTCCCCTACACCTCACCCCCAACACCCAGCATCACCTCTGATCTCTGAGTAACCAGTGGAAACATTCTCATCATTGGCTTCTGGCAAAGGATTATTTTCTGGGAATCAGATGACCTTTGAGGCTGCACCTAAGTGAAGAGGAGACTAGATGGATTAGTCAGGGTAGGATAAGCTCTGCTGTAGTAACAACCACCAAGTCTTAAAGTTACAGGGTTGCTCTACACATGGGCTCAAATTACATAGACACGTTCCCCCGCCCACCACCACACACTCACGAGTGCTTGTGAAAACTGGAGAAAACGCAGTAAAATCCGTAGTCTAGCTGACAGTCATGCTCCAGTGGCAGTTCCCTGGAATGATGCTGTCCTGTAGCTCTAAGTGATACCACCCTGGGGGAAACTGGGGGAAGTGTTCAGGGTTGTTCTGCACTATTTTTGCAACTTTCTAGGAGTCCACAGTGATCTCGAAATAAAATAAGTCAGCGTTTCTTTCCTGCCCACACCACTTACCCACTTGCGAGCCAGCTGAGGACTCTTCTCTGCATCATGGATTCAGGCTGACAGAGCAGCTCTCATTTGGGACATTGCCAAGGGAAAGAGCAGTTTGGGAGGGTCCAGCCCTGGTACATCACTGCACCACCAGAAGTAACACATAGGACTGCCTCTCACTACGTGGCCAGATCTGGTAATCACGCGGGCAGGCAGAGGGGAGGGAAGGGGGCATTCAGTGACATCTTTCTAAGTGCTTGTAAGGTGGAAACCTGGAACTTTTTGGTCAATATGAATGGCTCCTACAGCGAAGCAAGCAATAAACTGCAAAAACAGCTGTGATTAGTGTTATAAATAACAAATTCATGGCTCTCTAACAGGAGATTCAGGAAGGACCTATTCACCTTATTGAAAAAGAAACCTATTTCTCCCGAGGTGAATCCAGGCTCTGCTACTTATTAGGTGACTGAGCATACTACACCACCCCTAAGCTTAGTTTGAAAGTACAAACCCTCATTTGAAAAACGGATTTGTTGAGGTTAAAGGAGGTGACGTAGACAAAATGTTCTGTGTGTGATGTATATGGATGTGCTCAGATAGCAAATGCTGACACACGTGAGCATTGCTAGTACCATTACTATTTGCTACTATTACTTTGTTGTTATTCATTGCCTTCCTCCTCATTTCCCCTTCCAAGAGCTATTAGGGCTCAGTCTAGCAAGGCTGTATGTTGAAAGAGAACTAGAGGGTAGGCATGCTGCGAGTTAAAGAGCATTTACTTCTTAATAATTCCATTGATTCTTACCCATTCCTATTAGATTTTGATTCTTATCACCTCACCTCTCCAGTCCCATCTCTTTGAAGCTCCATGAGCCTAAGCATATTGTTAATATTATTATCACAAGAGAGAGTGTAGAATAGTGGCTTAAGAGGACAGACTCTGGAGCCTGACCACCTGGGTTTGCATCTACTTCCATCATTTACTAGCTGTGTGACGTTGGGCAAGTTAGTTAACCTCTCTGTGCCTCTACTTCCTCATCCAGAGAACTGACGGTTATATAGATTAAGTTGGGTTTATCTTTCGTATAAAATACCAGGGAAACAGTATCAGCCACAGAAGACATCGCGTGTCCTTCTCCTCTTACTAATCACATAGACAAGTATTATGTGTGTCTCCTTTTTTGGCTGATGACGTGATTCTTTCTTACAAGAAGGCAATGGCCATTCTTATTCCAGGAGAAAAGGGATCACTTTTTCCCTGTCCTTGTGCAGAAGAGTAAGTCTTATTCATAGCTGGTAATGCCCCAGCAACTCGTTAACTTTCTCATGGCTGTTGGCAGAGCCAGGGGCTAATCCCAGATTATTGGGATGACATTTTGAAAACTGAGTCCCTTGTGCTCTTGCTGCATTTCATCAAAGGCTAAAATGAAAACCTATCTAATCTGTCAGAAGGGCCAATCTAATCTGCACTATTAACTGTGTTTATGGAGGAAAATGCTTTGTAGTGTTATATATCATAAACTCAACACATGAAGCAGATGTAAAATGTTCCCGAAATTGCAAATATTGACCAATCCCTTTTTCTCCCCAAGCAGATAAACATGGGACACACAAAATACATCATCTGTTATTGGGGGAGAGTGATAGAGAAAAGCATGGTCAGGCTGTTTCTCCTGCCACATCCACTTGCTCCGTAATGCCCGTCACAAATCCCAGGCTGCTTGGAAACATTCTATAAGCCGTATTTTTTTAATATTTTGAAAAATTATATTGGCCACTTTAGATTTGCATGCAGTTGAGTACATCATATGTGAAGCCTCAATCAGA
Source organism: Camelus dromedarius (assembly GCF_036321535.1). Lineage (NCBI taxonomy): Eukaryota > Metazoa > Chordata > Mammalia > Artiodactyla > Camelidae > Camelus > Camelus dromedarius. Next base: position 20,169,684 of record NC_087452.1, read on the forward strand.
TGTTTCCCATACCCCATATTGTTTCTTAACCTCTAACCTAATTTCTGTCAAACTAGTGTTCATGCGTCTGAACTACCCAGGGGGCTTGTTCAAGATGCAGGTTCCCAGGCCCCACCCCAGACTCACTGAATCAGATCTCTGGGGTTGAAACCCAGGAAATGACATCTTAAACCAGCTCTCCAGAGGATTTTGGAATTGCTACAGTCTTAGCAAACCAAACCTTTAGTAATATATATTAGGGTTGAAATATCAGAAAACCAGTACTTATATAATAACTTGCTTTGTACTGTTTATTTTTTTCTTTTTAAAGATTTTTCTTTTAACTATTCCAAGTGTCTACATGTCTCCATGAAGGTTATATTTTATTTTTAATCTGTTTTAGGTTTACATACTTTAATTTATGGATTATGTAAATGTAACTGATTAATAGACACATGAATAGATAAAGGGATAAATAGCTATAAAGACAGATGGAGAGAGAGATCTTTATGTCTAGCTAACTTAAAAAAAGTTCCCCAGAATACAGATGGTAAATATTTTTCAAATGATACAAACAAAAACAAAATTAAGGTTTTTTTTGTGTGTGTGAGACCCCTGTGAAGACTAATAAGAACGTGTATTTTTTAAATACAGAGACTTAAGTGGGGAGGTGATTGTTAATTTAATTTTTTTAATTTGTTTTGCTTTACTGAAGATTTTTGTCTTACGGGTAGCATGGCAATTTCAAAAATATTAAAGCGCTAAAGAAAATAAATTTATTCAAATCTATATGCACATCTCAGAAAAAGGAGAAAAAGGCAAATCCCACCCTTAGTTTTGCTCTAAATGATAGCTCGGGCCTGATGACAACGCCGTCCTGAGCCAGTGCTTTCCAAAGCGTTTTCCAAGAACACTGACCCCATGTGATGCGCCTCTGGGGAAGGTTCCATTTTTTCCAAATATATCTGCAGATTGCTCCAGGCTTTCTCTCGTGTCCCCCACCCCAGTGCTTCAAAAAGTACTTTTTCACATTAAAGACTCTGAGGAGTCCTGTGGGAAAGAAACTTAGTTGACTTTGATCAGCAAAGCATTTTTCAAGCTTATTTGTCATGGAACCCTCCCCCTCCTCTTACTTTAAGTCACTTCATCACTTTTTGAGCAGGTCCTCAGAAAAGGCACACTTGGAGGTGTAAAAAGCCATCCTGACGTGTCTGTTCAGTCAGTGCTATGGGCTTCCATTTAATTTCTGTACCTGTTGGTTAGAGGAGGTTATCCTTCACCCTCATCCAGGCCCTGGGTCTTCAGTGGTAGGAAACTTAAGACCCCCATTCCCACTGCCAGGGAGCAGATCCTTCCTGATCACAGCACTGGGTCTCTCTCTAAGGATCCCCAACAGGGGTGATTTCCCATCTCCTTTTCTAAAAGATGTCATCTCACCTGTCTCATAAATCAGATTTCTGTCTGATGTGTTCCCTGTAATCTGTGGTTGCCTGGGGCAGTACCTTCCAAGGCTCTGTATTTGAGGTTCTAGAATGGCTGAGTTGTGAAATAGCACACACTGAGAACCTTTCAACATTTCTGGGTAAAATATTTTTTATTAAATGATCAAGCTTCTCTGTGGTCTAGCAGCCAGGGTGGTCTTGCCACCACCCTACTGGGTGTCCAGTTTTTGTTAGCACGTCTTATTCACCACCATCCCTGGTGCCTAGGACAATAATTAGTCCACGGTGACATATGATGAGTGCTCGATGAATACTTGTTGGAAGAGTGAATTTGGCAGAAAGCTCAGTAATGACCACACGTAAAGGCTCCTTAGCACAGAGCCTCTCTGAGACTGACCATGGAAACCCTACCTGTTCTCTTTCTCCCCATCTTATTCTAGAACCAACAAGCCTCATGAAATGTGTGGCCCATGTTCCAAACCCCTGTTGCTCTAGGGCAGGGACAATGTCAACATCTTCTCCAAAGACCATAGAATATTGGCTGTGGGCACCCCACCAAGGCCTGGGTCCAAATGAATAAAATGGGTTCTTGGTCCATTTGTCACTAAAGGAAAACCACTGTGCAGAACCAAGGGATTTATCAGAAGAACAGAACAAAGAAGAAATACACTGCAGAGTGGAGAAAGGGCCACAGAGTTGCCAAGAGTTCCAAAGTCTGGGTACATATGAGCACTCTCTTGAGCCAGGGTCCTGCCCGTGTCCACTGCTGGGATCCAAATATGTGGATTTGCCAGACAAACTGAGGAAGAAGCCCTACCTTTTCTTTGAATCTGAGCTTTTCCACTTCCTGCAAGGGGGCTCCTCTCAAACTAAAAAGGAAAGAGGCACAACCTACTGAATCACTAGCTGAGGCTCAGGGGGATGAGAGGATTCCGGGGGTAGAGGTGCCCTTCCCCCTGGTGACGTCCTTCAGGACCCTTCCGCGTGCACATCCAGGTCTTACAGGGGCTGTGAGTAAATGTTCTTTCCCCTAAATTTTGGGTCATATTAGTGGTCATAAATCCCTGCTTGGGCCTCTCTGATGCTCACGGAGCATCACAAATGAGAAAAGTGGTTTTCCTCTCCTCATCCCAGCATCTTGCACAGCTGTGGTGTGTGGATAGGTGGAAGGCTTGGTGTGGTCTCAGCAGGGAACTCTGGGGCAGAACAGGGTGAGAGACTGGCTCCCCGAAGAGTGGGCCACGCTCTCTATGGGTCCCAGGGGTGGGACAGCCACTGCCTGCCACGACCTCTCTGCTCAGGAGAACAAAGACTTGTGCTTGAAGCTACGCATACCGTGGGGCTGATACTTGTGGGGAGGACTTTGGGGGAAGCTGGAGCTCCTGTGTGTGCACAGGTGGAGAACAGTAGCTGTGTTGTTTGTTCTGCAAAACCGGAAGTTGACTGTACAGTGTCAAGACTGCTACATGCAGCCAGGACATTCAGGCTTTCAGCACCTGCCTCCCTGAGACATCTCAGGCACCTCCACACAGGCTGGGAAGCGAGCCTTTTATCTTACTTATTTTTAATTCTTTTAATTGAAATAACACTTATTTAGAACATTATGTAAGTTTCATGTGTGCCTCACTTTCTCCTTCTGTGCACCCGACAATGTACTCGCCACCAAAAATTACATTTCCATCCACCACCATACACTTAATCCTCTTTACCCATTTTGCTGTCATGCATGTGTCTTCCTCTCTGGTAACCACCACTCTATTCTGTTTCTTCGTGTTTGTTTCTGTTTGGTGGTGTTTGTTCATTTATTTTTTGTTTGTTTGAGGAAACTAACATTTTAGAGAAAATACTCTGAGAGAGCAACCAGGGACTCTGATTTATATAATCAAAGAAATTGAGAAGTAAAATGGACTTTGAAGTTGATTTCATTTCAAGTATGTGCTTTTCCAGATGAGGAAACATGCAGGAAAGGAAATATGGGATGTCACTTAGAGGAGGAACCACTGTGTTTTTTCCTGAAACCATAGTATTAGGTCACGGTCCTATTTCAGCAGTCCTGCTTCAGCCCTGGAATTTTAAGGTGGTATCTGAGCAGTGAGGAATACCATCATGGAGTAGGGGGTGGCCAATGGTAAAAAGTCCAGAATCTTACTGCTCTGAAGATATAAAAGCGGAGTTGTTGGTCTCCAGAACAAGGCACCTGCTTCAGATACAGTGGGAAACACCTCCTGTCCAACCTCATGGTCAGAATTTTGCTATGACAGCTACTTGGCACTGCAGGGCCAATTAGCTGGCCACAAGAGGCATCCTAGGAAGGCCGTGCCTCTGCTAAGACTCTAAACTTCCCACCCCTGGAACTTCATAGGCATCTGGGTTGTGTTAGCACAAGAATATCCATCTCTTCCCTTCCTGTGTGAGCTGCACTGTGGTAGTAAGTTGGAACAAGAATCACCCTTGATGGCCATCTGCAGGGATTTTTAGAAAAAAGGTAGGCATCACCCAGGTAAACCTGCAGGTAAAAGGGCCAGCTCCCGCCTAATCCCAGGGGAATCTCTGAGAAGGACCTTGATGGGTCCCTTCTGGGAAGAGCTCTCCAGCAGACCCAGAGAGCAGTGGTGTGTGGGGTCTCCTTAGGTAGGCATTTCCTTCCTAAATTCTTCAGGGCTTCTTTGTAAGCCTCTGGAGAAATTCCACATAATTAGACTTTGCAAAGTAGATATTCTGAGGCTCAGAGGAGAGTAACTATAGAGAAAGGCTCAGTTCAGGTCAGCTTCACAGACTCATCTCCTAATCCTCCACCTGTCCAAGCTGGGCCCACACCAATCACTAGCGTTCTTCCCTCAGCCCTCACTCTGCAAAGAGAGGCTGCTTGCTCTTTCATTCATTTATCCATTCAAAATCTAGTCACTGAGTCCCAGACCCTGTGCTGAACACTAGGGATGCCCCCATGGCATGACTTGAGTCCCTGTCCCCACTGAGCCTGCAACCTGCGGGAGCTGTTGATGACTATGGAATTGGGTGAGAAATGGTGGAACTGGCTTCAGAAAAGATGGTAGGAGAACACACGAGAAGGGCACATGCCTTAGTCTCAGAGGGTCTGGAAGAGCACCCTAGAGGAAGTGATGTTTCACTAAGATCTTAGGAGTAAATCATCCATTTGTCAAAGATGAGTGTCTAGGGGTAGAATAGGGAGACAGTGGACCTCCAGATAGAATTTTGTAGGCAAAAGCTCAGAGGTGACAGAGGACATAGTTCATTCAGAAATCTGAAAGATTACGATGATTTAGTTTAAGGGAAAGAAGCGTACATAGAGATGGGAGTCCCAAGACCAGGGGTCCAGTCCTGACACAGAGATAGATGGACAGTGACCTTGAATAAGTCCCTTCTCTCTGGTCCTCATGTCCTCATGTGTGACACAAAGGCATTGGCATAGAGGTCAATGGAGAGTAGATGGTCATGAAGCCCCTGCCCCGGTGATGCTGGCACAAAGGCCCTCCAAGAACTCGTGCTGGAAGGGTAAGGACAGTCACCTTGTCCTCAGTCTTTGGAGCCACTCCAGTTCCTGCAGTCACATTGGAAGAGGGCACTGGGGAGGCAGTGGAAACTTTCTCAGGACGTGGAGCCACTTAAGTCGCCACTGACTCCCATTTATCACAGGGAGACATTTGTATAGTCCTCATTTTTTGATAATCTGTGTCTGAAACATTTTGTTAAACCTGGAAAAGGGCAAATACTTACGTGTGATTGCATGGCACACTGAAAGAACTTTCACTGTTTAATGAACGGAAAACAAATACTGATTGGAACTTGCTTAAAATCATGGTGTGTAGAATAAGAAACAATGCTACCAAGGTTCTTAGACTCCTCCTACACATAGGAGGTCCTTAGTGATGATTTTGGCTTGATTTAAATGAATGAATATATATATAAAAAGTAGTCTTGATATTACATGTTTGTTACATGAGACTTGTTACTATTTGAGTTCCCAAAAAACCTAGCTATAGGTTGGGTTCCCAGTGTGTTGACTCAGACTCCCCCAAGTAAATGATTCTCTTCTGATTTGAAACATTATCTGTGGCAGTGGTCAGACAAACGTCAGTTGAGGTAAATCCATATCATCACATCAAAACATGTTGTAGTCAAGGTTATAGACCAAACACATGCTTTATCTGTCATCTGCTAAGGTCTTGGCGCTGCTTAGGACAACTGTTATGAATATTGGTAGATAAAGCTTAAGGTTAAACAGAATGAGTACTGGAAGGAATTGGTCCATAAATGATATATGTGGTAACTGATTACATTTTCAAAGGAAGCTGCTGTTTGTTTTCAAATAAACATGAGATAGGTACCCTTTGCTGAGCTATAACCCACAGTTTTTTTTTTTTAATGAAAGTATAGTCCATTTACAATGTTGTATTAATTTCTGGTGTACTGTGTAGTGATTCATTATATATATATATATATATATATATATATATATATATATATATATATATATATATATTTATTTATTTATTTATTTATTTATTTTTATTTATATTTATATTTATATATATATATTCCTTCTCATATTCTTTTTCATTATAGGCTATTACAAGATATGGAATATAGTTCCCTGTGCTATGCATTAGGACCTTGTTGTTTATCTGTTTCGTATATAGTAGTGTGTATCTATAAATGCTGAACTCCCAGTTTATCAAACTTAATCTTAAGTTTGTTTTCTATGTCTGTGAGTCTGTTTCTGTTTTGTAAATAAATTCATTTGAGTCATTTTTTTAAGATTGCCATATAAGTGATATCATATGGTCTTTTTCTTTCTCTTTCTGGCTGACTTCACTTACTATGACACTCTCCAGGTCCAGCCATAATGCTGCAAATGACATTATATTGTTTTTTCTATAGCTGAGTAGTACTCCATTGTGTGTGTGTGTGTATATGTACACACACACACACACACATACTCATATACCACAATGCTTTATCTAATAATCTGTCAGTGGACATTTAGGTTGCTTCCATGTCTTGACTATTGTAAATAGTACTGCTGGGAACATTAGATGTATGTATCTTTTTGAATTAGTTTCCCTGAATATATGCCCAGGAGTGGAAATGGTGGATCATGTGGCAAGTCTATTTCTAGTTTTTTAAGGAATCTCCATACTGTTTTCCATAATGGCTGCACCAAATGACATTCCCACCAGCAGTGTAGGAGAGTTCCCTATTCTCCACACCCTCTCCAGCATTTATCGTTTGTGGACTTTGGAATGATGGCCATTCTGACTGGTGTGAGATGATACCTCATTGTAGTTTTGATTTGCATTTCTCTGATAATCGGCAATATTGAGCATGTTTTCGTGTGCCCATAGTCCATTTGTATGTCTTCACAGGAGAAATGTCTATTTAGGTCTTCTGCCCATTTTTGTATTGGGTTGTCTTTTATTATTGAGTTGTATGAGCTGTTTGTATATTCTGGAAATTAAGCCCTGTTATTTGCATCACTTGCAAATATTTTCTCTCATTCCGTAGATTATCTTTTCATTTTGTTTAGTTTCCTTTGCTGTGCAAAAGCTTGTAAGTTTAATTATGTCCCATTTGTTTATTTTTGCTTTTATTTCTATTGCCTTGATACACTGCCCTAGGAGAACATTGCTAAGATTTATGTCAGAGGATGTTTTACCTGTGTTTGCCTGTGTTTTCTTCTAGGAGGTTTATAGTAAACTGTTCTAACTTCATTGATTTACATGCAGCTGTCCAGCTTTCCCAGCATCACTTTAGCCAGAGAGACTGACTTTGTATATTCTTGCCTCCTTTGTCAAAGATTAATTGACCATAGATGCATGGGCTTATTTCTGGGCTGTCTGTTTTGTTCCATTGAACTATATGTCTGTTTTTGTGCCAATACCATGCTGTTTTGATTACTGTAGCTCTGTAATATTATCTGAAGTCTGAGAGGTTTATTCCTTCAGCTTCCTTCTTTTTCTTCAGTATTGCTTTGGCAATTCTGGGTCTTTTTTGATTCCATAAAAATTGTAGGATTATTTGTTCTAGTTCTGTGAAAAATGTCCTGGGTAATTTGATAGGGATCAAATTAAATATGTAGATTTGTTTGGATAGTACAGCTATTTTAACAATACTAATTCTTCCAATCCAAGAGCATGTAACCCAGTCTTTTAAACTATGCATAAGAAGCACTTAAAATGCACGGGTAAGTAAGATGGCATTAAATGAAACAAAGAAGTTAAGTTTGGGAAAAAAAAGTTTAATTTGGGGAGGTTGCAGTGTGGTTTCATGAAAACACATGTCAAGCTGTTCAGCTGGCCTGACACCTGGTACAGACGTTACACCATAATCACTCAGGCTGTGCGCCGTTTCATCTCCACTCACCCAAACAAGAGAGGTGACCCAAGAAAGGTATTTCGAGGTGGGTAGAATTCAGGTAAGAATTCCAAAGCAAGAGAATTTGAAAGCATCTTGTGTGAAAGTTGTCTCAGGAAGTCAGAATCAGAGAAGGCCACTTGTACTATTTGGAGTAGGCATGTAACCAGAATTTCACCACTCCAGTTCAGTTTGGAGGCCACCAACATTCATCTCCAGACCATGCATTCTAACCCTCCACACCTACCTCTACTTCCCGTCTGATGGCAGCTGCAGAAATCACTACAAAGGAGGGCCCTGACCCAGTGAGTCAAGCCCCAGTAGAGGGTATCAGGTGGATCCTAACCTAGAGTTATAGAGGCATGTCGCCAAGCTGACCCTTCACAACCAAACTTCAGCCATTATCCAGGTTGGAAGCTGACCTTCTCACACTGAGTCAGTGTGGGCACAAACATATACCACCTTTTAGAATCTCACCAACCTCTGATGCCACATGTCACTCCCAGGGGTTTGGAAGCTTCTCAGACAAAATGTTTTCTTATACCCCCTTTCCTGAACATTGGAGTGTACAGCATAACCTCCAAAGAGACACTGCCTTAAATGCCTGCCGACCTCCTTAGAAAAGGGCATATCTGCCTTTCGGGCCTTAAAGATAATTTCCCTTCCTAATACTGACCAAGGTGACTCCCCAAGATCATTTCTGCTAGAGCAAGGACATTGAACAGTAGTTTTAACCTTTTCTAGGCATCTGCCATAATCCATTCTAGAAATCCCAGATCGAAAACTCTACTTTCCCATTTGTGGTCCATGTGAAGATGGCACATATCTGCCAGAAATGAATTTAGGGACTGGTGTGGGATTTCCACTTGATCCTTGAAGATGACTGGCCAAAGGAAGAGAAGGAGAAAAGAAAACAATTCATGAGGAAGTCCTTACTTCTTAGCACTGGCTCCACTTTCACATCCACTCCTCCCCACTACAACAAAGGTCTGCAATTGTGAATTCATCCCACATACACAAAACGTGCACCCAAATCGAATGTGCCCTTTGTCTTGGTTGTCACATCACTGGCCAGGTACACTCTGGCATCTAGAGGAAAATGCAACTTTTACATGGGAATATGACATTTTTCTTGCAGCTTTTTGAATTTTATTTTTGCAATCAAGGTTCTTAGGTCTTTGGTGTCGAGGCCAATACAGTTCATTTTTGTGTAGAAACTTACACGGATCTTGACAATTCACTTGTAACTGAGTTGGCCAAAGAGGAAGAAAAACCAAAGCTCATTAGTGTATGATGTAATAGGTTTGGAAATGAGGATAATTCAAGGATCTGGTTAGAGATAATGTCTCTCCACACTCAGATTGACTATCATCACTATTGTTGAGGACACTTTCAAGCAGATAATTTAACCAAATGACCAGGAAGCTAAGAGACTCAATAGCCTAAGAAGCTAAGAAGGGATTCATCAAAGGAAAAGGGTCCTGACTTACCTGTTAAAGCTCGCCTCCCCAAAATCATCTTCTAAGGGAAAGAATTGTCCATATAGAAAAATTAGTGATAAAGATCATTTCTGTTTCTGAAACTCTTGGTCATAAACTACTTTTGCATTCAGTATTGCTTTATTTTTCACAGCAACCCAGAGAAATGGGCTTGGGGACAGTTACTATTCTTGACAAATGAGGAAGGTTTAGGGGTCATGCTTCAGGTCACCCAGATAACTAGCAGAATTAGTACTGAAATCCAGAAATCCAGACTTTTCCATGTGGGAATTTAGTGCTTTTTTTTTTTCTTATCCCTGTCACTACTTTCTAAGTAGCAGAAAGTGGGCTCATTAAATTATGAGGCCTTCCGAGAATCGCCATACTTGCAAACAAATAGCACCTTCAGAATCAGGCCGCCCACTTCATTGCAAGAGAGTTCATAAAACAGGCTTTTTCTCCTCATTTTTACTGTCAGCTGTGAGACATAAAACTTGAAAATGCCTCAAAGGGGTAAGTTAGAATTCTGATGCTGCGAGCCTTTTAAATACCCCATTGTCTCTGAATTGAGGGACAATCCAGGCTTTGTACCGCCAGCGCATTTTCCATCAATCCCTGATCCCTGGAAGGCCCCTTTCCCTCAGAAGGGCTGTTGTGTTTTTCCTGCCACAACATCAGTGTGACATATCTCGCACTTCAGATGGCAGCCTACTCAGCCCCATTCATGGATTCCTCTGGAAATGAATGTCTGCTCACCACCACCCCCTAAAAAAAAAAAAAAAAAAAGTTCTGGCTTGGTCAAAAGAGTTATTGGAAACGGAACTTGTGAAAAACGCTTACTCGGCAATGTGAACCCAGACAATAATGTTTTATAACTGTTCCGTTTGATGTGTACTGACGGAAATTAATTATTTAAGTTAACAGAATTGCTCTTTGTTACGTAAACTTTGTAAAGGCCACCTCATCTGACCTCTTGCATTGGGGAATCTGACGTTCAAAACTATCATCATTCTGTGAGCGGCAAGATTCTTAGGGCAGCTTCTGGACCCAAATTACCACTTGACCTTAAAGTTTGTACCACCATTGGGTTTGATGCCAAGCCAAGCGAAGATGAAAATACTGTAAAATATGCATACACACAAGTCCCATTCCCCAAGAATTAAGTGGAATAAGTATTTTTATTTGTTTTCCCATTTCTCCTTTTCATTTGCTGCTATCTCAGATAGCTGACCTCTATCAAAAATGACCCCCAACCCTAAAAATACACCATTTCTTTATTCATTTTTGATATCCAGTTCTTGTATACATATAAATTTAGTCCATGGGAGAAGAAAGTTTGCCCTGGGTTGTGTGCTTTTAGATTGGCTATTTAAGAAGTAAATAAAATAGGCTCCCCTCATCACCACCTCCCGAACCCCCAAGCATCTCGGCATGGCTTGAGTTAGCTCTTGGAATCTCAGCCCTTAGACCTATATTCTATAAAATCACCCCACCACCATCACCACAAAGACCACTGTACTCAATCTTAGTAGAACTCATCCTGCAGTCTTTCTTCTCATAAGAATCCAGATTAACGAAACTGTTATAAAAACCCAACCAAGACTCCTTAAAAGTGAAAAGATTTTGTCTCCTGAGCTGCCAACCTCTTGGAGTTGGTTGTGAAGTAGTCAGTTCCTGTGTTACCCACAAGTATGTGCCTCAGAGGCCAACTGATAGACCCAGACTGTTTAGCTCTGTCTTCCAAGAGTGACAAGGACAATAGCAATGCGTTCCTAGAACATATGAGGCAAGAAAGCAGGGAAGAAAGCAGGCATCCAGAGTGAAAGAGATCTGAGGTCAGGCCCCGCCTCTGCCACTTACATACCACCTGTGCGACATGGGGCAGGCTTTCAGACGTTGCCTGTATAGTGAGAGTGATGTGTGGTGGGAATAAGATGCCTTCGTGCATACGAAAGCAGGGCTGCGTCATGTGGCACATAGTAGGTGTTTGACAAATGACAGCTGCTGCAATTACCACTGTTACAGCAACTGTTGCTAACTCCTTTGTATTGTTGAAATAAAGTCAATTTTCCACATAGTGTTTTATTAGTGAAACTTAGCAAATCATGCTGGGAAATAGATCATTATCCTTTTTAAATTCTAGATTTTTTTTTTCCTATCCTGCTCCAAGTTTTAAGATCAGGAAATCTAGCTCAGTGGTAGAGTGCATGCTTAGCATGCAGGAGGTCCTGGGTTCAACCCCTAGTACCTCCATTCAAATAAAATAAAGAAAACCTAATTACCTCCCTCCCACACACACACAAAAAGAGAATTAAAAAAAAATAAGTAAATCTATAAATCCAGTTTGGAATGCACTTTGCCACCTGTAAGAACATGTCTGAGAATTGAGACACAGGTTACCAAAGGGGAAAGGCGGCTGGTGGAGGTGGGGAGCAGTAAATTGGGAGTTTGGGATTAGTAGATACAAACTACTGTATACAGAATAGATAAAACAACAAGACCCTACTGTATAGCACAGGGAACTGTATTCAAGAGCTTGTAATAACCTATAATGGAAAAGAATATGAAAAAGTATATGTATATTATAAAAGTATATGTATTTTATGTATATATAACTGAATCACTAGGCTATACACCAGAAACTAACACAACAATGTAAATCAACTATACTTCAATTAAAAAAAAAAGCAAAAAGGAAAGAAATCAAGAAGTACTAAAAGGAAATAAAGGGAAAAATAAAAAGAACATATGTGAGAATTAAATCACGTGGTTTTTAAATGAAAAGGATAGCCTGGTGGAAATTACAAAAGCAAAGCATTCAGCCCTTAAAACTTTTCCTTGGGGTGATAGAAAAAGCCCTTAGTGGTTTCCCTTGAACCTTATCTGCCATCTGAGTGGAACAAGATTAAAGTTATGACCTGTACATTTAGCACAATTGATAATACTCTGAATGTTAAAAAAAAAAAAAAAAAGTTGGTAGTGTGACGTTTGTCAAGCACACAGTTCCCTTGTAACCTTAGCTGCTGGGTCTACAGTGTTCCCCTTCCTAATCAGGAGCTGATAGGAAATACAGCACACTTGCTCGCCAGCTGCAGGGGTGTACGGTGGCTTTTCCAAATAGAGGACATGCAGGCATAGTCATTTGAAAACTTATCTGCTGGGATATCTGCAAGCCCATCGAATGCTCACTGGTAAACAGGTAATCTGAACTGGTGGATTCCTGCAGACAACGAGCAATCGAGGTTCCCTTGCCAGGGAGGGAGAGGAGGGTTTGCCTGATTCAGAGTGCAGCTGCTGGGCCTCCTGGCCGCTGAACAGCCTCTCGTGAAAGAACACCGGAGCTTTTGCACTGGGTAGCACAACCTGGGCCTGTGGGCAGAGGGCCCTGCCATGTCTCCCTGCCAGGACACCTGAGACCAGGCTGCCCCAGAGAGCCCCACCCCTGCTTTTGCAAAGGAAACTCTCAGCACAGGTGATACTGAATTTTTTCTAACTCCATTAGACCACAGCAATGTGTAAACAGACATATTTGAAACATATATTTGGGAAACAATTTCAAAACTGAGTTTATTTTCATTGGTTCTTATAACATTTGTTAGTTTAGTTTTTAATACAGAGAAATAGAAAACAAATGGTTTATAATCTCACTCCCGGAGGATTCCTCTTGACATCATTCTTGAAACTTTTATTTCCACTGAACCCCCCTGCAGTAAAGTGTCCAAATCAGAACTAGACAGCTTGAATGCTCACACACTGAACACACTTTGGTTACTGGCACCAGTTCGCAGACCACAGGGAAACATCATCAACCTCTCGGAGTCTCCTTGCCCCTTCTAGGGCACTACCCACCCCAAGGGCAAGCTTGATATGGACTTCTTAACAGCATATATTAGCTTTGCCATGGCATTTTTGTTTTCTTTTAAAACAAGTAATTAGGTGTATGTTCAGAAAAACTTTTAAGTGCAGAAACATAAACCGGAAAGCAAAATCGTCTCTCCCTGCCCTGTATTCCCTAAACTTCCATTAGTAGATTTTCGGTTTTGTTGTTTGTTTTGTTTTTGAGTTATTTCAGGAAAATATTTATACCATTTGCCAGAATTACTTCTCCCCTTTCCCCCCTCTCTCTTTCCTCCCCTTCCCCTCCCCCTTTCTCCTCCTCCCCCTCTCCTCCTCTCCCTCCCCCTCCTCCTTCACCTCCACTGCCTCCTTCCACTCCCCTCCCCCTTTCCTCCTCCTTCCCCCTCCTCTTTCCTCCCCCTTCTTCCCCCTTCTCCTCTTATCTTTCTTTTAATTTACACGCAAGAGATTATAGACACATATTGTCCTGTTTGTTGCTTACTTTCTTTGTACTATTTTTTCCCTGAAATGGATGTTCATACAGATTTCATACTACAGTATTAAAAGTACTTAGGTGGAAGGGGGCATGGGGAGGAGGGTGAGAAGAGACATTTTGTAATTGGTAACCAGAGGAAATCTGTTCTTGATTAGCAGGAAGAAGAGGGGAAGAAAGGGTACTTTTTTCTTTCTGTAAAAAGGTATACTAAAGTCTCCTGTGGTCATTCTTGCCTCCTCCCCAGAGTTCTGGGTCCTTCAACAACAGAGCTCAAAAAAGAAAGCCCCCAGCTCATGAGAAGAGCCTACTGTGCTTATGTCCCAGGAAACTCAGCCCCTATTAGAGGCACCCATGGCTTGTAGAAAAGCCCGTTCCTCAACTACAGTGTTTGTTGGTCTCATATTTCATGCTTTTGTAGTATTTTGTTTGTATCAAGTTGAAAAATGAAAGCTTGTTTTTCCAAAACAAAATACTAATGTAGAGCTCACCTCCGGTTCTTTCAGTGAGCTGGCTTCACTTTGCTCATCTTTGGCAGGAAAAATTGCCATCAGGGAGACGTTTTCCAATAGGGCAACTCTAAGCCTGCAATTTGATTTTTATTAAAATATATTTTTCCAATAGGTGGCACTGATGTGTTTAGCTAGAGTTAATATATCCCCATTCGGGGCGGGGGGAAAGTACAGGTCAAAATAGCTGTTCTTACCACATCTCAACAAGTTTCTCTGACTCTGAGAAGTTGTCTTGACTTCTCAGCACCTCAAACCAGGAGGCAAGATACCCAAACCAGAATCTCAGAAACTGGCCCTCACCTTTTCATAAGGGATAGAAGAAAGAGAGATCACCAACGAAGGGTATTCCTTTTGTCCTTTAGTTCATTTGAGGTAATATTAATATCTGGAATTCAAACTCTAGGAGTGAAAGTTTTCTTTCATGTATAACTGGATACCAAAGAAGCAGCACAAGTCTAACAGGCCTGCGAGTCACCTACTTGAAATGCAGGCGTGGCGTGAACACCTGGAAGAAGCCCCGCCTGTTGCTACTGTTCAGCTTTTCTAGTCATGAGATAGAGCTCCCCGCAGTTTCTCCCAAAGAATCATTGTATTTGATGATCTGAACAACCTAAGAGAAGAGGTTGTTCTCCATTCAAGGTCAGTTTATATTATGCCCTCAAGAGGACTTTAATTACACCATTTTCCAGCAATGTTCTAAATGGACAATTAGAGCTACTCTGTGTGTATCACCAAATCTGGGAGAATACAGGGCGAGCCCCTCTGCGGGTAATTGACTTGTGTTGAATGTAATTCCAGTTCCTTCCCTTTTTTGTCTGTATCATCACAGAGGAGTCATTTAAACTCTTTGCTTGTGAATCCATCTGTAAAATGGAGTTGAACATAATAACTTCTGCTCCTTTATTCCTTAAGGTTAAACAAGAAGCCAGATGGTTTTAAAGCCCCAGGTTTGAGTTGTAGATGCAGTTTTATTTTTCATTCTGTTTTTCACATTTGAAGTATTTCACTACTAAACATTAAATAATTTATTTTTAATAAGCACCACTGTGTTGGGAAGGAAAGGTAATATGTAAATTTAAGATAACTTTATAAAACTTTCACCCATCATAAGACTGATACCTGGTAATTATACAAAAAATTGAAAATGATGAAAAGTGGAAATGAAGCAGGTATATCACCGGCTGTAGGGGAGTGATCCACAGTTGCCATGAGCCTTAACAGTTTTGAAGCTTATGATTGGCATTTTCCACAAAAGTATGTGTTAGTCTGTATCAAATAAATAAAATAAGGCTACTTTAGATTGCAGAAGCCAAGGAGCAAACTTAGCACCTTATAAATCCACTTAAATGGTTGAGAATGCAATAGGCAGAAGATTTAACTAGGTAAACTTCTAAGGTGCTTTCCAAAATTGATTCTGTGTTGTTATGCATTCCTTCAACACATGCTTATGAGTACCTAGTACATGGATGACACTGTGCTGGGTACTAGGATATACAATGATGAGCAGTGAAGCAGGGAGACAGGCATTAAAACAATAAATCAGATAATTTATTACTTGATTACAAACGTAATAAGGACTATGAGGTTGTTGTGAGAGAGCAGGCAGGGTATCTGATCTAGTGTAGAGAGCCAGGAAACTAGCTTTAACCCTGAAAGGGCTTCAAACTAGACAAATGGAAGAAAGGGGATGGAGAAGAGGGATCTGTGCAAAGTCCCTGTGGCAGAAAACAGCCCCATGTCACCTGAGAAGAGAGCACAGTGAATGGAACGGTTGTGGGTACAGTGGGTGTCGCAGATGAGGTTAGAGAGTTGTCAGGGGCCTCTGGATTAGGAGTGGACTCTTTAGGCTAACTGTTTAGTTTTATTCAAAATTGAGTGAGATTCCATTCCGGTTTTTTTTTCCTAAGGGACTTTTTTTTAAATTGAAGTGTAGTTGATTTACAATATTATGTTTCAGGTGTACAACATAGTGATACAATATTTTTATAGATTGTACTCCATTTAAAGTTATTGCAAAATAATGGCTATATTTCCCTGTGCTGTACAATATATCCTGTAACTTATTTATTTTATACATAGTAGTTTATACCACTTAATCCCATACCCCTATCTTGCCTCACCCCTCTCCCCTCTGCCCACTGGTAACCACTAGTTTGTTCTCTATATTTGTTGAGTCTGTTTCTGTTTTGTTAGATACATTCATTTGTTTTATTTTTTTTAGGTTCTACATTTAAATGGTAACATAGAGTATTTGTCTTTCTCTGAGTTATTTCACTAAGCATAATACCCTCTAGGTCCATTCATGTTATTGCAAATGGCAGAATTTCATTCTTTTCTACGGATGAGTAATATTCCACTGTGTGTGTGTGTGTGTATGTATACACCACATCTTCTTTGTCCATTCATCTGTTAATGGGTACTTAGGTTGCTGCCATATGTTAGGTATTGTAAATAATGCTGCTATGAAAATTGGTCTGTCATGAGAATGTGCCATTTTGATTCTCATCGTCCTTTGCCTGGTCCCTGGTCTCCTTTTCCAACCTAATCTAGCTCCAACTCCTAAAAGCATTTTCTCCTCCAGCCAAACTGAAAAGTTTCTCAAATCTACACCCTGTTGATGCTGTTCCCTTTTTCTTGAACTCTCTTTAATTTTGCTGAAACCGTGCCTTGTCTGTAGTCTTGCAAAAGTTTCACCTTCTTAGTGAAATTTTTTCGAAGTGAATCAGCCAGATGCCTCTCTTTATTTGAACACACTTGACACTAGGTCTCTCCCTGTCTTAGCAGTCTTCCCCTAGTCTGCCCTGGTGCTCCTTTGATTTGTCTGGTTATGACCTATGAGATAGGAGGGAAGATGAACGCTGGCACATGCTCATGTCTGCAACCCTGCAGTGCTCAGCACAGCGCCTTGTCCCAGTAGAGACTCAGGACTAGCTACTGACTTAAATTAAATACACACCTCATAATGACTTCAAGTTTTTGATGGTGATCTTAAAACTAGCTTCTCAGTAGGAAGAAGGCTGAGTGGAAGGCGAGACTTCCCAGCAATCTAAAGACAAATGCAGTGATGGTTGATTCCAGCCTACAGACCTGTGCTTTTTGACTTGAACTGTGTGGACCCACATAGGGTTATAATTATTTTCATTGAGTTACCAACCTCTTAAAATGGGAAAAATTTCCATTATAGCGTATTAGAAGATACTGAATATAGTTCCCTGTGCTATAATTAACAAATAATTTGAAAAAGAATATATGTGTAGATATATATATGTGTATGTGTAAGAATATATGTGTAGATATATATACGTATAAGTGTAACTGAATCATTTTGCTGTACACCTGAAACTAACACATTAAATCAACTATACTTCAATGAAATTTTTTTTAAAGAAAGGAAAAGGAAAAAAAATGGGACACCCCCCCCCGCCTAAAATTGGGATTTCTTCTTTCTTTTAAAAGAAGCCTGCATTCCCACATGGCAGTCATCTATAATACTTAGTAGAGACTGTTATCTTCAGATGGAGCATATGGTTTCAAACTTGCCATAGTCCCCACTAGACTCCCTGTTGCCTGTCTGGTGTTGTGGCTTCAACACATTGGCCATTTATAATTGCGCTCGTCCACTTCTATCTATCTTTTGTCACAAATAGAGTTGGAAAATGAAATATTTCTTTTCCTCGTGTTTTTAACAAAAGTGTAGAACTTAAAATAGCCTGAAAAGTAGAGTAGCATGTAAGTAATATCATGGATTCAGGAGTCAGACTGCCTGAGTTCAAATTTGGGTAGCCCCTCCTACTGAGGGTTACCAGGTAAAATACAGGAAACCCTACTAAATCTGTATTTTAGATAAACATTGAATAATTTTTAGTATAAGCATGTCCCATGTACTTTTATTTGTTAAATCTGCCAACGCTACTTCTACTTGCTGTGTGACCTTGGGCAAGTTACTTAGCTTCTCTGTGCTTTGCTTTCCTCATTTGTAAACCATGCCTATATAAAGGAACACTGTGATGACAAATATTAGCCACTGTCATTAGTTTTTAAAATTTTTTAAAAATTGAGATGTAGTTGACATGTAATGTAAGTTTAATGTATAACATGTTGACATGATATATTTATACACTGCAAAATGACTACCATTATAGCATTTGCTAACACCTCTACCACATAATTATAATGTCTCTCTTGTAGTGAGAACAATAAAGATCTATTCTCTTAGCAACTTTGAAGTTTATCATTCAGTATTATTGCCGATAATCACTGTGCTGTGCATTACCTCTCCAGGACTTACTTACCTATAAGTTGTAAGTTTGTACCCTTAAATAACAGGTCCCCAATTTCCCCATCCCCAATTCCCAGTAACCACCATTCTACTCTGCTTTGGGGAGTTCAGCTTTTTTAGATTCCATATATGCATGAGATCATACAGTATTTGTCTTTCTCTGTCTGACTTACCTCATCTAGAATAATGCCCTCAAGGTCCATCCATGTTACAAATGACAGGATTTCCTTCTTTCTCTTGGCTGAATAATACTCCACTATACATATGTACCGCATCTTTTTTATTCATTCATCCATTGATGGACACTTAGATTGTTTCTCTTCCTTGGCTTTTGTGAATAATGCTGCAGTGAGCATAGGGTTACAGTTACCTCTTCAATATCCTGTTTTCATTTCCTTTGGATATATACCGAGAATTTGAGCTGCTGGATCTTAAGGTAGTTCTTTGTTTAATTTTTTTTAGGAAATTCCCTTCTGTTTCTGTAATGGCTGAACCTATTTACGTTCCTACAAACAGTGTAGAAGGGTCCTCTTTTCTCCAACACTTGTTATCTCATCTTCTTGATGATGGTCACTCAGAGGTGAGAAGTGGTATCTTGTTGTTTTGCTTTGCACTCCTGTGATGATTAGTGGTATTAGCATCTTTTCGTGTATCTATTGGCCTTTTGGATGTCTTCTTTGGAAACATGTCTATTTTTAAATTAGATTGTTTGAGGGTTTTGTTGTTGTTGTTGTTGTGTTGTCTGAGATCTTTATAAATTTCAGATAGTAGTTCCTTATCCAACATAAAATTTGCAAATAGCGATTTTTTTAGAAAGAAAGAAGACAGTATGTGCCATCGGGGCAGTGAAGAACATGTCTATAAGTTTGAGAAACGAAATATGTCTGTGTTCAAATACCCAAGTTAAGATGCTGTGTTTGGGTAATTAACATGAACTACCACTCTGGACAAAACTTGAAGATCTCATTGGCCTAACCATAAAGACTTATTTCTACCTAATTTAGAGTGCAGGTCAGGAATCATTTCCCTCTTACACAGTGAGCTCCAGAGTCCCCACAGCTGAGGAGGAAGGACAAGGAGGCTCACCAGCTGTTAACAACCTAGACCCACAAGTGATACAAGCAGATTTCATGCACAGTCCATTGGCCAGAAGGGAATACGTAGAACATTTGGTAAGTAGTAACTGTCGTGGCCACAGGTACCATTATAAAACTCATGTGGACACTTCCCCCTTTTACATTTACTCATCTGGCTACCTAGACAATTGGATTTATGACTCTAGCATATGTAATGGATGCAAAGTCAGAAGACGCGTGTTCTAGTTCTGGTCTTTCTCAAGCCAGGCAGAGGATTTTCTTTCCCTGGGAGATTAATCTCTTCCTCCCACCACTGGAAAAGAGGAGAGAGGTTTTTCTCTTCAGACAAAGAGCAGGAAGTTATTCTAAGTTAAGTTGGTTATACTTTTGACTTGGAAACTTTGAAACAGAATGTGAGGTCAAGAAGAAGAGAAAGGGAAGGAGGAAAGTGGATTATTCTGATTAGGGACCCCCAGGTATGAGAAGTAATAAGGCCCTTTCAATTTGTAGCACGTAAACCAGATGTCATTTTTCATTTTGGATTTGGAACTACATGAACTCTGATGTCTTCCAGAATATGAAGAATAATTCTCAGAAGACAGACAAATGTCTGCACAGGTCGTATCAGTGGAGTGGATCCAGGTGTTTGCCTGGCAGGCTGCAGATTTGAGTTCAGAAGAACATCATGTCAGTGTATACAGCTGGACGTTGGGGGTCCCTGGCCGGTCTGAGGGACCGAAGCCAGTGTTGGCTGCCTGACTGCCAAGGTTAATCAGGCTATGTTGTCATGATCTCATCTCAACAAGGGTTCTGAGCCGTAAAGAGGGAGGGAAGGAGAAGTGAACTGGGGAAAATTGTCTGTGATGAGTGATGAGGCTTTATCAGTTACACCCAGCATGTACAGTTCATAAATCAGAGAATATTTCCTGATCTGAAAATCTGGATTTGCAACTTTGGTGATGATTTTTAGATAAGTTCTTAGAGGTTTCAAGTAGGGACTTGAAAACACAATCAAAACCCCAGAGCAAATAAACCAACCATCTGTGTGTGCTCAAGGTAAGAGAAGTGAATTTAATTTTACACTATTTGAAAAAGGAAGAAGGTGCTATTGGTGGGTCCATAAATGTATGATGGCCAGGGCGGCAGAAACTCAAAGTCAGGGAGAGAATTATTTCCCCAATGGCATCATTCTGCCTGGGTCATCTTCTAAAGTTTCATGAGCATCAGTCCAGTGCCAAAATCATCTCTGAAAAGAAAAATTCTTTTCTCCCAAAGATCACACATTTGTTCTGTGACTTCTTATTATCAACATTGAGAGTTGTTTGTTAGATGTTTAGTAAAGTCAAGGGGCTTACTTAGGCACTTAAATTCTTCAGGGGACTGTGATGATCCCTTTCACCTATGCTTTGTTTTGCCTCTTTCCAACATCCAGAAAACTCCATGATAATAAGGCATCTCAGATACAACCTCATAACACCCTCAAGTGAAAATCAGCCAGACCTTTACAATTCATTTTTATTCTCAATCATACTAGACAGTTAAGAAAACTCTAAAGCCATATTCAGTGAGGTTAACACTGGATACTGTGTGTTTGTCAAACTAAGTAAGACTTTCCTTAGATTTTCAACTTTTTTTCTTCTTTCAATATTAATCATAGTTATTATCTGGTTAAAAGAAGATTCCACGATGAATAACTTGCTTTTCGATAGTCTTACTTTGTCTCTGCCCATTTCCTAATACTAGTTATTAGTCTTTCCAGTGATTGTGATGTTACTAACATCCTTACAGTAACTTCCTTTATTTGCTTAAATCAGATGGTTAGTTTCTGTTGCTTGCCACCAGAACTTCTGCTTGGTACATTATCTATTCTGCCTGGTATTGGAGTTGTTTGTGTTGATGTGTTTCTCCCCAGGGAGACTGTAACATCTTTCAGGATGAGTTAACTTTATCTCTAGCATATGTAATAATGTCCAGCATAGAATGCTGCATACTAGGACAGTTAAAAGTGTGGATTCTGGAGCCATATCACCCTGGTTAAACTTCTAGCTTCTCCTTTTATAAACTCTTGTCACCTTTGGTATGTTAACATCCTTTCTAAGTCTTGGTTTCTTTGTGTAAACTTAACAGAAATTACCTATTTTAATACTTAAAACAGGGCCTGGCACATGGAAAGCATTTCATAAGTATTAGCTATTATTAGTATAACAATATTAAATGTTATTATTTTATTTCTTATTACTTCATGTTGTTTTCATGTTTTATATATTTTATAGCTATGATATATACTTTATTATACATTATGTTCTATAAATTATATATTATACATTCATATTATGTTATAATATAGTTATTATTATTGTAAGTATTCATGAAAATAAATGTATAATTGAATTTAGTTATTTCTCAAACTAAGCTCACTTCCAGTGGACACTTTGAGGCTATTCATTTGTTCTTAAGAAAAGGTGTCCTACCCTTGTCCTACCTAGATGTTTTAAATCTATGCTAAAAGGTTTCCCTTTGAGGGAAATAGTAATTTTTAATAAGCAGGTTATTAAAATACCAGCAGGGAATTTTTCGTAACATGCTGAATTTCTCATCCTCTACCCAAGCAGTCTTCACCTAATTGAAATGGTGTTGAATTTTATCTTTAATGTCATGGTGTTTTTCATGAAGAACCTGTGCATCTCATCTGCCTGAAAGTAATGCTTCCCTGGCGCCAGCTGCATTTTCCATGCAGTTGTAAGAGCGGTGAAGTCACCTCTTTATCCAGACCCCTTTTACTTGATCTTAGGATGGCACCCGACACTGAGATCATTCCATTGTTCTTGCATTTCTGAAGGACTGTCTGCCTTTCTGCAGCAGGGCCCATACATCAATTTGATTTCTGATTTATGAGCTCTCTAACAACTGGGAAACCTGTACTCTCTCCTTCATCAGCCACACTGCCCCACAAACAGAGAATCGAGGGTGATAGGTGATGCACCAGGACAACATGCTGTTCTGACTAGTTGAAAGGCCCCTCATGGCCAGTGTTCCAGAATTTGAGAAGATAAGTAAAGTCAAGGAAAGAGCAGTTGGCTGATTTTAACTCCTATTAATTGTTACTACTTAATTTGAGGTTGTTCGGTGCAGTCTGTTAAATTTCAAAATCTGTCTATCCATCTACCCAACCAGCCTACATCTTGGTATCTACCCTAGACCCTAGAGGATTACCTGCACATTGGTGGAAAGAAGCATGCACATTAATTGTGGAATTTCATGGAATGCGAAGAAATTGAAAACAACACAAATGTTCATTGATAACAGAATAATTAGATTCTGCCAAATCTATACTATTAAATGCTATGCAGATAAGGTCAATCTATCCATGTAGAACTAAAAAGATTTTCTGGGATACATTAAGTGAACAAAAAACCAAGTGGTAGGAACATGCAGGTAGAATGATCACATGTATGTAAAAAATTAAAATTCTGTATTTCAGAAAAGGGAGTGATGAGTTAAGGAGAAGAAAACAATACTTCTAAACTTGGGAGAGCATGCATGGATTGCTTCTGGGGGAGGTGATATTGGAACTGAAACTCGGACCATGGTGAAATGCAGAGATATAAGGATTTAAACAAGGGGGTTGAGCCAAGATATGGACCTAGTTCTGAGTCCAGAGCTGCTGCTTTTAGCTAAGATTCCTCTCACAGTATAAATGCTGAGCAGTGAATATAAATGTAGGTGAAATGCATACATATAGGTAGAGGATATGCATGTTCTTTCATTAAATTTTTCCCTTGTGTCAGGTACTCTACTAGAGGTTGTGTGGATTATTGCCTTAATAGCTTGAGGTCTAGTAGGGGAAAGAAGATGTATTTATAAATCTTTTAAATATATAAAAGTTAACCACCCCCCCCCCCCAAAAAAAAAGAAAAAAAAACTACAGGGAAAATCAGAAGAAGGATTTAGGAGCCAAGAGGAAAGAAAGATACTTGCAACTTTGGAGGCTGGAAGATGTACCGAGTAAAACGTGTTAAGACACAAGAAGCAGAAAACTGAATTAACAGTGACATAAACCATAAAGTTTAATTTCTTAGTAAGCAGTCTGAAGCTGCCTCAGTAAGATATCAAGGACATAGGTTCTTCCTGTCCTCTTCAGTAATTCTGCATCTTTGGGGTTGTCACATCATTGCCCAATATGGCAGCCACAGCTCCAAGCATCTCAACCACAGGACAAGGCAGGAGGCAGGAGGTAGCCAGAGCAGCAAAGAAAAGAGAGGGACTTTTAACGAGGGACAGTCTCTTCGCATCTCTGAACAAACTTCTCCCGAGATGCCTCCTCCAGAGATTTCTTCTTATAGTTCATTGGCGAGAATTGGGTCATAAGCCCCCCACTCCCTTGGCTCACTGGATGATGTGAGAGTATGACTCTGACTTTTGCATTCTCTATCATGGAACCCTGGCTAGAAATGAAAAGCTTTATGGGACCGAGGAGCATCTGAGAATATCTGCCACAGCAGGTTTCAGGGAGGAAGCAGTACTTGGGTTGGATCTGAAACAAGGATGAAAAGAGTATTTATTAGATTGTCTATCCAACATCACTTTTCTAAGAATTGTCCCTCCCCAGCTCCAAGTGGGAGTTACCAAGCTCATACAGTGTGTTCCCATCTTCTGGGAATGCACTGTAATAGATGTTCACAGATACTGCCAAGTTGGTCTTTGTTTTGGTTTTTCCTCTCAAGGGGCATTTCTGACTTTCTTCCTTTTGTTGAAGCTAATTGTATAAGCATTGTACTCCTGCGTGGCTATTAGTTTGATGGTCATTACTTCTCTGTGCTTAGTTTCCGGTGTCAGTCAGGATCGCAATGATTTTATCAGAAAGAATTTAACAGAAAGTATTGTTAGCCATGTATAAGAAAACCAGAAAGGCAAAACAAGGACACTAGGGTATCACAGAGGTGGTAACTGCAGGAAACTTGCCACCATCTCAAGTATTAGGGGAACAAAAAATTGGGGAACCTGTTGGTATCTCTGAGAGAGTTTGAAGCACCTGGTTCTGGTAATAGACGAAAACTACAGCCTGGAACCATCTCTTGCTACTGGAGCCAACAGACTCTGCCACATTTAAAGCTTATTGCTGGAGAGTTGCTGAAGGCAACAGCAAGCAAAGCCAGGAGGAGCAACTCCCTTCTCCCTCCTCCAACCTTCCAGCTCACTCTAGCATCCCCTGTTGGTGAGCCTGAGAGAAAGCTGCTGGCAAAACAGAGGTGGGGCTTCTAGAGTTCCAATCCCAGCATCGGATAGCAGAGCATAGAAAATATGAAGCTAAAATAGCTTAATAACCAGCACATCATTATATTATAATATTTTTAGTACTAACTTATTAAATGGAATTAATAATAGAACCTACCTTATAGTATTATTTTGAGTTTTAAATGAGGTAGATCCTGCGAGGTAATTAGCAGGGTGTGCCAAGAGCCTAGTAGAGCACTTAGGAAGTATTAGTGGGTGTTATTACTACTTTTTAAACAAGTATTTGTTGTGTACTTATTATCTGCAGGCATAGATCTTAGGTTTGAAAATACAGTGATGACTCAGATAGACAAAATCCCTGTCCCTGGGGCATTCACATCGTAGTGAGCACTGGCCTATAGTAAATAAGAGCATTTCAGAAAGTGGCACCTGGTGTAGAGATAAAGACAGTCCTGTAGTTACAGGGGAGAGGGTAGAGCTCAGTGGTAGAATGTGTGCTTTGCATGTACGAGGTCCTGGGTTCAATCCCCAGTACGTCCATTGAAAAAAGAAAGAAAAGAAAAGATAGTCCTGTAGTGGAGAGTTACAGGGAAGAAGACAACTAAGATTCAATGATCAGTGCTAAGAAAATGAAAGGACAAGACACAGACAGGGAGAAATTATTTACAAAACTCATATCTGATAAAGAATTTGTATCCAGAATAGAGAAAGAACTCTCAAAATGCAACCACAAGACAAGTCACCCATTTTCAAAATGGGCAAAAGATTTGTACAGTATATCAAAGTAGTTATATAGATGGCAAATAAGGGCATGCAAAGATACTCAAGATGAAAAGATGACCATTAGGCACTAGCAAAATGAAGATGAGGTGACGTCCAGTGAAAAGAGCTCCACCTCAGAGGCCCCCTTCAGTAGGGCTACCGGGTTGGGCTAAATAAATAAATAAGTGAATTACTGGATACTCAATTAAATTGGAATTTCAGGTAAGCAGTAAGTCATTTTTAATATATCACATGCAATATTTGTACAAAAGAAGTTCTGTTTCCTGAAATTCAGATTTAACTGGGAGTCCTGTTTCTCATCTGGCAACTCTTCACCTGGGATATGGTAAGAAGTTTGGATATTCTTCTGTGTAGAGTGAGAAACCAAGGGTAGAGTTGTAAGAGACACAATGGAATGATCTGTGTTTTACCAAGATTGTTGTGATCACTGTGGAGAACGGGTTATAAAGAGGCAAAGACATGGCCATTGCAGTGGTCCAAGGAAGAGAAGATGGTGGCCTTGTCTAGGGAGCAGTGGAGACTGAGAAAAGTAGACAGATTGGGGAGATATACTTTGGAGACAGAGAAAGAGATAGGACTTGTGTATAGATTTTGTGTGGAGGGAAGGGGAAAGAAGGAAAATGAAGGCTGTTCCCAGGATTTTCCCTCAGCAACTGGGCAAATTCTCTACTATCTAATGATAGGAAAGACTTAAGTAGTGTTGCCAATGGGCCGTTGTCACTTCTAAGCACTTTACATATATTAACTCATTTAATCCTCACTATGATTTAGGTACTTGAAAGTTGCAGAGAGAGTTATCCCCATTTTACAGATGAGAAAACCAAGGCACTAACAGGTTAAGTAATATGCCCAAGATAGTAAGTTGCAGAGCTGGGTTTCTAACCCAGACAGCCTGGCTTGAGTCCATGCTGTTGATTGTCATGCTTTGCTGTCTTTTCTAGGATTAAGCACATGATAGGTCCTCAGTAAAGAATTGTTGAATCGATGAATGAATGAGTGGGTAAATGGAAGGACAGGTCTATAAATGTGGGTTCCTACACATGTCTTCTGTTTATTTTTGTACGGGGTGGCCTCAGTGTCCTTGAGCATGCCAGGTACAAATTACCTGTTTGCTTTCCTCCATTCTCCTCATGAATTTTAATTTTCCCTCAATTCTTCTGGACATCGTCTCATTTGTTGATGTTGGAAGCCATTAAAATAATTCCTGGGAGGTGTTTTTAAGACTTAAACTATTATTAAGTAGAGCTGAGACATACTCTTTTGCAATGCCCCGAGCAAACTGGTGCACATGGCTAAGTCTGAACACCAAGGAGGCCACGTTGTACCAAATTCACATCGTCTCTATTGCCAACTGAATCTGTCACCCAGATAGTCTCTAACCTGAAGGGCACAACGTGCAGGGGTACCATCTCATGCTAAGGGACTCAGTACATCCAGCGGAGGTAATCTAGCAATTTGGTTAATTTAAGGCTGCTGCCTGGCTGGTCAGAGAGACATGCATTCACATAATGGCTCTGCTCTGTGGCCTAAAACAAGTAACTAAACTTCTCTGTGCTTAACTCCTCACCTGTGAGATGGGGACCATAACAGTGCCTGTTTCATAGGATGATTGTGATGGCTGAAAAGTGAATGAGTTTACCAGAACCTGAATGAGTAAAGTGCCAAATAAAAGTTGGCATCCATTGTTTTTATATCTAAGTCTCACTTGGGAAAAAGCTAGTCATATCAGGGCCACTCGAACTGTCCATAGCCACAGACTAAGTTCCTTGCCTAGAATTTGCCCTGGTCCTCACAGGCCACCTGTGAGCATGCGGGAGGATCTGTGAGATTGTTCTTCATACCATCTGTCACCACTCTCCTTCTTCCCTTGTCTTCAGAAGTCCTGTCATGGAATCCTTCCCCCTTCACAAGACCAATGAACAAGTGTACATGTGGAGTTATTGAATGATTGTCACAAGATCTCTCAGGCCTGTTGTGGCCCTTGCTTAGATTCCATCTTGGCTTCAAGAATTTGTAAGCTGACTGCTACTCCACGCATCAAACAAGTCCATAACCTCCAGTCAGTTCACCAAATTCATATGTGAATTGAATGAGCCTAACTGAAGAATATTCAGATATTAAATACCAAGCGAGGACAGAGAGTGGGGTTTACAGGGCTGTTGGTCTTATTACTGAGAGATGCTGGCTTCTGGATGGTGAAATCACCAAAGAAAACACCTCCCCTAGGAGACCTATCTCAGCATTTTGCTTGCACAAATGAGCAGGCCATAAATTCTTCTTTATAGCAACATTCTGAGGAAAAGGATCTCAAAGAGCATGCTATATCCCAACAAAAGTAAGCCTTTAGGAGGCAGGTGAACTGACTCCTAAGAAAATCCTCTGTATCTGAAAACAAGCACTTAAAACGTGTAAAGATGGAGGGTGTTTATTCACTTGACGAAAGTATTGTTTTAGCTTCAAAGCCAACTTTTTCCTGGAATTTAACATATGCACTACTGAAACAGATATAAAATGTTGCCTGTTTCATATGAAAATTTCCCCTGTGCATCTTACCTTTTACACTGCAATCACCTTTTCTCTCTGAATGTTGTGTCCTAGTTTGCAAAATACAGGGTTTAGGATGAATAATTTCAGAGTCTCATCTGGGAGCAAAATCCTCTGTTGGGCTGGAGAGTAGTTTGACGTATGAATTCATTTTGTTCTCAGTATACACATTTTTCCTTTACCCTTTCCCTCATTTGAGCAGATAGCAGGTTCTGGGCTTCTGAGCATCCAACAAAATTCGGTGGCAAGCCAGAAGGCAGAGAGATCCTGTCATTCTGAGGGCAGAGGCAAAGAGGATGGGGTTGAGAATGAGCATGGAGAGGCATAGAGGGAAGAGGCTGGCGCCAACAGGAACATGGACCAGGGCTCAGCTTCCTAGCAATGCCCGAGGAAATGGCAAGATCTCCAGAGAAATGGCTCCACGAAGCATTTTAGGCAGCCCAGCAAATAAGCCTTATTTCTCAAACTTCGTGCTGAAGCAGTCACAGGCATTAGAACCAGCTTCTGTAGATGGTGGCAGTGGTGTCCCCAAAGCCACCTCTGTGTTCTGACAGCCAGAAGGCACCCCCACCATACCACCCCTGGCACAGAATTCAACCCTAGAGATTAAGAGTGAGGAATCCCCACAATGACTTAGACTAAGATTCCTACCACTGTGCCAGGATCAGGGCTCAAAATCAAAATTAAACTGGCTTGGTGGTTATATTAAGAAATGTGATGTTTGAGGAATACCATATATAAGGATTGAATCCATACTCAACTGTGTGTCTATATCACAATATTTGCAGTCCCTCGTTCCTTCTAAATCTCTGTAAAATTTCCCTCCATTTTCGTCCTACCCTTTTATTTTTCCTCCTTTCAAAACCATCCATGTTGCATGAAACGGTGTTGAAATGATCCCCTCCAGGGCCTGTCTTTTTCTCTTTATCTGAGAACTCAAGAGTTTACAAAACACTCTGGGGCCCCAGTAGATGCTGCGGTCTGGGAGGTATTGGGTTGAAGGGGCACCATTAGAGAGAGCTGTTAGGGCTCCATTCATCCAGAAAAGCTTTGTGACTGTCTGGCTGTGTGACCTTGGACAAAGTCAGTTTGTGTCTCTGAACGTCCATTTTTAGAATTAATTTTAGGGGGAAGGACGGGTAAACCAGATCCCGGGCTCCCATGAATGGCTGGCTGGGCAGACTGCTCCTTCCTCAAGGATGCCCAGCCTAGGGGGCAAGTAAGGAACTAAGTGCATTCCCACCATCCACTTATCAGCCCTGTGCCAGGTGCTCTGGGACGTGGTTATATCTGCCTTTTCCTCATCCACATAGGGAAGCAACATGAGCTACCCCGGCCCTCATTATAGCTGCATAGTCCAGCTCGGATATTTTGTGATTCCAATTTGCTAATAAGCCTCTTCCTCTAAATGATTTTGCTTTTAGCAGTCTTTCGGGGCAGGAGTTGGGGGGGTTGCTTTAATGAATAAATTCCTTTTCCCCTCAAAAGCACTTAAATATATATATATATTAAATATATGTGTCTGTGTAGATATATAGATAGATTTATATCTAATAATAAGAAAGTTGTTACTATGTCAGGCACAACCTCCAGGGATCCCCAGAAATACCTGCAAAATTAGGGTTTTTTTCACCCAAATTAATTGAAATGACAAGTAAAGGGAGAATTTGTCCAGGAATCCTTAAAAGGAACTAAATAATAATATTTTAAAAAAGAAAAAATAACAAAAAGAGGAAGGAAGGAAGAAAGAAGAAAGGAAGGAAGGGAGGAAGGGAGGAGAGAAAGAGAGGAAGGAAGGAAGGTAGAAAGGAAGGTAATCCTTGTTCAGGTCTCTGGTTAGCAGGGCTTAAGGGAAACCTAGTTGGCAGGGGAATTTCAGTCCAACTAACATTTCTCCAGGAAGATGTCATGGTGGTTCTGTTTCTGAAAACCACACTGACTGTCTGGAACTGTGGGGCTTGGAGGGGAGGAGGGGCTGTTGTTGCCTCCCTCCAGAAGGCCTCCTGCCTGGCTTGGGGAAACAGTTCTGAAGTTGCAGCATCTCAGCCCAGCTGTGGTTTGTCAGAAGTCCTGCATTCACCCATGACCGAGTCTTTCCCAAGCTCTCAGTGGGGAAGGCAGGCAGCAAACACCTCCTGTGCAGATCATTGTCTTGTCCCCTGCTTGTTCATGGAAGATGGACACCCAGCTTCAATGATGTCTTTGTTACCAGCTCAAGCAGGAGCTCTGGTTTGCCATTTTAAGAAAAATGGGACAGCTAGGCTGCAACATCTCTGTGCCCCCATCTCCAAGGCCAGGAGAGTGCAGCCTGGAATCTGGGACCTGAAGCTGCCAGGATCCCTTTAGGGAAGGCACATGGGGACTCAGCAGGGGGCTGGGAGGAAAGGGCCCTTCTCCGGGGCCACTGTGTGGGACAGTCGGGACACCCAAGGGTCCCCTTCACTCTCCCCAGATATAGGGGTGCAGGCCGCGGGGTATTTTTTTCTGTTTTCTGACTACAGCTACATGAGGCAGTTGAATTAGAGTCATGATTGTAATTTAATTTCTCTGAACTCAGAGCTATTTTCTTTCCAAATATATCAGGGGCCAGGAAACATTCAAAGAACTGGGGAAACCATTCCAAATTTACAAAGGTTAAAGAGGAAGAGCAGTCACAGGGTGACTACTACTACTAATGTCATCTTTTGTAATAATTAGAATGTATCATATGCAATGTAATGTATTATATACCTTCATGTAGCATGAAATAAGTATTCTTATATATATATGATAATATATAGTAATGATCTTATGGATGTGTTATATGTTATGGTAGTTGTGATAGTATGGCATATATATGAGATATATAAATATATCATATATATATAATGTAACATGATAATATTCAAAATAATCAGAAATAATTTAATAATGTTAAGAAATTGAAGGACTATTCCAAAATCAGAAAATTTTAAGAGGAAGGAAAAACAGTGAAGTAATAACTATTTTATAATTTTTCTTATGATAATTCATCCTTAACATATAGTTACATATATATTCTGTATCATAATTATTGTTTTAAATGATCCTATATGATATAAACATAACTATATATTGATTATTATTAACATTGTTATGCTAATTTAAAAGAATATTTGTTGATTGTTTACTAGGCACTGTGCTGAACACATTACAGACCTTATATGACTTAAAGTTTACAATAACCCTATTATATAGATACTGTGGTATTTTTACTTTTTTTTAAATTACAGTTTTATTGAGATATAATTCACATGCCATACATTCACCCATTTAAAATATATAAGTCCGTGGTTTTTCGTATATTCAGAGTTTGCAACCATAACCACAGTCAACATTAGAACATGTTCATCATCCCTAAAGGAAACTCCATACCCATTAAAACTCACTCCCCATTCCCCCTCCACCAGCCCTAGGCAACCACTAATCTACTTTCTGTCTCTATGAATTTGCCTTTTCTGGACTTTTCTTATAAATTGAATCATATATGATCTTTTGTGACTGGCTTTTTTCACTGAGCATAATGTTTTCAAAGTTCATCTGTGCTGGAGCATGTATCAGTGCTTTATTCCTTTTCATGACTGAGTAGTATTCCGTGGTAATGGGTACATCACCTTTTGTCTATCCCTTCATCGGTTGATAGACACTTGGGCTGTTTCTACTTTGGGGCTGTAGTGAATGTATGCATGGGGAAGTTTTTGTATGGATGTATGCTTTCGTTTCTCTGTCTTTACCCCATTTCACAGATAAAGAAACTGAGGTTCAGAAATGTTAAGTAACTTGTCCGAGGTTACACAGCTTATTAATGCTCTGAGACTCAAACTCAGTTCTCTCTGATGTTCTTAGCTCCTCTGCTCTGTTGTCCTCAAGTTTATCAAAGGTTAATACGTGGAGGGTGGGGACTCATGTCCCTCAGGGCCTCTGGAGAGACAGTGAAGAGAAACATAGCAGAATGAGTTTCTGTGCAGGCCGGGGATGACCTTTCTCCCATTAAGGCTGGTTAGTTAAGCCTGAGAGTGCTTGCCAAGGGAGGGGTGAATTCCCCCTTTGAGATGAAGGATCCTCATGGGGACCTTTAAGACATAACAGGACTGGATGCCTCACTCCTGGGAATGGAGCTGGCTCGAGGCTGTCCCAATGGCAGCCCTCACTCTACATCTAGAGTCCAAATGGTGTGAGAGGGGCCAGGTCACAGTTCAGGGCTTCCTTACCCCTTCTCAGCCCTGGCCTTGCCCCAGCCACCCTAGTCTGTTTAGAAACCCCCGTCCCACAGAGCAGGACCTCCCAGATCTCCTCCTTGATCATCCCAGGCCTTGACCTACCTCTCCCTCTGGCTCTCACTTGGGTGTCTGCAGAGGGAGTTAGTCAAGGCCAGTGGAACCAGGGCTGGCGTTGGGTGGGGAGCAAGGTGATAGAGTTCAGGGAAGGAGGGAGGAGGGAGGGCCAAAGGAGCTGCTTCAGAACACCCAGGGCAGGGCAGGGCAGGATGTGGAGGACAGGATCCACACAGTGTCCCCAAGGGAGGTGATGGTACTTGGAACACGTGGCCATGAAATGAGACCTCTGTGCCTGTGCGATTTATGGAACCAGTGTCATTTGAAATATTTCTACAGCATATGGGTTTTCTTCTTAAACAATCCTACCAAAGAACAGATCACAAATTCTGAAATTGTTACTGTACCAGTTACCAGAAAAACAAAATCCACAGGCTCTTTTGCAGGGAGCTTAGTTATGAAACGTAGTGAAACAGTTTCAGCTTTAAAGTCAGAGTCAGAATCTGGCCCTCCATAGCTCTACGACCCTAAACAATTTTCCTCACTTTCGGAGCCTCACTTGTTTTCATGTATAAAATGGGAATAATAACAGCAAGACCTTCCTTGCACAGTTATTGGCAGGATTAAATGATAATGTGCAGTATTTGCCAGCAGATATTCTTAGCAGCCACGCTTCTGCAGGTTATTGGAATGTGGAAGCAGACAGGCTGATAATCTGGGGGGAGCAGTGGTTGAAACAAAGCTGACAGGTTCCATTCTTGAACTACTTTTCAGAACGTTTAATATACTGACCTGCATTAGGACTATCTAAGAAGAACCCCTTTCTGTTGCATTTTGCACCCTTATTTAACTACAACAGTTTTTGGATCTAACATTAGGGAAGAGGTTGCAAACTGGCCGTCCATGGGTCAAATCTGGCTAACAGATGTAATTTTTTTTGTTTTTTGTTTTTTGGGTTTTTTGTTTTTTTGGGGGGGTTTTTTTTTTTGGCTAGCCCAGTGTTGCTTTTAAAAGTTTCCTGTATTTAAGTATAGTGAAATTTCACACAGAAATCATAAGATTTCACATAAAAATTACCTTTTCAACTTCTCTTGAAAATTCGAAAAATCAGATCCAGCTATCCAGCTGGGTCATTTCCACATGGAGACACTTGGTGGGAAATGGCGTGGGCGGCTGCCTATTTTGGGTGGAGTGTGTGTCCTTGGCCCTGCGGGATTCCAGTTTGTGACCCCTGAAAGCCTATTGCTTCTCAAATGCTGAGATAAGGAATGTAAAATGGTGAGTTTTGTCTACATGCCCCTTCATTTAAAAATTGCTGAATATCTGTTTATTACTCATATGCATTACTGAATGACATGATGTGTATGCTAAAAAGCATAAACCAATCGTAATATAACTAGCTGAGATGAAAAATAAATATAAATCCAGAGTTTCACTCCTCTCTCTTCACTCTGTGGAGGCCACTGACACAACTCGTCCTACAGAACTGGCACCTGCTCGGGGCTCAGGGCTTAAAATTCTTACATGTAGTTACTGGTTGATGGGGTGTGAGGATGTCCAACTTCCTTGTTAAAGAAAAGCTAAACGTGGAGCCGCCATCTTTGTCTTGTGTACCTGAACCCCTCAATTTGTAAAAGGAGATTGTGAACTAAGCACTATTTTGCTTCTACTTGGCCCTTGAGGCTTGTTTTTTTCTTTCTTTTAACTATGCCCAGTAGCATAAACAATAGTCTTTGGAACCCAGGCTCTGCCTGAAATACTAATTTAGGTAAATGCCAGTTGGTACAAAGAGAAATCGGTGCACGGCATTTTTTTTCCCTAAATATTGGTGAAGTGCTTGCTTTAGCCAGAAAGAGTTGGGAAAAAAATTAAACAACTTTGAAGGGACTCTTGAAGTCTCGAAGCAGCCACACTCCATTATAGTCCCCAAGGGAGTAGTAAAACAGTAACGAGTAACTGTGTGTGAAGTCATCTGAGATTTTTAGATGAAAGGCGACACAGATTTTTTGAAAGTTTAATTTATTATGCCGATTTGGGGATTAATTTTCCAGTTTCAGCTTCATC
The DNA here is from genome assembly GCF_036321535.1 of Camelus dromedarius. Classification (NCBI taxonomy): domain Eukaryota; kingdom Metazoa; phylum Chordata; class Mammalia; order Artiodactyla; family Camelidae; genus Camelus; species Camelus dromedarius. Next base: position 20,204,070 of record NC_087452.1, read on the forward strand.
CTGTAACAAATTTTCAAAACAGTGAAAAGCAACATCACTAATAATAATAGATTCTTCTCTTAAAATCTAGTAAGGCAGCCTAGTACAACTGGGCGTGAAGATCCTCCCTACCCCACCCTCCACCAGGACATTTCAAGTGTGGCTTCAGGGGCCCATTAAAGACCTAAGGAATCCAGATTTTTTGTAATAGTGCTACCCCTGCCAGCCAGAGCTAAGCCTGTAGGCATCATTGATCTGTGCAAATGAAGCAGCCATTCCCACGCTCTCTTATAACGTGGACCCAGTCAGTAGGACAGACTGCTCAAAACTGTGGGCTCTGGGATCACCCCTGGGTTCCAGTTCCCACACTACCACTTACTAGCTGGATGTCTGCAGCATGTGACTCAACATCCCTGGGCCTCAGTTTCCTCCACTATAAAGTGGGAATAACACCACCTCCCTCGTAGAGCTAAGAAGAGGAAATGCTTATACAGTGCTTGGCACAGTGGTTAGGCACGCAGGGAGTGTCCAGTTACTTACTGTATTGCAAACAGCAAGCTATGTATCTTGCTTTTCTGCTCTCAAAATCAGAAATGTAGATGTCCTCCTGTAACTCTTTGAATCCCTTATTTTTGACCCATGTCTCCATTACTTAAGTCAGGAGTGGGAAACCTTTTTCTGTAAAGGGCCAGATAGTTCATTTTTGTAGGCTGTAAATTCTCCATCACCATTGCTCAACTCTCCCTCTGTAGCTAGAAAGCAGCCGTAGACGATGATACGTCAGTAAATGGGCGTGGCTGTGCTCCAGTAAAACTTTACTTACAAAGATAGGCACCAGCAGAATTTGGCCCACAGGCCAGAGTTTGCTGCCCTCAGGTTTAGGCTCTGATTCTCCCCAAAATGTGCACAAAGCAGGCAGGAGGCCACTTGGGAGAAAGAAGTGTTTAGCATATGTTCTTTGGAAGGAACCAGGAAAAGGAGCCTGGGCTTGTGTGGATTCAAGGGAAATGGGAGAAATTGAGCCCCCTCTCTAGCTTCTCTTTGCAGAACAGGGCAGTCTCAAAGTAGAAGGAACAGTGCTGTTGTGGTGGGGAGAGGGAAGTGGAACCAGTGTTCGTTGCAGCATCACATGCGTAAGGGTGCTCTGCTCACACAGCTGCTCACTTTTGCTGATTGTTGCTGTTTCCCAGAACTCCAAATCCCTGGCAGCCTCCAAATGTTTGCTCGCTTTGAAATGTTTCCATCATTGGTTATGCCGTATGGAGAGAGCACCAAACATTCCCAGAAGCTTGCTGAAATCTTCAAGAAAGGGACATCTGAGAAAAATACTTAGTAGCATTTTTGTGTGTCCCTCTCTACCAACCATACACATTCAATTTCTTTTTTAAAAAATTGAATTATAGTCAGTTACAGTGTGTCAATTTCTGGTGAACAGCATAATGTTTCAGTCATACATATACATATAATCATTTTCATATTCTTTTTCATTATAGGTTACTACAAAATACTGAATATAGTTTCTTGTGTTATACAGAAGAAATTTGATTTTATCTATTTTATATGTAGTAGTAGTTGCAAATCTCGAACTCCCAGGTTATCCCTTCCCACCCCCTTTCCCCTTGGTAACCATAAGTTTGTTTACTATGTCTGTGAGCCTGTTTCTGTTTTGTAGGGCAGTTCATTAATATCAATTTATTCAACGTCTCCTGCATGGGGAAAGTATCTTCTCAAATCATCAGTTCTTCCTGACGGAGATCATTTATGTCTCCTCTCTCTGTCTCCATCTTTCTCTGGAGACATCCTCTTTTACCCCCCATCAAGTTCTTGAGTGGAGAAAGAAAAACTTTCACAGAATGAGCCACGGCGGCTCCTTCCTAGGAAGCACTCTACTTATAATGTTCTTCTTTTCTGCTTCCTCTGCCCTGTTTCTGAGACCAGGAAAACATCAGGGAGCTCTGAGTGTCTGATGTAGAGAAGTCCCTGAATTGGGCTCTTTGTGTCCAGGAAAAGGTCACCAAAATGGATTGAGGCTTTTCATGGTGAGGTCATCTCACTTCTACCCTTCATCCCATTGCCTTCCCCCAGTCAGTACTCAGCATGTGACATATCTCAGTTTTGGGGTGTCACTCTCCTGATACTCCAAAATATAACTCTGTGGTAGGATGCTGGAATAAGCTCTTGGTGGTTTGCCTACCTAAATGCCAGGGCTTTTTCTTTTTGCCTCTTGAAAGGGTTTATGCAGTGTCAAGGTGATAGTGGAACTGGGATTCCATCTTGAGTGGAGATGTTTCTTTCCCAGCCATTCTAATTGAGGTAGATGTCTGAGGAAAAGATTACAGGGACACCTTGGAGCATGGATTCTGGTTTATTTGATGTGGGCTCAGGTAATAATCAAGCTAAAAAGTGTCCAGAAAAATCATCTGCCCATTTTCTGTGCTGCCCAGAGAACATCTCTGCTTCTTCAAACAAGATGGTTAATAATTGATGCAGTGTCCCTTAATCAAGAGGTTATAGACTTGAGTGTGCATTAGAATCCTCCAGAATGCATCTGAAAAGAAAGGTAGGAAGTAAGGTAGGTAGGTAGGTAGGTAGGTAGGTAGGTAGGTAGGTAGGAAGGAAGGAAGGAAGGAAGGAAGGAAGGAAGGAAGGAAGGAAGGAAGGAAGGAAGGAAGATAGATCATCTAGGGCCAACTCCGGTTCAGTAGGGCTGGGACATGTCCTCAGAAGCTCTGTCTTTACCATGTCCACTGCCCAGTCTTCACCCTCTCCATTACTCATCTAATGTGAATGAGTTAGGAACCACAGCAGAGACATACTTACTTAACCTGAGGATAAGGAATATAACAGACTAACTCTGAGCCATGATTCCTTAGTCTTTAGGTGAATATTAATGAGCAGTGTGGTAAGGATTGCTCTTCCCCAACCAAGCAACCTCTGAAAACTTCTTTAGGGAAACCAATGGAGAAGAAATCTACAGATTGAAGGAAACTTGAACTTCATGGGTTTGGGTGGGGGTTGGGGATATCATTCTCCATCTGTCAAATGCATTAAACCACACAGTTTACAAAGCATTTTCACATACAAATCTCACTTATTTTTATCAGACCTTCCTGCTCTGAAGTCCATGGACCCTCCGAAGTATGTAGATAAATTTTGGGGGGACTATGAGTTTGAGGAAGCATTTTTTTCCCTAGCCTGTTAATAAAATTTAGCATTTTGTTCAATTATGAATTCAGGCAACAAACCACAGTCCCAAAGTTACTTGTGAATTCATCACCAGATGAAATCACAGATATTTTTATATCACTTCACTGCTATTGTAGACATCTGAACGTATCACTTAGTCTCATCACTAATTTGAAATCACAGTAGTCTTTAGACCAACTGCTAAGTCTTGTTATTTGATGCATTATTGAAGCACACTTATTTCTGAATAATTGTTTTTAATACTTTGACAGTTGTACTTTGATATGATTGGTTTTGTTTGCAGTCCTGTGTATTTTATGCATTTAAAAACAATTCTGATTCCACTCCTGGGTACATATCTAAAGGAAACACAAACACTAGTTTGAAAAGATACATGCACTCCAATGTTCATAGCGGCATTATTTACAATAGCCAAGATATGGATGCAGCCTAAGTGTCCATCAACAGATGAACGGATAAAGAAAATATGGTGTAATATATGTATATATACACTTAGTGGAATACTATTCATATAAAAGAATGAAATTTTGCCACATAGTTAGACTTGGAGGGTATTATTCTTAGTGAAATAAGTCAGACAGAGAAAGAAATACTGTACAATATCACTTATATGTGAAATCTAAAAAATAAAACAAACTAGTGAATATAACAAAACAGACTCAACAGATACAGAGAACAAACTAGTGGTTACCAGTGGGAAGGGGGAGGGGCAAGGTAGCAGGAGGGAATTAGGAGGTATGAACTACCATGTATAAAATAAATAAGCTACAAGGATATAGTCTACAGGACAGGGAAAATAGCCAGTATTTTATAATGACTATAAATGGAGTACAACCTTTAAAAATTATGAATCACTGTGTTGTGCACCTGAAACATACAATACTCTACATCAACTATACCTCAATAAAATTTTAAAAAATAAAATAAAAACACAATTCTGAGAAGGGATTTCTAGGTTTCCTGGACTATCAAAGGTATCTGTGGCCAAAAAACCCCAAAAAGTTAACGAATCCCTGATCAGATTATCAAAATGATTCCTTAAAAGATGGCAGGTAGTCATTATTATCCTCTTTCCAAGGTTAAGGAAGCTTAGGGAAGTCAAGTGACACGTCCAGGGTGGCAACAGTGGGTAACACAGCCTGAACTCACATGGGACGCTCCGGGTTCCTCACTGACTACAGTTGTCAGTGTGGGAGGGAACCGTGGCCCCTGTCTCTGCAGTAGCCGGCACATGAGATCAAGCAGTGGGGAAGAAAAAAACATTGAGAAATTATTCCATCTGGGGAAGGCCTTGGAATAATCACCAGAACAGCCAGAGGATGAGCAGAAGCAAAGAGCTGGGCCTGTCGAGCTGGGGTCCAGTGATTAATTGGTGCAGGGAACACAGCCAAGAGCAGAGAAGCCACACCAGGCTTCCATCCATTTGTCCAGGCCCTGGGGTCAGAGATGGAGCAAATGGAATCTTTTATAAAAGAGGAAAGGGTGGAATGTAGCCATCAGGAGAGTGCTGCAAGGAATTCACAGGTGTTTTCTTACTGTGCTTTCCCCTCCCCAAGGACCTCTGGGTGTGCTGTTCACAGAAGAAAGGAGGGGTGGGGGTACAGCTTGGCTGTGCTCTGCAATCTTTCACACATCCCTTCCCCCAGCCCTGAGTTTTTTATGGGCTACAGTGGTTTCTGTTGAAATTGCAGAAGCCATGTTCAAGTCACAGGGAGCTGGGTAACTGGGAAACTTGAGCAAACATCAACAGGTGCACCCAGTGAGGCTTTGGGTCTTTGAGGGGGTCATCCCCCGGGGTCACTCCAGTCTAAGTCATGAAGCTGGCCTCTTCACCCTTTTATAAGTCACCGCATCTTGGTGATTCTGCAGATTTAGATTCAAGAAAAACTCATCAAACTCTTCTCTCTCTTGAGGAAAGAAAGCTCCAGAGATTGGTTCACCCCTTTTCTTCCAACTGAAATGCTGGTGAGAGTGTGTTGGTAACTGATGCTCAGAAGCTTTTACTGACATGGAAGCATAGCTGTTGTGTGTCAGGAGGTCATTTTTTCCCCTACCACTTACTTGAATTATGAAATGATGAAAGATTTGGAAAAGTTTTTAAAAAAATAAAACAAGAATCACTTTTAACTCACCACCCAGTAAAACCAGTATTAATATTTTGGTTCTTTTCCCTCTGGATAGAAAGTTAGACAAACAGGCAATTTCCCTTGTCCATAAAGTCTAGAAAGGATGCAAGTATGACCACTGAGTCCATAAAAACCCAGTCTCATTAGTAGGATATTATGAACACAGAGACCTACCAGGTTGTCTTTCAGGACGTATAAAATCAGAAATGTGAAAAGTCTTCCTTCTTTCCGTTTTCTTTCCCTTCCTCTGCCCTCTTCCTCACGGAATCTCAGCTTCATCTTTTATCCTGCAGATTTCTACTGTCGTACACTTAGTACATGGTGGAACGTGAGTTCTAATCCAGAACGTCTAATTTGGGAGTTCTTACTTGTAGCAGATTGTGTGACCCTACAGTCAGCAGTTTCCTACAAACTTCCAAGGGATGTGGACCAGGCTAAGGGTTTCAGATTCTTTAAGAAAAGAAAGTACACGAGACTAACGACTCCTTCCTCCTTTTGCCCATATCGATCATCTCTCATGGTGTAACTTGTTACTGGATTCAAAGACTCTCCCTCTTAGAGAACGGGAGGGCTGGACATGATTGGGAAGGACAGAGGACCCCTCCCGTTACATTATATGTCAAGACCTAACATTTTCCAGCACTTAACATATGCAAAACATATGTACTGTTACAGTCTATATGCAAGTACACGTACTCTTCTAGTTGTTTAACGTATAACTCATTGAATCTTTATGCCCAACCATACGAGGATACGGAGGTACAGAGTAAAGATAATCCAGACCTTTTCTAGCCCAAGGTCATACTGTTAGTAAGAACAGAGCATGAACTCTAACCCAGGCCATCTAACCTGGGAGCCCCCATCTTGGCGGGTTGTATTCCCCAAAGGTGGCAGCACCAATGTATATCTCATCCCAAGTGGCTTCATGAGGCGGTGGGGATCTGTGTTCCTCTGTTTGGACCTGAGTGAACTCTTGTACTGTCTTGATGAATAGAATGTGCTGGAAATGACGTTGTGTGATTTTCAAGGCCAGGTTATACAAAGCAGTACAATTTTTGCCCAGCTCTCTTTCTCTCTGGGGACATTTCCTTTTAGAATCCAGCCACCATGTTGTAGAAACAAACCCTTGCTGCGAGGAGAGGCCTCGTAAGGTATTCTGACTGGCAGTCCCCATGAGGCCTTGGCCAAGAGCCAGCATCGGCCACGAGACACATGGGGGACTGGGCCTTTAGATGCTGCCAGCCCCAGTCCCTTCTTTCTGAGATTCTAGACCACGGAGAGCAGAAACAAGCTGTTCTAACTCTGCCCTCAAAAGTTGTTAGAGATAATAAATGGTCACCATTGCTTGATGCCACCAAGTTTTTAGATAATTTAGTATGTGACCAGAATATTGCTCTTAATTATTGCAGCAAGCCTGGGACAAGCTCCCAAGACCTCTCCATCCCTACCTTCATTCTGGTCCACTCTGGTACATCAGCAAGCTTGAGTTTGCCGTGAAGAGAATCCAGCACGGATTTTTCTTGGTCCAGCTCCATCAGGAGAACTATTCCCATTAGGCTTTCTATGATTGTTTAAGTTTTTGCTTTTTCCTCAGTTTTCACAGGTCTTTTGTTGGGGAGTAAGAGGCTGCCTCAGAGACCGCAGGCCAAATGCTATTTTAAGCCAGGTGTTAAATTGGCCTCTTTCAGGAAAGATGTAGCCAGTCCTCCAACAACTATTGACTAAGGAGTTACTCAGACCAGTACTGGGCTTTGTCCAAGTGAGTTTTCTCAGTTAAAAGATGCTGTACAATAATTTTCTAAGAAAAAAAAATAAAAGAAAAGAAATATACCATGTGCTTAAAATCTTAAGCATTTGATCCTCTCTGTAATGCTCTTCTCCAGAAAAAGAAAAAGAAAGTAAGTGGGGTGGAATCAGCACACCAAGAGAAAACTATAAAGGCCTAAATACTAGGTGAGGAAAATCTGCTAATGTGAAGTTTGACTGTGGGAGAGATTCAGGATATTTAAAATGTACAGACCCTTATACGTGGAATCTAAAAAAAATGACACCAATGAACTTACTTACAAAACAGAAACAGACTCACAGACCTAGAAAACAAACTTGTGGTTACCAGGGGGACAGGTAGGGGGGTTGGTGGGATAAATTGGGGGTTCTGGATCTGCAGATACTGACTGCTATATATAAAATAGATGAGCAACAGGGTCCTACTGTATAGCACAGGGAACTATATTCAGTATCTTGTAGTAACCTATAATGAAAAAAAATATGTAGATGTGCGTGTGCGTGATAACTGAATCATGCTGCTGTACACCAGAGTAACACACGTTAGTTGTAAATCGACTGCACTTCAATTAAAAATAAATAAATAAATAATTTTAAAATGTTTAAGTTAAAAAAATCAATAGTATGCCATCACATCTTTCATCCTTCCCCCAATAAATATAAAACCACATCATCAAAAGAAAGAAGGAAGGAAAGACAGAAAGAGAGAAGGAAAGAGAGAAAGAGAAAGAAGACCAGCCATTAGATGAATCTGGGAGGTGGGCATTTTAATACCATTTTATCCCCTGACCAAATACAAAATCATAATCACTAACATATATATACTAAAATAGGAACATCTGAAATTATACTGAGTGAAAAAAGTTAAACTCGAAATGCTGCAAAGCATATGATTCCATTTATATAGCATTGTCAAAATGACAAAATGACAGAGATGGAGAACAGTTTAGTGGTAGCCAGGAGTTGGGAACTGAGGTGGAGGGTGTGGAGAGAGAAGGAGTGTGTGACTGTAAGAGAGACGCAAGGGGGATGGGGCAGGACTGTATCCAGATTACAGAGTTGATATACCAATCTACACATGATAAAGTTGCATAGAACTTTAGACAGACACAAGTGCATATAAAACTGGCAGAATCTGAGTAAGATTCGTGGATGGCACCAGTGTCAAGTTCATGGTTTTGTTACAGTTATTAAGACACTACCGTTGGAGGAAACTGGTTGAAGAGCATATGGACCTCTTCGTACTTAAAAAGAAAACAAAAAAACTTACTGGGAATCTATAATTATTTCAAAATAAAACAATAGTAAAAAGAGAAAAAAAAATGTGGGAATGGCTTTGGAACAAGGCAGTGGGTAGAAACTAGAAAAACGTTAAGGATGAACTTAGTGAAAGCCTAAAGGATCTTGAGGAGACCAGCAAAGGAAGCCTAATGTCCCTCAATGAATCTGTCAGTGAGGACTTCAAGAAGGTGCAGAAAATGTTTAAAGAAGCTGAAGGAGAGGAAATCCTTGCTACATAGTGGGAGAAAGTTTAGCAACACTGTTCCTGCAATAATGTGGAAAACTAAGGAGATACATAATTAACTGGATGATCTAACTAAGGAGGTGTCAGGTAGAATATTAATAGCGTCTTCTGACTTCTTCCCATTGTCTATGATAAAGTGAGAAAGGGGAGAGATGACTTTTTGCAAATAGGAATTACTCGCTTTTCAAGTACAATGTAGAGGAATTATAAAGAGCCAGGACTTGATGTCTTCGAAAATAGAATTAATTCTGACTCCTGGCCTCTCCAGTACTCTCAAATGAAGAGACAGCTACAAAGGAAAGATAAAACCCAGAATGCAATCATAAGATTTTTGTTAAAACCTCAGGCATACCTAAGGCAGTGACTCAAGACGAAAGGCCGCCTGCTCAAGTGAAGGGAGTGCATCTCAGGTCCTGCCTGCTAACCAGGAGAACTCTTAAGAATCCAGAGTGTCGTCTGTCAGCAGTTGTACAGTAAGCCCCAAGTAGAGACGGGCTTATTTCGACAAGATTTGTGTCTGAAGCATTTGTCTAATGGAAGGTAGTATTAAACTGATTCATAAGAAATCCACGAGGTTTTTTAAAATACTTGTATTAGCTTGGGAGGAAATGGAGATTTGCTCAACATTTTCATGCAGAAAGCAGGCTGAGAAAATGATTCAGCTGAAACGTTAGGCTGCTTTTTGTGAAAAGGAAGAAGGTTTAGGGGGCGTAGCCGAGAGGCATGGTGAATCATTGCCAGGCAGTAGCATGACACCCGAATCAAGTAAGCGATAGCATACACCCACTGGGTCTGCTGGATTTCAAAATTGTGATGGATTCCTGTGTGCTTCCAGTTTTCCCCCTTTTTGAAGACAAGGCTCTGTAGCACTTACTCTGTAGCTTTTGCTGTGTACCTTTTCCCCCATTGTAGTGTGTGTGTGTGTGTGTGTGTGTGTGTGTGCGCCAAACTGCTTCTTGAGTTCACAAGTCTTACGATCAAAGGGAACTGTCTCTAGAAGGTCTATTTGAGGAACCTCATTTGCATGTGAACATGATCTAGATGACAAGGTCCTGGACTGTGAGCTCTAGGCCATAATGGGGTTAGACGCCGGGGGAAAGGGTAGACTCTCTCTTTTTACTAATGAGAGGGATGTGAATTACTGTAGCTAGAGGGTAGGCTCTGGAAAAGTATATTTTCCAAAAATGGCCATAGTAGTATTTTCAGTCCCACATACTCTTCCATAACCTTGCCACTTCCCATTAAGAGCTAGAGTCTATTTATCCTTCCTTTAGGCAGAACCTAGAAATGAGGCATCCATATAAAAGCACCTATAAAGTCTTGCTGAAACATTGAAAGGAAAACCAAAATAAATGGGGATATATTTATGGATAGGAAGACTCGATTTCATAAAAATATTAATTATCCCTAAATTAATGTATAACTCAAAAAATTCTCATTACCATTTTAACAGGCAGGACTTTTCATGGAACTGGCCAAGCTGGTCCTAAAATTCATATAGAAGAGGAAACAGCTATAAAAATCAAGGCAATTGTGAATAAGAGTTGAGTAGGATATGGAGGGAAGTATTTGCACTGGTGTATGTCAGCATTATAAAGCTATAACGACTAAAATATTGTAGAATTGGTGCACAGATAGATGGGTAGACCAACGAAACAGACTATAGAGAATCAAGAGAGAGCCTCACATACATGTGGTACTTGATTTATGATAAAGGTAGCCATACAGAGCAGTGGGGAAAATGAATGTGTTTTCAAGAAATGGTAGTGGGATGTTTAGGTATCCATAAAGGAAAAAATTAAATCAGAGTTCTCCCCCATTTTAATTCCAGGTGGATTTTAGACCTAATTGTGTAGGTGAAACTATAAAACTTCCAGAATAGGATGTCTGAACAACCTAGGGTAGGGAAGGATTTCCTAAACAACACACAGAAAGCACTAACTGTGAGGGAAAAGATGGGTAAAATTGACTACATTAAAATTCAGAACTTCTCTTTGTTCAAGCACACCAAAAACAAGATGCAAAGAAACTTACCCACTGGGAGAAGATACTTAGATTCATACTCCACAAAGGATTAGCGTTGAAAATATATAAATAGCCCCTTCCCATCGTCAGTAGTAATTAGGAAAATGCAAATTAAAACCAGAGTGAAATACTATTCACAGACCTCAAGTTGGCAAAAAAAAATTTTTTTTAATCTGTTAATATCAAATATGGGTGAGAATGTGAGGGAAAGAAAATTTTCAAACATGCTGATAGGATTATAAACTGGTCTCTGCAGAACAATTTGGCAGTATGTAGTAATGATGAATCCACACATAATATATAATCGGCATTTTCACTTCTAGGCATATATACACAGAGAACCACATCCAGGAATATTTGCAGAGGTATTGTTCATTATATGAAAGCACTGGGAACAATCTAAATGTTTATCAGTTGGAAAATGGAAAAGCAAATTATGGTTTATTCATACAATGGAATGTTTTATAGCAGCTAAAATGAGTTAAATAAATTAGACACATATACGTAAATACATTTCTAAAATAAGATACTGAGTATAAAAAAAATCACGTTGTAAAATGATGCAAACAGAATGATCCACTTATGGAAAGTTTTAAAACATGCAGAACAATACTGTGGTTTATGATGTTGCATGTGTAGTAAAAATATTAATACAGACTTGGGAATGATAAAAGCAAAATCCATCTGGGGAGGAGGGGAATAGGAAAGAGGTACTAAGGAGTCTTAAGCATATTTGTGATGTTTCATTTCTTTAAAAGGAAAAAGAAGGCTATTGCAAATTGTTAAGTTTTCATTAAGTTTTGCTGTGGGTGAGTGGGAGCTCGATACATCATTCTCTGTCCTTTTCTGTCAACATACTTTTTTTTAAGCTTAATGAGAATCATAAGCCTCAGTGAGTCCATATGGTTTGTTGCCTTATTTGTGGATCTAGTAATACACTTGGTACACAACTTCTGCTGAGAATATTCTAAAGGTATGCATGGAATTCTGCTCTTATTTTCCCCTGAAGTCACATCTTCACATCATCAGCAGACCTCTTCAGTTTTAAGTAAAATGAGCAATTAGGTTACTCTCCCTTTCCAGGCAGAGGGGTTTCTTTTAAATTTATCATCAGAAAATCCACTCCCAAAGAATCTTCTTTCTGCAGAGAAAAGATAAGATGTAAATAAATCATCCTCCCAAAATTACCTAAAGACCAGAAAGAAAAGAAATACTCAAGCATACCCACTGGGGTTACTAAGGCCAGGTTGAATATCAAATTTCAGTTTTGCAGCATGAAGAGGGAGATTAAATCATCAAAGAGGGTGATCCAGGCTCGAGTTAGGGCTCTGGAAACTCTTGGTCATTGAAAAGTGTCTGCGAGTTCATTCTGTCTTCATGTCGGCCTCTACACCTGTATTCACTTCATGGTTCTAGGGGATACAGGGCTGGCCTTGATTATCTGGTAATAATAGGTAAATAGTTTTGCTTTGTCTTATTTATTTGTTTGTTTATTCGCTTTTAGAAGGGAAGTCATAGACATACTCTTTGATTGTATTCTCTGAAAGTAGATCCTAGGAAAAGGATTTAGGTGAGAGTAGTTTACCACAGTGAGGGAGTAGGGATGAGACAGAGACGGAGGGAAGGTCATCGAAGGTGGATTAACGAGCAGGTTGCTGACCTGAACAACTGGGGCTACATATTGCTGGAGACTCTTTGAGGTACTGAATAGAAAACCCTTGAAGCTGGCCCTTCAAGCATAAGGGAGCAGTAGGATTTATTCATCAACTCCTTATTTAAGGATTGTTCTTGGGAAAATTAACTCCTTGCATGCTGGTCTGTCCCCCCTGCATGGTAGCCAAGCAGACTCTTACAGGCCACTGAAGCCCTCAAGCTGACGTCAGAATCCAACTGCATGCAAAGGAACTTAGGAAAATTCCAGGTGACATCTGCCATGGGCCAAAAGGACCTCTCAACAGCACCTGACAAAGATATGTATCATACAGCCGACAGCTATCATGCTTTCCAAAGCATAGGATGAGTATCACCAATGGTTCAGAGTCAAGACATTAAATAATATTGACTCACATGATGAGGGAGTTGTGCCCTTTTCACTTTTGTTTCAGCTTTTCTAATTATCTAAGGGGAATGTCTCGTTTTGGAACTGATTGTTATAGGCTGAATTGTGTCCCTTCAAAATTCATGATTTGAAGTCCTAACCCTCAGTACCTCAGAGTTTGACTTAGAAATAAGGTCTTCAAAGAAGTAATTACGTTAAAATGAGGTCATTAGGGTGGGCCCTAATGCAATAGGATGAGTGTCCTTATAACAGGAGGGAATTTGGACACACAGATACCAACAGGCGACCATGTAGAGACACAAAGAGGGGCCACGTACAAGCCAAGATAGGCCTCGGAAGGAATCAATCTGCCAACACCTTGATCTTGGACTTCTAGACTCCAGAATTGTGAGAAAATAAATTTCTGTTGTTTAAGGCCCCCAGGCTTTGATACTTCGTTATGACAGCCCTCCCAAACTAACCCACTAACTATGGATTTATTTGCTCGCTACCCACTGAGGAGAGTCAGCCTCAGGCTCATAACGTTTACTGATGATCACAGTTGGCTAAAATGTGGCCACATTGTCCTGTTTCCGTTGATTTATTTTATTTTTCAGTTACCCTCAATCTATGGCACATAGTACTGTGTATTGATTATCAGCAACAATGCAAAGTTTCCTTTTTAAATACCATATTTAATCTTGAAGCCAGCCAATGTAAAGAACAACATTAAGCAAATAATAGAACCATAAAGATAGTATGAATTGGCTCAAGTCTGGGAAATTCTGTGAGCTCTGGAGCAACATGTTAGGATGGACGGAAAGGGTGTGACCTTGGGCAAATCACCTAACCTCTCTGAGCTTCAATTCCCCTAATGTTAACTTCATAGGGTAGCTGGGAAGTTCAAATGGGGTATTTGTCAAGCAACAAGCTCTCTACCTAGAAGTAATAAAAAAAATTGGTAAATGTTGGTTCTCTCCCCTTGAAATATTTATAAGAAAATACAGATTTTTAATGGACCTTTGGAAAGCTATTAATCAGATGTCAGGACACAACCAATTGGGTATTAATCAAATTTAGTGTAATTTTTTTTAGCAAATTGCCTTTCCTATCACTTTGTCCCATCATAAGAAACTGGGTCCTTTTGATGTTTGGAACTACTCAGTCCACCTTTTCTGGATGTTGAGAAGATCAAATGAGGTAGCAGAGGTGGAAGTACATTGGAAAGTTTGCACACAGTTGGAGTGGTGATGGGGTTATCACTTATGTCCCACTGTAGCTGTGTTCATTGATTTGTACATCTTGGTTGCATTCATTGGAATGAATTGCAGTGCTAAACACTGCATTTTTTTCCTATGGCTTTTTCTCTAAATATGGAAAGTGTTCACAAGTTTCACATCCAAATAGTAGAGCAATGGGTGCCCTGAGAGCCTTCCTCTGGTGCCAGAGATTTTCAGTGGAGAAAAATCCATCATCTCGGAATTCCTGAAATCTATAGGAGAGGAGGTAGTGAGTTGGTCTTAAAATAGTAAAAGTGCCAGTTCTGAATAGTGTCGTTTCTTTCATGGAGAGTGGGGGGAAGAGCAACATGGAAATCCCTACAGTATGAATTATTCCAGGGTTTCTTTCTTGTTATTAGGATATTTTAAGTTTTTTTAAAAAATAGGTTTAGCATTGTGTCCTGGAAAGCCCTTACCTGTCAGGAGGATCTTCAGGAATGTTGTCTCCAGTCACTTCCAAGGGACGCAGTTCCTCTCGTGAATATGCCACCTGTAGTGAATAAAGGAAAGCGTGGCCCTGGGGAGAGTTAGGGGGGTGGATCCCAAGTGAGAAGAGGATATAAACAACACAGTCCTATCTGGCCTTAGGTTGTTCTTGAAATCAATCATATCCCTTCAAATGGTAGATTCCTGCACAAAAGAAATGAAGAGAGAAAGTCTATATCCTCCTGTGACACATTCTAGCACAGGATTTTAACCCTTTCTTGTGCCCTAGATCCTGTGGCAGTTCGGTAAAGTCTGTGGACCCTTTCTCAAAACAGTATTTTCCAATACGTAAACTAAAATACACAGAATTCAAAGAAAAGCAGTTACATTGAAATTCAGTCACTTGCAACACTGTGCTTGACCCCTGTTACTGCACACTCTATTAGCCATAAGCTACTTTAAATGACACAATTCAGTCATTATCTCAGCGATCACATGTATTTGAACTTACCTGATCTTTATTCATCGACTGCATCTCTATCCCTGTGGTATTTACCTTGAAAAAAGTAGACAAAAATTGCTGCCCTTATGGAGCGAGCGTTCTAGTGGGAGAGACAGTGACATAAAAATAATTGTTACACAGTATTTCTGAGTGCTTTGGACAAAATAAAGAAAGCAGAGTGGAGCCACCAGGAGTCCTGAGGAAGGTTAGGGAGACATAGTGCAGGATTAAATAGCGTGGTCAGGGAGGGTCTCCTTGAGAAAATGAGATGTGAGCAGAGCCTTGGAGGAGAAAAGAAGTGAGCCATGTGACCAGAACAGAAGGAGCAGCTGAAGCGTAGGCTCTAAGGCGGGCACCTGCCTGGCATGTTCAAGAAACAGCAAGGAGTGAACAAGGAAAGAAACTCATAGGAGACAAGGTCAGAAGTCACAATGGAGCCAGGAGCTTTGAGCCTTTGAAGCCCCTGTAAGGACTGTAGCTTTGACCCTGAGTG
Source organism: Camelus dromedarius (assembly GCF_036321535.1). Classification (NCBI taxonomy): domain Eukaryota; kingdom Metazoa; phylum Chordata; class Mammalia; order Artiodactyla; family Camelidae; genus Camelus; species Camelus dromedarius. The sequence goes on from NC_087452.1 coordinate 20,219,456, forward strand.
AAATCGAGAAGCGTTGAAGAATTTAGAGCTGAGAAGTAACAGGACATCAGACTGTTGACATGTTTTAGGAATTTTTCACCTTATGAATTAACTTTCATGTATTCTGTTTGGGGACTAAAATGCAGAGTTTGCCTGAGCTCATTATTGTTTCCAAAACCAGATAAGAAGATTTGAATCTCTCCAAAAGGAATAGTAAGAATTGAAAAGGAAGAATCAGACCATGAGTCAGGTCCACAATATCACCCTTAATGACTGTGTCATGTTCAGGAAATGAAGACTGGACTCACCTGAGGGCATTTCTCACGTGGTTGGAAAGGATTTCAAATGGACTGAAGCATCCTTACTGCAAGATCCCTTGGGGTTTGGAATTAGCCTAGACTTGACTTTTCTGTGAGCCCAGAAAAACTAACTGGGACTTCCCAGGGTGCACTTGATGTTGATTAATGATAAAAGGCCTCCCTGTTCTGTTCCTTTGTGTAAAAGGAGCCCACTTCCTCCATCTCTAGGTCATATGATCTGCAAGTTGGAAAAGTCTTTTGTCATAAAGGCGAAGCTCAAACAGAAAAAGATACCAGCTCTTGTGATGACCAGATTGGATGGACCTAACCCAAGAGTCAGCCTATGGTACTCATTCCGCAAGTCTGTAATGTTTGAGTCCAACTATTAAATTACAGTGGTTGCATCTCAAATTGGTTACTATACTAGATTCTTCATGATCAAACCAACCCAAAAGATGTTCTGCAGAAAGAAATAAACCTCCCCAGAAAGTCACCTCCCACTTCCCTCCATTACAGCATTCTCAATTCAGGGCTAGAAAAATCCAACATAAACTTCTTTTATGTGCAAGAGAGGCAAAACCTACCACTGAAAGCAGGTAAAAAATAGAATAAAATTACCATTTTGGAAGGCGGTTGCAGAGAGATTGCCCAATACTTGGAATACACTTTGAGACTGAATCCCACTATATATACAACCATTGTATGCAGTCCATTCCCTGAGGCCCTGTGACGAAATCCCCAGTGGAGTAAACAAAAAGAATAAGCATCAAGACCCAACAGGACTGACTCAACCAGAATCAGGGGAGGACTGGCAGACTCACAGCAAAAAATCATAATACAGGTCACAGAAACCTCCCTAAGGCTGCCAGTTTCCAAAAGTGTAGCCAGAGCAAGTCAGCGTGCTAAAAGACAAGTATGAGAGACTCCAACAACGGGGCACTTTTTAGTAGGCATGGCACCTTCTACAGGTGAGGAAAATGAAGGCCACCTACAAGGAGAATGAGAAATCAAAAAGGTTGCAAACTCCAGGGAAATTTAAAAGAACACTCATTATCTTTCCAATTTTTAAAAGAAACGTTGAAATAGTTCCCTCTTAGCTAAAGATTTACAAAGCCAGGCCAAATTCCGATAGTCTCAACTCCCTCCAGCTCCAAGAAGCTGCTGAACCATTTGGGGGGGAAAGTTGCCTAAAGAGCTGGAACCACCTGGTTTCAGGGTTACTTGGGGGCATAGCATTCACTTGACCTGGTTCTTTAAGAGCTGTAAGAAAATTATTGGCATCCACTTACCTGGGCCTTATTGTTGGATGTTCAATTGCCTATTTTATTCCTGCCCTGGGAAAGGAAAGCTTCACTTTCCTCTTTAATTCCCAAAATGAGAATTGCCTCCATACTGATTTGGTCTAGAAACTGATAGAAGCACTGTCTGGACAAACAAGCAGCTTTGTTCTGCTGGCAGAACCCCTCCAGGGAGCTCTCCAGAGCAGAGTGAGGATGTGAGAAGCAAGGCTCTAGAAACCAGCTGAGGCGTAACACCCCAGCTGCCTGAGCACCCAGGATCTCCCCAAATTACCTCCTTTACTCACATTGGTAGGAGAGAGTCAGGGTCCAGGGAGGCTGTTACTGGCCAAAATACATCCCTATACTCAAGGAGGGCCCCCCTCTGTCACCTCCAGCAGAGATGTAGTGACAGCACCTTTCCTCTTGGACTTGGTAGTCACTTTTTGGAATCCCCCTAGGACTTCAATGAGTTGGAGAACTGAGTGTTCCTAGAAGAATCTTGCAGACTGAGAGTCTGAATGAACAGAAGTTGTTGGTTTGGATTTGAAATCGGTGCCAAACACATACCCTCACAAACTGACAGAATCAACCCAGCCACAAACCCAAAACACACCATCCAAGAGAACACAAAGATTCTAGATAAAACCTGAATGCACCTCCATGGTGACCTGTGACCTCTATGCCTGTTGGATAATGAACATGGCTCCACTCAGAAGGGGCTTCAGGTGACTTTCTAGACATGAGAAGGGGGTTTCACAGCACCTTCAATGCAATTTTATTAGGCCTCACTTGTAACAAAGAACAACCTTGACCATAAGCAGAGTAAAAATAAGATAGGGGCAAAACCTCTGGTCTTGTTCTGTAAACTCCCAGCTTTTTTCATTATGCATTTTTGTTGATTTGGATTTTTAGCACGTTACCCAAAAATAAGAGCTCCTGTAGCCTAGTGTTGTCTGTTGTCAGTCTGCTTTTCCAAAAACAAAGGGCATGCTGTTCATTTTATTAGAAATATCCATCTAGATGTTATCATACTAAGTAGGTAGGTCAGACAGAGAAAGATAAATACCATATGATATCACTTAACATGTGGAATCTAAAAAAATGATAGAAATATGAACTTGCTTGTAAAGCAGAAACAGACTCACAGATACAGAAAACAAACGATGATTACTAGAGGGGAAGGGGAGAGGTATAAATTGGGAGTTCCTGATTAACAGATACACACTACCATACGTAAAATAAACAACAGGACCTACTGTGTAGCACAAGGAACTATATTCAGTATTGTGTAATAATCTATAATGAAAAATAATCTGAAAATATATATATATATAAATAATGGAATCACTTTGATGTACACCTGAAACTAACACAACATTGTAAATCAATTATATTTCAATTTTAAAAATTTAAAAATAAAATTTACCTGGTTTTCTAAAAAAAAACCAAAAAAACCCAAACATTGTCTTTAAAATCAAGCAGAGAAGAGAGAGAAAGAGCGAGAGGAGGAGGAAGACGAGAAGAGATCACTGTGCACAGTTCTAAATCACAATCAGCATAATTTATTCTGTCAATATATGACTCCTAGGATTTCATAAGTCATCTGATCCACCCTTCTCATTTTACATATGAGGAGACTAGGGGCCAAAGAGAGAAAGTAACTTGTCCAAAGTCACATGATTATGAGTGTAAACAATGTTAAAATTTATTCCCAGCTACTGGTTTTTGCTTATTGTAATTTAATATCCTGCTCATTCTTTCCTTGGGAGTTGATGAGCATCCCAAAATTTGTGATTAAGAGAAAGCCTGACATGTTATAGTCAAAAAGGAGGGGAATTCAACTGGACCAGTCATTTAACCAGGGGCCTGAGAAAGCTGTTGCGCACAGCCTTGGTAAACAACCCCATCCTTGGGTAACCAGATGGCCCTGGGGGTCAGAATTGCAGGGCTCAGAATGATAACCTCACTTCCACTTTTGTCTCTTTGCTTGGAAAAGAAAACTAGAATCAGCTATGCCCCTGTCTTACTAAGACATCAATTTTGCCTACAAGGATTCCCTTGCATTTGCAGAAATTAGACTTTTAAATTAAAAATTCATTTCTCAAGAAATTGAATGTAGTTCCCAGTGCTTTACAGTAGGCCCTTGTTGTTTATCTATTTTATTTATATAGTATGTGTGTACGTAATATAGTAATGTATTCCTGAATCACTTTGCTGTATACCTGAAACTAACATTGTAAATTAACTACACTTCAATAAAAACATTTTTTAAAATTTATTTCCCAGAATACGCAATGGTGGTTCTCCAGTTTTGTGGAAAGAGTAGGTCTTTAGTTGTTTGAATTGGTGGTTCTCATTTTCCTTGTGATTGGATTATTGGGAAATCAGGGGCACATAATGTGAAAACACTACTCACACATAGCATGGTTATTATTATAGCAGTTTGTCATGATTGTGTATAGCTGGACACATCTTCCCTCACATTGTCTGAATTAGTCATTTTACTTAACATTTTTCTTTTGGCAAAATCTCTTCAACTTCCTATTCCAATTCACTAAAGAGTTAAATGCATGATAGAACCTCCATCATGTGTATTCTGGGCTCCTCGTTTAAAGTGAATTTTACGTTCTATTCAATATAAAGAGAAAAGAAAATAGTGGATCTTCATCAGGGTTTCTCATCCGCGGCACTGTGGACATTTGGGCTGGGTAACTCTTTGTTGAGGGGGCTGTCGGGTGGACTGTAGGATGTTTAGCAACATCCCTGACCTCTACTCACTAGATGCCAGGAGCACCTCCCCTTCACAGTTGTGACAGTTAGAAATGTCTCTAGGCACTCCAAATGTCTCCTGGGGACAAAATCAGTGCTGGTTGAGAACTGCTGTTATAACTTGTTTCAGAAGGAGATCCCAGTAGAAGGTATCCTCCACCAGAGCAGGAACTGTGTCTGTTTTGTTTATCACTGTATTATGCACGTAACAGGTGTTTAAAAAAATCTGTTGATTGAATGAAAGACACATGTAGTGTGAAAGAGAGAGCCTTAGGTACAGAATATTCAAACATCGATCTACCACTACCTAGCCATGCCATTTGTCTGTATCATTTCATCTCTTTGAATCCTAGGCTCATATTGTGTATTGCAGGAAATAATTACCTTGACTCCACTGTCTTGTGAATTTCAAACCCAATCATTTGTGCAAAGATGTTTGTAACCTGTGAGATGGCCTTCATATCTAATGCAGAATAAGAGACAAATGCCTTGAAGTAGATGCTGAACTCCAGAGAAAAACCCAGATCAACCTAGAATAATGGTTCTTGCTTACCCAGGAACCAAGAGCTCCAAGCTAGACCCTGTTCGGCTGTGAGGTAAGGTAAGAATAGAGACAGGAAATGGAGCCGGTTGGAGCAGCTCCAGAAAACCAGACAGATGATTCAAGCACAAGGAGAACAGTGCCTGCTTGTGGCTTCTTTACCCAGCACAGGTTGTTCTGCCGCAACCCAGGTGCTAAAGGCCAACAGTGTGTTCTGAAGAAGGTGCAGTACCATTAGGAATTAGGACCTTTAGAAGCCTTTACACTAGAAGTGATTTCCCCATTCTCCCCTACTTTATAGGCAAGTCAACTGAAACAATTTTATGTTTTTATACCTGTATAAGATAAAATTTGTCTAAATATTCATTTCTTCCCCTAAGCAGCTGGTTTTGCTGGAGGACAAAGTTCATGACTGGCCAACCTGTTGTAAGATAATGAGGGACAGATGCCTTGAAGTAGATGTGTGTGCTCAGTGTAACTTGGCCAGCCTTGCACAGAGAGCCAGGGTCAGCTTCCATGCAGAAGGAGAGGAGATACACAGGTCACACCTGTGTTATCAGTGGTGGGGAGGTCTCAGTGGTGCACGTGGGAGTCTTCTGCGTGAGGTCCATTTCATAACACATCCAGAGTTAGATACTAGCAAGCGAAAGGGTGAGGTGTCTGGTACCATGTTATCAGTTCCCCAGGAGCAAGAACTGGCTGCAGGAGGATTCTTGCCCCACTGTGTTATGAATAGCCTCTTCGGCCATGGAGGGTGTGGAGAGGGGTCAGGGGAGCGCTTGGCCTCAGCTTCCTCACTCAGGAGAGGGAATAATATTGCTGATTCTGTCTAACTTGGAAGACTGTTGCAGAGGACAAATGCAGTAAGAGACTTAGCATTGGTTTGTTTGTTTTTTACATTGACCAATTGATTGTCATATTTGTCAGGGTTTTGCAGTGAAATGGAACCAATGGGGGGGTGTGTGTGTATGCATGTGCATGTGTGCATTTATACACATACATACATACATATCCTAATTTCCACAATATTTTTGTTCTCTCTCTCTGTCCTTGTATGCTGCCTTCTCTTTCTCTGGATTTTGTCGTGAGCCACACTCAGTGATGGTATCACTGCCGTGGCAAGTAATGATTTGTACACCAAGAGTGGTCGTCTTGCGTGATTAGCGAGAACAGCCAGCCCCAGGTATGAATAACCAGGTGAAAAAGAAAGAAACAGAAAGACACATGTTGCAGTAACATTTTATCTTTTCTTGGCCTCCTCGACTATTTCCAAAACTTGGGTTGCTCATCTCCCACCTCCAATACTTTAGCCATGTTTACGTGCCATTGGTGCTATTGTTTACTTAATAGTCTCTTAATCAATTCACTGTTTTAATTTAAAGTTGCCTTAAAACTTCTATCATTGACACAAAGGGAAGGCCACTTTCGCTTGCCGTAAGTGAAAGGTAACCATAAAATGAATATGTAACAATTAATTATTGAAGTGGATTCACCTTACATCTTTTCCTCCATTAGGGAAGTATTGCTTTCATTGTCTACTTAGAGACCCCCAGCATTAAGTTATTAAGGGGGTCTCTCCATTATGGAGATATCCATAAGAAAAACAAGCTTTAAAGAAAGTTATCACAAATACAGCCTTTGTCTTCCTGAATAAAAATTTGGTGAATCAGAGAAATAAATCAAGTGCACTGACAGTGTCTCATAGTCTGTAGATTGAGGTGTGTATACGTTTAGACTCATAACATCTTAGAACTGGGAGCAGAACTTACTCCAGCCTCAGCCACAGAAACAGGGTGTGGAGAGAGAACACGGACTGTCCCTCTTGTAGGTAAGTGGCAGTAGGACAAAGTCATTTCCCCTGAGCTCTATCCTCTAGGCTTCCTGTAAACTACCAGGTTTTGGAGTCATGCCTGCCTAGTGTCTTACTTATCAATTGCTGTGTAACAAACTACCCCAGATTTAGTGGCTTGGAATGGCAACCATTTAATGCCTCACAATTCTGTGGGTGAGGAATGTGGACAGTGAGCTCTTGGCAGGATGAAACTACTGCCCCAGTGGCGTCTTCTGGGATCATTCATTCAGCTAGAAACCATCTTGGGCTAAGAGGTCCAACAACCCTTGACTCACATTCTTGGCACTTTGCTGCCTCTCCACGTGGTCTCTCTCTGCAGGGCTAGCTCGGGCTTCCTCACTCTATGGAAGCCTCAGAATAATGAAACTTCTTTCAAGACATCTTGCTGCCATGAATGTGAGGGAAGAACCCAAGACAAACAAAGGTAGAGCCCGCAGATCTCTTTAGACCTGCCTCATTCTTGTTGTTCAGAACTAGCACAGAGGCAGCTAAGGTTCACGATCAGGGGAGATCAACCTTACCTCTCAAAGGGAGAAGTGGCAAAGAATCTGCCCTCTTCTCAGATCCACCACACTGGGGTTCACACTCCAGTCCCACCATGTGCTAGCTTATTGCTCCTTGGGCAAATTATTTAACCTCCGTTACTTCATTCGGAATAATGCACAGATAATGATATTTACCCCACTAGGTTGCTGTGAGGATTAAATAAGTTAAGCACATAAAGTGATGAGCACAGTGCCAAGAAGACAGTAAGTGCCCAACAAACTGTAGCTATTTCCTCCCCCCTCCACCGAGAGCTGATTTTCCTCCAGTGTTCTGGAGGTCAGTGACCTCCACGGTGAGATTCTCGGTCCTGGGATGGACTATTCAGGCATAATAGAAACACTATCTACCGAAATGTGAAGTGGAAGAGAAATGTCCTCAGATGTCATTCTTCCAGCCATCCCAGACAACCTGTGTCCACGCCAAAGCAGAGGCTGTGAACTGAAAGATTTATCCTCACAAGCTGACCTCTAAACCTCCCGAAGGCCTGTGTAGGAAAGCAAGCACGGAGCCTGCTCGTAGCTGTTTTGAGTCAGATGTCCAAATGAGAAGTTCATCGATTGATGTGTTTACTCCAGTTGCTCAGTCTGCTTTGTGTCTTAAACAGAATGAATATTGAAGATATTCCCTCTGCTTGCATTCAAAGCCCAGTAATTATATTAAACTGGGCTGTTTACTAATAGAAGCATAACGGAAATTTTTGCTTCCTAGAGAAGTGTGTCCTCTACCCTGGGACAGTAGCTTTCAACTGGGTGTGATTTTGCTCCACCCGCTCAGGGGCCATTTGGCAGTGTTTGGAGACATTTTTGTTTGTCACAACGGGGGAGAAGGGGTGGTATTATTACTCGTATCTAGTGGGTAGAGGCCAGCGATACTGTCAAACATCCTGTAGTGCACAGAGCACTCCCCCACAGCAGATAAGTCAGTGGCCCAAAGTGTCAATGGTGCTGAGGTTGAGAAACCTTGGTCTAGGACATCACAGCAATGCGATTTGCTGCAAGAACTCATATAAAATTTGCATGGGCACAGGCTACCTTGGAATCCCATTTAGTGACTGAAGGACCAAATGGACTATATTATTTGCCTATCAGGTCAAAGCCACTGTATGGATTCAGAAGAATGTGGCCAGGCGGTAGGAGGTATGTTGTGGGAAGTGATGACACGTACTCCAAAGGTGTTGTCTTTTCGACAATTTTAAGGGGGTCTGTAAGATGGTAATGAAAAGATATAAAAGGAAACAGTGAAAATACTCATGTTACCCTGAGAAGGAAGCCAAGGGTAGCATTAGTTTTACATACTTAATGCCCACCAACCCAGCCCCACCCTGCTCTCAAGCACGACCTCCCCTATCCTCAGGATCCTGAATTTACTTCCATTGGCCCAAAAGGAAAAGTATAAGGGTGTAAATTCCCAACTCATCTCTACATTCTCCTGCACCTATGAAAGCCTGGCATGAAACGGCTGCTTACTGGTTATTGATTGAAAGAAAAAACAAAAGAACAAATGAACCAGTCACTCAGCCAAACAAGCCAGCAAGCAGTGCATTAAATTTTGTCACAATAAACCAGCACTTAATTTTTTAAGGTGCCTAAAACCAAAGCTTAGAATTAAGATTTGAAATTTTTTAAAAAACTGGCATATTTCAAAAATGATCTTCAACTGAAAATCTGGGGGAAAAAAATTCTTTTTAAGACGTGAGTGAGGGACTACCTCTCAGCAGTGAGAGCGAATGCACCCTCCTCGTGATATATACAACCAAGTGTATGAGTTTCACAGAAATCATGGTGGACAATAGAAGCCAGATACCAATGAAAACATATTGTGCGTTTCCATTTGTAAAGCGAGGTTTCTCAATCTTGGCTATAGTGACATTTGGGACCAGGTAATTCTCTGTTGTTGAAGGCTGTGCTGTGCCCTGTAGGATGGGGAGCAACATTCCGGGGCTTACTAGATGCCAGTCACACCCAGTCCCCAGTTTTGACAGCCAGTTGTGCCAAACAGGCACTGCCAAACCCTGGGTTGAGCATCCTGAGACATAGCAATCTAGGGCATTAGAGGAGTGGGTGGCACCAGGGAGGGGGACTCCAAGGGTGATTTCTGGAGTGCTAGTAATAATCTTGATACTGGCTAATTTTATGATTTCACTTTGTTAAAAATCCTTCAAGTCAGACAATTTTATTTCGTGCACATCTCTCTGTGTATAAAGTTTGCTTGGGAAAAAATGAACACGGCTGTAAGAATAGAGAAAAGAAATGTCAACCACGGAATCGGGCAGAGTTCAGGCTGGTGGAAGAATCTGTACAACGTTCTAACACTTTCCGATGATATGGGCTTATTTTCCAGCATTTGTTGCTATTTCTGAAGTTTAGAGAAGGTTTTACAAAATGTAATCTGGACGAGAAATTCCCCCACTCATCTTTGGAGGCAGAAAGCTAGTGGAAAAACAAAAGTGTGTGACCTGCAGAGTCCTGGGGCCAGCACGTCCTCTGAGCAGCCCCCAAACTTGGCCCTCTGTCCCTGAGGTGGAGTTTCACACACATGGACAGATTACATTGTTGAGATTATCATGAAAGGGTTCCGTCTGTCAAATGTCCCTTCCTTGCTCTGATAACTGCCAGGTTCTTGGGCTGCCGTTACTCCCGCTTGCTCTCACAGTGAGTCATTGCTGTGCCTGAAATAAAATCCTTCCTTGAAATGTCTCTCCTGAAACACTGGGACCCTTGAAACTTGTCAGGGCCCAGAAATCCTATTGAAATGACCTCCAAGGTTCTTGTCGGATCCCTTTCTTAGGTGAGAATTTGGCTTTATCTAATACTGTTTTAAATAAATAGACTCATGGCTAGAGCTTGGATTTTTTTTTTTTTCCTCTTTAGGGATTATCTCTGCAATGTGGTGACTTGAATGTAACCTATCTGACTTCGAGGTCATTCTGTTTTAACATCTCTGCTCAGGAAAAAGCAAAGACGAGAGAGACGGTGCATGAGTGGTTTGGAATACACTCAGGACACTATTTTTCTGGAATCTCCGAACGGGAAATTCTCTCAACTTTCCCACCCTGTATTTTACTTTGGCAAATTAGGTTCTGTAACTTGGTGGACTGATCTAGAATTTCACCAAGCTAAAATACACAGACAGGAACAAATGTATAAACCAAGTATTCTTTGAAGGTTAAGATTTCTAGTGAGATAATGATTAGCCACAGTATGAGATACTCTTGCAGGAACAGAAACTAGACCATGTGTCCTCTGGGAAAATTATATCTCATTTCCCTCAGGTTCTGAGCTGTGTTTCTGGAAAAGGACCATCCATGTGGCTAGACTATCTTTGTGCTGGGCTTCTAGGAGATGGCACACAATCCACTGATCTCTTGCTCTCTTGAGACACAAAGTTGTCTCCCTTTTAAAGACATACAAGATCCAAATGTGCGGAACTAGTGCCAAGTTGGCCCAGAGTTTCCCATCTCAGAGAAAACATGTCATTTCCTGACTTAATGCAAACGTGTAACCTATTTAACATTGGAAACTTGGTGGAAATGTGTCCCAAGACCACTTCTTTTGAATCCAAAGATGTATTGAACTAGCGAGGTCGCAGTTACTATTTTATCTGCTAGCATGGGTTCTCGGATGATTGCCGGAGGGCCAGGTCCAGCCACGCTGGTTCATTTAGGTCTTGTCCGTGGTTGCTTTCAAGATACGACGTCACAGTAGAGCAGTTGTGACAGAGACCGCAGGGCTACCAAATGCCAGAAATATTTACTCTGTGTCCTTTACAGAAAAAAATTGCCAACACTGTGCTATTTTATCTATGATTATATTCATTTTTAACTGTCAGAATTATTTTGTTCTCATTTTTAGTTTTATTCTTAAAGAGTAAATCCTCCTGAGATACATGCTGATAAGGTTCCCATGTGATACATTTGTGGCAACTTGGAATTTTTGTCTCTTCTCACCACGTCCCGGCTCTCTCTTCCCCGAATCTTTTTCTTGTCCCTCCCCTCCTTTTTCTTTCCAGCTGTCCTGCTCCTTCCTACCCATCTCCCTATATCCCTGGTAAAGGGATATGTTTTTTTTAATATAATTTTTAAAGGTTACTTTCCATTTACAGTTATTATGCAGTATTCCCCCATGTTATACATCCTTGTAGCTTATCTTACGGCTAATAGTTTGTCCCTCCCATCCCCACTGGTAACCAGTGTTTTACTCTGTATCTGTGAGTCTGCTTTTTTTGTTGTTAAATTCGCTAGTTTGTGGTATTTTTTAGATTCCACACATAAGTGATACCATGTAGTATTTATCTTCCTCTGCCTGGCTTATGTCACTTAGCATAATGCCCTCCAAGTCAATCCTGCAAATGGCAAATTTTCATTCTATTTTATGGCTGAGTAATAGTCCATTGTATTATATATGTGTATGTGTATGTATGTATATACACATACACCACATCTCCTTTATCCATTCATCTGTTGATGGACACTTAGGTCACTTCCATATCTTGGCAATTATAAATAATGCTGCTAAGAACATTGGGGTGCATGTGTCTTTTCGAATTAGTGTTTTTGGGGTTTTTTTTGGATATATACCCAGGAGTGGAATTGCTGGGTCATACGATAGTCCTAGTTTTATTTTTTTTAGAAACCTCTATGATGCTTTCCACAGTGGCTGCAACAATTTACATTCCCACCAACAGTGTACGAGGATTCCATTTTCTCCACATCCTCGCCAGTGTTTGTTATTTGTATTCTTTTTGATGATAGCCATTCTGACAGGTATGAGATGGTACCTCACTGTGGTTTTGATTTGCATTCCGCTGATAATTGACAATATTGTGCATCTGAGAACAGGTTTTTTTTAAACATTTTTTTAATTGAGTTATAGTTATTTTACAATATTGTGTCAATTTTTCAGTTATACATGAACATACATATATTCATTGTAGCATTCTTTTTCACTGTGAGCTACCACAAGATCTTGTATATATTTCCCTGTGCTATACAGTATAATCTTGTTTATCTATTCTACATATGCCTGTCAGCATCTACAAATTTCAAACTCCCAGTTTATCCCTTCCCACCCCTCTCCCCTCTGACAACCACAAGTTTGTATTCTATGTCTATGAGTCTGTTTCTGTTTTGTATTTATGTTCTTTTTTTTTTTTTTTTTTTTTTTTTTGGATTCCACATATGAGCGATCTCTTACGGTATTTTTCTTTCTCCTTCTCGCTTACTTCACTTAGAATGATATTCTCCAGGAACATCCATGTTGCTGCAAATGACATTATGTTGTCGGGTTTTGTGGCTGAATAGTATTCCATTGTATAAATATACCACCTCTTCTTTATTCAGTCATCTGTTGTTGGACATTTAGGCTGTTTCCATGTCTTGGCTATTGTAAATAGTGCTGCTATGAACATTGGGGTACAGGTGTCATTTTGAAGTAGAGTTCCTTCTGGATAGATGCCCAGGAGCGGGATTCCTGGGTCATATGGTAAATCTATTCCTAGTCTTTTGAGGAATCTCCACACTGTTTCCCACAGTGGCTGCACCAACCTGCATTCCCACTAGCAGTATAGGAGGGTTCCCTTTTGAGAACAGGTTTTTTGACAAGACAGAAACAAAACAAAGACATGGTAATACCATACTACATTCATATATTTCTGTAACAGATGATCCATATTTCCCATTGATATATTTGTCCTTTTAGGATGCTTCAATATAAAGACTCTGAAGGACACAAATCAGAACTTCTCAGAGATGCAAGACTGCAGTTTTCATAAACCCATTTTAGTTTGAGACCACCCCAAAGGTTAGACTAGGTTCCCAAAGTCTTCTGTCCACAGACCATTTTCCATTCCCCCTCTCCCCTTGTGATGCTAGCAGTGTGTGTTTGGAGATTCAAGAAAATACATTATTCCTATCAACTGTCTTGAATGTCCTCTTCCCTGACCACCAGCTGCCCGAGGGAAACATAAAGATCTCTCACCAAACCTGGAACATGAAGGCCATCCAGAATGTGTGGAAATGGAGTGTCAAGCTTAGATGTGCTTTCTGCTGAACAATGCAAGGAATGGGAGGCTCAGGAACATGGTTTTGGTGCAGACAAAAATTTCTGGATTGGAACCATGTGTGCAGGAGCCTAATCCCTGGAGGCAGTTACGACTGTGATGGTGCTAGGCATTGCCGTTAAAATCTAGTAAACTACCCGTTTTTATGAGGATAGGCTCAGAGTAAGCAAGCTATTACCCTGAGACCTATCATATAATTATAGGCCCTTTGAACAGTTTGAACATTGGCTCTAGTGATACTGAATTCTTCTGGAATCCATCATTGGTACTAATCTCCGTTAGGTTACTACCCTCGTGGGTGAAAGACCCTTGTCTTACCAGTTTTCCAGGGCAGTTAAACAGAATGATTCTTCTTGTGCCCCTGTTAATAATTATTTGAACATATTTTTCTTTGGGGACTTGTCAAAACTGTTAGAATCCCATGTTTACAATCCTCGTCACCAGCAAGATTGGGAGTTCCTGGAGGACTATCACTTCTTCCTCTGTCACCTCACCTCCCGCTGTGTCTGATACACCCTCTGCTGACGTTGAATGGAGGCATCAAAGTAGTTCATTAATCCGTGAAAGAAGACAAGCTGCCCTTTGTCTTGTGGACTGGGAGTGGGGCTCATGATGATGCAGGTAACCTCAGCCAGCTAGCTTGGAGAATTTTTTGCAGCCAAGCAGTAGACCCAGAGACCATTTTGTCAGCCTGGGACGCGGGGGCAGGGAGCAGTGGGCGCAGGGGGCACTGCTCACAGCTGCTCAGAATTTTGCTTGTGTGCCCATCGTTTGGGGCCAAACTATTGCACGTTTTGCAGACTCAGCCCCCAAAACAGACATTTTCTGGATCACAGCTGAGATCCTTCCCGCGTCTCTGACTACATTTGTCCCCATCACATCACTCTGTGGGCTGAAGAAAATGCAGAGCCTTGGGGAAGATGAAAGGACATCTTTAGGCAAGATGGGTCCCACGGCAGCCCCACAACTGCTGTGAGGGGACATGAGATCATTTTCAGCGCTTGGTAGACTTTTCTTTTCCCCCCTACCAAGAGCACCAAAACTCACATCCAGTCATGTTGGGATCGTGGTGGTGATCTTTAAAGAAAATTTCATTTTCAGACAAACACGTGGGGAAAACATTCTTTTCCTTTTGGAGCCTGGCCCCTTCTGCCCAGGCCAGTGGCAGCGTGACTGAGCCACACTCATCCCCATCTGTTTTGCAGCTGCTGAGGCAAAGAAGGAGGCTGGGACACTTTCTAGCACCAGGGCTGCACCAGGCCTAAGTTGCTTATACGTTGCTTTTGGCACTCATTTCTGTAAGCACTCAGCCATTTTCAAGTAAGCCCCTGAGATTTCTTTCTTCAAAGAAAAACATTCTTTACATTCCCATCTTCATTTGGGCATGAAGATGGGAACCTTGGTTCCCTTTGTCTCTAGTCCAGTGTTGTTGTACAGTTTAACAGATGTCATTGAGCACCTACCACATGGCCAGACCCTGCCCTGTGGGTTGCAGGAAGTCTGATGCTGAATACGACAGAATCCTTCCCTTCAAGGACCTCGTGACCCATCAAAGGGGACATACCAGTGAACAACTCATTATAACACAATATAAGTTCCTATAAGTACCCAGGAGAAGTTTTATTTCTTCTCCCCGTTTCAGTTTTCAATTTCATCCTTTATTTGTTACCATTCCCTCTGTAGAAGACAGTGATCAATTCTATTTGGGAGTGACTGAAAAGGCTGAATTCTAGTGGGGTTTTAGGGGATAAACAGAAGTTTGCCAAGCAAAGATGATCACAGTAACAATATTTATTTATATTTTTACTATATAATTTATAATAATGTATAGCTATATCCAGTACCATTTATTGAGCATAGTATTGGATATATGGGGCTGGCACTGCTGAAGGTTTTGCATACATCATCTCATTTATTTTTCAAAGTAATCATTAGAAGAGTAGTAAACATATTTCTGATACTTGCTATGTAACAAGCACTGATCTAAACATATATATATATATATATATATAGACAGAAGAAATGGCATGAGATATTTGAACTTCTTTTCACAACTCTGGATCACTACTTTAGGAATCATTAAGAGGAAAATATTAAATACTTTTCTAGTGGTTCTAAGTTTTTACTGTGTCTGAACCATGCTTAATATATGGAAGAGAAAAAAGAGGGAGGGAGGAAAGAAGGAAGGAAGGAAGTGAGGCAGGAAGAAAGAAGGAGGGAGGAAGAAGGGGAAGAGGAAGAAGAAAAGGAAAAGTTGTTCTCTGACTTGTGCTTGATCAAAGTCTAAAATGAGCTTTCTCATGATCTTTATCCAAACTACATAGAATCCTCCTATGCAGGGTCCACTAGCATGAGGCCATATTTGTGCTTAGCTAAAGCCAACCCTCTGGTATCCTTCAGAAATTGAGCTTGGGAGGCAACATAGTTCTTCAGCTCATCTCCAAGACAGTCTGTGACATGCCTTTGGACTTAGTTGTCCTGGTGATTTTCACCATTAAATCTAGTAAGTCTTTGCATCTGTATTGACCCAAATTGGGAGCACTGATTGGAAGGATGAAACAGTGGGGAAAATTTTTCACATGGTGACATTTACTTGTTTATTGTATAAAAACCATACTTCCTAGTTCCTCTCTTCTTCATCCAGCTCCATGGTATAGAAACAAAGTGAAATAAGACTGCTTCATGCTACAGAAACAGGACAATCCCATGGGCCATTCATTCAGTCAGTAGTGTGATGTCATATGTCTGTCACTTGATTTGTCCCAAGTTGGAAAACACCAAGTTAAAAAAAAAAAATCCCAATCTCCAGTGACCGACCCAAGCCCAAATCCTGCCAACAGGGCAGCCTTCAGACAAACCCCATGGCACCCTCAGAAAAGACCTTTAAAATTCAATAAACTTCTCCCATCACATGAGACAAACCTTCAAACCCAGAGTGCTCTGGTCCTAATGCTCACCAACCAGTCTCTTTGCAGAAGCTGCAACGTGTAGGATGGAAAGCTCCTGACTCTTTTTCAGAAGTCTCTGAAATGAAGTCAGAAACTTCCATAGTGTCAATTTCCAAAAAAATAGGCCTTGCCCAGAGAGCTCTGGGCCCAGATGACCTAAACAGAGATCAAGTCAGCCTCTCGGGTAAATCACAATGTTTCCTGAACTGGTGGAGCAAGAACTACTGGGGCACAGATATGCCCCTTGTCTTCTCATAAGAGAATCTTCCCACATCTCTACATAGAGCGGGTGCTGGGCAGGAATAGAGTTTCAAAAGCCAAAACAAACATTGTTTTTAAGACTTACTCTTGTTGCTTTGGGTTATCTTCTATGCCACACTATTTCTTGGATTTTATTTCTTCTCCTCATTTTGGTTTTCAGTATCGTCCTTTATTTGTTACCATTTCCTCTCTGTTTTTCAGGATTATTATGTACACCCTTCTAAATCTCAGATTAATTTAACAATCTCAAGAATTTTGAGGACTCCTGAGTGCCCCCAGGGCACAGCTTTGGTGAATCCTTGGCCTCACTGTGACACTAACAGTTCTGTGGTTCCCTGGGAAGTGAAGTGCATCATTGAGAGAGAACAATAACTTTGGGAGCTAATCTTCTAAATATTAATTGAGGTTCTTAAATGTGAGCTTTCATTGCAGGCTCCAGACTTGCCTCAGAATGAAATTACATTGAATATTAAACATTCTTCAGAGTTCACCTTCTACTGTAAGGAAGGGGAAGAAAATTGTTTTGGCAATGCAGATGTCTGTTAGTATACACATGAAGAATAATAAAAGTATGTCTTTTTTTAAAAGCCTTTTTAAAAAAGGATGTAGAAAACAGCTCCCAGAGAAGTAATTTTTCAATTTCCTTGATTTGCTTAGCGGGAAATTGCTCTCCAACTTATTATAATTTGAAAAGACAATGAGTTCTTCATTTGGAATTAATATAAAAATGACTGAAATGCATCCTGCTTGTCTCAGAATTTACAACCTGTTTGGATAAAGCATTTTGAGTCATGGATCACTGTTAAAACCAAAGACTTAGTGAAGTCTGGTAATGCTTTCCATATGGTTTCCCTAAATGATAATTATAGCTCATTCTGAACTACAAATTATATACACTAAAAATGTTGATTTAATTTAGGGTTACTGACTAGATTTTTTTTTTTTTCGGAAAGCAGGTGTAATAGGAATTACATTGTCTGAATATTGTCAGTAATAGTAGACATGATGAATAGGTATAACCCAATTATTCCTGAATTTGACTTTATTTTGCAGATTCTGCTTGCAAGTGTTCAGCCTGTTATGCATTCTCCGTGATTTGTGCTGAAAGGATAAAACATTAATGAAGGAAATCAAAACAGATGCCTCTCCTGGACTGTCCAATAACGCTGTTTGAAATAGTCTATCTAAGAGAGAGGATGAGAGTGAGTATAAAACTGCAGACCAGTCTCCATGTGACTTCTTGGAATTCCATGATCAATCAATATTAAGTCAGAAACATTAATAAGTATCGAAGCTGAAATTAACTGCAACCTCTGACTAAAAGGTATTTACTTATAGTCTTTCAGTTAGTTTCTGTAATGAAAGATGGCAATGAATTAACCATGATTAGCTTGGAGAAAGGGGCTTAATAAGAAAAACTGCTCTTATTTAGAAGCTAAGTTCTTTCCTTATTTATTTTAGTGAATCCTTTTCCTTCCCCTACTCCGCTCAGAAATTGCCTTTCCGTAAAGCCATCCCTGCTTACAGTAGAGGCAGTTTGGAAGAACTTTGATTAGTCTTAAAATCTGAAAGGTGTCAGGAGCCTTAGGAACCATTAGAATCCAGTGGCTCTGAAAAATTAGTACTCAAGAAAGGCAGAGTGTACAGTGTAGGGGCTGGGATTCTGCAGCCAGACTGCTTGGTTTGGAACCTGGCTCCCCAAACTTACTGTGCCTGCGACCTTGAGAGAGTCACTTAATCACTGTGACTCTCAGCTTCTTCATCTGTCAGGTGGGCATAATAATAATAACACTTACATCATAGGTATGTATTATGACAACAAGGAAAGCTTATCACAGAATCCGATACAGGGAAATAACCCCTAAATGCATTATCGTAGGAAAAATTCAGGGTGCGTTTTTTTAAATGTAGATCTCCAGGTTCTCACCTTGAGAGATTTCAATTCATTCAATGTTTTTTTATTTAAAAAAAATTTTTTTTAATTGAGGTATAGTCAATTTACAGCGTTGTGTTAATTTCTGGTATACAGCATAGTGATTCAGTTTCATATATATATATATTTTTTATACCCTTTTTCGTTATGGGCCATTGCAGGATATTGAATGTAGATCCCTGTGCTATACTGTAGGACCTTGTTGCTTATCCAATTCATTCAATGTTAATTCAGGTCCAGATGTCTGCATTTTGACTCACATCCAAGGTAGTTCTGAACCACACTTGAAACACTTACTTGGTCCAACATCCTTGTTTAGAAGATGAGGAAAATGAGTCCCAGAGGGTGAAATCCCGTTGTCAGGATCACACAGTTAGTTAGTGATCCACCTGACAGAGATCCCAGGTTTCTTATCCAGCATTCTAACGTGTTCGCCACTGTAGCCGCCTCCATTTATTGAGTCTTTTAAAAAATGAAGTTCTCAACCAGAAGTGAACTTCAGAAACACCCAAAGGGCCTTTTCAAATACTCATGCCCAAGGCCCAGCCCACACCTGCTCTATCTGATAAAAAGTGGCAGGTCTCAGACCTGAACCCAGCAGTCTCTGGTTGCCTTCTAGGGCCAGGTGATAACTTTGTGTTAGTTTCTCATGCTCTTCTCAGGCTGCAGCTCAGAACATGTGATTTCACTCATATGTGAATCCTTTTCATTTCCTGACCACACTGCTGGATCTTGGTCCTGTAATAAAGACACACATTGTTAAATGTAAATGCATATTTTAGTTTACTTCCCTTCCCCTCCCACCATGGAAAAATGCTGGCATTAGAGCCACTGCCCTGGCAAAGCATTTTGTTACTCCTCCCCAGTCTCCTAGGGCCTTGAAATACAGGTTGGGGTAATCCAGTGGTTCTAACTGGGGTTTCTTTGGCCATCCAGGAAACACTGAGCAACGTCTGAAGACATTTTTGGTTGTCACAACTAAGAGGCAGCGCTACTGGCTGCCATTGGATGGAGGCCAAGGATGCTGCAGAACATCCTTCAGTGCACAAAACAGCCCCTAACAAGGAATTATATGGCCACAGTGATCATTAGTACCAAAGTGAAGGAACCGTAAGCTAATCAGCAGGAAGAAGGACTCAGAATGGGGATTTGTTTCAGAGAGCTCTGAGAGCCACTTCTAGAGGGAAAAGCTCATGTGGAAGAGGAAAGAGTGAGGGCAGAGAACTCCTACCATTGGGGAGTGTCAGAGGGAACCTGGGGAAACAGTGGAGAGTCGGGTGAGGGACAAAGAGCTGGTGAGCCAGCTTCAAGTTGTGAGGGAGCTGGCAACTGAGGGGAAATGGTGCTTTGGCTTAGAAAGTGGATCTTCTTTAAGGTTCCTCCAGAGATGCAAGTTAAGATTAGAATGATTTATATTTTCGTTATTTTTCAATGTGATACTACTCCAAGACTGAGCCCATGGAGTGCTGGGTTATATTATGGTTACAGAACAGTCTTTAGAATTGGATTCCCCTTCCTCGAGATGATAAAAAGCATCTTAAAGTGTCAAAAATAATTTTACTTTTTCCTTATTTAAGCCTCAGGTCAACATCATACGCATGTACCATCTATAGTACGTATACTTTTCAGTGAGAAGGAACAGGGAGGTTGGAGAAGCTGATTCAAAGACCCAGAAAGGCTCTAGTATCAAATGTCTGGCTTGGCTTTTCTCCTTGTTTGGTCAGTAACTGACCACACTGACTAAAGGCCATTAACTATCTTGTTGACCCCAGAAAACTGAATAACCATATAATTTGTCAGTGAAATTCTTAGGCTAATGGGGACAGACCTTCTGGAAATAGTGACTGCAACACCTGTTGTAGGTTGTTACCACAATGGCCCCAAATCGTGCCCCCTTGTCCGTGTATCTCAGTGATATCACATTGCCACCCCTCCCCCCAGGAGGCGGGGTCTGTTGCTCCACCCACTGTGATCTGTGCCGGCCTGGTGACTGGCTGGACCAACAGAATGTCGTGTACACGTTCTGACACCTGGGCCACAAGAGGCCATGAGGCTTCAGCTCTCACCCTCTTGAAACCCTGAGACCTCCATGTTGTGAAGAAGCCCATGTTGTCCACTGGAGGATGGGAGGCCCAGAGTACAGAGCTGAGGCAAATGTCAATGAAGTCATCTGGACCTCCCAGCCCCAGTCAAGCTGTCAGATAACTGTAGCTACAGGAGTGGTCCCAGGCAAGACCAGTGGAAGAGCCACTTAGAGTGCCAACCCACCATATTGGGAGAAATAGTAAATCATTGATGTTTGGGGATGGTTTGTTTCTTAAGAAAAGGAACCTGAAAATTTCCCCAAAGTCCCTAGGATTAAACAGGCTTTTGGGAAGGGGGGCTTATGCCACAGGCCAAAGTAGTTGAATGCCCCTCATTGTGTTTCCTCTCCTTCTGGGCCCACAACAGCGCCATCTGGATCCCAGGCTGGCCCTAAGGAAAATGGTGAAGTCAATGAGGTATGGCTGTGGCCCTTTCTTCTGTCTTCTTCTAGGAGCTTCTGTTCTCTCACAGATACTCCCAAGGTGCCAGGGCCCCCTTGGGGGAATCTTGTCACTACCAGCTTTCTCTAGGCGCCAAGAAGGCCTCCTCCTCCTTCCCACCCACAAAAACTTTTCTTCCCTAAATACCCTGTTCTCACCTCACTGTCACATGGAAAATGGTCCAGATCTGTTGATTTACCCAGGTGTGAATGACTGATGAAAAATTCACAATGTTTACAAATAATGATCTCAGAATTGTGTGTACCACAGGCATACACCACCTGTAACCTCACACTGACCAGGTAAGGGGGGACGCAGGAGGAAAGAGAATAAGAGGGGTGAAGTCACAGAGCTAATAAGGATAGAGCTTGAATCTTTCAGACTCTAAAGACAGTAACTTTGCCTGTATTTCACATCACCTGATCTATAGGTGTGACCTTGGATACTTCAGTTCAGGAACTGTGTCAGGAAAAAGAAGGAGATGGTTGGAAAGTGTCTCGTCATTCAGTAGGTGTCCGCTGAGTGCTCATTGTCCATAGAGTGCTATGTAAGCCATTGTAGGAGCCACTGAAGATTTATAAGAACCACTGAAGTTTTTGGAGCAAGTGAGCCCCCAGTGCTGCTTTTTCCCCTGAATGATTATGCTCCCGGGAGCCTTGGCGAATAAATCAAGATTTGGAGTGAGCAGCTGAGAGGATTTGTCAGTGCCCAAGGTACGTAGGAAGACCTGAACTCAGGCAGGTTAGAAAATTGAGAAGTTACTTAGACTTAAAATTCACAGAATTGTAGTCATATTTTTGAGAGATGGGATTTAAAACCTCCTCTCTCTGATGACATATCATAATAAGCCTTCGTCATATATTAGCAGAGTGGGACCAGGTTCTGGAATCATTTAGAAGTGGATTTGAATCCTAGTTCTAGCCTTTAATAGTTGTATTAATTTGGGGAACATACTGTGCCTTCTAAATCTCCATTTCCTTTGATAGGAAATGAATGTAGTAGTTGTAGTAGCAACTTCAGAGGACCGTTGAGTACTGAGTATGGTCATGTAGGCAAAGCAACTAAGCATTGTGCCTGGAATATTATAAATACCTAGTAAGCAGTAGTTACTTTTAAAAATTGTCATTCTGCTTGCATTTGAATGTCTTCCTGGCTTGCAAGCTTTTACTGTGTGTCCACAGTCCTCTTCCTTTTGCATCCGTTCGTGTTGTGACCTTGGGGTGTGTTTGAGTGTTTGATTAATCATTGTGCGGTCATTAAGAAAACTGTGTAAATATCATCACGGGTCTTCTCAACTTGTATGTGTTTTACCTGTTAGTTTTTGACTATTTTAAGATGCCCCATGCTGTATCCAGCACTATTTTACGGTCTGTGTGACAGATTGTGATTTAAGGAACTCAATTATCTGAGAATCTTGGGACATCTTGGGTTCTAGAAATTCGCCTAGAGGAATTAGCCTGCTTAATGGGGAAGGTAACGGGCATGTTCCCTCCAAGTGCAGACTCCTCTGAAATATCAAAGTTATTGCCTAGTGTTTGAATTGAGTCATATGTCAAGGAAAACACATTGCATTCCTTTGCCGTAAGACAAACGCCATATGTTAAGTTTATTTTTAAAGGGTGGGTAAGAACAGGGAGACCATGTTCCAGTCTGAGAAAATATTGATGCCGGGGTGTCGGCAAGGCAGGTTATGGTTTAATTCATACCTGTGGATTAAGGAATGAAAAATGAACCCACATCCCCAGCCTGACATCTGTGTAAATGGTGCATAGGGATGGAGGCCTGTCTCCCTTCTTCAGTGTTCTCGGGGGGATAAAGTAAATACTGAAGGGCTTGACGTCTTTCCTAAGCCTAACAAAGCTGGCACAGCTGGCGCCCAGATGCACCGCTGGGTGGCTGGAAGGTCCTAGGGGCTGGGGAGAAAGAGCAGAAGTGAGCGGATGCCTTGGGGTTTAGGGGAGTTAGGAGAAATAGTGGAAAATTCCTGCTTTTACCCGGGATTGTCCTTAAGCACAACTGAGAATGTAGTTGGGAGTTCAGGGTGCCCCACCCCCTTTACCCACCCCCTTTCTGGCCATCTTGCCTGCCCACTCCCCACTCCATATCCCATCCTCTTTCTTCTCTGAGTTCACAGTTTCACTTGATAAGATCCTCCAGGGCACTCTGGAAGGCTGTCTTTAACCTAAAAATGCACATCCCTTATCCTTCTGCATTCCCCTGCTCATGCTCATCCTACCGACAGCTGGGCAAGATTTGGTAGCGCGTTTGTCATAGCGAGCAATTGGGAATGTCGTAAATGTCCAGCAATGGATGAAATAAAGCATGGTGTTTCCATATTGGTTCTAAGATTTCTTGTTTGTGAAATGGGACCAATACTGGCTGCTTATTTCATGGAATTCCGTGAGGATGAAGTAAGAGCAGTTCTTGGTAGATAGTCAGCAGTCAATAAATTGTTGTGATAATGATGATGGTGATGATAGTGATTGTGATGGTGATGATGACATGGAATGCTGTGCAGCTGTTATAATGATCTATGTTCTTCTGTAACAACTATATTAAGGACAAAAAAAGGTGAAAAACACTAAGCATAGCGTATCATTTAAATTTTAAATTTTTATTTGTATATTCAGTGCAGCACCACATTGCCCACCAAGAACACACTTTTCTGGCTTTCAACTCTCATTTTGATGAGCATCTCAGACTTTCAGTAGAACTGGAAAGTAGAAATGTGCAGAAACATCACATTTTTTAAAACCTCACAGTCAATATTATACAGTTTCTTTGGATATACTTCGGTGTATAAAAATGGAAACCTGTCAGAAAAAAGTACAGATTGAACTCCTGAAGAAGTGAGGTGCATAAAGTTTGGGGGTTTTTGTGCTTCTTTGATCTCAAAAAAATGGAGGTGATACAGATTTGGGTTAGAGGTAGGAACAATGGGAGTCTTATCTCTAATGTTTTGATTTTGTGCGGGAATAAATACTCATGTGTTATTTGTGCCTTTAAAAAAAATAGTTTAAAGGAGAAGGAGTCAGCCATGCTCAGGTGCTCACTTTTAATCAAGTCAAGCATGCGTTTTTTGAGCAGGCGTGACCTGAGTTTGCAGTCTGAGAATAGGAGGGCCCTCAGAGACCTCCCAGAACAGGTGCCTCATCTCCAGCGGAGGGAACCCAGGATTTAGGGTGGGAGGTGACAAGCTCAAGGTCGTGTAGCAGGGGAAGCAGGAGAGAGGGAGGAGCAAGTGGCCAGTGTCGGAATGGAGACAAGGAGACGGAAAGGAACTAGCAAAGTCACAGATCAGCTAAGATTAAGGGGCAAGGAGGCTGGAAGGAGGGGGATGAGTTAGAAGGAACTTCAGAGGTTTTGTAGTAGAGAGCCACACAAATCCCAATCCTCATGCAAGTTCCTCAGGCTTCCCCCTTCCCACTACTTGTCTGGGGGCTTCTGAGTTTGCCTGCTCACCGTCTAGGGCCTTTGGGTGTATTGATGCTATTAATAGCAAAAGAAGAATTGAAAGATAGCTCTAAAATCTAGAAATCTTTACATTAGAAAAGACTAAGACCCTCATGAAAGAAAATAACAGATTCTGAGTATTGAGGGGTAAGATTCAGAGGGGAGCCAGGCGAGAGGGAGTTTGGAAGCTTGGGGGGATGGAGGGTGTAGCAAGAGTTGGCTGCACTCCAGAGACCCTGAGGCCAAGAGGGAAATGAGGATTGTGTCAGGTTTCCACGGGCTGGGACTATAATCCTCTTGACGTGACATTTCAAGAGACTTCAGTAAAAATTTAAATCATTTACTAACATATTCTGGAAGTAAGACTTGGTTTTGTGTTGAGTGAACTGTAGCCCAAGTTCCGAAAGTCCGTGCTAAGTATGACCACTGCTGATAGAGCTGGAGGGAGACACACAAGACTCTGAAATGTTGAGTCAGCATCAGGTGTGGAACCTGGAGCCCGCTCTCCAAACTGCCCCTCAGCCATCTTCACTCTTCCCTCTCATCCCTCTGTTTCTCAGACAAAGGTAAAAAGGAGGGGGCGATCACAGAATGCCCACCACTGAAACCACTTCCTTTCCCAGACTGGTGGAAAAGGATTTTATAAGAGCACAATTGCCGACCAAGAACACCCTAGCTTGGCTTTCAGTTTTCATCTCAGTGAACCTCTACAACTTTCAGTGGAATTAGAAAAGTAAAATGTGCAGAAACAGCATATATGTCAAATCATCGTGACCTAAAGGATGAAATACACACACATTAACATGCACGCGCATGTACACACACACACACACACACACACACACACAGGACAAAGGGGAAGGGGCAAAAAGACACATGTCCTTGGTTTGTCCTGACAGAGTCCTGGATGGGAGGCTTGGGGACTTAATACATTTGGTACCCTGTTGAAAGAAAGTTTAAGGTTTTTCTGCTTTATTATAAGCATCCCGTACAGAATCTTGCTGTCTCTGCCCTTGGTTCCCTCTGCCTAGCAAATGGGTTTTATATGCTGTCTTTTCCAGGCAGATCAGAATACGTGTTGACATTCATTTGCCAAAGATTACCTGGGTGGCACCTTCTTCTAAGAATGGAAATGATTCTCCTGAATCCCGCACACGAAGAATCAACAACCTTGTTGAAATCATCTACATGACCTGGAATGCTAAAAGCCTTTGGTTTGCTAGCTGGAGTGCAAAAATATGAGAAATATTTAATCTTTAAAAATACACAATGGAATCATAATTTTGCTGCAGGTTCAAAGAGAGCACAATATAACTCAGTGTATTTAAAATGTAATGTCAGTGTATATTTTCAAAATGCAAACAGCAGAGAGCTTGATGAATAGCTAAAGAGCACCAGACCATATCTTATCCTTATAAAAGTGTCTCCCGTGAATGTTAACTGTATCTCTCAGAAAATTTTTAATACGCTCCATGGCCGAGTGTATAGACAGCAACTCTATAGAAATGTATATGCCTACCTGGTGTGTGGTCTTTGTCAACTCAAAGGGAAGGTTGTGTAAACTTGGAGGGCCCAGCCTTTTGCTTTTGAACCAGGAAACAAATCTAAAAGGTTATAATTTTCCAGCTCTCTCATATACCTAGTGTTGTAAAAAATCTATTTTTGATAAAATATTCTTCTATTTTTTAAATAATCAAACCAGATTATTTATAGTATATGTTTTAATCTGTGTTTGATGTTCAGTTGTGTATTTAAAACTCTGTTCATTTTATATCATCAAACTGATATATGTTCTTTTGAAAAAAAGAATTTGTATAGTGTGTGAATAGGAACTTAGCTACAAGTAACAAAGGCGTAAATTAATGGGGATTTATTTTCTCTTGAGTCTAGAAGCAAGCAGTCGAGCAGCATTGTCCAACAGAACTTTCTAGTATGATGGAAACGTCCTATTATCTGCGTCGTCCAATTTGATAGCCACTAGCCACTGCCAGGTTGTTGAGTCCTTGGAATGTAGCTGGTGGGGCTGAGGGACCGACTTTTTTATTTTATGTAATTTTAATTAAGCTAAACTAAGACATCCATATGTGGCTCATGGCTCCCATAACAGACGGCAGAGCAGTCATGGGTTAGCATGGAGAAGACTCATGCTCTTTCCTCCTCGTATGCTCCTGTTTGTGGCTTCTGTACTCAGGATCCTCATTGTCTAAGATGGCTGCTGGAGCCACACCATGAATCTACATTCCAGGCAGCAGGAAGAAATATAGACAAAAGGGCTAATAGTCCCTTTCCTTTTGACAAACCTTCCTAGCTGTCCTACACAACACCGGTAGCCTTCAGCTTGCCCAGAATGTAGTCACATGGCTACACCAAGCTACTAGGAGTCTGGGAAAGATTCTGTTTTGTTTTTTGACCGAAGAAGGGATTTGAGGGCAGGCAGTTGGTAGTCCCTGCCGTAAGAATGTGTAAAGTCTACCATTCCAATCCATTCCTCCATTCCCAACCCAGACTCATTCCTAGTCTTCAAAAATAACTACCATTAATAACCCTCTGTATAACCCTCTGGCAAATTCATTTGTATACAAACATACAGACTTTTTTTTACATTTTAATTTTTGTGTATTCTCTGCAAATCACATTTTGCATGTTTATAACATATCTTGGGTGGCTTTCATTGATTTACTGTATAGATCTAGAGCATTCTGCTTTATCCAATGTACAATGAATTCTTTGAGGTCAGGAACTGTTTGCTGTATTCCTCTTTCTGTCTTTCATATAGTAGAAAATGAAAAAAGTCAGGAGCGTGTTGTTTCCTTTTATGGATATACCACAATTTAGTTAACCCATTCTTTCCTCCTACCCCCCAAAAACAACCCCCCAAGAAAAAATAACTTTGCATTGTTCTCTGAAAACTTTAGATAGTTAACTAAATTAGCTACAGCACCTCCTCCCATCAGACTTCTTGTCTTCCCAATCAATGTCCAAAATTGATTGTCTCCACTGTGTTGTGATTTCCTTCAGTTGTTATAACAACTCAAAACTATGTGTCCATGTTTATGTTACGCTACAGAGGAACGTGCATGGTCTCAGAGGACCAGTTACAGGAAAAGTCGAACTAGTTAAAACATTCTCTTAGGATGGGAGAGAAGTCACTTCTTTGTGTTTCCAGACATTCTGTTAGTACAGATGTGCTCTCCAGCTGGAGAGAAATGGTCCCGGGCACAGCTTAGAACAGAAGCACCATGAATGGACATTGTGAAGGGGTCTAACCATCCCCAGCTGTGCCAGTCCCGGGGGGGGATTATTGTGTGGCAAGTGTAGCAGGAGAAACAGAGGGACAGTTTGGCAAACAGGAAGGAAGCAATAACTTTGAAAGCAGACAAATCAGGGTTTGACTCCTGGCTCAGCCCCCTCCTAATTCTGTGACTCCAAGTCAGTTACAAAATGTCCCTGAGGCTCACTTACCTTATCATTGAAGGGTGATAGTGTCCCTTGCCTCCTAGCATTGTGTGAATTAAGTGAAATATAAAATATTTCAATTAGTTCACATAGCAGGACTCACACAATCAGAGCTGTGCATGTGGAAACTATTCATGTGTTTCTGAAATACTGGAATAGGTCCTAAGAGCCAGTGGGTTCATGTCAAAAGGGAGGCCTTTAATGATAGTGGAGTTGCCCGTTAGTATTGAATAACTCAGACTGATATGGCCTGAAATCGAGCACGTTGTCATTCCTCTATAATAGCACCCTTACTGACACATAGACCAGACCTACTTGGGTGGCTCCTTTGCTGGTGGATTTGGTCATTTTTCATATGTGGAGTGCGTAAAGATGAATACAATCAGCAGGACGGTAGTGGCCTGCCAGACCAAGAGCTCAGCATCCCAGACTCCGATTTAGATACACAGCTAAACTAGAATCTTATGTTGACCATATGCGTCAGAAATACATAGGGCTACTGGTTAAAAATGCAAATTCCTGGGGCCCAAATAAAAATGCAGAATCAGAATTTCTGGGAGTGGAGTCCACAGTACTCCAATTTAACAAGCTTATTGGGTGATTTTTGTGCATAGAAAAATTTAAAAGCTTTTGTCGCTGAGTGACTTACATTGATTAACAATAGCTAACGTGAGTCACTGAATGCTTTTTAGAATCTACCTTGTAGAAGTGACATGGCTGACTGACACTAGAATACCAAAGTGAGAACACAGCACTGTCCCTTTCCTCATGTCAGCAACACAGTGTGATGAGCACAGGACAGAGATAAGTAGGAGGTCCAGAGAAATAGCAGAGAGGAAGGAGGGATTAACTCTAGCAGGCACTGCTAGAGGAGTCTTTAAAAAAAAAAAAAAAAAGTGTTACCTGAGCCAGGTGTTGAAGGATGAATAGGAGTTCACCAAGTTGCCAGGATGGCACAGTACAATTCTAGGGCAGCACTTCTCAGGCTTTCTTGCATGTTTGAATCACTTGGGGATCCTATTAATAAAATGCAAGTTCTATTTCAGTGAATCAAGGTGATGCTCTTAGGTGATGGCCTATGGATCACACTTTGAGTAGCAAAGCTCTAGAGATAGAAATAGCATCGGTTATAACGTGTCAGACAAGGTTTCTCTTCTACCCATAGTGAGGCATGCATTACACATTATGTTGGTGTTTACTGACCTCCTTCCTTCTGCCCAGGAATGTCTTTAACTATCATTAAATAAATACATCCCTTACACATCCCACCCTGGACCGTGGAGTTGTCCATGTAAGATCTAGTTCACTTCAAAACCCAGCATCAGCAATGTAAGCATTTGGTAACTGGTCAGTAATTTTTAGTGGGGTTTTTTTCTGGTCTATTTTCCTATTCCTTTTACTCCTCTTTCCTTCACCTCAACCTCATATTGACTTTTTTTTTCTTTTAGTCTATCCCCAAATTAAGGAACAACAGAACATATTTCTTGCACACGAAGTCTGGATGCTCCTCAGGACTTTGCTTTATGACACACCTTAGTGAAGCTCCTGGAGGTTGGCTCTCTCCTTCTTCTCTCTGTTATCGTCTAAGAAGGTTCCTCTGTGATTACAACTCTAAGCTTAATCTCTCTCTTGGGCTCCAGACTATTCTGCCAACCGGAGGCAGAGCGTGAAATGGTGGTCATGACCCCAAACTTTAGAGATAGACAATTCTAGATTACCATCTTAGCTCTGGCACTAACTCTGTGACCTTACACCAATTGCTTAATTTCTCTAAGCCTCCATGGCTTCACATGTTAAAGAGGGAAAACAAGAGTATCTTGGAGCGTCTCTGAAAGTAATAAGCAATTCTAAGTGACGGGGAGCAGTACCTGGTTTATGATGGTTATTCAGAAAGAGCAGCTACCTAATCTTCATACTCACCTGCCCTGCGACAGTCACCTCCACCTCACCTCCATTTCAGTCTCAGTCCCTGTGCTGACCCAGACGGCCAACTCACATGCCCGAATATCCGGCGCCCACCCCCCGCCTTCACTCCCCTTCTCTCCCCCGTACAGTACTACCCTGTGCTTTGCCTGAAGCCAGTTCCTGCTGTGTAGTTCTTCTAAAGAACTCAATCTTGTTTGCACAGAAACACAAATACGCCCACACAGACCACATGGTTTGCTGTCCCTCCTTGTTTCATTTTAAGCCTGTGGACAGTCAAAATAGGCAGTGAGAAAGGGAGCCTCGAGAGAAAATGTGCTTGGACTCACCTGCCCAGTGAAGGTGCAGCCATGACAACCCGTGTACCCGCAGCGGGGCAACTGAGAGGTTTCTGTTTGGGTTTGGCTTTCTTAACTCCTAATCGTGTCTAACCTGTCTCACATATTAGAGGTCACTAACTGCTGTTCTCTGTCCTGCGGTGCCATTGCTTACTGCTGTAATGACCGCAATCCCAACCTTTTGAAAGGCTGGCCACTTATTTTTAGATGGACTGAGAGGATGCTTAAGTTGTGTCCAGAAACACTTTGGTAATTAACGATTTTATTTCAAAATCAGTTACGCTCCTTCAGCACTTACTCCACCAGTCCCTAATTCTGCAGATCTGAAGATTCTGTGTAGCGCACACATCAAAAGGCAGGCTTGTTTGGTTGGCTGGTTGGCTGTTTTGGTTTGGTTGCCCTTTGTCCTGGAAGAGACTGACATGGGCAAGTAGTGGATGATGAAGAGGGCGGGGAAGGCTGACCTCCAACCACTTTTCTTGCTCCTATTGATCTAGGGGAGCTGCAGTTTATTTCCCAGCCTGATGATTTTCAAACTTTCACAAATACATTGATTCATCAAGAAATACTTCCTATGTGCTTCCTATGCGCAGGAAGAGGATCCGCTAGGGAGATACTGGTCCCAGGGCAGCTCCCTCATTTCTCTGCGGCAAAGGTCCAGGCTAAGCGTCTGGCTGGATGAGGGAGAGCTGGGGTACTTGCTGCAAAGCCACAGGTGCACAGCCAGCGTTTTTCCTTTACTTGCTTGCTTATGGGGAGTGGTTTCAGGTGAAGGTTCTACTCTGAGAACTTTGACTCTGCCCCTAAATATTAAACATGACACTCAAGATGCCTCCCTGCAAGGGAATACAGTCTAGTGGTGGGAGAAACAGACATTAAATGAGGAAGCAGACACAACATTGGATAAAGACAGCAAGAAGTGCTATGAAGGAGCGTGATAAAGAGTAACAAGGAATATTAGTGGAGGTGATATTTAAGATGGAATTTGAAAACGAGGAGTCAGGCACCCTAGGGACAAAGGAACAGGTATGTCGGCAGGTGGAGCCGTTCGTGAGTCTAGAGGTGGGAGCAGAAGGACCGTCAGACCACAGCCTGGAAAACCAGGGCTGAGTAGCGCTAGCTGAGTTTGGAGGTGGGACAGAGCTACATCCCACAAACTCTGAAATGCAGCTTGTAAGTTCCTAGGGCAAATGATGTTCAGGGTTGCTGGGGCATGGGAGGACCAGGAGCAATAGGGCTGCTGAAAGCAGGCAGGTGATGGCGGGAAGGATGGAGAGGAAAATTGTCGGCTAGGTACTGGTGATGGTTCATCAGTCTGCAGTGGTGACAGTGGGGAGAGGGTGACATGACTGAGTTATTTGGTCTTAAAGGGAGAAACTACTTTGTTTTAATTTACTTTGATCAGTATTTCAGACCCCCCCCCCCAAAAAAAAGTGTACAAAGAAAATATAATCAGTGCCTTTGTGTCAGCTTAAGAAGTAAAGCTCTATACCAACATTGTTGTAGCCCCCTGGGTAAATCCTTATAGATTCACCCCCGCTCCTACCCCCACCAAAATACCTCCTGTTAGACAGGATGCCCATAATCACCAATCATTGCTTTATGTTTTGCCACATAGACATGTATCCTTAAACCTTGGTTTTCCGTGTCTTTAAAATTTGTAATGATATATTATACATTTTTCTACAGTTTCCTTTTTATTTACTTATTTAGTTTATTGAAGTACAGTCAGTTACAATGTGTCAGTTTCTGGTGTACACCACAATGTCCCAGTCATGCATATACGTAAATATATTTGTTTTCATACTCTTTTTCATTAAAGGTTATTACAAGATATTGGATATAGTTCCCTGTGCTATCCAATTTCCTTTTATTCTTCAGCATTAAATTGTGAAATTCATTCAAGTTGAGCTGTAGAAATATAAATATGTATATTTATATTGTATCTGTATATATATGCATGTATATAGATAGATAAATATCTGTCTATATACATGCATATATCTACCTCAGGTTCATTCACATATAACTACTGCATAGTTTTTCACTCTATAAATAATTTATCCTTCTCCTTAGTGAACATTAAATTATTTTCAGTTTTTGTCATGTCAGACGTTGCTCTAGTGAACGTTTTTGTACACATCTGTGTTGTGCATCTCAGTGAGAGTTGCTCTGGACTCACCTAGCGTCCTAGGATAAGGGCTTTTTTAACTGACTAGACACTGCCAGCTTGTTCTACGATGTGATCATAAACATTTATACTCCATCCAGGAGTGTAAGTTTCCATTACTTCATATCATCATCCCCACTTGGTATTGTCCAAATTCTTAATTGAGTGTGAGGTGGTATTTACTAAGGTTTTGGCATGTATTTTCCTAATTAAAAATGTAGTTGAGCATTCTCATGTTTTGTGCAACATTCACATTTCATGGTCTGTGGATTGCCTCAATCATCGTGTTCCCATTTTCCTTATATTGTATGATTTTTAATGAATATATAGGATTTTATTATACTGCCTAGACACTCATCCTGAGTGATATACGCACTTACAGAGTCTGCTTTTTTCGTTCGTTTTCACTGTCTTTGGTTGAACCTCTGTTCTTAATTTTAACTTAGATTTATCAAGCTTTTCTGTGCCGTCGTTCAGAAATCCTCCAAGGAAAAGTTGTAGAATGAATGTGATCTGGAAGCATCCATGATAAGTGAGGTGAAATCTGACTCTTACTTGTTGCT
The DNA here is from genome assembly GCF_036321535.1 of Camelus dromedarius. NCBI lineage: Eukaryota > Metazoa > Chordata > Mammalia > Artiodactyla > Camelidae > Camelus > Camelus dromedarius. The sequence goes on from NC_087452.1 coordinate 20,252,349, forward strand.
CTGGGTCAGAGAAAATAAGGATGAATGAGTGGCCTGTGTTTGGAAAGGAGACTTCTATTAAGGCAGGAGAGGTTTCCAGGGAAAAGTCTACAGTATATAGTGATATTTCATGTCAAAAAGTAGGACTCAAAGGAGTCAAGTCGAAGGGGGTTGGCAGTGGACATGCAGGACAAGGAGACTTAAAGAGAAGGGTAAGAATGAGCCAGGTGCAGGTGGAGAAGAAAAAGAAATGGCTAGAAGGTGATTACCTCTTAGCCAGTGACCGTGAATCCCAGGAATAAGGGAGGCAGAACTGAAGAGGGACCCGTGTGGACCTCCTCACCCCAGGGGTCTTGTCAAACTTTAATGTGCACATGAATCACCTGGGGATCTTGCTGAAATTCATGCTCTAAATCAGTGGGTCTGGGGCCCAAGATACTGCATCCCTAACCAGCGCCTGAGTGATGCTACTGCTGGTGGTGCAGGAAACAGAGAGACAGTGCACCATCCTTAGCAGTCAATATTTGAACAGCATTTCTCAGGATAAACTAAGTCGTCTCAGAAGGAGTGTTCACAAACCAACAGATCTACAAAAATTTTTCTGGACCCTGAACATTTCTATTGTTCCTTCCAGAGATTGATCCTCCCCTTCCTTTGCAACTTCCCAGATCACGAGACTCAAGCATCTGAATAACAAGGTCGGGGACCACTGCTCTGATATGCGAGAGTTGGATTGGCTTTGAGCCCAAGCAAGTGCCTGGGCAAAGAGGTGAGAACTAGGCTTATCTGCAGGAAGAGAAAGAAAAATACCGTATGATATAACTTACATGCCTATAATGAAAATGAATATAAAAAGGAATATATATATATATATATATGTATAACTGAATCACTGGTGTGCACCAGAAATTAACACACATCGTAAACCGACTATACTTCAATTAAAAAAAAATGAACTAGGCTGACCTGTCTAGGGCTTTGGCGATGGAGTATGCTTAGCCATCTCAGGTAGATGGTACACAACAAGCCTCTTAAAAGGAAGTGTGAGGAAAATGCCTAAAAAGTAAGCCAAGGCTCCAACAGGGAAGGTGGAGGAAATAAGCTGACTTTCCAAGGAAACTGGACAGATCACAAAGCTTCTTACATGCAGAGTTGTCCCTGGAACAGACAGTTAGAAAAATACGACTTTCCAGGTATTTGATAGAGCAGTGACTGCAGCTAGTTCAAGCACCTGGACTGGCTGAATTAATATTCCTATCCTATGGAGATGTTATCACGAATGGCACCAAAAAAAAAAAAATCATGAGAACGATAATCATCTTTCATAGTTAATTTTTCCTAGGATTGTAGTTATGATGAGCCACTAGTTTGCTTCTAAACAATCAGATGTTATAAAATAGGTTGTATTTTATAGTATATAATTTTATAATATATAATCTTTCTTAATAAATTGTGATGTACTTCAGTGTTGTTAATGTGATAGCCTAATGCTATATCAAGGTAGCAAAAGTGAAGCTTCCTGGCATTTTTTATATAAACACTATGAATGACAGTACATTTGCATTAAAGTTGACAAGAAATTATCTTCAGGTTCACGAAGATTCTTTAGCAACTATAACACCTTTCACACAGTGAGGACATGTATTGAATGAGTGGACAATGAAAGTCTAATGATTGAACTGCACCTGAAAACCATGCTGAAGGGAAGGAGATACAGTGGCAGTACGGCCAGCTAGCTGAACAAAAGCCAAGCCTTTTAGGGGTGGAGGATATAGCTCAGTGGTAAAGTGCTTGCTTAGCATGCATGAGGTCCTGGGTTCAATCCCTGGTACTTCCATTAAAAATAAATAAATGAGCCTAATTACTTCCTGCCTCCCTACAAAAAAATAGAAATAATAAATTAAAAAAAAACCAAGCTTTTTAAACTTGGATATATACATAGGATATGTATATATCCAGTACATTCAACACATAATGATGTGTACATTCAGCTTTAGGAATAAGCAATGCCCTTTAAGCACAAGGCTTTAAAGAATCGAAGAAGTTGAACTTTTCATAGAAAGTTTGTCATTTGCTAGTTCTACAACCGGGGGGGCAAAGCCACTGCACTTCTTTGGATCTCAGTTTCTTCAGCCGTCAAATGGGGGAAAGGATGTTAATACTGTTTGAAGATCCAGTCGATGATTTTCCTTTCATTTGGTTATTTTTAGCTCATTTCAACGGAAATGTCTGTAGAGGAACTACGAGTATGACCTTTCATGTGCTCCGCAAAGGCTGGGGTCCTTGAGTCTGACAGTCTGGGAAACCAGAGGAAAAAGGAACCATCTCTGGAAGAGGCAGTGGAAGTATTCTGGCCAAAACTAGCTTGTTGCTGATCTGTTGGTTTATGGTCACTCGGTCCAAGGCCGTTTTAGTTTATCTTGAGAAACGCCGTAACTGACCCAAGGGTTCCTAGAACTCTGTTGGAATTCAACTGACATAGTTTTAAGGCGATTTTGTTTTCCTCTATGAAATTCATTATTACCCTCAATGGACTCAATTAATTAACTGTCTGATTTTCTTGCTCTGCCGACTGAAGAGGCACCTTTCCATTTGTAGGATATTTATTGCTTTAAGCATGAGTTCTTTTCACCCGGTGATACCTCGCATGTTGGGTTTTTTCCTCTTTTTCTTTTCTATTCTATTCTCCCCATGATATTTGCTGGTGTTTACCATGGTAGTAGAAAAGACTTGCAAATTGTCTTAAATTCAGTACTAAGTTTTTTTAACACCAACCCTTGGCGTCAGGGGCGTCTGAGTTTCTTCCTCCTTGTTGTTGTCTCTTGTGCAAGAAGGGAAACCAAAACAAGCCCTTGGATGACACTGGTCGTCATGGCCTGGAAGAGTTTATCGTCTTGCAGGATCCTTCAAGGGTTTCAGACCTTGGAGATGATGACAGGAATCTGAGTGGCCTCAAAAATATTCTACTTTCAGGAGTACACTTGGATTCAACGGGGAGGTGAAGGCTGAGTTTTAGACAATGAGGGCTGCCCCCTCTCTCTTGCTACCAAGGAGATTTCAGAACTGGTCCTTGCCAAGGGGGAGGAAAAAAATGGGGGGAAGGGGAATTCCCTGAACAATGACCACCAGTGCTAAGATGCTGAGCTGCCGTTACAGCGCAGATGTCCAGCTGGAAATATCTGAAAGGATTTGGATACCCAGTGGAAAACTCCAGAAGGGGTTCTAGGGTTAAAGGGCACGTATGTAGCCTTAAAGGCAACGTATGACAGAGCTGTTTTTCTCTCAGCACTTGACAGGTGTGTCGTGGACAGCACGTCTGGCTCCTCGGGGGAGCTGACAAAATGTCGGGGCTCTGCGCCCAGCTTAGTTGAGCCGTCAGTCACTTCAGGCCCTTGTACAAACAGTTACGTGTCTCCAGGCCTTTCCTTTCTATTCAGGCTTTTTTCGAGTTAAACAAAGTCACTGACCATCACAAAGAAAATACCCAAAGCATTGTATGGGAGTGAAAAAAAGGGGGTGCAAAATGGTACTGTTTACTTTGCTGGGCTTGGATTATAAACAAATATCCACACCTGTGCTGGGCCTCCGGCAGATGAAGAACCCAGCCAACTATTTGAAACAAACATATTTTCATACTTTTCATAACTCCAAGTCACTTTCGCACAGGTTGCCAAGCCTGAAAATTAAACCACGAAGAAGAAAAAGAGCAAACAAAGTATTCTGTGGGTGATTAACCACAGGAGGAAAATGGCTAAATTGCTCAAACTTCATAACCAATCTGTGATAGTCATTTCTCTATTCAGTAATCTTGCTGGAGGTGGAATACTTTTTAAAGAAGCATTTAAAGAGGTGATGGTGCTGATAGATTGCTCCAACACATAAAATTGAAAGACCAGTGAATGAATTTCACCACAATATTCATGCCAAGTGTTAATGTTGGAATAAAAATCAAAGTCAAGAAAACTTAATATCAATTTAGTCAAAAATGAAGTCAGGTCAGTCTCACTAAGGATAGTTTCTTGTTTTTAACTATGGTCAACTCAGGAGCGTAGTAACTCCACGGTACCCAAATATTGATTGGGTATCCAACACTCTGAAGTCTGCTGACTACATAGAGACAGATCCTGTCAACAAACAAATGAGCCCTTTGCTGCTTCACTTTGTGCAGTTAAGTGCATCTTCTTGAAAGATCTTCAAAGGTTATTACCCAGCTATTTTTAGAGCCATTGAGGGCATTGTTTCCTTGCTCAGTTTCCTCACAGATCTGTAGAGTTATTTGCTGGCTTTTGATTCCCTGGATTTCAGGGTTGGCTCAGGGACCGAGTTAGTTTGCTCAGAGTTGCCAACTGGTAGCGAGATACCACAGGAGACACAGCCAGCCAGGATCCTCAGTGACGGTGATGGTGGAGTGCCTTGGGTGGTCCTTGTGTTCACGTAGCTGACTTACCTGCAGACACCCCGGGCAGGTCCAGAAGCAATTGTAATATTTGGTGAATGTTTAAAAAAAAATACTTGGAGAGCCATTGTCTTAGATGGAACCTGGAGGATTTGTATTAAACTTTTAGATTGAAAATTAAGCCCCTGAGTTTTCCTTCTCCCTGTAAACACTAGTCATGGTTACTACTCACAAAACCATTCTGTGGTTCATCCCAAAGGGATTTTGAATGACTTTTGTTTAAAACAGCATAAACACTTGTGGAGTGAAAACCATATGCTGGAAAAGGGATGAGCCAGACGCAAAAATGAATGAAGGAAGGATCCGGGCCTAAAGAAAGTTTTCTTTTATCGGGGAGATGAAACACACACAAAAAGGATTTTTAAAGCGAGAAGAGCTAAGGAAGTTCTAAAGAGGGTTCTAAACAGTTTTCTTTGAGGTGAGCAGAGAAGGAGACTGACTCAGAAGAGTTGTTAATCTAAGATGGGGTTTCTCAACCTCAGCACTATTGAAACTTGGGGCCAGAGAGCTCTTCACTGTGGGGGGCTGCATTATAAGATGTTGAGCAGTGTCCCTGACCTCTACTCACTTGATCCCTGTAACGCACACGCACACGCACCAGCTGTGACAACTGAAGATCCAGACATTGTCAAATGTCCCCTGAAGGAAAAAAGAAAATCACCCTTAGTTGAGAGCATTCTCCGAAGGCATTGTTCCTTAAAGTTGCACCAAAGGCAAATTGCATCAGAAATCACCTGGGTGTACATGTTAAAAATATAGTTTCCCTGGCCTTGCCCTGACCCTGCTGAATCAGTGACTACCTAGAAGTAAGACCCAGAAATCTGCCTTTTACAAGTTCTCCCAAGTATTTCTTATACTCACACAGCTTTTAAGACAACCACAGACATAAATATACGTATTTGGTAAAGGTGCCTTTCCGATCAAAGGACAGAGTTTGACTAACGTTTAAGGGCAGCTCTTGGGAACTTGGAAGAGTGTATTTCTATAGACGCAATTCAGGGCTAATTTTCCTATACTGAATCTTGCCCTATGTCAAGTTATACCAGAGAGAGGCTCCAGGCCACTCCATTTCCATCTTGACAGTACATTGGAACCCCATGAGGAGCCTTAAAAACCAGGGATGCACGAGCTTCACACCTGGAGAGTCTAGTTTGATCAGACTGGGATATGGCCTGGGCACCAATATGTTGAAAATCTCATTGGGTGGCTCTGAAATGTTTCCAAGGTTGAGAACCACTGGCCTAAGCCAGAGTCTCAAACTTGACTGTGTTGACACAAGCCCACAATGATGCAAAGAGTGACAGAACAGGTCCCTCCTCCAAAAAGTTGTCTAAGCACATCACAAATCCCTGGTCACAAGCTTGCAGAAAATAGGAAGACGTCCCTGAAGGAAGATAGAAATGACCAATGGTCCAGAATATGTGAAAATTCGAGCCTAATGAGATTTTTTTTTCTTTCAGATTTTACTCTTTGGGACAGTAAGTGAATGAGTTAAAGAAGGCAGGTCATGAAACTCCCAAAAGACAACCATTCTTTTTAGGGACTGTTCCTCTTAAAAAGGTTGATATTAAATATGAGGGTCAGAAGCCCAAAGGACATGCATGGGTTCTGGCTGTCCCCTGTTCTCTGACTGGACAGGCTCTTTAGATAACACCCATTCACTCTCCCTTCTCAAGTTTCTGTCACTCAATTTGGTCACACCTGCAACAATAAACTCTTGAGAGTCCACGTCCCAAATCACTGTCTTTTCTCTTTTCTCCCACTTTGTGACAGTCACACTCACTGTGATCTCTTGAGAGAGACATTGGTGAACAGACCACGCCATCATTATTCCCAACACAGTGGGGCTTAGCAGGCACGGGAGTAATACTTGAGTCCCAGCGCAACCGTAAGGAAGTTGCCTAGCCTCTCTGAGCTTCATTTGCCTCCTCTTTGCAACAGGGATGCTGGGGTCCGTGTTTATATGAGGATTCAGTTCTTCCCCCTCACCTTCTATGAGTTGAATCTTCCTTTCATTAAAGTTTCTGCTTAAATATACCCCCTCCTTGGGGTTTTCTTGACAACCCGGTGCTTCTCTGTCACATTACTGTATTTTAATTCTCTGCGTGGTGCTGACCCTCTTGTTTGTTCACTTACGAACTTGTTGGTTGTCTACTTTTTCTAGAAGAGAAGCTTTAAGGAAGCAGGGACTCTGGGTATCTGGTTAACTCCTGTATTTTTAGCACCTAGAATAATTCCTGGCTCACAGTAGACTCTCAAGAGATGTTGACTGATTCATGTGCCAAAGACCTAGTTACATTGCCAGGCAGCACTCAGTAGGTGCTTAATAAATGGTAGTCATGCTCATTACTTCTAATTAAATTTCTTTTGAGATGAAAGAAGATTTTGATTCAGAAAGTCTTCCTGTGTTCACTCAGGAGGTGGTAGAGACTTCACGTGGGAAATACTGCGACTGTGAGACTAGTTACTGATTACAGATCAGGGAGGCACCAGGGCAAAGTGTGTTTTACATTTTTTCTAGGATCAAATTTAATGCTACCAACTCTGTTTTCTCTAGTGCTGATAAAACATGACGTACAGTTTTTAAATGAATCCTATCATAGGCTCATGGTAGTGTGCCTTCTTGATGTTGTCTCTCTCCAGCCAACTTTTTTTTTCCTGCTTTACTGATCTCGGGTTACTGATAATTGGCTAATGTTGCTTGCTCTAGCAGCCCTAAAACTAAGCTCATTAATTTTGCTTCCATCTCACCTCAGGGCAAAGAACAGACCCTTAATTCTGAGCCTTGACCAATAGCAAGCTTTGTTTTCCTGAAGTTGATGTTCCAGATCATAGCATAAGTGTGAGCCATGTACAATCTCATAAAAAGCATGGTAGATTTGAGTGGAAGCAGTCAGGTGTTTTTTATTTCAGGGTTTTTTTTTTTTTGTATTTTTTGCAACCACATTATAAAGAGGATAAAGCAGACAGTACTAGAAGGCATTTGTTGAAGGCTCTGGGACTAATCTGGGGCTTAGCTTGAGCTCTAAGACAGAGTGATAGCCCTCAGAATCTGACAGGGAATGATATGTATAAAGTCCAACATGCCTTATTATTTCCTTTGAATAAGAAAGTCAGAACAGCGATAATAATGCATAAAAAAACAGAAAAAATGTGCCCCCTTCTTTTATAACAAATGAGAAAACACATATGACTGTTATTATGGCAGCAACAGAGTATGTAGTCTGCATGTTGCTGTTTCACTGCTATTTTACTGAGGGTCTGGAGAGGATAGTTAGGTGGGCTGCATTCTTGGGTTGACCAATATGTTTCTAAAACTCACACTTGATTACAGCCAGAGTCAGAAACTTTTAAGGAATAGAAATGGGGCTCCCTTTGCCTGTTCTGTGGTTCAGGCCACTTTGTGCCATGCTCCAGTCTTCTGCAGAGACACTGGGACCAAAACAAAAGAAACGACAACAATGGTCCTGTTAGCTATTACATCTGGAGCACGTACTATGTTCAGTGCCCCGAGCTACAGGCATTACATATGTGATCTCATAGTCAAACCTTCTTTTTTTCTAATAGAAGTGTTAGACCTAGAATTATTCAAGGTTCTCTGCCTAGAAGTTTACTTTGTAAAAAGAAGAACTACTCACACAGTATGTATGAAGTATATGTAACTCGTAACTTCCCCCGAAATGTGGTGTGGACTGCAAAGATGCACAGATTCGACAAAGATCATAATAGGCAAAGGATATACATTCAGAAATGTTCACTGTGGTTGGGGTGTGAGGGGTAGAGCTCAGTGGTAGAGCACGTGCTTAGCATGCAGGAGGTCCTAGGTTGAATCCCCAGTATCTCCATAAAAAAAAAAAAAAGATATGTTCACTACAGCATTATTTATATGAGCAAAAAAAAAAAAAAATCCGAACTGATTCTCAAATAAGAGGCTGGTTGGGTAAATGATGACATATTCATATATGCAGTACTATGCAGCTACTAAAAGTTATGTAAGTCAATATTAATTGAGACATGTTGGGTGAAACACAGATATACACACATTCAGACACACACATACATAGACATACACCTCTATCCCTGTTTACGGAGATGTGTGCACAGACAAGTGTGGCCAGAAAAATGCCTTGAGGGATGGTAACTAAATTATTAACCCTACTCATCTCACATTAGGAGCAGAGGATGCTGTGTGGTTTTCACCTTCTTCTTTGACTTTTCTACAGTTTTGACAAGTTTTTCCAATGACTTTGTGAATGTGTATGACTTTTTAATATAGACTTTATTTTTTAGTGAAGTTTAGGTTGACAGCTCAATTGAGCTGAGTTCTCATATATCCCCCACCCCTACACAGGCAGCTCTCCCACTATCTACATTCCCCTCCAGAGTAATACATTTGTTAAAATCAATGAACCTATGAGGACACACCATTATTACCCAAAGTTCATAGTTCACCTTAGGGTTCACTCTTGGTGTTGCACATTCTATGGATGTGATTTTTTTTTTAAAGTAGAGATATTTTAAAGGTTTTAACAGTTAATGAAATATTCTGAGTTACTGCTAGAAAACAGGTGTTTATGATGTCAACCTGTCTCCACCTACCCCTGTCTCCTTGGGGTCCCTAAATGAGGATGAGTAATTTGAAGGGAGAGTGTGCGTTTAACTACAGCAGTATTTTATTTATGCATCTTCTCCCTGCTTTTGGGTTGCTTGGAAAGCCGAAATAAGCCATTTATTCTTCCTCTTTCCCTTAGCCTGTATCCCCATGGATCAAAAGAAGCTGAATGTGGAGTTGTGGTTTTAGGGGTTAGGAAGGTAAGAAGGAGCAACGATGAGGCAGGAGAGAGATGCCTGGAAGGCACTTCCTAGGACGAAACCGCAAATTGTAGGCAAAAACATTGTGGCGTATGCTGTGATGTTGTGAACCCTAAAAATAGCTTGGGTTGTATGTCATTGGTATCCCCAGCATTCTCCATCCCCACAGGTGGGGAAGTGGGAAGAACAGATTCAACACGGAAGCCCTAAACTTAAGATTTTGGAGAGCAAGATACATGTCATATTATCCTTATATCCTCAAGATCTCACTTGAAGCCTAGCCTTGAGTCAGCACTCAGTAAACATGTGAGTGGAGGGGAGAGGAGAAGGGGGCCAAGGACAGGGGGATTTGTGTCGTAGGACAGTTTAGCCCTCATCTTTGGGTGAGATCCATTATTTTTTAACAAACTCTCCATGACTGAAAGAGTGTTTGTTTTCTTAAAGCTGACTTGGACCCCACCTCACCATGTCATCCACATTTGGCTTCTTCCTATACATGGTTCTCCAATGAAAATGAAATTTAATGTAGTCCCCCCTCCCTGGCCTTCCACCACCTTCCAGATGCCCACCAACTCCATTTCCATTTGAAATAACAACCCAAATCACTGTTCATTGCACACTGGTTAAGACTATATAAACCGACTTCCATTTATAATAGTATTCTCTAACCTCCTGACTACAGGATATCAACTCTTTTTCTAGGTATTGATCTCCGAGAACTCTGTGGTCCTCATTCCAGTGCTTTTGTTGGGAAGAACAGCAGAGTGGCAAGAGCATGGGTTTGAATCCTGTCTGTGCATCTCAATAGCTGTGTGTCCCTGGGTAAGTTATTGGAACTCGCTGAGTGTCCATTTCCTCATTCATAGAAGGGTGACAAGAACCCTGTTGGATTGTGAGAATTGTATTAAATGGATGTCTGGAAACTGCTGTTTAAATTATTGCCTTTCCAGCAAGGCTTTATCACCAAACCAGTGGAGGAGGACCCCATTTTTCACTTTCTGAAGAGAAGAGAGAATGGCCAAAAGCTTTAGCCCTTCTTTGAAAATAATTTATTTTAGGATTTTAAAAGTCAGGGCTGGGTTTTAAGGAAGGCCTCGGAGATCTTGACACTTGGGTCTGATGAGCTCAGCGAGAGACACCTGGCTCCAAATTTTTACACAGGGAGGTGACTTGCAAAACAAAAAAGGCATACCACCTGCGGATTTCTTTATTGGGAAACCAAGAATTATGTAACTCCAAATCATAAGCAAGCCACATGCGAAATGAGAAGGCAGAGAAGGGACAAGTTTAATCAAGTTCATGGGCATTTGGAGACCTGTAATCACAAAAAAGCACAGGTGAAGAAATCTTCGGTTCTAAAGCTCCTGAACGCCAAATCAAACCTCAGGATGAACTTGAGGCGGTGTGTGATTGTCTGATACAGCTCTGGCCTGAGAGGGCAAAAGGGCAGTGCAGTGGGAAGCCTGCAGGAAGAATACTTGGATCTGTCAACAGTTTGGTTTATAGAAAATGATTTCAGGTCATTAACTTAGTGGCCACACTACAGAAAGAGTTACAGAGAGCAGTAACATATTGGGGGTTGATGATGTCATGATATGAACTGTTGGCCACTTTTCATCAATAGGGAAAGCAGGTGTATAAACATCCCTGAACCCAACTCAATGTGGAGAGTGTTTTCTTTTAAAAGGCTCTCATTTGGCATCAGAACATCTTTTCCTTTAGACCAGAGATCAGCAGACTTTTTCTGTCAAAAGCCAGAGAGTAGATGTTCTCAGCTTGGCAGGCCATACGGTCTCCGTCAAAACTTCTCAACTGTGCTTGCATAGTGTGAGCGTAGCCGGAGACCATTCGTAAACAAGTGAGCCTGACTGCTTTCCAATAAAACTTATTTATAAAAACAGGTTGTGGGCCATACTTAGTCTATGGGCGGTAGTTTGCTGACTCCTGCTTTGGACCAATATTCTCTATTTTGGTCAGCCCAGACCCCCAACTACTTATATTACCAGCTGGCATCGTATTGTTCACATTTAAGAAGAATTTTGTTTGTCTTTTCAGTAGAATAGGTTTGTGTTGCATGTTTTGAATCTGTGACTTAAGTCCAGGAAATATTCCTACCATAAAAGTATCTGAGCAAGGTTCTTGCTTCCCTGCTGACATTTGCTTCCCCCAGGAGATCTTTAGGACATTGCTGTAAACTGCCTGGTTCAAGTTTTATCTCTAGTTTTAATCCTATCTTTCAACAGATTCTCCAAGCGCCAATAAACCTTCATCTCTCACACAGTAGAGAGGCCCCTGGTTTTTTTTCACATACACAGGATGAGTTTTTCAATGTGTATACTACAAGCCTTGCTATTCATGTGTCCAGTGAATATTAGATGAATGAAAAAGTGAGCAGGTGAAGGAAGATAAGGAAGGAGAGAGGGAAGGAGGGGGAGGGGAAGAGTTATGGAGCATCATTGAGTCAGTGATTTCGTGAGTTTGCCAGATCAATATTTCTGGTTCTTTTGCAGACAAATTTGTAGTCAAGGGCTTTCTGGCTATATGTTTGGTTTAAAAAATTCATCAGAGAGAGACTCACAGACATAGAAAACAAACTGATGGTTACCAAAGGAGAAATGGGAGAGGGACAAACTATGAACTTGGGATTAGCAGATATACACTACTATACGTGAAATAGATAAGCAACAAGGACCTACTGTATAGCACAGGGAACTGTATTCAATATCCTGTAATAACCTACAATGGAAGAGAATCTAAAATTATATGTGTGTGTGTGTGTGCGTGTCTATATACACACATATATATAACTGAATCGCTTTGCTGTAAACCTGAAACCTTATAAATCAACTGTACTTCAATTTTTAATAAGTTTCATCAGTAAAGAGAGAATCATTCATTTACTCATCACATATCCATTAAGGAGTGTCACTGTGCCATGACTTGGGGACACAGTGATGAACACACTAGACAATACCCCTGCCATCGTGGGCCTTACTTTCTGTCAGTAAAGGCAGCCAATAAACAAACGAGTCAGTATATAATAAGGTGCCACGATTGGCTTCCAGGCTCGCTCCACAACTGTTAGCACTTGCCGATGCTTCTTCCTCACCAATTATTTGCTGAAGAAGAAATCAGAGCTTCCCCCCTGCAGATGGATCTGCACGATGTCACAGGGTAAAGTTGAGACCATAAAGCAGTGACAACTGGGAGAGGTTCCCAGACACTGCGAACAGCTCTCTCGCTCTGGCATCAGGCTGGGAGGAAGGAGGTGCTTCTTTCCAGCGATTTGAACTTTCCCAGGCTGGCAGCCGGCGGGGAGCTGTAAAACGTTGGCGACAGCTTCAGTAACTAGGGCCAGGGCCTGTCCTTGACGACTTGAAGCTCGTGCCATCTCAGGGCTGTGTCAGTAACACCACCACAAACATGGCCGGTGCCCGTGGCAGTGACAGTCCGGGAACATCTGCTTTTCCTCTCCCAAAGCTCCAGGGTCTAGAGCCCACGCCTAGAGCCTGGGCTCCTGAGGGGATAAACAGAAAAGGGGATTAGCAGCCAAAACCAAGAGAAACAATCAAGGATGTTTGCTGCTGCACTAGCCAGACCAGCCGCTGCTTGTCCAGACAAAGCCTGTCTCAGCTGCAAAGCCTCCAAGGAAAACTACCAGTGTCGGGAGGCCAGCAGGAGAAGACCTAGGGAGCAGACCTCATCCCAGCCTCTAGCACGGGCAGGGACAGCACGCCTGTCACCCAGGGAAGCCAAGCTAGTACCAGGAGCTGAGAAATCCTTCAGGGAGGCACCTGAAGTATCACATATTCATGAGCTGTCTAGTAATATATGACCACAATGGGGCGATGAAAGGGGAAGAGTCCGACACAGCCACGTCCTCTGCAGAGAAGGCACAGTGCAGGGGAGCATTCGTGGGCCATTTCAGTTCCTGCTGGTAATGTTACCAGAGGCAAGTTCATGTGCCCGCTGCACCACAAGGCCAAACAAATGGAAACATCAGAGTTTGGAGCAGAGAAAAGTTTACTGCAGGGCCAAGCAAGGAGGATGGGGTGGCTCACGCCCAAGAAAACCCCGAACTCCCCCAAGGGCTTCAGCAAAGCATATTTAAAGGCCAGGTAAAGGAAGGGGGTCACATGGTACATGATCAGCTTGTGCGCAATTCTCTGATGGGTGGATGTTGAGGTGACAGGGCCGTCAATACTGTCAAGCCCTAGGCGCCAGAAGGTCTGGGGGCGGGGGGGTGGCACGTGCTCTCGATCACTAAGTAGTTCATTTCTTCCCTTTGGTGGTGGTTTGTAGAGCTGAAAAACTCAGGAAATATACAGGAGATACTATCACCTGGGTACTTCAGAGAGGAGCTGCAGCAGAGGATATGGGGGAGCGGCCTGACTGTGGAGCCCTGGAAGGCTCCACAGGGTCCTCCCCACAGTGATCGTATATTGCCCCTATGCAAGCTCTGTGCTTTCAAGAACACTGGTTTTTTTTTTTTTAAAGGGTACCATTTGTTGAGCACTTACTGTGTGCCAAATAATGTGCTAGGCAATTTCTATCTATTATCTTATTTAATCCACTTGACCCCTCTGTAAGAGATAGTTGTCATTAAACCCATTTTTCAGATGAGGAAATTGACACTCAGGGAGGCTGCATAAACTTACCCGAAAGTCACAGAGATAGCAGAGGGTTGGTGCTGGTATTTAAACCAGGTCATCTGATTTCATTACATGATACTGCCTTTTATTTCCATCATTTCCTTTATCCCTTACCACAGCCCTATAAGATAAACAGATTGTGAATTATTTTCCAGTTTTATAGTCAAGAAATGTGCTGTCCAATACACAGCCACTAGCCCTATGTGGCTACTTAAATTTAAATGCATTGAAATTAAATAAAATTAAAAAATCAGCTCCTTGGGCACCCTAGCGAGCTTCCAGGTGCTCAGTCGCCATCTCTGACAGCACACATAATGAACATTTCCATCTCCGCAGACAGTTCTAATGACCAGCACCGCCCTAGAACTCTGAGCTACAGTTCAGCAGTTTCTGAGCCCTCTGCCAGGCACTGTGCTAGAAGGTACAGTGATGAAAAAGGCATGGTCATTTCCTATGGAAGGTGACAAATCTTGGAGGCTGTGGTTGATTTAACAACATTCTGTTAGTACAGCCAAGGGCCAGAACCCTGCTCACTCTGTCTCCTCCTCCACATCGACACTCAGGCCTTTTACTAGAGAGAGGAAAATAAGGTGGCTCCAAGTGTCCTGACACCAGGTCTTCTGCGATGCTGACACACTAGGTTGTTCTCTGGGAAAGTCTGGGTGGCAGGGACAGAAGCAAAAAGGAGTTTGCGTTGGGAGCAGCGCATCAAGGGGAATACGTAAAGACACACCAGAGCTGGAAGAGCCTTCTTACATGCCCAGCAAGCCCAGGAAGATATAAACCTGCCTCTTCTTTCATGGATCCTGTCTCTGATTAGAGCAAATGCTTGGAAAAATAAAAGCATACAACCGTCCACCCCCAAAACATGTACAAATTGATTTGCTGCCCTGCAGAAATGGAAGTACAGAGGGCAGCCTTTAAGAGCATTGATCATAAGTTCAGATTCCAGCTACCCCTCTTCCTAGCTGTGCAACTTTAGGTGAATTACTCAACTTCTCTAAGCTTCGAGTTCTCCATCCATAAAATGGAAATGATAGCAGTCCCTGTGTCTTAGGACTTTTATTGAAAAATGAGGGATTTATGAAAATTGTACAGTCCCCACATAGGCCAGGAACATAGGAAAGAGTCTATAAACGGCAGCTTTGAGTCATGGAAAACTATTTTACCCATGTGTGTCAACAGATTTGATTTTTCTAGACCTATAAATACTAAATTGGTTTTATTTTTCTTTCTATTTGGTATAAATCATTATGGCACTAAGCTTAGTGAAATACAGTGACTTGCATTTATTTGACTATCCGTATAGTTTATTTGTGTAGTTGGATGATAAAATTTTGACCAAAGAGGTGGTAAGAAACAGCATAACAAATCTTGGTAAATTGCCTTATGTTTAGGTAGTTTAGGGAGGCTCAGCCATGAAAGCGAATTTATTCACTCATCAAAAATTTATTAAGCACTCTTCCACATGCCAGGCAAAAATGAATATGACATAACCCCAACCTCAGTCTGTTCAAGATCTAGTAAGAGAGAAAAGGCAAGAATATACATGCACAAGTGATACAGGTGGCACCAAAGAGATACAAAAGTTGCATGAGGACCCCTGAGGAAAGCTAAGTCATACTTAGTTATTTAGATAGAAAAAGTTTTCATGAAAGAGGTAAATTTCAAGGCGGCCTATGACAGGGAACTAAAAAATTGAAAAGAAGGAGAGAGCATTGCAAGAGGCAGAAACCATAAGAGCAAAGGTTTTGTCCATTGTTGTGATTTGAATAAGATGCTGGGAAGATGCGGAGAGAGGCTGAGATTAGGGATGGAAGGGGGAGATTTAAACACATTCTTAAGGAGCTTGGACTTTGTTGGACTTTATTTGGGCTTTATTTGCTAAGGCAGTGATAGGTGGTACTTTAGGAAGATATCTTTTATCGATATCAAGCAAGGAGAAACTCAGGGCAGGAGATTAAGAAGCTTCATAATTTTACAGCTAAAATGTAGTAAAAAAAATGTAATGAAGATGGGAAGTACAGTTAGAATGGTAGAAAATGGGAGAGACAGAAGTGGAAACTATTTGAAAATGGTATCTTCAGACCTTGGTATCAGCTACATAAAAGGCACTGCTGGCTCTGCAGTGATGAGCCTAGGTCAGTGGGAGAACAGTGGTACCATTAGTAGGATGGAGAAGTCATGGGGAAGAGCCCATCAGAGGAGGAAGATTATGAGCCCTGGGCCTGGTTCAGTTCTTGATACTGCTGTTTGCTCAGCCATCCAAGCCTTGTGCCATCACAGATGTTTCTTCCATTCCTTAAGTTACTGTATTAGGCAGCTATTGCTGCATAACAAATTGTCCCAAAATTTAAGCATCATGAAACAACCACTGTTTATTATCTCACACAATTTCTGAGGGTCAGGCATCCAATCAAGACTTATCAGAGTAGTTCTGACTCAGCCTTTCATGAGGCAGCTGTCAAGCTGTAGCTGGGGGTACAGGTGTCTCAAGGCTCAACTAGAACTGGAGAACACACATCCCAGCTCACTCATGTTATTGGCAGGCCTCAGTTCCTTGCCGGTTGTTGGCTGGAGGCTTCAGTCCTCTGCCATGTCGGTCTCTCTATAGGGTAGCTCCCATCACGGCAGCTAGTTTTCCCCATAGCAAGTGATCCAAGAGAAAGAGCTCAGAATAGAAGGCCCAGTCTCCTGTAACCTAATCTCAAGAGTGACCTGTCACCACTTCTACCATATGCTGTTGGTCACACTGACCACCCCTGGCACAGTGTAAGAGGAAACTACAGAAGAGCAGGAGTATCAGGAGGCAGGCAGCATCAGGGGCCATCTCCAAGGCTGCTGTCACAGCCATAAAGCCCTGCCAGTCAGCCTCCATATTTGTCAAAGCTGGCCCCTGTTCTGCATCTCTATTCCCCTGCTCTAGTGCAGTGTATTTATCTCCTGTTTAGTCTGATGCAATTTCAGTCTGACAGGTCATACTGTTCTCATCTTTTCTGCCCGGGCCTCACTGCAAGAGTCATCTCTCAAAACTGGAGATCTGCCTATTCCCCATCAACACACACACCTCCTGCACCCTCTGCTTGGAACCCGTTGCCCGGATGATGTCTGTCAAGCTCCTTAGCATGGTTTGAGTCTCTCTGTTCCCAGTCCCTCCTAATGCTCCAGCCTCATCCCCTGACACCCTCTGCCTTGAACTTCACACTCTAGTAAGTTGGGACTGTGTCTCCAGCCCTATCTGTGTGATTTCACCCATCCATGCCTTTACCACACTCTTCCCTCCGGCTGTCATACCTGTCGTCTCTCCCCACTGTCACAGGATAGCATCATGATTCACAGTGTGGACTCAGGAGCCCCACCACCTGGTTCAAACCCCAGCTCTGCCACTCACTCACTGTGTGACTCAGTTATTTAAACTATATTCTGAATGTTGATCAAATTACTTATATGCATCTATTATCCCCACCACAACCTAAAGGTAGATGATTATTATCATCAGCTTTGCACAAATGAGGAAACTAAGGCATGTAGGGTAAGAGCTGTGAAAGTGGTTGCAATTATAGCTTGTTCAGGACTAAATCGAGATACTGTCTCTGCCACTGAACTTCATACTTCCAAAGACAGGTGCCCTCCTCCATGCCGCCCATCACGTCCTGGGTATAACTCTAACTTAGTACTTACCATATTGTTTTGAAATAAAATAAATGGGGTTTTGTTTGTTTGTTTGTTTGTTTGTTTGTTGTTTGTCTGCTTTTCTAAAAATCAGCTCTTTGAGGGCAAGGACCTCAAAGTCATCTGTGCCACTTCACCGCCCAGTAGAATCTCAGTCAATATATGTTGGTTGAGCTTAACTAAGTTTGCAGTACCGTTGACTATCCAGGTGAAGCTATAGGCAATTGCCAAATGAAGGAGAAGAGAGAAGCTAAAGACAGGACCTTAGAAAGAGAAGAGGTAGTGAAAATCTTTTTTAAGATTAAAATTTGACATTCTCCTTCATAAAACTAAAAAAATGACTCTAAGCCACTAACCTGAAAAACTTACATGAAATAGCATTGAATGTTCCCATCCAGTAGATGGACTCAAATTGAGAATCAACTACAAGCGTGATTCTTCTCTGGCCCTTTTCTCCAGGGAAGAGTGAACACGTACACCTGCAGGCTCAGGCACAGCAACCAGAGTAGTCACATCTACAGGGCTTGTTCCCTGAGTCTCCTGTTTCCCTCTTCTTCCGCATCCATGAGTCTGTCTCACTGTCGCAGGAAACAGGCCAGTCTGTGGGACCACAAAAACAGTCACCTTTAATCACAAAATAAAATAACGGAGGAATTTTATGAAAGTCATAAGCTTTTCTTAGTTTTCTTCTGTAGAGTTGCCTTTAAGAGAAAAATATCAGAACAGAGAACCTTCAGACTGTTGTGAGCTTTATGAAAATTTCTTTGGGTTCTTTGCGAATGGTGGCTTATGACCCAAAAGGCCCATTAAAACCATCATCAGAGATCATATGGGAATGACAGTAATTTATCTTTAGTGATCTAATCTCTGACCTGCGTGCATTTCAGACACACCTTGTATTTTGTTGGGTGTTAAATTTGTGAGGGGAAAAAAAAAAACACATCAGTTCTCCAAATTAGTCCTGCCAGATGTTTCTAAAACATAGTTTCCATATGACAGCAGCTCTTGTCAATATCCTGCTAAAGATGTGAAACGTTTCTTAAAAGTTTATGCAGCCCTGACTTTGTCTAGGGACGCCTCCTGTTTTCCTGTCTCCAGTGATAGCATTTTAAACATTTGCTTTCTCCAAATAGCGTATGTGTTCTATGTAACTCTATTTGCGACGCTTTTTGGCATGTAACTGTGGAAATACAAAATCATTCCACATGGTGTGTGTGTTTGCCTCTCCAGGTATATTTTGGAATTTTCTTAAGTACTGTGATTGTGTCTCCTTGTCCTCCTCTCCTCTTTTTCACTTTCTTTTCCCTAGAAATGCCTCCAAGGTGCTTGCTGAGCAAGTTCTCAATCATTCTTGGCAGACTGATTTCCTAATTAAAAAACTAAAATTCCGAGGGTAGGGTATAGCTCAGTGGTAGAGCTCGTGCTTAGCATGCATGAGGTCCGAGGTTCAACCCTCAGTACCTCCATCAAATAAATAAATAGCTAATCACCTCTCCCCACCCCAAGAAAAAGGAAAAAAGAAATAAAATAAAAGATAAAAATTAAATTAAAAGATTGAAATAGAAGATTAAAGATTTGTTGATTATTATGGGCCATGCGTGAGTGGCAGAGCTGAGAGTCAGACATGGGCTATCTGTCCCTAGAATCCATGACTACCTGGAATCACATTCATTTTCTGTCCTTTTCCCTCGCCACTTCTTGGGAGACATTGCCTTGCAAACTTAGAAAGGAAAGTGCACTAGTGAATCTGATATTTCTGATGAGAGACCCTGAGCAAGATGCTTCTTATAAAGTCGACTGAATCCCTTCTCTGGTCTTCATTTCTAGAGGGTCCCTGTTTCTGTCCCCGTTAGAACAGTGCATATCCGTCACTGTCGCACACCGGCTGGTCGGTCAGTGCAGCCGTTTGTTAACTAGTCCACCATCCTTTACCTATACTTGCATCTCAAAATGTGGTCCCTGGATCAGGAGAATGGGCATCATCTGAGATGTTAGAAATGCAGAATCACAGGTTCCCTGAGACTTGCTGAATCTGAATCTGCATTTAAACTGTATCCCCATGTGATTTGTGTGCACATCAAAGTTTGAGAAGCACCGCCCTGCTTGTCAGTTGTCACGTATGCAGAACTTCTCTCTCCTGCGACTGTTAGTAAAGAAGTCGAGATGGGTCAGAGTCGGATTCAGGTGCATCAGAGGCACATCACCATGTGCCCACCATCACTGCCTCCAGTGTTCCCATCCTCTGTCTCAACATCCCTCTTCCAAGTGAGTCAGAAATTCTCTAGATAGAGAGTCATACATTAGGATTAAAATATAAAGCCTTGTCTAAGAATAGTTTGAAAATTCATTGTGCTTTCTAGAGCCTGTCCCTAATGCCCATCTCTATAATATCCAGAGTTCAGCCACTAAATTCGTGTGACATTTTAATCTAGCCTAATGTCAAAACAGAATAACTTTGTTAAAGAAGAGGTGAGTTTAGAATTACAGCCCCTTTCAAGATCTGCATTCAGACATGTTTATCCCAGCAGTCTCCAGCGTGTGCTAGATTGTGTTGTTGCTGTGGGCAGGAGAGGAGAATGGCCTCATTATTTCTCTCTCTACCCTGTTTAGAGCTATGCAGCCTAAACGCGCTTTGTGCTTGCGCTGGTCTGAAGGCAGGGTTACTCTGTACAATGGGGCCAGTGATCATTCTGCAAGGACTCAACATGTTCTGTGTCACAATTTAGACTCTGCTTCTTTTCAAAGAATACATTTGAATTTATTGTATTTCTCCCTGCTTATATTCAAGTATTTATCAAGTGGTGTGAAAGGTACCAAACAAGTCAGACTTGAATAATTGCTCTCAAGGAGATTATATTCTGATTGGAGGGGCAAGATTGTACATAAGAAAAAAATAGGAAAGTATATATTAATTTGGGTTTTTGATTTTTTGTGGAGGGAGATAATTAGTTGTATTTATTTATTTATTTATTTATTTATTTATTTATTTATTTATTTTCTTAATGGAGATACTGGGGACTGAACCCAGGACCTTGTGCAAGCTAAGCACACGCTCTGCCACTTGAGCTATACCCTCCCCCCATTTATATTAATTTGTACAGTTTATCCAAAAGGTAGTAGGTTCAGGGAGACAAGAGTATGGCCATTGTCTGGGAAGGTCTCATAGCCAAGCAGAAATTTGGAGACATGGTAGGCGAAGAGTGAAAAAGGGGTTGTTCCAGAAGGAAAATAATATGAGCCAAGAAGAAGGACTAATGAGCATGAAACCTTGCTCACTACATCCCCGCCAGAAGCGAACAAATATTGACTAATGCAGCCAGGGCTGCTGTGTGTTCCTTCTGCTGAAACACTAAATTAAAAGTTGCATTTAGGTAACACATTCTCTAGAGCTTTAAATATACCTTATAATTATATAATTGTATATTAAGTAGTATACATTGTATTATACAATAGATTTATTGATATTATAATTCATAATTATTATTTATGCTACATAATATATTAGAAATATGTTTCATAGTATTTATGATGTATTGGTTAATATTAATACATAACTACATCACATAATTATATGAGATACATAATATATATTATAATTCTCATATAATTGTATTCTCATATAATTCTCATGTAATTATGTGTTATGTCTGTAATAATTTATAACTAGGGTTTTTTTTATGTCTTTCCATATGCCACATCTGAGGGCTACACATTTAATACCCACAGCAACTTTATGGGAGTATTTTTTTTTTTATTGAGTTACAGTCAGTTTACAATGTTGTGTCAGTTTCCAGTGTAGAACACAATTTTTCAGTTATACATGAACATACATATATTCACTATCACATACTTTTTCACCATGAGCTACCACAAGATCTTACATATATTTCCCTGTGCTATACAGTATAATCTTGTTTATCTATTCTATATATACCTGTCAGTATCTACAAATTTCGAACTCCCAGTCTGTCCCTTCCCACCCGGCTCCTCCCTGGCAACCATAAGTTTATATTCTGTCTGTAAGTCTGTTTTTGTTTTGTATTTATGTTCTTTTTTTTTTTTTTTTAAGATTACACGTACGCAATCTCATATGGTATTTTTCTTTCTCTTTCTGACTTACTTCACTTAGAATGACATTCTCCAGGGACATCCATGTTACTGCAAATGGTATTGTCGTTTTTTATGACTGAGTAGTATTCTATTGTATAAATATACCACATCTTCTTTATCCAATCACCTGTCAATGGACATTGGGAGTATTTTGGTCTCATTTTATTGATAGGGAAACAGACAACTTAGGAAATTGAGCAAAGTCACATAGTGAATAGCACTGAATGTACACAGACACAAAATTTGAAGGCAAAATCCACATTCTTAACACTATACTGTACTATCCAGATACTCTGCATGCTATTGGACCTTGAATGTTGTAGACTCAGGCACAGTGTAACATTAGAACATCAGGACAGGAAAAACTAATCCTTCTAAGCAATTTCTGTTCTGTATGGGAGGAGAGGGGATGACAGATAGAGCTGAGACAATTGGAGCAAGAATGTATGGTGATAACCTCTTTCTCAAACCCTAAAAGTATATTAAAAAGGCTTGGAGGTGAGGTTATTTGGGAAGGACTTCTTAGAACTGATCATTTTGAGGGATCTCCTATTCTAGGCCAAAGGATTGTGCCCATTAGATTATTTATATGGCCATGTGGCTGTATAGTATCCAAACATCCCTTCCCAAAGTGGCCAAAAATGCAAGACCCCAATTGAGAAAGACTTGGGTCATTTAGGAAAGAGTATCCGTTGAACTTTTGAGAGGTTTTCTGGCTGTGTGTTGGAGTATCTTTCACTCACTTCTTTTTGGAGCTCATGGGAGGTAGTTTATTAGTAATGACTAAAAGAATGGATGGAGAATCACACGCTCAGACCTGGGTTTGAGAACTGGCCCTGCCACAGTGGTGATGAGACTTGGTTGTTCCCTTGAACACTTGGTCAGTGTCATCACAGTGTGGCCCTGGCCAGTATCATCAGCACCACCTGGGGACTCGCTAGAAATGCAGACTCTCAGGCCCCACCCCGGGCTGACTGAGTAGGAATCTCTAGGGATGGGGATCTGGAATCTGTGTTTTAACAACCTTTCCAGGTTTCAGAAACACCATGCTGGACCACACTTTCCACATCCATAAAAAGGAGATAACAAAGTAATCATACCCTTTTCATAGTATCCTTAGGAAGATGACATGAGATAAGATACATAAAGTACTTAATACTGTGTCTAAAATGAGCACGCTTCCTAATTAATATCTTCCATGACTTCGTTTTATTTCTTGATTTGGGGTTAAGAAAAGGTAAGAAACCAGAACCCTAAGGCGCTAACTCTGTCTGCCCTCAGTTACTGCAGAAATCAGTTCTTACAGTTAGTGATGAAGACTTGTCTGATGTCCGCCTTGTGTTACTAAGAAAACCGGAGCTGTATAAACAGGTTTCTGCTGTGGTCTTTCTTGGGCTCCTGTTTGAAAACCAAGGAGGTCTGTGGCTGAGTGTTTTACAGCCTGTCCAGAGGCTCCAGAGCAACCGCTCTGATGGATGTGTGTGTCAGATTGCAGAACACCCCTGCCTGCAGCAGTTACTCTGGACGGTTTAGAAAACCACCTCCAGGTTTCACATTCGGGAACACAAACACTCATGAAGTGAAACGCTTCTTCCCAGGGAGACATGGCACCATGTCCGCTCCCCGTGAAGTGCGCACATATATCAGGGGCTGGACAGAGCCCCAGGAAGGCCTGGCTTGACCCACTGTGGCTGGTTCCAAACCGTCTGAATCTATGTTAACTTCTCTGCAGCTTTTGTTCACTATTTATTTATGTGAGTTTGGGCATCTGCCTTGCTAATAGAATTCCTACTTGCTCTTTTCCTCTCAAAGGGCAGCAAACTTTTCAGTAAAGGGCCTGAGAGTAAATATTTCAAGCTTGGAGGCCACAGGGTCTCCATTGTAAGCATTTACTCAGTTCTGCCCCTGTAACTCAAAAGCAGTCATAGTGCATGACTGAATGAGTGTGGCTGTGTCCCAACAAAACTTTATTTATAAAAAAACAAGTGGTGGGCCAGATTTGGCCCATAAGATGTGATTTACTAACCTCTAACTTAGAATCTCAAAACATCTAATGAAAAGGACCCAGATGAGCAGGGAGAAGAATTCAGTGTCCGTCCACAGGTAAAGTTCTGGCTTAGAAGTAGCTCCTGGCCTGAGCTGGGCCATTCCTTGGTAATGGAAAGATAAACAACACTAATTGTCCCTCCAGACCAGCTGCACCAAGACCCATTCTGAAACTGTTTTACTTCCAGCTGTTATGAAAACACCCTTATGGTTCAGAAAGTTTTAATGAAGGTGTTGCCTCACAGTTTGGGTCCAAGCAAAGCAAGGCCCAGATCTGGAACTAGGAAGTCTTCCTCTAAGCGATGAGATGGAAATGGAGATGCTGTTCAGATACTCATGAAGCAGGAGGCCAAGCCCCAGACTAAAACCATGAGAGTAAAGAGTGCGTATCAGGGCCTTACTTTTCTGAAATAGTTGACGGCACATAACTGCTGGTGTTTAGCAGAACCGCTGTCCCCTCTGCAAAGAAGTAACACAGAGGTTATGAACGTAACAAATTGTTCTGTGTCCGTGGCCTAGGAATTCTAAAGCAATGCTGTGAATCTCTACATCAGACTGCAAAGGAAGAAACCAGTTGACACACACTGTGGCCTGGGCTGTCCTTTTCTTTTGAAGGGTTTTATGGTGCCAGGTGTGATTTGAGACTCAGCCTCGTGAAACTTACTCATTCCAAAGTTAGAGTTTGCAAGGTTGCCATTTGTAACAGATGTCATTGGTTGCATGTCCGATAGCTGTTCCAGTTCTTCCTTTTTTTTTTTTTTTAATTGAAGAAGAGCCCCTAATTATGCTGGGGTGTCTACATGTAGCAGAGATAAATCTTACTTGGTTTAATTCAATCACCATCATCTCATCGTCCATACCAGTGACTGGTTTATGGATGAGCGTGTAACTCCATTCTGCCTAATGAAAAATAAAGAAAAGTCTGCTGGGAAGCTTCTGGAAATGGTATATTTTCCCTGAAAAAGAGACACAGGGGAAAATATGTCCTTCTGTGGGCACTGAGATATAGAGCTTGGAACTGTGGTGGCCATCTTGCAACCCTAGGGGAAGCCAAGTGATGGATAAAGAAGCAGAATTAACCCTGGACCTACCTTGCCTTGAGACTTCTTGTTATTGAGGAAATAAGTGTTCTTTATCATATAAACTAACCTGGGTTTTCGGTTTCTTACGGTCAGTAGAATCCCAAATGATACACGGTCTGGTTTAGTCTCCACCAGGCCAGTTCAGGTCTCTCTGCTCCCACCAGCTCTCAAGGTCTCTGCCTTCTCTGTCCCCACCTCAAGTTCCCACCTGGTAGAGACTTGGGAATTGTACTTTATTTTGTTTTTTTTCATAAGTGGGAGGTCTGTTAGGATTTCACCAGGGAGCCACTGGTCAGTACAGAGTTGTAAAAAAAAAAAATAGCTCCTCACAGACAAGTAATTTCAGTTTGTTGTGTTATTAAAAGTATTGGTAATAATAATGCTATGTTTCTTTTTCATTCTTTCAATTAAATTGTCCTTCCCTAACAAACATTGTGGGCTAGTGGATACAGCCAAGTAAGCAATTACATACAGTATAATGATGGGCCATAGGGGAGCTGAGGGCTGTGGAAGTCCAGAGGGAGGCGCTGTTTTGGCTGACTCAGTAGTCAACCCTAAACAGTGCTTCCACAGTTACAGAGACTCTTTCTCTGAAGATGCCATCCTCTCACTTTCTAGCCCCCTTTGCAGCCAGGGCATGTACATACGGGCCCTTCTGACCAGGGAGATGGAAGGGGAGTTCTTCAGAGGACTTATAGGAAGGATCTTCCTTGAAGAGTAAGATCATCACAGAGAGGTGTCTTCTTCCCTTCCTGCTCTTGGCTATTCTGTGACAGGGCATGATGTGAGACTACAGCAGCCATCTGATAACCGTGAGGCAAAAGCTAAGAGAATTGAAGAAAAGTTGAATCCAATGCTCGACATTGTCATCGCACAGAACTAACCTTAGATCTGTATCTCTCCAGATACGTGAGAGCCAGTTAGGTGATAATACCATTGTATTTCATTACCTACTACTTTTAGCCAGCAGCATGCTAAACGGTACAGTGAGTGTCTAACCTAGGGTGAGGCAATCAAGGAAAGCTCCCTGGAGGAGGGGACTCATGAGCAAAAGTATGAAAGATATGTACACATTATGTAATTGAAGGAGTGGTGGTAAAGGAGGGTGATAAAGACTTGGAGGAGAGAATATGGCAAGTTTAAGAATTCAAAATAAGTGGCCATGGCTGGAGCAGGAATATTGCTTAAAGAGTGGCAAGAGATGAAGCCAAAGAAGTGTGTGTAGTGGTGGGGGCAGGGGGCGTGTACAAATCTTACATGACTTTGAAGTCATGTTAAGAAATCTTTCAATAAAAAATGTTAAAAAAAAAAAAAAAAGAAAAGAAATCTTGCCCTTTTTCTTAGGAACACTATTGGAGCTGTTCTCATTCTCAAGGTCAAAGTTAATCATTTTTCACACACCCAGATTACATCACTGATAGTCTGCTGTTATTTGGTCCCATTAGAGTTTAAGTTGGTTATTCAATTATCTGTTTCCTCCAGTAGACTGAAAGACACTCGAGGGCAGAGGGTATGTTTTATCTCATTTATCCAACCCCCTCCAACAGATCATAATAAAGGATTTGCTAAATCAAATTACCTATCCCATCACAGTTTAGAGAACAAGAACCTATTTTAAAGTTCTCTGTCTTGCTTGATCCTTCCAGTACCCGCAGGAAACTTAGAGAGAGTGAAAGAGGTTGGCTACAGCAGACCCATAAGGGCTGGAACCAGGTAGTTTCGCTCTTGGTCCAAAAATGCTTTTCACTCTATCATAGTTTTCCCCACAACAAGCGTTTCCATCGCTGAAGGTTTGTGCATTGATTCATTTGCCGTGAGGTCTCAGTTTGATGAAACTTTAAAAAAAAAGTTTTCCACGTAGTCTTTGCCAGAAGCTTTGTAGTAGTGGAAACACCCAGTCACACTTTCTTTTCTTGGGGAGAACTCAGGGTGGCCTTCTGGAATTAGCAGATGTAAGGCGAGTGAGGCCTCTTTGTTGTGATTTGGGAAAAGCTAGAGCTCCCCCCGTCTCTTGGTCTGCAAGGCTCGTAGATTACTCAGGGCTGGAGGACAAATGTATGCAGGAACTGTATAGTCAGGGTAGCTAACTACCTGCCCCGGAAGATAAACCTGAACATCTCAGTAGGCCAACTCAATAATTATATGTCTCACTTCTATAAAAACTGGTTTTCAGGAGGACAGCCTCAGAGACCCAGACTCTCTCTCTGTGGGTCCACCTTCCCCTGTAACCCCTGCCAGGTGGTCTGAGTCTAGCAGACAGACAGAGGAAAAGAGAGGGGAGCTTTCACAGACTTCGCTTCTGCCCACGTTACACTGGCAGGCCTCAGTCATGTGACTACACCGACCTGCATGTGAGGATGGGAAGTGCTGCGCCTGTACTGCCCAGAAGGATTGCTTAATGAGCTCGGTAGACAAGCAGTCATTTCTGACATAGGGACCAAGGTGAATTTTAAGAAAAAAGTGGTGATATCCCTTTCCTTCTGAAGTTCTATGTGACACAGTATTTCTGAAGAACTAGGGTAGATCAGAGGAGGCTGGAAAGCCCAGAGGAGAATTCACCATAAAGGATGAGATGGACTTGCCTGCTGATTGACCTCAAAGCCAAGATCGTGTTCTTCACGGGAGATTAGTTCCAAACATGGATCAAACACATGGCTAAAGTGAGAGATCCCTCCTTAACCAAATGAGTGAATGCCCATATATTAAAAGAGCCCTGTAGTAAAGAATTGTATATATTACTGGGAACCCATATGCCAAAATAATACCAGAACACCATAAAGTGACCCACTCATTTATACATTCATTCCACAAAGTTTACTGAGTACCGACCATGTACCAAACACATTCTAGGTGCTGGGGATACAGCTGTCCCTGCCATGAAGCTTAGATTCCAGAGAAAGAGAAGATAATAAATAAATGAGTTTGAGTTGTCTTAAGTGCTGTGAAGAAAACAGTATTTGGTTGCAAGGTTAGGGGATGGGAAGTGACTACAAGAGGAGGGGCTGGCGCTCTTCTATGTTGGACAGAACAGGATGCAATGAACTTCAGTCAGGGAGAGAAAGGCTTTATTTCTTCAGTTCTAAGACCCAGTGAGACTGCTCCTGGGCTAACCATGGCATGTTTCCTGGTAACCAAAATATTTTCTTCAGTGCTTCAAGTCTGCTCCACATTTCTGGACCTCTTGCTTTCAAGAGCCATGCTCCATGGTGATGGTGACAAAAACAGTAGCACAATATGAGCTCCGTGAACAGACTGATGATATGTTCCAGGGTTTTCCCTGTAGGGGGCAGCAACCAAAAATGTCCCCTCTTGCTAATGAACACCCTTAGGATTCTCAGACTCACCCCAGGAGGTAGAACTCCTTAAAAATACTTGGATGAGGGAAGGGGTGTCAGAATTGTGCAATTTTTAATTTTTTAAAATTGAAGTATGATTGATTTACAATATTATGTTAGTTTCTGGTGTACAGCACAGTGATTCAGTTGTACAAATACATACATATTCTTTTTCTTACTCTTTTCCATTATGATTTATTAGAGGGTATTGAATATAATTCCCCGTGCTATACAGTAAGACCTTGTTGCTTATCTGTTTTATATATAGTAGTTTGTATCTGCTAATCTCAAACTCCTAATTTATCTCTCCCCTATCCCCTTTCTTCTTTGGTAACCATAAGTTTGTTTTCTATGTCTGTGAGTCCGTTTCTGTTTCGTAAATAAGTTCATTTGTGCCATATTCTAGATTCTACATAGAAGTGATATCATATGGTACTTGTCTTTTTCTTTATGACTTCACTTAGTATGATAATCTTGAAGTCCATGTGTGTTGCTATAAGTGGCATTATTTCATTCTTGAATTGTGCAATTTGACTCATAAGGGGGTTGTGACCTCACAAGGAAGGCGTATCTTCACGCCATAATTATTTATTAAACACCTTCTTTGTATCGGAAACTGTAAAGATCTGGAGTTTAAAAAAAAAGTGACCGCATGTGACACAATCCATGACTTGATACAGATTTCAGTCTAGAGGAAGAGCGAAAGAGCTCAGCAGGAAAATCAAAGCTGCCCACGCGCAAGTCTTTGCACTCGGACTACAGGCAAAGCGCTTTGCCCGATTCCATAAAGTGGGGTGTTGGTGGCAAACCTCTTGTGCTGCATCATGTGTCTCCTTCTGAACACGAGTCCACTTTTCTTCCCCTCTGCACTCCTCCCAGAAGGAGCCCTGACTTTCTGTTCCTATTAACGACCCTGCAGGTGCTTCCCTCCTGAGGGAATTCAGCCTCGTTCCGCTTCGTGATCAGGCAGCTGTGGGGTTCCCACAGGTCGGGAGCCTCACCTTATCCTGGGATCCAGCCCCAACACGTGTGTTCTGATCCCCACCCTCCCAGGTCACCCGGCAGCTGCCAGAAACCACTAGTCCCCAGTGTGTGTCATTCCTCCAGAGTTAACCCTGTCATTACACAGATGCTGTCAGAGGCCGTGTCTGAACACCATGCCAAAACAACTAGTCCAGAAGGAACATTTGGTCAGTCTGGTTTGTCAGAAAGCCAGAAATGGAGACATTTGTTTGAATTTGTGGAATACTTGGTTGGTCTTATTGTGAGCAGGATGTGGTCTTGTTAGTTCACGGATCTCAGCATAGTTCTCATCTCCTTGAGTTACAAGACCTCACTTAGCAACAGCCACCACCATAGTCAAAATGGGTCTTTTTCCCCCAAGATCTTCATGTGATCTCCATAACTACCCCGGGAAGCACTTGAGGGCAAGACTGTGTCATCTTCTCCACTGCATAGAGTAGGTGTTTAATGTTTGTGTCGTTCAGGGTCTTGCCAGGAGAGAGGTGGCCACCTC
Source organism: Camelus dromedarius (assembly GCF_036321535.1). Taxonomy (NCBI): domain Eukaryota; kingdom Metazoa; phylum Chordata; class Mammalia; order Artiodactyla; family Camelidae; genus Camelus; species Camelus dromedarius. Next base: position 20,282,009 of record NC_087452.1, read on the forward strand.
AAATCCCTGGAGGAGAGTCTAGCAGAGGGACAGTTTGCAAAGGTGGGGACATGGGTAGAGAAACTGTAGGGGGCAGGACAGTACCTCAGGGTAGAGACAGGAGAACTCTTTGTTAAGCCTGAAAGACATGAGGACAAAGTAGAGTGGACTGGGACAGAGGGAGAGAGAGAAGAGCTACCTTTGTCCAGGGAATACATCCATTGTGTGTCAAATCCATAGCGAAACCCCAGCCTCACTCTCCTTCCTCCTCTAATCCCCTTCCGGGGTTCCCTAGTTGCTTGACTTACCTGGAAACCAGAGAGCACAGACACCTGTGGATGTAACTGATATTTTCAGCCTCCTGGAACACAGAAGAATCTAGAAGGGTGGAAAGTAGAGCTGAAGGGATAGACAGAAGTTATTCAGCACAGTACAGTGTTAACTAATTTCCAGGAAGGGTTGATTCCACACCCACCATGAACCAGCCTCTTACTTTTCAAGTGAAGCAGTCATGTGGACTCACAGACTCCTGGGCTTGGGGGAACTTTGAAAACAACAACCTCTTGAGGATGCATAAAATGTCTCTCAAGGATCCTCAGCCAGTGGCCAGCCAGCCTCTTCTTGAATGCCTCTTGTGATGGGGAGATCACTACATGTTCCAGCCTTTGATGTCACTTCCCAATTAGAAGCCTCCACAACCCAACTCCCTTAAGTTCCTAGTTCTGTCCCCTACCATCACCAGAACAAGTTTAAATCCCCAACTCCCATTCACAAAGGGGGATACTTGAACCTTAAAACTCTACATTTTGTGCATGGATAATCACACCCTTAAAATGAAGTAGGGTAGATGGGGAGAAGCTACAAAGCTTAATCCAATCTCCCAGGCAAAGGCAGAAGAGAACTCAAGCTGTGGGGAAGAAAGGGAAACCATTCTCTCTCTGCATCCCACCGCAAACACGTCTAAAATTCAGAGCATCCTAAAAACGAAGACGTGACAATGAAATCCCTGAGCACTGGCGCTGGGACCCTTCAGACAGATTTAATGATATTCAAAACCACACGCTCTCGGTCTCAGCAAGACAGAAAAAACCAAGAGCCATAGCCCACAGTGTTCAGTGTAATTAATGAAAACCTAGCGACTAAAAATACCCTTTGCCAGCTCAGAGGACCCTACTGCTGCCTGGCAGTTATATTTCATCTTTTTAAAAATCCCAGCCTGCAGAAAGCATTCCGTGTGGAAAGGGCCGGGTCGTTTGCAGGAATCAGTGTAAAATTTAGACAGTAGTTTATTTGTTAGGCTGGTAACACATGAGAAATGGAGGAGAGGTTTGTTTTCTGTAGCAGTCAGTAGATCACGCCAGCTGGCAACGTGCCCGAAACAAATAACCAAGAAACAACTAGATGTGTGTGAAACTTGGTGAGAAAGTTTAGAGGTGGTGGCGCAGGGAAGGGGGGGGCACCAGCGGAAGATGAAATGGGCCAGCAGGGAGGACAAAGAGGTTCTCGAGTTCTCTTGCTGGTGAAGTCGCTGTGTGGAAGTCCACGTGGATTCGCTCCCCGATTCCCATCTCCTGCCTATTGTCAGCTGTCACCGCACCAGCATTCCATTTAGAGCCCAGGATTTTGTCCGACTTCCATTTCACCATTTTTGAGAGTTGAAATTAAATTCGGTTCATTTCTCCAACTTCTACTTGGCAGTTGCAAACCTAGAATTATCGAGTTAGGGATATCAAGTAGTTCAGGTTGTGACTGCTGTTGACTCTGCACACACAGACACCGGAGCAGCCCCGTGGGAGAAGCACCTTTACTAGCCTGGTGATCTGTTTATCGCCTAAATCTTTTCAAATTTCCATTTGGTAAACTTCACTTTTTTTCTGTACAGTTAGGTCTAGGGGTTTTCATAAACGCACCAAGCTGTGTAACCACCACAACGAAGACTTTTGTCACCTCAAACTTTCCCTTGGGCAAAAACTTGGTAGTCAACTCTCCCCCTAATCCAGCCCTATCCCCTGGAAACCACTGTTCCTCTGTCCCTGCAGTTTTGTCTCTCCTAAAATGCCATATAAATGAACTCATACAGCATCTAGCCTTTTGAGTCTTACATTAGCCAGATTTTATGAATAAGTCAGGACAAGCTCAGAGAACTATAGTAACTTGCCCGGGTCACACAGCTAGAAAAGCACAGCAAAAATTAAAGTGCAAGCCCCCCGATTCCAAATCTGATCTTTCTCCCCGGTACTGAGTTAGAACACTGCCGGGCCTCGGTTTCTTGATCTCCCTCACTGAGTTGGGGCAGCAGCGGGAGGGAGGTGACAGTGAAACTTGGATGCAGAAGGACTTTGGAAAGTGTAAAGCCCTTTGTGAAAGCACACATTGCTTAATGTTTCTACCCATCTTTGTCCCTTGCCAGATGTGCTGCAGGAGGGCATTGGGCCCTCCAAATCATCCTACTGAGCTTGGTGGCCCACCTTTGAACCTGGCCATAATCAATCTGTTTAAACACACACATGCACGCACACACGCACACGCGCTTCTGCTAATGCAGAAGCATCTCAGGAGGTTAAAGGACTTGTCGAGAAAAAAACGAAAAAAAAAGAAAAAAAAAAGAATCACTGTTCTCCACAAAAGAGACAAAGCCAGAGATTTATTTAATGGGATTTGGGTTGTACAGGGGTGTTTTGGTCCTCTGAAGGGATTTTTCTGTTCTCAGGACATGAAAGTAAGTGCTATGAAATGAAATCTGACTTGACTATTATGTCACAAGAAGTAAACATCATCTGCTGGCCTGATGGCTTGGAGGCCTGTCTCCAAACTACTTTTGCCAAAGGCTTTGAAATGTTTGCCTTCAGGCTGGAATCAACCATCAGAACATTTAGCGAAGCACATGCCGTAGCCCCACAAAACAGATCTCTCTCTTGGTGGAGATAAACCTGCAAAGCTGTAGCTTTCTTGAAGCCACACAAGTATGAGTGTGGTTCCTTCTTCTACTGCTGCTTCCCGTAAATGTTACTGAAAGCCGAAGTCTCCTCTCCTTGGTTACTGCTATCGGGGTTGCAGTGACAGGGAAAGTCCCACAGAGAGTCGTGACCTACCTTGGACCTGCTCTACTCCAGTGCTGTCCAGTAGATGGTTAATGCAAACCATATATGCTATTTAAAATTTTTTTAGTAGACATATTTTAAACAGTAAAAAGAGTTGAAATTCGTTTTACTAATATATTTTTATAAGTGAAGTAAGTTAGGCAGAGAAAAAAATATTATATGACATCACTTATATGTGGAATCTAAAAAAAGATACAAGTTTTATTTACAAACCAGAAATAGACTCACAGACATAGAAAAAGCAAACTATGGTTACCAAAGGAGAAAGGGGGGAGGGGAGGGGTAAATTAGGAGTCTAGGATTAACACTAGTATATACAAAACAGATAAACAACAAGGACCCACTGTATAGCACTTGGAATTGTATTCAATTTCTTGTAACAAAGTACTGACTATTAACTATAAACTAACTATTCTTGGAAAAGAATCTGAAAATATATGTGTTGTATATGTATGTATATGTATAACTGAATCACTTTGCTGTACACCTGAAACTAACATTGTAAATTAACTACACTTCAATTAACAAGTAAAAAACAGTAATAATAATAATTTTGTTGGCATCCTTTTTTTTATTGATGTGTAGTCAGTTTACAATGTTGTGTCACTTTCTGGTGTGCGGCATAGTGTTTCAGTCATACATATACATACATGTATTCTTTTTCATGTTCTTTTTCATTATAGATTACTACAAGATGTTGAACAGTTCTCCTTGCTGTACGGTATAAACTTGTTGTTTATATATTGTATCTATAGTAATCAGTATCTGCAAATTTTTAGAACTCCCAATTCATCCCTTCTCAACCTCTTTATTTTTAAACCAGCATATCCAAAACATGTAATCCATATACAATTAGTAATGAGATATTTTCCTTTTCTTTTTCATATCAAGTCTTCAAAATCCAGGGTGTATTTCACAGTCAACACATCTCATCTCAGACGACCTGAGTGCTCTGTGACATGTAATTAGTGATTACTGTTAGTGAATGTTGTTTTATCAATTCTCGGCCTTTTGGCTAAGATCAAGTGTAGCTTTCCAGGAAGAGGTAAATTCAAATCCTGACCAGGCGTCTTCACAGCAGTGTGACTGTGAGCAAGTTATCTAAACTCTCTGCATCTTGGTTTTCTCATTCAAGAAAAAGACAATGGGTTTGAGGATTAAATGAGATAGTCCAAGTGAACTGCCTGGCCTGTAGTAAGTGGTCAATGAATGTGAGTTGTTATTGGAAGCATAATTTTTATTGTTTTTACTGATACCGTTATTACTGTGATCATTTCTGTTGAGAAAGTCAAACCTCACTTGTCGATCTTTGGATTTCTCATGGAAATGGAGGCTGGAATCAGATTTGTTACCTTCAAGGTGGAGGAGAATTAGGAAGAAGGCAACCACAGGAATAAATCATATTTTTATAGCTTATGAGAGTGTAAAGAATTCTTTCCTCCATGTTACTTTGTTATAATAGTCACAATCAACCTGAAATGTAGAAAATGTTTTATCTTCTTTGTGGGTGAGCAAACTTAGGCTTGGGAAAGTTGGGTTAAGGTCACTCAGTTGGAACAGGAGAGCCAGAACTTAACTATAAGGTTTTCATCTCCAAAGCCGGATCTCTGATAACAGTCTCTAAATCTTCTGAGCCTCAGTCCTGCATGTGAATATGCTGGTTCTGGTGGTCATTCTAGGCAGAGTCTCTGACTTTGCTTTCTTCATCTGTAAAGTGGTAATACTATAGGCCCTATGGGGAATTGGGGAGATTAAATGTGGTGGGTTTGTAGACTTGAGTAACAGAGTGTTCAACAAATAGTCAACACGCACTCTTGTGTTGGTTGCCTAAGCCAAAACTCCTACCATATTCTCAAGGTGGATGTTGGGTTGATTTGATGTTGGTATGAGCTTTGGATGGAAACTCTCAGGAGTGAGTAGTTTTCAAGCTGTGCCTACTTGGATCTGAAGAATCATGGAGGGGTGGGGGTGAACCCTGGCATCATGCCCTTTGTGCATGTTGACTGACTTCAATATGCCCATCTGGCTTCCCGTGGTTTTTGTTTGCTGTGAAGCATTCCTCATCCCACAGGATCCTGGAGCAAGGCCTCATCTTGCAGCCATCACTGCCAGTCGGTGGGCTGATGGCGTGCTTCACTCCTCAGTCAAGCCTTAATGGGAAAAAGATTGCTTCACTTCAAGAGAAGTGTGGCTCAGAGTCTTGGCAGGACACACACGGCTCCCTCTCATGGGACAGTGGAGGAACATTTAATAAAAATGCAGAGTTGTTTATAAAACTGTGGGTAGGGTTAAGGGAAACCAGTAAGGGGTGTTGTAGAACCTTGTGCTTAGCTACAGAGGGGCTGTATCAGGCCAAACTTGAAGGAGCCAGGAGGCAGAACCTGAGAATCACTGGACCTGGAGAGGAGCGTGCAAGCTGCACTTCAGGGCTTCCTGATGGGAGATGGGGCCTTCAGTGGAAACCCACTGAAGAAGAAGAAGGAACAAGGAGGGGACAAGGATAGAAGAAGGAAAATAAGCATTGTGACTTCACTCTCAGATCTCTTGATGACATCCGTGATTGGCTTCATTCAATAGAAAGTCAGAGAGCAAGGGAGCCTCTGGGTAGAGGCCATGAGGGTCAGCCTCCTGGGACCACAGAGGTTGGTAAAGAAGTAGACAGAGTCGATCTGGAGAGCAAATGGAAAATATCCAGCACGAAAAAATCACTTGGTTTGGATCTCAAAACCTTTCCTAAATGACTGCCTCTCCGGCTCCTAAATTTGGAAGGTGTTTTGGTAGAGACATGACCAACCTGTTGCCCTTCAAATTCTACACTCATAAACTCAAATATTACGAAGTCCTCCTCCTTCCTAAATGTCTTTCTTTCGCTGTGACATTTCTCCAACCCGCATCTTATAACAGCTCTATAAAAATGTGTGGGAGTTAAGAAACCCATACAAGAACACTAACCAACACCTTGCAATAAGCAAGCCATGCTGCTAGGCAGTGAACACAGGTTAACCCTCAGATTGTGCACCCGAGGCTCTGTCCTCTAATAGGAAAGGAGAAAACTAAACTTGAAGTTCATCATTTTCAATGTAACCATAAATATTACAGTGATACATTATCATGGAAAACCAGGTTAGGCTTTGCATTATTAAAGTTGGGAAATGGTTAACCCTCATCTGAAAAAAGTCATTTACACCAAGAAAAAGGATGTGGTATAATGACAGTCGGAGGGAGGTGGGCATGGTCTTTTATAGTGAACGAGAGGAAAGAACGTATTTTACACAAACCAAAGTGTTGGCCAGATGTCTGAGTCTCTGGATTTGGTTGTTTTGAGGCTCTGCCTGACTAATTTTAAGCCCGTAAGGTAAGGAAGAGGTGAAATCAAAATAAAGAAGCCACCCCCACAGAAGCAGCCCCAAGGACCTGTGTAGGTGTACCCCTGAATCTAAACAGAAGACTGACACCAAAATAGCCTGCAGACTCAGTGGTAGTAGTGGGCAAGGCAGAGAAGGAAAAGGACAAGGCAGGGGGTGGTAATCAGTCACTTGTCATCTTATAACCCCAACAGAGATAGTCTTTTTCACTTTTTAGCTGACTGGTCACAGACAGAAGACATTTGGCTGCAGAGGCAAGAACACTCGGTGTAGTAGAAGTTGGGATTTAGGGAACTCTCCTGGTTTTAAATTGGGAAACCTCTCTTCTTCAAAAGGAATTCATTGACTGATTTACCTACTGTAAATTTTTTGCCGTTTATATATCTAATACTTCTGTAGGAAACCTGAAGAAACACACACACACAAAATAGATAACTAGTGAAATGTGAGACATCTTTTACCCAATCTCACAAGGATTTCTGCAGATGACTTTTCGGTAAATCTGTATATATATTTGGTTTGTGTGCCTTTTTTCCCCCTTGGATATATTTATAATTATACTATAATTATCATTTCCTCTCAATTCCTGTCTTAAAAACCTATAATCTAAAAGAATCGTTCGTTCATACAATATAATGTGTATGTGCAGTCAAACTGTAATAATTCTACCTAATGAAACTGAAAAAGGAAAAAATAAAAGAATAGTTCATACTCAGGGACATACATTAAAGTCAATTGTAGATTTTATTTTTTTAACGTAATTTTAAAATAAAGTAAAAACAAGCTTTTCCTTGAAAATGACTTAGTATATATGAAGTGAATGGACCCTGGGCATCTGTAGATTTTTTTAACCACCTGAGATGATTTGGATCTATATCACTGATTGTGAATCAGTACATTTTAATGGAAAGGAAAAATAGCAATGGATTCCCTACAATATGAATACAAACATCTTCATTTTTAAAACAGCATCTGGATTTTTTTTATTGTAAATATTTTCCTTTATCACCAAACAATTCCTTTTTATCATTGTGAAATATATATAACATAAAATATATCATTTTAACCATTTTTAAGTGTACAACTTAGTGACATTAAGTACATTCACAGTGTTGTGTAACCATTACCACTATCTATTTCCAGAACTTTTTTCACCACTCCAAAAAGAAACTTTATAACCGTGCCTTGCATATTCCAAACCCCGGGAGAAAAATAATGCTTTGAAACATTATTTCATGTTAACTACAAAATAGATTTATATGGATATGCTATTATTTACTGATCCATTATTATAGCTTTGGACAGTTATGTTGTTTCCAGATTTTTCTAAGACTTCAGTAAATGTTGGTGTATGTGTTGTGTGTGTGTTTCTGTTTGGTTCTTTGTATTTTCTATTTCTATGCTGAAATGTTCTATTTTTTGTTTGTTTCAAGTGTGCGCAGTTGCTTGTTGGATCTTGTGTGTAATAGCTGCTCTAAAGTCTTTATCATGTAATTGCATACTTATATTCATATATCTATAATTCATATATATTATATAACATAATTCATATATGATATATAGTTATATATAGTATATAAATACATATGTTTTTATATAATTGTATGTATAGTATGTATACATAGTATGTATACTACATATACAATATATAATAAACTGTATATAATTGTACAGTATATAATTCACCTCTATATTATTATATCCTTGAAATAAACTCATAGAAGTGAATTTACTGACTCATACGTGCAGTATTTTAAAGCTTAACACTCTTAACAAAATAACTTGGTTAAATTTCTGTCCTTGGATAGATAATTATATCTAGTAATTCTGATTTCTCTTAAGTAGCTTATTAATAAAGAATATGTTTCTTTTACATGTTTGTTAGCCATTTTTATTTTATAAATTGTCAAGATACTTGTTTATCTACCTGAGTCTTATTATTCACTTTATTCATTTATTTAACAGTAATATAGAATACTTACCTTTTGCCAGTGATATTTGCTGCAAATATTATTCCTAGTTTCTTGTCAGATTATTAATTGTATTTTTTATTTTCAAAATACAAAATGTGACACGTTTAAATAAGTGATTAAAATCTTTAACGTTCAGGATTGTTGACTTTTGTTCTTAAAAAGTTTTCCAAATAGTCAATAATCACTTCCTTTTTTAGATATTTATGATTTAACTTTTTTCCATTTAACTCTTAGAGGTATCTAGAATTGATTTTGAGATTTTATATTTAGTGAAAAGTAAACTTTTTACCCTCAAATAACTAACCCATTGCCAGATATCTGTTTGTTAAAAATACTCCCCACTGATGTATGATTGCATCTTCAACATGTGTGTCAGAGTGCAGTGTGCTAGCTAGGTCTGTTGCAAGACCACCTGTTGTGTTTCAATAATTATCTTTCTATTCTTGTACCAGTGCCACACTGTTATCATTTCATTGATTTTTAACTTTTCTTTTTTATTATGGAGAATTTCAAGAATATACAAGATAGATATGATTATATTGTAAAATCCTATGTGTTCATCACCCAGAGTCAACACTACATGTTTTTCAAGAACATAATAAAAAAGCACAGAAGAAATGGCAAAGAAAAAGGAGAGAGGAGGCTAACAATCCTACCATTGCCTCTTAGTCATTTATGATTTAGTCTCTATCAATAAAATAAGTATAAAATAATAAGACCCATGTAACATAATAGAGGAAAGACAGTTGTTTCAGGAATACTAGCTAAGGAGAGCCAGAACAAAGAGTACATGAGGTTCTGCTATTCCTGAAAGGCAGGACACAAAGAAAGCCTAAGTCATATAAGAAGCATGTGAGTTCGTAAGATGTGATGAACCTTTTCTTTACATGAAATTCAAAGAGGAATGTTTTATTTAAACAACGTGGAACAAAATGAGCAACGTCCTCCAAAGCAGAGTTGCAAAAGATAACAAAGCAAACTTTAGATTACTTTTTCTCTTCTCAACTTTGGATAAAAACCAAAGTCTGTTTTTAATCACTGTCTTGAGTACATTTCAACCAAGAGCTAAAGTAATATCATCCAGGTATGTAGTTGTTTTGTTTTGTTTTTAAGATGCTTACTGAATCTAAGATCTTAAGCCAGAAGTTTTTAATTAATGGTACCTGTGTCATGGCAAAAAGACTGATAAACATATCATTGTCCTTTTCTTAGAAAAAATGGGAGATTGAGCCACCTTGCTTTTGACTAGTGATACTCAAATGTGGTGTCGGACTTTTTATGTAGCTGTTCAATGAATCAAAAAATGCATGTATTAAAGTTCTTGCTCCAGATAAGATGGAATAAGCACACCTACCCTGTATCTTCTGTCTAACACAGCTGTAGAATCTGGACAGAATGCATAGAGCAGCTATTTGAGGACTCTGAAAACTGATTAGTAACAGGTGGACTAGGAAAGAAGACTAGAATTTGAAGTGCCACCAAAATGGCTGTGGCTTTATTAATTTTTCCCTTTCAGCATCCCCTGGCCTGAACACAGTGCAGCCTAAAACCCCAAAGAGAGCACTAAGGTGCAGACAGAGCTTCAGGAGCAGCCTTCTAGTCCCGGCTTGAGAAGGAAAAGGGGCCTCCTAATGCTTGGACACAGTGTGGAAATCTTGTTTTACCTTCTTTTCTTTCTTCCCTTGGTTCTCTCCCACCGTGTTCCCTAGGCAATCCCATATGGCAATGACAGAAACTGTAGCTGGAGCTAGCAGAAGCCAAAACTCTGAGGAAGGGCACCTTTCTCTTCAACAGTTGGAGATGTGATGCTAAGACAGTGAAGTGCCCTCTCCATTGCTTTTGATTATTTTGTGTGTGTGTGTGTGTGTGTGTGTATTCTTACTGAAGTATAGTTGGTTTACAATGTCATGTCAAAATGTACAGCATAATGCTTCAGTCATATATCAACATACATATATTCATTTTCATATTCTTTTTCATTATAGGTTACTACAAGATACTGAATATAGTTCCCTGTGCTATACAATATGAACTTGTTGTTTATCTATTTTATATGTATTAGTTAGTATCTGCAAATTTTGAACTCCCAATTTTTCCTTCCATTCCTCTTCCCGCCCTGGTGAACATAAGTTTGTTCTGTATATCTGTTGGTCATTTTCTGTTTTGTAAATAAGTTCTTTCTCTTTTTTTTTAGATTCCACATATAAGTGATATCATATGGTATTTTTCCTCTCTCTTTCTGGCTTACTTCACTTAGAATGACAATCTCCAGGTCCATCCGTGTTGCTGCAAATGGCATCAATTTATTATTTTTATGGCCAAGTAGTATTCCATTGTATAAATATATCACAACTTCTTTATCCAGTCATCTGTCAGTGGATATGTTGGTTGTTTCCATGTTTCGGCTATTGTAAATAGTGCTGCTATGAGCATTGGGGTGCATGTATCTTTTTTAATTAAGAGTCCCTCTGGAAATACGCCCAGGAGTGGGATTTCTGGATCATAGGATAAGTCTATGTTTAGTCTTTTGAGGAATCTCCATACTGTTTTCCATCATGGCTGCACCAAACTACATTCTCACCAACAGTGTAGGAGGGTTCCCTTTTTTCCACACCCTCTCCAGCATTTATTATTTGTGGACTTTTGAATGGTGGCCATTCTGACTGGTGTGAGGTGATCCTTCGTTGTAGTTTTGATTTGCATTTCTCTGATAATTAGTGATATTCAGCCTTTTTTCATGTGCTTTTTAGCCATTTGTATGTCTTCATTGGAGAATTGCTTGTTTAGGTCTTCTGCCCATTTTTGGATTGGGTTGTTTGTTTTCTTTTTTTACTATTAAGTTGTAGCATTTGATTCTTTCTCTGTCCTCTGCTGCTTGAGCCCAGACATGGGTGTAGTCATAGATATGCGTGACAGAAAGAGTAACTAAAGCCCAACCATCAGACTAGAGGGCCAAAAAGAGGTACCCAAGGGAAATGAAAGCACCCAGAGAGATTGCAGAGGAGAAACTCAATAAAGAATCCCCATAAAGTGATTTATGAACACATGGACTCACCCTGAGCTATGTGTGCGGATTCTGATTCTGAGCAAACCAAAGACTGTGATAATTGAACTAACAGATAGACCATGGCCAAGGTCTAAAATTAACCACTGAGTAACATGAATGTCGGACAGATCCTAACAGCACTGCAAAGGCTTTAAAAGATGAACTAATATTGGAAACAGTATCATAGATTGGAACTTGTGGTCTGAACCTAACCACTTTGATTATTGCCTACTAAAAGAAAAATATCAACAGTTTAAATGACACAGTCTTATAGTATAATATTCAAAATGCTCGAAATACATTCAAATTACTGTACGTACAAGAAATGAGAAAAACCTCAAACTGCATGGAAAAGGCAATCAACAGACATCAACACCACAATGACACAGATATTGGAATTATCTGGCTAAGACTTCAGTAGAGGCTATTATATAAATATTCCAACAAGCAATCACAAACACTTTTGAAATAAATTTAAGAAATACAATGTCTCAGCAAAGAAATAGAAAGTATAAAAAAGAACCAAATAGAAATTTAAGAACTGAAACATGCAATAACCAAGAAAAAAAAAAAACCTCCTTATATAGATCAATAGCAGATTGACAATGACAGAAAAAACAGTGAACTTGAAGATAGGTCAATAGAAATTATGAGGAACAATAGAAAAAAATTTTTTAAAAATGAACAACACTTCAGGGACATTTGGATCACTAACAAAAAAGGTCTAACATTTATGTCATCAGAGTCCCAGGAGAAGAGAAGGAGGAGTACAGTGCTGAATAAATATTTGAAGAAACAGTAGCTGAAAACTTCCCAAGTTTGGCAAAAGACATTTATCTACAGATTCAAGAAGCTTGTCAAGACTCAAACTAGAGAAAGCCAAAGAAATTCAAGACTAAACGTAACCAAATTACTACATTGAAGACAATGAAAATTTCTTGAAGGCAGCCAGAGAAAAACAGTACATTACCTAGAGGACAACAATGAGTCACATGACTGCTGATTTCTCATCAGAATACCATGGAGGCAAGAAGAAAGTAACATGTTTTTAAAGTGCTGAAAGTAAAGAACTGCTAACCGAGAATTCTGTATCCATTGGGAAAAAATCCTTGAGGAATGAGGGTAACATAAAAATATTCTCAGTGAAGGAAAAGTAAAAGGATCCATTGCCAGCACATCTGCCCTAAAATAATTGCCAAAGGAGATTCTTCACCAGAGGGGAAATGACACTAGAAGAAAAAATTGAAACATCAGGAGTGAAGGAAAAGCAATAAAAAATAGTAAGTATCTGGTAAATATAAAGAACTCTCAACTGGGTTCTTTAAAATATACTTGATGACTGAAAGCAAAAGTTGCAACATCATACGTAGGGTTTTTAATGTATATGATATGATAAATAACAACTATAATATAAAGAGTGGATATAATAACACCTACATAGTTGTAAAGTTTCCACATTTCACTTCAAGAAGTATTAAAATATTACTTCTAAATAAAGTGTGGGACATCAAGTATGCATATACTTTAATCATTAGAGCTATCACTTTAAATCTATGTTAAGAGATAAAATCAGAATCACAGAGATAAACTTAAGTGGAATGCTGAAGATGTTTAGATAACCCCCCCCCCCAAAAAAAGGTAGGGAAATAGATGATGAAATTAAACTAGAAATCATTAAAAGGAAAACAGCAGAAAAACTCTCCAAGTATTTGGAAATTAAACCACTCTATTCTAAATAATCCATAAGTCAAAAAGGAAGTCTCAAGGGAAATTAGAAAATATTTCAAACTGAAAGCAAATGAAATAAAACATTTTAAAAATTGTGGAATGCAGTTAAAGTGGTCCTTAAAGGGAAACCTGTAGCATTAAATACTTATATTAGGGAAGAAGAGAAGTTTTTAACCAATACTCTAAGTTTCCACAATAAGAAACTAAAACTAGAAAGGCAAAACAAATCCAAAGCAAGGAAAAGGAAATAAGTTATAAACGTAAGAGCAGAAATTGATAAAATAGAAAATGGAAAAACAATACAGAAAAACGATAAAACCAAATGCTGTTTCTTTCTAAAGAGCAGTAAAAATTAATCATTCTCTAGCAAGACTGACAAAGAAAAAAAAAATGAGAACAGACCAGCAATATCAGGAATGAGAGGAGGATTATCAGTGCGGACTCCACAAACACTGAAAGGATAATAGAATGGCACCAAAAATCTTTACATATAAATTCAGCAACTTAGAAGTAATGGACCAATTCCTTGAAAACCATAAGCTATCAAACTTACCAAGATGAAATAGATAATGTGAGCAGTCCTAAAACTATTAAAGAAATTGAATTTGTATTTAAAATAGATTATAAAAAAGAAATCTCCAGGCTCATCTGTTTGACTGGCAAATTCCACCAAACATTTGAAGATTTAACACCAATTCCACACAATCTCTTCCAGAAAAATAGAGGAGGAGAGAACACTTCCTCACTCATTTAATCAGACCAGTGTCAACCTGGTGGCAAAACCAAACAGGCAATTCTCAAAACAGAAAACTGTAGGCCAATATCAAGGACATAGATAAAAATCCTCAACAAAATATTAGCAAATTGAATCCAACGCTGTATAAAATGATAACATGCCATGAACAAATGGGATTTATCTCAGGAATACAATACTGGTTTAGTATTTGAATGTGAGTCACTGTAACCTACCATGTTAGCAGTCTAATGAAGAAAAATGACATAATCATTTTAATTGATACAAAAAGTTCAACATTATAAAACAATCTAGGAATAAAATGGAACTTTCTCAACATTATAAAGGCATCTACAAAAAACACCTTCAGCCAACATCACATTTACTGGTGAAAGACTGAATATTTCCTCTAAGATCAGAAACAGGGCAAGAATGTCCACTCTTACCACCCCTATGCAACATCATACTGAAAGCCCTACCCAATACAAGAAGACAATAAAAGGGAAAAGGCATGCACATTGGAAAGTAAAAAATAAAACTGTCCCTATATGCAAATGACATGATTGTCTATGTAGAAAGTTACAAAAAAATCTATACAAAAACTCCTGCACCTAATAAATGAGTTTAACAACATTGCAGTGTAACAATATAAGAAAATCAAACTATATACTGGCAATGCAAAATTGAAACTAAAAAAAAAAAATTAAGTACCATTTACAGTGGCTCCAAATATAGATGTTATTTAATAAAATATGAATGGGGTCTGCTTGTTGAAAATCATAAAATACTCATGTTTATAGGAGCTCTATTCATAATCACCAAAAAACTTGAAACTAGGTTTCCTTCAACAAGGAATGAGTAAATAAACTGAGATATATATCTAGAGTGAAATACTACTCAGTGATTTTTACTTAAAGAATGAACTGTTTGTATATAGAATAGCATGGATGAATCTCAAAGGCTTTGTGGCAGATAAAGGGGAAGCGCTATACTGTCAGAAGAAGCCAGCCAAAACGGAAGCTTTAAATAAGATTCGGAGTCTCATAATACCCAAATACCCATGTCTAATCATAAACCAGTCATCATACCAAGAACCAGGGAGATCTCAAACAATGAAGACACTCAATATATGTTAATACAAAGATGGTAGTGGTGTTGGATTTATCTGATAAAGCATTTAAAGCAACCATCATAAAAATGCTTCAGTGAGCAATCATGAACAAAATTAAAACAAATTTTATAAATAAAAAGTCTCAGCAAAAAAAAAATACACACACACACACACACACACACACGAAGGGTCAAATGGAAATTTTAGAACTGCAAAACACATTAATCAGATATTTAAAACTCAACAGCAGAATGGAAGGGACAGAGGAAAGAATACATGAACTGGAAGATGGAATAATAGAAATTAACCAATCTGAACAAACGAGAGAAAATAGACTGACAAAAATGAGCAGAGCTTCAGAAATCTATGGTAATACAACATTCATTTCATCAAAGGAAAAGTACAGGGCTAAAAAGTACTTGGAAGAATTAATGGCTGAAAACTTCCCAAACTGGCTAAACAAATAAACCTACAGACTCAAGAACCTAAGCAAACTCTGAACAAGATAAACCCCCCACAATTCACAAGATACACCATGGTCCAACTTCTAACAATTAAACTCAAATAGTCATGAAATTAACAAGAGAGAAATGATACCTATGGGGGAAAAACAATTTGAATGACACTGTATTTCTCATCAGAAACCACAGAGACAAGAAGGAAGTGAAACAACATTTTTCAAGTACTGAAAGAAAAGAACTGTTTACTCAGAATCTTATATCTATTCAGCAATAAAAAGGACATCAAGACAATTCTCTTAACAAAGAGAATTTGTGACTAAAATAATGGCTAAGTAAAGTTCTCTAAAGAGAAAGAAAATAATAAACTCAGAACATCAGGAAAGAAAAGACTATAAGCAAAAATATAGGTAAATATAAAAGACTTTCCTTCTTTTGAGTTTTCTAAATTATGTTTAATGATAGAAACAAACAAAAAAACTATAATAATGTCTGATGGAGTTCTAAGTGTATGGAGAGGAACTATTTTAAGACACGTATATTGTAAAAAGGGAACAGGCTAACAGGACGTAAAGAGAGAGAAGGTTCCTGCACTCCACTTAAACTGGTATAATGATGACACCAGTAGAATGGGAAGTTGTGTATATATAATTGTAATACCTAAGGCAGCAGTTTAAATAGCTATTAAAATCAAAATGAAATTCTGAAAAATATTCAAGTAACTCATAAAAGTCAAGAAAAAGAAAATGAAGATATCAAAATCACAGAAAAAAATTTAAATGACAGACTTAAGCCCTAACATATAATTTCTTTAAATATAAATTGTCTATATCCACCAATTAAAAGTAATAGTTTCTGGACTATAAAAGAATTCTCAAACTCTGTAGTAAAAAAAAGCCAATTAGAAAATGAGCAAAAGACATTTCCCTGAAGAGGATATATTGATGGCAACAAATGCATGAAAAGATGTTCAAGTCATCGACCATTAGAAAAATGCAAATTAAAACCATGATAAAGTATCACTATACACCTATCAGAATGGCTACAATTAAAAATAGAGACCAAACTGGAATTTGACACAACATTGTAAAATGATTATAAATCAATAAAAAATGTTAAAAAAAAAAAAGAGAGAGAGACCAAATACTGCAGAGGGTGTAAAGAAAATGGACCATTCATACATTTCTGGTGAGAATGTAAAATGGTACAGTGTCATTCTGGATAACAATTTGGCAGTTTCCCAAAAGGTTACATACTGCATTATTCTACTGATTAACATTCTTGAAGTGAGAAAATTGTAGAAATGGAGACCAGGTTATTGGTTGCCCAGGTGGAAGGAGAGGATGGAGGTGGGAGACAAGTGGATATGGCTATAAAAGGACAACATGAGAGATTCTTGTGTTGATGGAAATGCACTGTATGTTGATTGTATCAGTGTCAAAATTGTGGTTGTGACATTGCACTATTGTTTTACAACATATTACCACTGGGAGAAACTGAGTAAAGGGTTCATTGGACCTCTCCATGCTATTTCTTTCAGCTGCATGCAAATCTACAGTTATCACAAAATAGAAAGTTAAATTCTTTTAATATATTTGGGGGTGGGCAGTGAAGGATGCTTCTGGCCAAATGATTTGTAATTCCATGGACTGTTATTTTAATGTATGGTTAAGGGCTACTTCATAGTAACTTAAGAAGTTAGTTATTCAGACTTCTTAAAACTTGATATTCATTCATTAGAACTAGATTACTCTGGCTTTTAATTCTGAATTCTAGGAAAGCTGCCTGCCATGCAGGGTTTCACTTGCAGTTCTGATCGTGGAACCCCTGAGCTGTGGGAATAGAATACATGATACTGTGTTATCTTACCTGCCTATAATTTTCAATTTCTCCTAGTGGTGTTTTTTTATCTTAAATTACTCTTGGTTTAGCCTCACAAGATTAATTGAGTTTGTGGGGGTTGCTGGCTTAATTTGACATTGTTTAGGAATTCCTAATAGTATAAGCAGTATGTCTAGCCTGTAACTTTCCAGTAACTCCACTTGTACGTATCTTTTGTGTTGTGGTTCAAAATGAGTCTTCCTTACGGAATTGCTAAAACCAACACGTACACAATCCCAAAGAATTTGCTTAGATACTGACCCTTCATTGTTATCACTGAACCGTCTTTTCAGTGGAAGGTGGGTTAAGAGCCTGGTTGGATTGGCTGGGAGATCTTTTGCTCCACTAACCTCCCATGGCGAAAGAAGTATGAAAGCCTTGACTTTAGACTCTCTGATTTGACTCTAGTTTTCCTAACTGAGTTTAATAGCAAAAAGTCCAGATGAGGAGTGCTAGCAAATGCAGATACTGTGTTATTGAATGAAACAAGGCCCAGAGACATTGAACACCAACTGCGTTAACAGCAATGCTGACTGCTATTGTGAACGTTAGTGATTCTGACTTGCATTAATGTCCAGGTGGAGGCTCTCCCTATCTCAGTCCAAAGATGCACTGTTAAAAATACATTTTCATTTCCCACAGAACAAAGTGAGCTTTGTACACTTGCTGGTGCCATTTGTGGCAGAGAAGGACTTTCTCGGGTTGCTCTGGAATGATGAAGAGCGTGTCCCTCATCCAAGAACTGAAATGATACCTTCAGGTGAGTCCGGAGTCCAAATCCTCAAAGGAGGGATTTAGGAAAGCATTTGAGAGGATCAGGTTTAAACCAAACCATCCCTTAAGAAGAAATTCCATTTAAGTTCTCTCTTTAAAACAGGAAATTAAACAGAGTCATTATAAGGCAAACTCAAGAGAGCGGTAGCACCATCCCTCCCCCCTGTTAGTTGCATGAATTTCACTTTGGGTCATCTGTGAATTGCGAACTCTGTTTAAATTTGATCCTGGTAACCATAGCTCATTTCAAGTGCAACAATCAGGACTCTAGGCAAAATGCGTCATTTTAGAAACATGTCATATACCTGAAGTACAGCTCCTTGCATAATTATCAAGATGTAAGTCTCTTGGAGTATTATTTTAAGTATTTCATTAAATTCATGGGCTTATTTCCAAAACTTGGAGCAGTTGAGAGGGCCAGATTATAGAATATGAATTCTTTCAAGACCCAAGTAGAGTTAACATAACATTAAAATTACTTGAGCCACGCCAGAAAGCTGAAATGGTGAAGCAGGCATTTGGTGGGCACCCTTTCCAGATGTTTTTATTTTTAAGTTTCATTAAGTGAATATCCGCTGAATAGCCAATGCCATGTAAATGCAGCAAGACCGAAACCCCACCCAGTAAATAACTTTTTCAATTGCTTTCAACAAAGCCTTCTCTCCGCAACTGAATTGCATATTGTTCTTTAGGAAAACAAGAAGAAAGACTTCATACACATCCTCTTAAATTCTTACCAGGACAGAATGTTGGTGAACGCTCCTCTTGAAGCATTTAATGGTGAATGCTTAAAATTAATCTTATTTTTTGGAGGTTTTTTTTTTTTTTTATGTGAACAAAAACGCAGGATTGGGGAGAAATTGTTCAACTCAGTCGATCTTCACTTGCTTTATTGTAATAGATCAGAGAGTTAAAGAAGACCTAGAGGTGGGAGTTTATTGGAGACATAGAAGTGCCTGGTGTGTTTAAGGAAGACCAAGGGGTCAGTGTTAAGGGGCAGAGAGAGGGCGGCGGGTAGCTGTAAGAGATGAGGTTGAGGTAACAGGGTGGGACTGTATCAAGTCTTGCAGCCCAATGGAAAGACTTTGGGGGTTTTTGTTCTGAATAAGAAAAGGAACAATCAAAGGCTTTCCAGCAGAATAGTGACAAGATTTGGCGCTGAAAGTGGAATCGACATCTCTGGATCCCCACATCCCTAAATGGAAATCAGGGACTGTTGAGGAGAGGGGAGGGGAGCACATGCTGGGGAGACAGCCAACAATGTGTACAGCACACTCAATTTTCCCACAGTGAATGATAGAAAGAAAATAAAACAAAGCATGCTTTTGAAACTAGGAATACTCACACATGTGTAACACATACAGAGAGAGAGAAGGAGAGGAAGAGAGAAATTTTGCATCCCGAATACCTTTGTAGCCGTGACAAAGTGAACCAAGTACAGAAACAAAAGAATTTAAAATCACTGAAGTGCTTTGATCAAAGCTAACTTTTTTTTTTAATTAGGGTCACTTTGAGGAGTTTAAACTCCTCAGGAGTACATCTTCTTAGTTCCATCTGTCCAATGTTTCAGGAAACAGTCTGTTTTGGCAGTTAACTGTGTCTACAACTCTTACATAAAATATGTTAAACATCTGTCCCTGATCAATTTAAATATCACTGCCTTTATTGTGTCTCATGCTGGCCCATCAAAATATAACTTACAAAAGATTTCTTTTTTCCCAGCCAGACTTAAGAACTGCTTCTTTGCAGCATAATCATTCTCTCAGGACTAAAAAGGAGATTTTCTAAGTATGACAGTTAATTCAGTTTCTTTGTGGACAGGTATCATTAATTTGGGGACCACATGGGATGAATGTGACTCAACCCCTATTTAAATATATGTCCACTCCTGTTTGCAGCTTGTAGCTCAGAGATATTTCTTTTTGTCTGCCAGGGCAACGCTGAACCCATCTCCATGAAAGAATGAACTTCCATCAGTACTAACATGGTGACCAGGGTGGAATCTCCAGCCAGGCATGATTCTGATACTCCCAAGGCAGCCCTTAGGAAAGGTCCTCTCTGCATACAACACCACGAATCCTACTCATTATTGAGACTCTACTGTGGGCCAGGTACTGAGCTGAGCTCTTCACCTTTAATAGGCCAGCTTCACCCCCTTATAGCTTGAGTAATATACTTGATCCTTCTAAGCCTCAGTTTCCTCATCTGTAAAATGGTGAGAACCTCATAGGGTTGTTGTGGAGATTAAATAAGTTAATACATGTAAAGTACCTAGAGCAGTACCTGGTATATCGTATGTACTAAATGTTTAGCCTATGAATTATGTAACTGAATAACCCTTACAACAAAGTTGTAGTACCATCATGTTCCCCATCTTATTGATTGAAGGTGAGAAAAGATAAATGACAGTAGCAGTGATCATGACTAGTACTAATAAGTGGGCTAAGCAGGTTATATACAGTATCACTAATGTTGACCACACCCTTATTCCCATCGGGAAACCAGCCTCAAAGAGGTTAAGATCACATAGCTGGACTGATGGAGCCAGGATTCAAACCAAAGTCTTCCAATAGAAATATCTCTTCTCTCTGTTACACCAGGCTACCTCCTTCCATGTTTGGTCTACATAGTAGAAATCAATTCTAAATTGAATTTTCTCCAAATTGGCCACTAGGTTTTAAATACCTTTTGTTCTTCAGCTGACCAACTCAGTAAGTTTGGCATCTGAAGATCACAATCTTTTTCATTTCTTAAACGGTATCTTTTTTCTCAAATGTGATGCTTTTTTTCTGTTTCTTCTCTTGGTTGAAAAGTTAGTGATTTTAAAAGTGGGATTTGAAAGTGTTTCTTGATATTAAAGCCTATCTCAGGAAATGACCTGGCTGGGGAGGATGGATGGTGCACTGAATATGGGTTGAACATAGGCAGTCCCTGCAAACCCAGAGCCAATATTTTCTTGCTTGAGCAACAAGCTTCAGAGCAACAGAATATTGATCAGAATAGTGATGTGAGCACAGGTAAGAACAGTGTTTCTTACAGTGAGGTTCAGGAATGATTCTGCATCAAATCCCCTTGGCTAATGGTTAGAAAAGGTGCAGATTGCTGGGTGGGGCTGACTGAACCTAGACATTTGGAGGTAAGAGCCAGGCTTCCACACCGTAACAAGTTCACTTTGTGATCCTTAGACACAGTATAGGTTGGAACTTTTTGCTTTACACATCTGACTCTTTCTCATCCTCCTCATCTTTAGAACAGGCACCTCGAAGAAGAATGGAGATCTTTACCCTTAAGCAATCAGACAACAGGAAATCTCTTACCACCAGTCCAGGAAAGGTTGAGAGCAGAGAGAATGGGAAATTACAGTCCAGAGAGACCGCTTCTTCCTCAGGCTCTAATCCTCTAGAGCTTGGTTTATGTAAGAAATCCAAGCCTATAAACTCAGTGTCTCAGAGACTCCTAGATACAGGTCTTTTCCCGCATCCCATCCCAACCTGCTTGGCTACAAATGGTCAGGCTACAGGAGAGAAGAAAGCCTGGGCCTCCTTTCAGCCTGCCTAATGCTGTTAATACAACTTTATGACTCCATAAACTGCAGGTGACATTTATATATCCTGTTCCTGATTAGAACCAAGCTCCACAATGAGATGGTAGGATTGGCATGGGAAATACAAATCATACTTACGGCCCGAGCATTGAAGACTCGTGATGGGTTTTCTTTGGCTAAGCACTTTATGTGCAGCATCTCATTTTATCCTCCCAACATAAGAGGTAGGTCTTCTTTTATTCCCATTTTGTAGATGAGGAAACAGAGGCACAGAGAGGTTGAGTGATTTGCCTGGAGTATTCACACAATGGGATGGAAGTGCAGTGCTGTATCCTAATTGCTCTGCTGGACAGCCTCAGAGGTTTGACCCCAATTAGTCTCAGGATCCCATATGGTAGTAACCAATCAGTTAATTCAGTCAGATACACATATGTGGAAAACAACCAAAAAGGGAGTATGTTATTATCCACATGCCTTTGATGTTTGAATTTGGCTGTGACTGGGTCTAAGTTGAAACTGAGCAGCAGCAAGTGTCTGAAGGGCAAACAGATCACAATCTGGTGAAAACGGATTGTATTTCAGTTTATAGGGATTCTGCGCCTTTTTTCCCGGGATTGGGACAAACCACCAAAGTCACAGCCAGCCTTGGATCTGTGTTGTTAAAAGCAGCTGACATTTGTTGGGTGATCACCATGTGCCAAGCACTGAGTGGAAAATTCCTGTACACTTCCTCATTTAACCATCAAAACAAGCCCAGTACAGTGATCCATTCCCCAGATGAGGCAAACGAAGTATAAAGTGGATTCAGGCTTCAAAGTGAAGTCTGTGTGACCCCAGAGCCTAGGATATCCTGCTGTATTCATCAGGGTTCTCCAGAGAAACAGAACCAGTAGGATATATATAAGTATATATGAGATTTCTTATAGGAATTGGCCCGTGTGGTTACAGAGGCTGAGAAGTCCCATGATCTGCTGTCTGCAGCAGAGAATCAGAACAGCTGCTGGTGTAATTCACTCCGAGTTCAAAGGCCCAAGAACCAGGGAAGCCGATGGTATAAGTTCACCAGTGTCCCAGGGCTCAAGCAAAAAGAGCACATTTGTCCTTCCTCTGCTTTTTAGTTCTGCTCAGGCCCTCAGCAGATCAGATTGTGCTCACCAGCAATGGTGAGGACAACCTTCAGTCCATTTACAGATTCAACTACTAATCTCTTCCTGTGACACCCTCTCAAACACACCCAGAAATAATGTTTTCCCAGCCATCATGGCATCGTTTGGCCCAGTCAAGTTGACACATAAAAGTAACCATCACACCTGCTTTTCCAGCATGGACTAGATGGGGTAGAGGTCAGTGGGAAGAAGCAGGAGACGGGAATTCCAGTTCTAACTTCACCGTTTCCACACTTGGGAATCCTATGATCATTCCTTGTCTGCATCTGGACTTCAGTCTCTCCCATTCAGAGCTGGAGGTATTGCCCTAATTCTCTTACAAACCACCGACCACCCTTTCAAAAACCTGGAACTTATCACAATAGAAACCAACAGTGTCTTTTTTTTTTTTCTGAGAAATACAATTTTCTAGGCATTCTGTTGTCATAACAGCCACATATGATAAGCTTTAAGGACCTGAACTGTAGTGGCCTTACACAAATGCCTCAGATGCTGATGTCCAATTTTGTCTTGTAACTAGCATAAAATTCTCATGTTCCACCAAGATATCTTCTCCCCACTCCTGGGGTGAGAACTGCTCCACTTAATAATATTTTTAATTTCATCTCTTCTGACACTAAAATTCGACCAGCCTATGACCGTGCTTCTCAGAGAAAGATCCCCGGGGGCGGAGGTAGGGGGTGTAGTTTCTGTAATTTACACATCATGTTCCAGGTATCTGTTGCTTTTTTAATACAAACAAAATCTCTTGGCTGGTAAGAACACCCAGAAAATAGAGAAAGCATTGTAAGATGCTTAAAATACGTTGAGAAACAAATGCACCAGTGATAATTAATAAAGCATATCATCGAATAAAACAGGTAATTAACTATTATAATGGAAATATAAACAGAGCCTAATTAGCAGAACTTTTCATTATTGTCTCTTGGCTGCGGACAGTCAACATTTGGTATGTTGCTATCACACCCATGTGCATAATTTCTCAGTTGATTTTGGCCCAGCTGGCTGGGTAGTAGTCAAGATGTCCAAACAGTTGAGGGCAGTCACAATGCTGAAGTTTTGTATCCATACCATTTCCAACGAGCCAAAGACAACATGAGTATGAATTGGAAGTGTTCTATGTTATCAGACCAAGCTTCTTATAAGAATTGCCTTCATCTGATGTTTGTGTTCCAGCGGTTTCCGTAATTCCATAGAAACAACCCTTCGCCCCACACTTTCCATTGCTCTAGAATGAAAAAGAGGCCGAGTTCCTCTGTTGGCTGCAGTCTGGCTTCCAAGCCCATCAATCTACCAGATCTGCTCAGGATAGAGCTTCCAATGACCACCATGTTGCCAAATCCAATAGACGTACTTTCCTCCTTATCCTTCTTGACTTCTTTAGTATTTTTACTCTGTTTACCACCTCCTCTTTAAAAGCACACCCTGTTCTGTGATGCCCACTCTCCTGGTTTTCCTGCTTGCCTTGTGGTACTCCTTGTCCATTTCCTTTGCCCACTTTCCTTCTTCTGCCCACTTGACGTGGGACGTCATTAGGGATCAGCCACATTTTCCCCTCCTTGAATAATCACAACAAACTCTCATACCCATAACAATTAAAATGGAACTGTTGTTTCCTTTACATTCTCACTGGCAATGACTTTGCCTCAGCTCCTGTCACTTGTCTCCTGCATTATTTCTACGCCTTCCTAAGTTTTCTCCTTCTTCCTAGATGACATCCCCCACCCCCTTCAATTTGTTCTGTGCCAGTATTTCCAAATTGCAGGTTTGACCGCATTTGTTCTTTGTTTTCTGTCCTCTAGGCTTCTTTTCACAAAGTCATCTTGAGTATGAGGCAGTTAGGGTAGTTGATAACTCATCGGGCCTGAGTAAGTCACTCCAGAGGTTGCGGTAATGGAGACAATGGCTGCTGTCACAAATGTAGGCTTGCTTCCCGGGGCAAAGCCGTGCCAAGGCCAGGCAGGGGAAAGGGTAGCTCCCCCAGCATCTTCCAGGAGCAGGAGTTTTTCCTGAAGTATGACTGTCAAAATCATTAATCTAATCATTAATAAACTGTTTCTTGTCAAGTTTCATTCTGGCTTAAAAACGGTATTTGGACAAATACTACAAGTAGGGAGAATCAGTAATCACCAGATTCAAGGATACCAGGGAAATCATTCGCCCATATTTTCATTTTACCACCAGCCTATCCCAGTGCCTGCTTCATTAGGACTAGATTAATGTGACACCAAACCCAAGGTAACAGGAACCTAGGTGGAAGCTGAATTCTCTCTTACATAAACAAAGTCTAAAGGTAAGCCGCCCAGGGCTGCTGGGATGCTCCCTGGTCATCAGACACGGGCTGCTTCTGGCTTCCTGATCCATCACCATCAACACACTACTTCGGCCTCATGATCCTACCTGATTACCTGAGCCCCAGCCTCCATGTCTGTATTCCAGGCAATAAGGAAGGACATAAAAGTTCAAACCACCTTCCATTAAGGACACTTCCTGGAAGTGGCACAGAGCACTCTCTTTGGATACCATTGGTCAAAGCTCCGTGTCATAATCACTATAGCTACACCATATAAGGCAGATGTAATCTTTCTTTTGGGCAGTCATCATCTCAGCTAAAGAAGAGGTATTCCATAATTAAGGAAGAAGAGGCAAGTTCACCTATGAGAATACTATCAGCTTTTGCTGCAGCATCTGAAAAGTCTTTTGTTAGAGATGCAGACCTTTGGTTCTGAAAGATTTTCAGCGACAGACCCAACTGTATTAGGTACCATCATGATTCCTCAGCAGATATTGGTTTGTCTCATCCATTTAACATCAGGATCAAGGGGACATTAAGGCAAGAGGGAAGGTTACCAATAAGAGAAGAGTTATAAAACCAGAGGAGTAAGACATCACATAGATACCATTCACTTAATAATTTCAGGGAGGAAAGCTACAAAAC
Organism: Camelus dromedarius; assembly: GCF_036321535.1. Classification (NCBI taxonomy): domain Eukaryota; kingdom Metazoa; phylum Chordata; class Mammalia; order Artiodactyla; family Camelidae; genus Camelus; species Camelus dromedarius. The sequence goes on from NC_087452.1 coordinate 20,307,806, forward strand.
AGAGAAGCTTGGACCAATCTTGGTCAGCTGTGTGGACTTGGAGTCATTTTTCCTCATCTGTAAAAGGGGGATAATTGGGCTATAAAATCATGAGCATGTTTTAAAACCCTGAGTACCTTGCCCTGATGGATAGCAGACATTACTCAATGTTTCTATGACTAGCTACAAATACTAGCTCGAGCAAAAGTCACCAGAAAGAAACCAGGTTCTTAATGTAGTTCCAGTGTTCCATTAGCCCAGTTGATGACAGTTGCTTGTGGTTAGCTTCACGAAGGCAGAAGCAGGATCTTTTTGTTCCCCCATTGGACCCTTGGTGCCTGGTACAGCATCTGACATGTGATAGGTATTCAGGAAACATTTCTTGTACTAAATGAGTGAATGACCCAAAGGGATCTGATAAATTTTGCAGAAAATGGTTAAGTGATCCAGAGAGTTTGGTGGGGATGGGGAGAAGAGCTCATTAGCACACTTGATGCTGGCAAATATTTGGCAAAATGGTGATTTTTTTTTAAACAACCTTGGGAGTTTGACACTTTTTTGATTTTGAATATGGAGTTTTTAAGTTCTTACTTGATGCTTTGTAAATTAGGATGGGACAAAAGTGTCAACTGGAATTGATTTAATTAATTGGGGGAACAAAACACAATCAGAAAAATCTGTTACTTGGACTCATTAAATGACACACATGAAGAACTGAAAGCCCCGTGAGCTTTTGGCAACTTCCTCCAGGACAGATTGTTTTCCCCTTGAATTAAACAAATGTAAATGTTTGTAAAATTCTTGAGACAATATGGTGACCACATGAATAAAGTCAGTAACAGCATTCTTTTTATAGGTTGTGGTACTCTGTTAACGAGATATTTATGGTGTCAGTGCCATATTCGTTACAGAACATTTAATATCCACCTGGACATTGCATCATGTAACCCCTGGAATATGTAAATATTTCTCACCAGCATTACCAATAGCTCATAAGGCAGCAATACCTTGTAATTTCTTTTTTCATTTTATAAGAAAATCATATATATTTGTCATCATATGTACATTTTTCACATGCACCTCACTTGTCCCACATTTATATTAGCCTTCTGTGCCCTAGTAATCATTATAACAAAGACAGAGTCTCCATCAATGACCCAGATATGCAAGGAATATCATTTTATTTTTCTATATATTGCCTTGGTTACCATTTTGAGTCTTCTTTCCACAAGGGTGGAAGAAGCTTAATCTCCACCAATTTAGGATCTTCCCTCTTTCCCCAGGGTTGCTGCTAAATTCTAAGAATGAGAGTTATACAGTGTCAAGGCCATAAGAGGAGGTTCATCTGCTCCCACATTGCCTCCTGTCCACATAGCAGATGCTGTGAGTGTCTCCTCCCTAACTGTCCAGGCTTCTCTGGGAAGAGTGGTTCATCAGTGAAGAGAAGTCCTCCTGAGAAGGATCCAAGTGTGAGCTTTCAGCAGCTATATGGGAGCAGTAGCCAGGTAAGAGAACCTGCTTGCTAACTATCTGTTCAGATCACTGCTGCGCCAGCCTCTGCTTCTGCTCGTAAAGCATCTTCTGATCTGGCAGATGCTGTCCTGGTTCTGTGCCACTCTGGGTGCCAGGGGCGCTCCTCCTGGAGTGTGGTGAACCTGATGAAGCTGCTAAGACCCGGTTTGCTGAGACGACCCTTTCTGGAATCTTGCTTCTGCATCGGAACTCTGCCTAGCAAAGTTGGGGGAACCTTGCCTCATGGTCCCAAAACCCTATCTGGGGAAAGTGTCATCCCCTCTCCAGGGGTCAAGCTAGAGTTGGAGGTCATACAGGTCAAAGGAATGAACCTGCATCTTAGCGTTCACGGCACACCTTTGACACTTCTGACCTCTCCCGAAATTCTTTCCTAATTTCAGGGGCAAAAACCTTGTTCTGGAATATGTTTTCTCCTGAATTTGTTGTCTATACCATGCGTCTTTTCTCTTCCTTCATTGTCTTGGCCAGTGCTGTTCAATTGAGATACAATGTGAAGCCACGCATGTAATTTTCTAGTAGCTACGTTTTTTTCGAAGGAAACAAGTGAAATTAATACTAAGAGTATATTTTACTTAACCCAATAAAATATCATTTTGACATGTAATCAATTCTAAAACTTAATGGTGAAGTATTTTACATCCCTTTTTTGTACTAAGTCTTTAAAGTCCAGTGTGTAGTGTGTACATACAGCACACAGCCTGGCCACATTTCAGGCACTGAGTAGCCACTTAAGGCTGTTAGCTGCCATGCTAGTCAGCACAAGTCTATGCTGTGAGTCTTCCTTTCTATTTCTTTGTTGTCTGACTTTAGGAGTGCAATTTTTTAAATCTGCTTTTCTGTCAGTTCACTTATTCCCTGAGGCAGTGAACCCAGAACAGACAACTTCCCAAATGGGAAATGTGGCTCTGGGATAAAAAGAAACACTTCGAGAGGGATGGAGGAACAAAGAGTAGTAACTCGTAGATGTTATCCTGCCATTGTTTATTGATAAATTATTGATAATTTATTTATAGTAAACTTAACATTTATTACTTATTATATTTTACTATATTTTATTGTTACATTGATATAGTACATATTACTGTATATTAACTAGTAAACACTTACGTCATCCTATTATTTATTGAGTGCCTACTATGTGCACTTTATAAACCTTATTTCTAGGACTTTCATCAACCCTACACAGAAGGTATATTCAGATTTATCAACTGAAGACACAGGCTTATAGATGTTAAGTAACTTGAACATAGGGTTGATGGAGACAGCATTTCAAACCCAAATCTTCCTGGTGGCCCCCAAATCCTTTGTCTCTCCCACTGAGCCATATCAACTTCTTTCTCTTCTTGCTTGAGCTAGCTTTGTTTGTTTCTCCCCCACATCATGACTTTCGTAGAGCATGTAGGACTAAAGACTGCCTTCTGCCCCTTTGTGACTTTGGTTGAATTAACTCTCAGAGTCAACAACCAGCAAACCCAGCAAGCCACGGAGCAGCTGTCAGAATGGCTGGTTCCACCCATGCTTGCCCTGGCCTTTGCCACCATCTCAGAGCAGGGCCACCACTGCCTCCCATGTCAAGAGAACCTTCATTTCTGATAAATGACGGTGGTTGGGATTGAAAAATTCCTGTCCAGCCCTTGGCAGCAAGCTGCAGGTTCCCTGCCTCAAACTGACTGCCTACAGTTCACAGGCACAATTGGATGTGAGCACTGGGTTCTCAGCCATCACTCAGGGCGCAATAGAGACCTGACTTGGGGTTTTAATCCTGCCTTAATCTTTTCTATAATAATTTTCATTCTTTATCTGAAGACAGCTATTTCTTTCTATTCCAGTCTGTGCTACACAGATCGAGTTTTCTTATTTCCTTTTTTAGAGAGGGCAGTCCACCAAGTTCAAAGGGCTGCTTCAACTACTTGCTTTGCTTTTGTTTAACTCTTGGGTTAGTTTCCAGCATTTGGATTTGATTTTCTCCTTATTAACAATCTTGGGTTAGATCACTTTTTCATTTACATACTACTATATAAATGATTATTTGTATATCTTACTCATTTTTAGCAACTTAAGGGAAGAGATCTTATCTTAGCAACTTTGTTTTCCTTTTCTCAACACCTGTCATATAACATATAGTTATCTGGGGGAGGGTACAGCTCAGTGGTAGAGTGCATGCCTAGCATGCATGAAGTCCTGGGTTCAATCCCCACCCAGAACCTCCATTTAAAAAAAAAAGAAAGAAAAAACTAACTAAATAAACCTAATTACCTCCCCCTACAAAAAAAAAATCTATTCATATATCTTTATCTATATCTATATCTATACACACACACACACACACATACACATACATACATATATATAGTTATCAAGCCCCTCCCAGGGACAGGCCAGCCTCAGAAGATACAAAGAAAGACACAATTTGGTCCTTACCCCAAGGAGCTTAGAGTAGTGTTTCTTAAAATGGAATCAATTTTATAGGAAAAAGGGATTCCTTGGGCAAATAAATGTGAAAAACACGGTATTAAATTAACACGACCTTCACCCCTGAACACTGCAGGCTTTCTCAGAGACTTTAATATGCTAATGTACACTGTGAAGCTCCACAAGGGAGGATAAAATATGTAGTGTTTCCTGAAGTGTTTTGACCATAGAACTGTTTTTATGGGGTGTCATCTCATGGGACAAGTGTTTTATGAAACTTGCTTTAGGGAATGGTGGCTTAGAGACAGGGGGAGAGACATGGAAAAGCAATTGAAATAATATCAGCTGACGATTATGGAATTCTTACTCTGGGCCAGGCTCTGTGCAGATGCTGAGAAAAGGGAACCCTCCTGAGAGAGGGCAAGAGGACATCAGCAGGAGGGGGCTCTTAAGCTGCTGATTGAAAGATTGAGCAAAGACTTTATTATAGAGAGCTTTAAGACTGTTGAGAAAATGAGTTTAAAAGATATATCTGCATTCAATTTGATATATACTATAATCATAAATTGTAATGGCTTTTTTTGTTTCTATGTTCAGGATCCAATTTGTAAATAACTCAAAATGGAATTGTGCTAGTCTGAATAATGACCCCCAAGATGTCCATGTCCTAATCCCCGGAAGCCATAAATATGTTGTCTAATATGGCAGAAGGGACTTTGCAGGTGTGATTGAGTTAAGGATCTTGAGGTGGGAAGATTGTTCTGGATGATCCAGGTGAGCCCAGTATAACCACAAGTGTCCTTATACGAAGGAGACAGAAGATCAGAGAGACAAAAGTCAAAGTGAGCACAAAAAGCAGGGAAAGATTTGAAGAGGCTGCATGGCTGGCTTTGAGGATGGAGGAAGGAAGACACAAAAACAAGGGGTGTAGGCAGGTTCTGAAGCTGCAAAGGACAATGAAGTAGATTCTCCCCTATTTCAGACTTCTGACCTCCAGCACAGGAAGATAATTCATTTGCATTTTTAATCCACTAAGTTTGTGGTGTTTTGTTACAGCAGTTGTGTAGCAATAGCAAGCTAAGGCAGGAATATATTTTTTATTTATTTTTAAAACCATACCCTTAAAAATAAATAGCAACTCCAAATAGCTTTTGTTTGTGTTGAGTTAGAGCCACCAATATTTGCTGTGAGAAATTCAAACTAAGATTGTGTTAAATAATTATTAATGTGTTTAAAGTAGCAATAATAAGCTCATTCCATGTTAACAAAAACTACGTGGTTTTGTTTTTTTAAAACTATATTTTCCAAAAAAATTAGAAGAGTGGCATTATTTTACATTTTTGCAATTTTTTGAAATCACCAGCTTAAAGGAAGACAGCTGGGTTCTCCTAACTTCTTCCTTCAATCTGTGATAGTATCACATGTCGTGTAGCCTCTGGAAAACTCCGCTGTATACTCATGAGAGAATATGAATAAAAGGGCAAATAGTATCTTAGTATTATCATGAAAACAGTTTTGATCTCACAGACCCCCCTGCAAGACTCTTCAGTGGTCTCCAGACCACACGGTGAGGACCCTTGGTACAGAGAATTTCTATGTCTCAGGTGCTCTGTGCTGGATGGGCAGTCTTACTTAATCCTCACAACAGTTCCATACGGTAGGCACTAAAATTAACCCATTTTCCAGATGAGGACACTGAGATTTGGAAAAAGTAAATAGCTTGTCTCAGGCTACATAGTGATAGAGCCAGAATTCAAACCCAGGCAGCCTGACTCCACTGCCTGTGATGTTCCCCCACGTCTCCATGGTCCCCAACTATCCTGACATACTCTTAATGGGCATCATTAACCCATGTGCATAGGACTCGCTCCTTTCTGCCTTTTCCTCATCCAGCTTAGACCACATGCCAAGCGCTTCAGCCCTCTCATTACATTTTATTCGAATATTCACTTTTAAACTTAACAGTTTGTAGAATCATGAAGCTGGAAGGCAATTCAAAATCCTCCCCTCCTCCCCTCCCCTCCCCGCCGCCTTGTTCCTGTGGAGAAACTGTGGCCCAGAGGATAAATGCCACTTGTACATGATTAACACAGGTAGTTGCTAGCAAAGCCAGAATACGGACTCGGCTCCCCTGAGGATTGAACTGTGATTCTCCCATGATACCATGTTACGTTGGATCCCATCACTCAAGCAAAGATTTGTAAACAGAGTAGAAAAGCAGCAACTGTCCTCACCTAGCATTTCCACTTTGACAGCTGCCTTTCAGTGTCTGTTCCCCGAAAGGATAAGGACTGGTTGATCCAAGGAGGCACCTGTGCTCCCTCGCAGGGATGATGTCCGACTCCGTTACGAAAGTAACCTCAGTCCCCAATACCAAGTGGGCACTTAGTAAATACCTGTGGCATAAATAAGTAAATGGATCACTCCATCCCCTCCTGCCACCTCTGCTTATCTTTTGAAAGTCCCATCTGTTGGAACGTGAACAGTGTTGCACCCCTACTGATGGAGACCAGCTAGGAGTTTCCCACAGGCAAAGAGAGCCTTTGGGATTCCAGGCGGGAAAGCAGCCTCATGATTTGCCTTTTGTTTCCCTTTCAAATTCCTGCTCCAGACTGAGGCCTCCACCCTCCCTGCCAGAAAAGAGGGAGGGGAATTTTTTTTTTTTTTTTTTTTAAAGAAGAAGACGACGATAAAGTGCCTTTGTAATAGCTCACGCTTTATCTACGGCTTCCTCTGGAAGCCACCCATCCCTTCCCTTTAGATTGTAATAACTGGACGCTTTTTTAGTTTTTCTTATCAAGAGGGAAATAAGAAAAGAATTGCCTTTTCAAAGTCTTCAGAAGTCATCAGATTGCATCTCTGGGAGGGGAAAATGTTCAGACGCTCAGGGAGTTGGGCCCAAGGATGGTTTCCTCCTGGTTAAGGCACACCTGCTCCCCGAGAAGGCTCTGACTCCTGTGTCTGGGGACTGGGGGGTTTACCCAGCCCGGCGATGCAGCTGTTTGCTTTGGGAAAATAGCTGACACTGTAAATACTCCAAAGTATTGTGCCTGGTGTACAAAAATCTTGGTTCCAGAGCAAATACATAAATCTGACCCTGACAGGGGGCTCTTAGTGGGCCACATGTTTGAAAACTTTCAGTGTTTTCTTTATGAAAGTAGATTGCCTTGCCCTGTGGACTTAGGGGACCCTATTTTCTTTTTTCATTTCAAATCCACCGGCTCTCAGAAGAATTGAAAGCAAGCAGGTGACACCAGGTGCCTTGAGGACAATGAAAAACGGCTGCCAGACCCAAAAGCATTAGTCATTTGGGGAATTTTTCCTTCTTTTTCAAATGAGACCTTGTGGAATTAGATGCTCAGAGCAGTTATTCCAATTTAGATGGACCAGGTGGTTTCTTGGGTGACGTCCATAATGGGCCAAGTTCAGTGGGTACTGTCAGAAATCTGGTTTGTTTTGTGACAGAGGAGATAGGCTGGCAGATATCAGATTTCCCCCTCCCACCCACCCCACCCCCCAAAAATCAGTGAAGTTGTTGAATTATAATAAAATCTCTCTTCCCAGCCTTCCACCCATGTAGTCACAATCTTCACTGGAACTGCAGATTAAAAGAAGTCCTCTTGGTCCCAAGAAATACTCCAAACCAAAATTAGTGCTGAAATCAGTCAACCCTAAACCAAGGACCCAACAAATTACTCAAACATTTGCTGTTCTGACAGTGCTGTTCTTTATAGCCACCTCCCTTTGTTACTTTGATTTCTTCCCCCTCAAAAAAGAATGGTTAAAATTTATGGCGAGGAGAAATAACTGATTACGGCTGGCAAGTTAACTGAAGGGGCCAATTGTTCCATACGGCAAGAATCACGAGGCTAGGGAGCCATTCACCGGGAAAGACTGATGTGCGAAAGGGCAGAGTCTTGGTCCCTCCATTGTGTGGTAAAGAGTTTCATGTTTGGTTCCAAATTCCTAAAGGCAGCCTGGTGTGCAACCGGGCTGAGGCGTGGAGAGAGCAGGGGGAAGCTGGGTCTACGCCCCGCACACGGGCTCAGGGTCAACTTCCAGCAGACAGAGGTTTCCTGTTCACTTTTGTTAGCGTGGTCAGGACCTTTTGCATGATTGTCAAGACGGGAGAAGCAAAATGGCAGTTTTTGCCATTTTCACATGAAATCTGAATGGCCCCAGGCCTCCTTAGACTTTAGGAATAAGGTCCCAGAGACCCCTGGGACAGCCACACACATACCCCAGAGTGTTTCTAGGGACCCCAGGGGAGGCTCACATGTGCTTAAGCCAACTTTACTTTTTTCTTTCTTTCTTTTTTATCGAAGTATAGTCATTTTACAGCGTTTTGTTAATTTCTGGTGTACAGCATAGTGATTCAGTTATATACGTATATATTCCTTTTCATATTCTTTTTCATTATAGGCTATTAGAAAATATTGAGTATAGTTCCCTGTGCTGTATAGTAGGACCTTCTTGTTCATCTATTTTATATACAGTAGTTGGTATCTGCAAATCCTGAACTCCCAATTTATCCCCCTACCCCCTCTTACCTCTAGTAACCATGAGTTTGTTTTCTATGTCTGTGAGTCTGTTTCTGTTTTGTAAATAAGTTCATTTGTGTCATTTTTTTTAGATTCCACATATAAGTGGTATCATATGATATTTTTCTTTCTCATTCTGGCTTACTTCACTTAGTATGACAATCTCCAGGTTGATCCATGTTGCTGCAAATTGCATGATTTTATTGCCTTTTTTATGCCTGTCGTATTCCATTGTGTACATATACCTCAACTTCTTTATCCAGTCATCTGTCGATGGACATTTAGGTTGCTTCCACGTCTTGGCTATTGTAAATAGTGCTGCTGTTAAGCCAAATTTAACTGGATGCCGCTGCTCCAGGCGACTGCTGTGTGTTGCCAAAACGTCTCCGCCATCCCATACTAGACAAAAGAATCCGAGCCGCTACTGTCCCAGTGATCCAGACAGTTTCATCATCGTGTGAGGACTCCCATGAGGCCAGGGCAGAGCTGGATTCCACCCTGAAGTGGGGGCACATTCTGTCTCACATTTTGCCATGTGACCCTGAGCAATACATGGTGTGACCACGTTCCCAGAGCCCCCTCTTGAAAGCAACCACAACTTTTCCGTGTAAGTCTCCTCAAGGCTTGGAATGCCTCCGCAGGGTGGGGGAACGGACCCTGCCTTGTGTTGGCTGTCCCCCGCCTGCCTCCAGGTGCCTACTCACAAAACTTCCTTCTCAGTGAATTATTTCCCTGACATAGTCTATCAATGCGTGCAAATAATACACCAGAAGACCCTGACCCTTAAGTCAATGACATCCAACCAGATCCTGAACCTCAGTGAAGATCAGCGCATTACACACAGTAGGTCTAAGCGAGGCCTCAACTAAAAGACGTCCATTGTGTGTGAGTGGCTTGCTGTCTGACAGACTCCATTCTTCCTTTACCAGTCATTTGATGTGTTTATTGTATGTGTTACTGAGAATGAGAGAGTCATAGAATAAGAAAATGTTATACATAAGAGGGAGCCACAAGATGATCTAGTCCAGCCAACTGCGGGAAAGAGAAACCTCAAATCTTCTGTCTTCTGCATGGTCATAATAACAATAGCAACTCATCACTAGCAGGTGTCAATTGCTTTAGAGTTTACGAAGCATTTTACATACATTATTTCATTTAAATAACAAACTGAACCCAACCCTTTGGACCCCAAGTTGTTAAATAATAATGAAAGGAAACTTTCTATTTCCAAGTAGGGAAGCTTAAAAAAAACAACAACTTATTAAAAATAGCTCCAAAGGCAATTTGAACATCAAAGAGCTTTTTATGAAACAGCATTTTGATGAGTTAAGTGTAAATGAATCAGAGACATATGGATTCAATTGTATTTAAAATAAACAAGGCTTTAAAAATTAAGAGGCAAAGTAGTTTGAAAACACATCTGACTTCATCCAGTGTCTTACCACAGCAAGGGACTAGGGCTTTGTAAACTAGGGAGGTAAAAAAATGGTAATCTTGTTACCTGGAGTTCTTATCGTAGGTTCCAGACGGAGAAAAATGCTACAAACTAATTCCTAAATGCGTGGAGACCTGTAAGTTATTGGAAATTTCCCTTTAAATTATGAAATTATTGTATTAATACCAGATGACTAAAATCATGAATTAAGCTCTCCGCAGATTGATAAAAGCATAGAGTTTCTGTTTTTCTAATATGATTTTAACTCTTCTGTGGGATTGCTTTTAGGAGAAATATGCTCAGGTTTTAAAGATGTTTTCCAGGTTTATCTCTGTCTCTTTTTAAACATTCAAATATTTATTTTGAGACATCTCATGGTTTTTTTTTCTTCCAAGATTAATAGGCAGTCCACAGAATATGAAATTTTTGTTTCCAATTTATTTATCAAAAATTTTGGTTGTTGACTGAAGTCAAATATTTTAAGATACGCAACTTTAAAAATCTCCCTGGTTTGGGGATCCGTAGTTGTTTTCCAGTTATATAAGAATCCTTGGTCCAAGCCAGTAACCACAGCTGACAAAACCAAACTTTGTTAGTTTTGGTTTGCACAGGTGATTTCCTCTTGTCCTGAGAAATTTCTGCCTTACTAACAGCCCTTTATTTGCCTTTAGTGAACATTGCAGCCTGGCATCTTTTACAAATGCTCCTTATCTTAGGAGATCAGTTTTCCCCTCTCCAGCAGCAAACCTCTGGTTGCACCTGCAAAGATTCTTTTCCCCTCCCTTGGTGGTGAAATCCTCAAAGCACTTGCTGCCCTTGGTCCAGCCCTCGCTGCCAGTCCTGCTTGGTAGCGTCCCGATATTAATTTCTAGGAAAAGTTTTTGGCAATGTCTGGGTATCTGTGAGAAATTGGATTGAGACAGAGTTTCCTAGTACCAGTTATCCCCTGCCCCTCCGTATCATCCATCCTTAACTGGGTTCCGGAAAACCAGAGCAGCCTGAGGCAAATTGTCAAATTGTCAAAATTTGTTGGCATTCTTCCAGAATCTCATATTATTTCTACAATTTCTGTGCCCTGGTGCTCTTGTGGGGTGGACTGGAAAACATTGGACTTGGAGTCACACAGCTATGGGTTTGACACCCAGTTTATGATGGATTCGTTAAAAATTTGCCCCATAAAACATGTATTTTAAAATTTTCCAAGTCACTCCTCTTTGTTTTATGTTTAGGTGTCCTGGATTTAAAAGAAGATGTTCTGTCAAATAATTAGCTTGGATGTTGCCTATTTTGGGCACTGTATGGGTAAATGTCACCTTCGTGCTGTATTCTTGTCCTAGGACCTGACTTTCATCTGTACAGACAGACTGAGCTTTTCTCCCCATGCTTACATCTTTGCCCTCATGCCTCCTCTGCCCGGAATTTGTCCCCCCCTCATTGGCCTTAATCCCTACAGTCAAAAAGCCTATCTATCCTTCAGGCCCACCTTTCCAGGAGTCTCTTCCATGAAAGCATCTGCTCCAAAGGGGTCCCTCCCTCCCCTCCGTTGCTGTGCCCCCTCTGTGCCCTCCCACATGGTGTCATCGATTGTCAGTATTTGGTCTACATCTGTCTCATCTCCTCTTCTAAACCTGTTCTGTCCAGTGCGAGAGCCACCAGCCAGGTACAGCATCTTAATGTTAGGTAATTAAACTTAATACAATTTCAAATTCAGTTCCTTGATTACAGTAGCCACATTTCACGTGCTCAGTACCCACGTGTGACCAAGAGCCATCCCAGCTGACAGCGCAAGTAGGGAAGTTTTCCATCAAGTAGAAGGTTCTGCTGAACCACACAGTTCTAGAGTCAACAAGACGTAGGGCAGCATCTTCCTCCTCTGCCTCTTCTACAAACTCCCCCAACATCGGCCATACCTGCCACAGTGCCTGGTGTGTGAGGTTCCATCCACACCTGTCAACTTCCTGTCTTTTGTGGGGCCAGTTCAGCACCTCTAACAGAGCAACGATGGCAAAATCTTCTCATTGTTGCTCCTTGTACTAGCCTGAACACTTTATGAGGTAGGTGTCAGTAGTTTCATTTTACAAATGAAAGAAGCAAGTGATGTGGTCTGCCTCGGTCACAGGGGCAGTGGGTGATGAGAGCAGGATTGGAACCCTGGTGTTTCTGGCTCCAGTGCCCACGTGACTTAACCACTGTGGTCTGGAACAGGAATTCTCAGCCTCCACGGTATTGACAATCCTGATGACTTGAGGCTGGATGAGTCTTTGTTGGGGGCTGCCCTGTGCATCATAGGATGTTTAGCAGCATCCCTGGCCTTGATGCGCCACATGCCAGTAGCATTACCCACCTACCGACCGCCCGTGTGACAGCCATAAATATCTTCAGATGTGGCCAGATGTCCCCTGGAGGCAACCTCCTCGCCCATGGAGACCCAGGGCTCTCAGGTGGTCAGTTCAGGTTGGTCACATGGATGGAGAAATGCCTCAGCAAACATAGTGACTTCTTCCTCGCAGCAAGTGAGAAGCAAGTTTACACTCCTCCTCCAGGGGAAACCGAAAACTCATTCTTTGAATCCCCTGTGTAATCCACCGGGTCAGCTCCCCACCTGGGAAATATTCTGCGGCTGCTTCCTTTCATGCTGGGCAGAGATAGAGCCTGAGGTGGCTGACAGCCCGGGCGCCACAGCTCAGCAGGACTCAGGGCGGCGACACCCCCGTGCCCCATCCCACAAAGCCAGCTGGCCAGCTTTTCCTTGAGACCACCTGGTTTGGGCATACAGTCTCGGCAAACACCGTCTCTGTGGGAGGGGGCACAGTGGGGTGGAAGAGAGGTGGCGAGGAAGAAGAAAGCGAATATCTCAACAGACCTCAGATGAGAGAAAGCTGTTCTGAGCTGTTTGAGAGAACGCAGGGCCTACCTAGCCGACGGCTTTGAAACCAGAAGAAGCAAGCACCAGCTACTCGGGAATATTTGTGTCTTAATAAGAACCACAAGATGAAAAAGACAAATAAGAAAATCTTTTAAAAAGCCCCAGGGGTGTCTCCCTAAGGCAGCTGTGTCCCCACTGTGGGTTCAGCCCTGTCACACACCCGACTTTCCCAGCTTTCCTTTTGTTTGGTTTCCTTCTGAGTAGGGTGACTGCCAGCACTCCCTAAGAAAAACAGTTCTGTTTTTTTAGAATGTCTAAGGCTGCAGTCCCCTACTAGCCCTATGAGAAATGCTACAGTTTAAAAAGTGGGTCCCACAAGTTATGCTGCCTTGTCTTCCCTTTCTGGGGTTCCCAGTGTGCAATAGCACATGGCGGCTCTGAGAAGGCCTGCGGCAGAGACCTCCTGGCTAACTCGAGTGAGAGGTGATCATACCTACCCTGCAGGTGCTTGGGGAAGAAGCGAGATAGGACACTAGCAGGTCTGAAAGTATATTTAAATGTTGAGGGTATGAGTACAAGTATGTGGTCGAACCCACTAAGGCTGCGTTTTGCCGGGAAGCAGGAAAACTGAATTATGGAACCACTGGTTTCAGAACAAACTCCCAGGCTCAAATTTTTTTTTAAAAAGATTTTTCTCCAATGAGCATATACAGCTTTATTCTTTCAAAAATAATCTGTTTGAAGAGTTTTATTTTAGGTTCAGGATTTCAGATGTTCTCCATGTCTCTCCCAGGCGTCCAAGTCCTGACTCTAATTAAGGATGTTACACTCAGCTCTTAACGAGCAATAAAATCCAGAGAATGAGCAGTTATAGTTTATGAATAATGATCATCGTTAGGCTCAAGCGGGAACTGGCAGAACCTGTCCTGGAGCTGTTTCCTCCTCTTCCCTCCCCCCTTCCTTCGCTCTGTCTCAAGATTTCCAGGAGCGGCACCGAGGGGGCGGGGCGAGAGGCCCAGGTCACAGGGCTGGTGTGTGGGGAAGCTATCTGCCTTGGTGTAACAGAAACCCTTCACTCCTACCCCTGCCTGCTCTCAATAGAATGGCCACAGCCACAGCAACAAGAAGAACCAAAGTTTCTTTGTGCCCAGCATCGTTAGAAGTGCTTCCCTGACAGCCACTGTTAACATTTGATAGACCTCGGTCCAGACACCTTACGAGGTGCATATACTGATAGAAGAATGGCTGAATGGATGGCTGGATGGGCACTGTATCCATTACCTGTTGCTGCATAACAGATAACCACAGAGTATCAGTGGTATTCAAAAATGAGGATTTATTTCTCATTCACGCTTCTGTGCGTTAGCTGGGGAAGTTCTTCCAAGCCTGCAGGTCTATCTGCTGGTGTTGCTTCTTATATTTCATTTTGGTGCCCAGACTGGAGGGACAGTGGCTTCAAAGGTATGTTTCTCTCATGGTACTAGCAGAAGTACAAAAGAGCCAAGCCAAACCATGCGGACACATTTCAAGCCTTCACTTGTATCCCACTGGGCAAAGCAAGGCATGTGGCTAAATCCACAGTCAGGAATCAGAGATGTACCCTTTACTCACCCTGAGGGCCAAGGCAAAGGTATGGATATATAACTCTTTTTATAGGGGAGTGAATAATTGGGACAATAATCCATTTTATCTCGTAGGGATGGATGGGGAGACAGTCTGAGCATCTGATAGAATTCTACAAAAACATGAAATAACTATTCCATTCTATTTTTTAAATGAATGCATTCAGTTAAATGATACTTGAATTTAACAGAGGAAAAAAGAAACTGAACTAAAGGAACTGCTTATGTCAAGCAAATGTTTTTCTACCACAGGATATATTTGGTTTTTTTTTTTTAATGTCTTTAAAAGTTTTAGTAAACATGATTATTAAAAAGTAGTGCTTTTTCAAGAACAGTGATGCTATAGACGGAATGTTTGTGTCCCTTAGAATTCACATGTGGAAACCTGATCCCCAGTGTGATGGTGTTAGGAGGTGAGGCCTTTAGGAGACAATTAGGTCATGATGGTGGTGCCTTCATGGATGGAATTAGTATCCTCATAAAGGAGACCCCAGAGCGACCCTTCACCCCTTCCTCCATGTGAGGGTATTGAGAAGGAGACTGTCTGTGAACCAGGAAGCTGGTCCTCACCAGACACCAAATCTGTGATGCCTTGATCTTGGACTTCCCAGCCTCCAGAACTGTGAGAAACCAATTCCTGTTGCTCATAAGCCATTCAGTGTATGCTATCCTATTCTAGCAGCCTGAACAGAGTTTATATATTTCGGACATTAACTCGGATGAGGAGAGTAGACTTTTTTTTTATCTTCAGTAACCTCTAAGTGAATTATGAATATAGGCAACAAACCAGACAGTAGAATTGGCAGTACCTGTGACTTTATTACCTGCAGAAATTGTGTTTTTTGTATCACATTTCAGTTCTAGATGTCTTGAAATACTATTTTCACTTACCACAACTTCCAAGTTATAGTAGCTCTTATACCCTTAATAGCTCTTGCAATTTGATAAGTAATACAGTGTCTCTATATGTTTTTTAATACAAAATATTTACGTACATTTCCTAAAATCAGATTTATCAGTGTTTATGCTGATGATTTTTTGTCTGTCCTCGTATTTTTTAAACTTTTTTTATTAAGTTATAGTCATTTTACAATGTTGTGTCAATTTCCAGTGTAGAGCACAATTTTTCAGTTATACATGAATATACATATATTCATTGTCACATTTTTTTTGCTGTGAGCTACCACAAGGTCTTGTATATATTTCCCTGTGCTATACAGTATAATCTTGTTTATCTATTCTACATATGCTTGTCAGTATCTACAGATTTTGAACTCCCAGTCTATCCCTTCCCACCCCCCTCCCCCTTGGCAACCACAAGTTTGTATTCTATGTCTATGAGTCTGTTTCTGTTTTGTAGTTACATTCTTTTTTTTTTTTTCTTTTTCTTTTTAGATTCCACATATGAGCGATCTCATATGGTATTTTTCTTTCTTTTTCTGACTTCACTTAGAATTACATTCTCTAGGGACATTCATGTTGCTGCAAACAGTGTTATGTTGGTTTTTATGGGTGAATAATATTCCATTGTATAAATATACCACATCTTCTCTATCCAGTCATCTGTTGATGGACATTTAGGCTGTACCATGTCTTGGCTATTGTAAATGGTGCTGCTATGAACATTGGGATGCAGGTGTCTTTTTGAAGTAGGGTTCCTTCTGGATATATGTCCAGGAGCAGGATTTATCTATATCTATTTAAATATAATACTTTGAAACTGTATTTTCATATATTTGGTTTCCTTGGGAGTCCTATGTAATTTATTTTATCCATTTAAAAATATTTTTTCCAAGGTGGGAGGCTATAGCTCAGTGGTAGAGTATGTGCTTAGCATGCATAAGGTCCTGGGTTCAATTCCCAGTGCCTCCATTTAAATAAACAAATAAAAAATAACCTCCCCTCCCCCACAAAAATTTATTTTCCACAGGCTCTACCAGACTGCCTAGGAGGTCAAGACATACAAAAGATTAAGAACACCTCGTGGGCACTGTTATTACCCGTTTTCACCGACTGGGAGACTGAGGCACAGAAACCTCAGTAATTCACGCAAGGTCAAAGAGGTTAGAAGGAGCACAGATGGGATAGGAAGCCACATGATGGGGCTCCAAAGTGCATGCCCTTCACCAAGGCTGCGTGGCTCCTCCGTGAGATTCTGTGAAAGCTCCTCTATGAGACTCCAGGTGCCCCATGGTCATAAGTAATCTCAGCTGCGCACGCACGCTGCCCACAGCCGCCAGGTGTGCTCAGTTAAATCCTTATTGGCGTCTCCTTGTACCATCCTGCTGGTTCTGGCCTTCACCTCCTCTCCGAGTTCATCTCCTTCCTCTCTCTCCTTCTCTGTTTTCCAGCCACGCTGGTCTCCTTTCTCCGCCTCACAGCCTTTGAACTTGTCTTTTCCTTTCACTGGAATGCTAGTCCTTCTCTTCCTTCTCGTCCTGGGATCTCCGCTTTCCCGCCGCTGCGTCTCAGAGGGGCTTCTGGGATTAACTCATCACGGTAAGTTCTCTCTGTGTTTCTTTATATATTTTGTTTATTAATCCTTTCTTGGTTCTAGTTATTTCAAATATCGCCTCCCAGTTTGGGGCTTATCTTTTCATTTTCTTGAGAGAGTCATTCAGTGAGCAAAATTCTTAATTTTGAGTCAAGTGGATCAATCTTTTCCTTGATAGTCTGTGCTTTTTGTTTCTTGCTTAAGAAATCACTCCTCACCTCCAAGGTCATGGAGATATACTTTTGTATTTCTTCCTAAACGTTTTGAAGTTTTGCGTTTTACAGTGAAGCCCTTGATGCATCTGAAATTGACTTTGGTGAAAGCTGTGAAGTAAGGATTCAACTTTTTTTTTTTCCCATGTGGATAACTAGGTATCCTAACGTCGGTTACTGAGTTGTCTGATTTTCCCCTACTGATCCCAAATGGACTTTCTTTCCTCTGTTCTGTGAGCCAATCTCTGGGCGTCTACTACACTGCCTTGTTTAAGATAGCTTTATATATGTTATGGGAAGCTGCCTTTGTTAACTTTCTTCTTAAGGAGTGAGTTGTAAATTCTTCCTTTTCTATGTAAATTTCTAAATAGCCTGTCAAGTTCTACCAAAAAAACTCCCAAAACAAAAACAAAAACCCATTTTGAGATTTTCCTTACAATTACTTTAGTTTTTTAAAGTGGTTTTTTTGTTTTTTTTGTTTTTTTTTTTTTTTTGGTGGGAGGAAGTAATTAGGTTTATTTATGTATTTACTTTTTAGAGGAGGTACTGGGGAGTGAACCCAGAACCTCATGCACGCTAAGCATGTGCTCTGCCACTTTGAGCTATACCCCCCCAGCTACTTTATATCTGCACGTTAATTTGAGAAGAATTGACATCTTTAAACTGTTTCATCTTTCTGTCCATAAATGAGGATTAATTCTGCTTTTATTTGGATCATTCAGTGCTTTTATCCGGATCATTCAGTCAAATGCTTTCGATTTATAATTTTCTCTATCAGATCTTACGCCTATTTCATTATATTTCTTTATAAAATAGATAACCTTGCTATTGTAACAGAATCTTATTTAAATTTTCTGTTTATTGCTAGTGCAGAGAAATGTCACCAATTGTGTATAGATAATATATATTCCACAAACTTGCTGAATTCTCTTATCTAGTTATTTATGGACTATATGGGTTTGTTTTCTATATAGACACATGTATCACCTGAAGATAATGAGAGTTTGGTTTATTCCTTTCTAATATTTATACATGTATTTACTTTCCTTTTTTTGCTGCATAAGCTCGAACCTCCAAAACAATGTGGAAGAAAACAATTAAAATTCTTTTCTTGATTCTGATTTCAAACGAAGGGTGTTTAGCATTTCAACATTGAGTCTGCTGTTTGGTTAAAGGCTTTTTGTAGATACCGGTATTTTTTTTTCAATTGAGAAAGTTTCTTTCTCTTCTTAATTTAACCTTGAATTTTTACCAGTAGTATCTGTTGAATTTTATGTAATTTTTCTCCTCATCTGAGTTAATTTACTTCCTTTATTTTGTTAATGCAGTGAATTAATAGATTTTCCAAAGTTAAACCAACCTTGCTGTACTGAAATGAGCCTTTCTGGGTTATGACGTGTTCTCTTTATACAATGATAGATTTTTATCTCCTTTAATTTTGCTTAGAACTTTCTGTTTATGATCCTCAGTGCATTTGGGCTATTATTGTCTTCTCTCATACTGTTTATGTTTAGTTTTAGTGTCCAGGTTTTACTAGCCTCATAAAAATGAGTTATGGAGTAGTCTCTCATTTTCTATTTTCGAGGAGATTATGTATGATTGGATTTGTCTGTTCTGTTAAATTTGTATGTGAAAGAATGAATGAAGTTCAGCAAGCTGGGTGACTAGTACATAGTGGTAAAGAGCAGGCAGGTCCTTGGAGGAGGTATTTACTGCACACCTTACATTTGAGAGGAAGGAGCAGGAGGCTGCACCCAGCTGATGCATTTAGTGGAAACTGAAGGAAAGTCCAGGTAGTGCATAGAGTTGCCAAATGGAGGGAACCTGTGGTCCTGCTCTCAAGCTGTCAGATCACCTCATGTTTCACAGTGGAGTGAGGGGAAAGGGTTTTACAGGCAAAGATTGTCTAAAAATACGCAATCTTTATGCAGTCTACATATTACAAGTTTGATGAATGTTGTGAAGCATTTTCAGCTCATTTTGTCTTCTAAAAGCTTGATGCACTAATTTAGGTCCGTGAAGGGCTGGATGCCCCAAGGAAATTGTGTGCGATATGAGAACATAATATTCACAATACTGTTTACCCTTTGACCACTCTGCTCCCAGTTTCTGCTCCAACAGGTTTTATTTATCCTAAGATTAAAGCAGCTCACCAGTGGACATATAGTACTGCTTTATGGTGAAATGCAAACATGTAAGCCAGACCCAGTGGATTCTGTCACCTTTGAAAAATGATTCATTCTTTTGTCGGCTTTGTTTTTCACTCATGGGAAACCTGATAACATTTCAGAGCCTGAAATCCTTCCCTAAGCTAAAATAACCTGTTGAAAGTAAGTTTAAACCAAGTCTAAGGTAGAAGAGCAAAGTTTTTGAATTTGGAAACATGTCTGATCATACTACTGCAATAAAAACAAGACACTGTAATTGGATTTCACTGAGTCACAATTTACCCTGAAATTGACTAACTGCACTGCGTTAGAGAAATCTAAGACTTGTAAATACACTGATTAATAGGTCTGCTCTAGACTCTGTACCGTCACTAATCAGTGATAGTGCTTCTCCACTGGGCCTCAGAATCCTTCTCAACACAGAGCAACAGGAGAAGCTTAAATGCCACTTCTGGTTCTCAGTGAATAAAGACATCACTACCATTTGCCATTTTTGCCAGCCAAGCTCATGCTAAACTCATCCCCTTAGTGCAGATTCTGGATTTGGTATTAGTTACCTTATATTGGCAGTTCAGGGCTGTATCTCAGAAAAGCTTGGTTGCTTTTTATGTCTCTTTTTCACAGATAATCTATTTTTCATTTATTCTGCCTCTGTCCTACCATAACTGATTTCCTTCTCTCTCTTAATAGTAGTTCAAAAACAAAAATAATATCCTTTACAAAAACAAGGAGAGTCCTAACAGCAGAAGGACACACAGTCAGATAAACGAAATTGCCTTATTTTCCATAAAATGAAGTTAGTAGCTCTGGTCCCTGTTGAACATAGTGGAAGGAGATAAGCTCTGTATATCAGCAGTGGAAGTTGTGTGATAACAACCAGCAAGTGATTTTTCCACAGTGAAGAGATTTTCCATCAGATTTCACTTGACCTTGAACACTATGTTAGCCATGAATAATTAATGGTACTTATTACAGTAAAGTCCCATTTAACTGACATTATCAGGGAATTAGATGCCTTAAATGAGTGAGTTGGCCAGATACTAAGACTGGCTCCCTTTATGGGCTGAAAAAAAAATCTTGATTATAACCATTTCTGGTGCTTGCTTTTCTAAAATGTGTGGCAGTATTTTGCGATTTATCAACATTCAGTGAAACATAAACATTTATGTATTTAATAAATAGTTATCAAAGCCTCATCTGTGCCAGGCACTATGCCAGGTGCAGGCAATAGAACAGTGAATGGGACACTGCCTGTCCCTATAAAACCTCTGTTCTGGTGGAGAAGAGAGAAAAACAGGGAATCACACCAAAGTGCTAGGATCATAGAAATCAAGACCATTGTGAACTTCGTTGAGCTGAGTAGCAAAACAGTTGAATTCAAAGTTGGCTGAATTCTCCAGAACTGTTTGCCTCTTTGCTCAATGGCCTCTGATCTCTGTGTCTTGAGTTCTTGTGATGGATCGTGGTAATTTTTGTACTTCCTCCCTTAATTTCAGCTGCCGTCTCTTGCTGCTTGCTAAGTGTGTGGTGCTGCCCCTACTATTTTTCTGTGAATAATGTACTAAAGTGATTAAATTAAAACTGACAGATAGATGATATATTAGTTATCCATGGCTGCATAACAAGTAACCCCAAAACTTACCAGCTTAAGAGAACACACATGTATTATCCCACGGTTTCTGTGGGTTGGGAATCCAGCATGCTTAGCTGGATCCTCTCCTTCAGGGTACCTGGCACACCTGTATGTAATCAAGGTGTCGACCAACACTGGGGTCTCTTCTGAAGGCAGGATTCCATTCCTCAAGGGCTATTGGGCTAAGATCCTCAGTTCTCTGCTGGCTATTGTCTACAGGCCACCCTCAGTTTCTTGCTACAGTTCCTTCCAACAAGGCGGCTCTCTTGCTTCATCAAAGCCAATAAGAGAGCATCTTCTAGCAAGATGGAAGCACAGTCTTCAGTCACCTAATCATTGAGGTGACATTCCATCACCTTTGCTGCTTTGCTGTATTCTGTTGGTTCCAAGCAAGTCACCAGGTCCTGCCTACTTTCAAGGGGAAGAATACCAGGAGAGGGGATCCCTGGGGGCCTGCACAGAGGTGGCTCACCCCACACACCAAGCATATCATTATCTTTCTTCCAGAGGCCATAGAAGCACCATCAATCAATCATGTCTCGCTCTCCCACTGAACCCAGAAAAAGCTTCAAAATCTTTCCTAGTAGAGGACTCCAAGAGGCCTATTTCCAATCGGTTGGTGAGATAAAGCCAACTTGTCTTCTCTTATTTATCAGCAACCATTCCAAGTAATTGCTATGGAGGAAATACTTAGGCTGAGAATCTAGACAGAAACAGGGAACTGTATTTGGAAGCAGAACTGCAACATGGCGTGATGGCCATTGTCTGAAAAGTCAGTGAAGAGGAAGCACAGCTGGGGGCAGAAATTGACTGACAGTGTTAGAGACAAGTACTTCACAGAAAGGACCAAGAATCAAGAAATGCACATCCCAGTGTGCAAGAGCCCAGATGAGATCAGACCATATTATGATTAGACATGCACTAGAAGAATCCAGTCCTGACCAGGACAGAGGTTATTCCTTTGACTACACTGAAGAAGAGTAGTTTTACTTATTTATTTATCATCATTTTAATCAATGAGATGAGAACATCAGATGCCATGACCTGTCCTTTGTTGGGGGAGGTGATTAGGCTTGCTTATTTATTTTATTTTTGGAGGAGGTACTGGGGATTGAACCCAGGACCTTGCATATGCTAATCCTGCACTCTATCTCTTGAGCTATAGCCTCCCCCAGATGCTGTGACATGTCCTTTGTCTCAGATTTGGGGATGTCCTGCTAATGTCTGTAGCAGAGTTTCTCACCTTTTCTTTACCTACCCTCTCTTCGCATAAACATAAAAATCTCCTTACTCATGTGCAAAGGAACTTCTCCACTCCTTCTTCTTGAAGAATCACTCATGGGTTGGGGAGGGACAAAATAGGAATTGGGAATTAACAGATACACATTACTAAATATAAAATAAGTAAATAACAAGGATCTACTGTATGGCACAGGGAACCATATTCAGTATCTTGTAACAACCTATAATGGAAAAGAATATGAAAAAGAATATATATATGTATAACTGAATCACTTTGCTGTACACCTGAAACTCTAGAAATCACCTATACTTCATTTTTCAAAAAAAAAAGATGTTAAAAAAATCTCATGTCTCTGCATATTTTATTCCTACCACACCGTAGTACCTTCTCACTTTTAATCCTTTTGTATGTGTCCACACCAGCTTAGGTCTCCTAAAGGCTTCATCTTTGTCCACAGGGCTTCTTGAAAAAAATAAAAATAGTGATCCTTAAACTGGGGGGATTGCAGTCCCCCAGAAGAATAAGATATTTTAATGATTTATTTTAAAATAATTTCAAACTTTCAGAAAAAACTTCAGTAACAGCTCAAGTTCCTGCATGCTTCTCACTCAGATTCCTCACGTTTGTTTTCCAGAGCCATAAAAATAGTCAACTTTTTGGGCACTCTCCCATGTAGTCATAGTACAACCATGAAAGAATAATGCTTTAATCCACAGACTTCTTTTGCATTTCAGCCATTATCCCAATAATGTCCTTTACAGATCCAGATCCAGTCATGATCACGTGCTGCATTTAGCTTTCAAATCTCTGACTTCCTCCCACTTGGGACAGTTCCTCAGTATCCCCTTACCTTCTGTGTCTGGACATTTTTTAAGAGTACAGGCCAATTACTCTGTAGAACATCCCTCAGTTTGAGTTTGTCTAAATGTCCCCCCAAGATGAGATTCAGGGTATACTTTTCAGGTGGAAATATCAGAGAAATGATGCTGTGTTTTTCTCAGTGCATCCTACCAGTAGGGACCCCTGTTTGTCCATGTACAGTGTTTGCCAGTTTCTCTACTCTGATTTTATAAGTCTTTTGTATTTAGTGATAATTGATGTTTTTTAGGGGAATACTTTGTGAGACTCTGTGACTGTCCTTTTCCTCATCAGACTTTCCCCCACCAGTTCTAGCCTCCGCTGATGATTCTTGCCTGAATCTGGAATTTCTCTGATACTTGCCACAAAGATTTTTAAGGACGACCTTGCATGAATGGTTTTAAAGGAATAATTTCCAGGTTGTCAGCTCCTCTCTAGATGCCTCTGAAACTGCTGTGTCTGAGAATGTATGTGTGACATGCTGGTTCCCCTTCCAGAGCCTCACTCAAACTGCAAACTCCTGGGGACACCTCGTGCAGGACCACCAGACACAAAGTGAAGAATGCACCTAGGCTTGTACCAGGGGCCCCAGGTCCCATCTCTCACTCCCTTTTTCCCCTTTTACAAAAGAAAGGCCCACCTCTCACCCATCTGAACCTTACTGTGGTGCATTCCCCCAGGGTAAAAAAAATCCAAGACTCCAAACAAAGGAGTGATTCAAAATCTAGCTGTTAGTGTTGAGAAAGTGAGTAATTCTAATGATTGGGTTACAAATCCTTCTCAGTTCTTTGCTTTCAACAAAATTGAAGAAAGATCTGATGGAGTTGTCAGTTAGTAGATCATTAAGAATAATTTTTGATGATAGATCGCCATATAATTTTTGGCAAATGACTTGGAAGAGTTTAAAGAATTGAGTGATGTTGCTATAACAGAACTCTTTCCATTCCTACCCACTTAAGTGAACAGAGTTTTTCAGTCCTTACAATTATGATTAAGAGGAAAATAAAAGGAATTAAATTGATGCTGAATCCTGTCTCACTTGGACAATAAGAAATATTCAAGAGTTAATAGGAAGGAAAAGCTCATTCCATCTTATTTAATTAAGATAGACGCTTGCATTAAAATTTGACTTCTGTTTTGTAATCATTTACCAAAGTTTATAACATATTTGGTGTTTTGACCGATTCAGTACAAAAATTCTAATAATAACACAGATGAAATTGTTTAACACTTAGAGCACCAGATTCACAGAAGATACGAAGATTTTACATTTCAACTTGGTTCAAAATCTTGAGACAGAAAACTGATGGAGTGATTAATAAAAAAGTCTTTTAAGCATTAAAATATATTACATTATAGTAAATTCTGTGCAGGGACTGGAATGGAATCAGAAAAGGAACAATGTGTGAAACCCCTGTGATATTTAGCTTTGCCTGATGAATTTTAAAATGAATAAGTTGTTTTCTGTACCTGTGAGTCTGTTGCTGTTTGGTATAAATTCACTTGTATTATTTTTTAGATTCCACGTAGGAGTGATATCATGTGATACTTGTCTTTCTCTGCCTGACTGACTTCACTAAGTGTAATATTCTCTAGGTCCCTCCATGTTGCTATAAATGGCAATATTTCATTCTTTCTTACAGCTGAGTAGTACTCCATTCTTACAGAAAACAAATTTATGGTTACAAAAGGGAGAGAGAGAGATGGGTAGGGACAAATTAGGAGGATGGAATTAACAAACTCCTATACATGAAATAGATAAGTAACAAGGATTTCCTATGTAACGCGGGGAAATATATTCAGTATCTTATAATAACCTCTAATGGAAAATAATCCAAAAAAAATATATATGTATGTATAACTAAATCACTTTGCTGTACACCCCAAACTAACACAGTGTTGTAAATCAACTATACTCCAATTTAAAAAAAAAAGTGAAAAAAACAATTTTATTTTTACCAGCATCAGCATTTAAAGTACGCTAGGAAGTACAGGACTGTTTAACCCCTTATGATGACATATTTTGTCTCTCACTTTTAATATGTGAGGGGAAAATAATTTTCAAAGACATTTTAAGGGTCACATGAGCAACAAGAATATTGCTTAGAAAGACACTTTCCCTCTGCATGTGTTACAGAATTTCTTTGGGGCTTTACCTCCTGTTTTCTACCTTTAACTTCTCATCTAGGGTTTGTCTCCACCTTCCTTCATGAGCCCTCCTCACCCATCACACCCAATTCCTACCCCTGTCCCAGTGGGGCATCACCCCCAGGTCAAAGACCAGCCTTGCCCATGGACCGGAAAGGATCATCTTCTCAAATTAAAGATTATCCATTTGGGTATTATATTTATTATACCTAGATTCCTAGAACACGTGGTCCCTTTCTGAGTATAGTCAAGATCTCATGTCCAAAGAGGAAAAAACGTGTCCCTGTGGCAAGTCCCCCTTGTCAAGATGCTGTTTGAATGAGGGCCACCTTGCCCGGATTATGTGTACCGTATCAGGCCCATCTGCTGTGGGTAAAACACAACACAGTCAGAGAAAAGAGGAAAACTGATGGCCATTCCTAAATTGCCGGATCCTTGTTAAAATGTGGACTCCTGGACTTTGACAAGATCACCTGATTTGGCGGGTGTGGGGTAAGGCACAGGGCACCTTGTTGCGGTTTGTCCCTGTACCATACCTTGAGGATCGCTGCCTTAGAGCACAGTCCTTAATCCTGATGTAGGCTTCTCACATCCATCTTTTTGTTTCTATCCAGGTACTCAGTGTTCCAAAGAGTTCAAATGGATCAGCAAATCAGCCAAGGGTAAGTGAGCTGTTCGTGTACAAATTTTGATTTCTACAGTTTATTCCAGCCTGATTATTTTATCTCAAATGACTCTGCCTATTATATTTAAAATACTACTTCTAATTGGAAGTACAGTCAAGTGCATACATGATATCAATAGTTGTTCAAGTTGTTTAAGTTTAATTTAATTTAGAATATTGATGCTCCGAAAGACATACATGGATAGGGAAAATAAATTTATAGGAAAAGAGATGTAAATGGTGAACAGATTTTAATTGACTTTCTCTAATGAAGTTATAGAAGTATTATGCAGTAACATTGTAATTATATTGATGAAAATCCACGGGGAGAGGTGGTAAAACGCACATGAACGGGGTCGGGACCGTGACTCGTTCATCCTCGCACTATTAACGTGTCCGTACCTGTACGCAGTGTTCTAAAATTCTATACTCCTTTAGCTGATAATGTTACCTCTGTCAGCCTACTTTGAGGAAATGCAAGATTGCAAAATCTGTTCATTGTAGAATTGTATATTAATTATAGAATGATAGTGGCAGTAAGCAGAAGCAGCTGGCACAAGGGCTTGGCATAGTATCCACTTCTGTAAAACATTGTTGTCAAAACACATTTAATGTTTTTTGTTTGTTTTGTTTTTTATTGAGGTATATATTGAGCTGATGTACAAAGCACATTTAATGTTAGGAGATAATGTTCAGGATAGAATGCTACATGGATCCCAGGTTTGTGTGTGTGTGTGTGTGAGAGAGAGAGAGAGAGAGACAGACAAGACAGAGAGACCAAGACAGAGAGAAAGAAGAACGGCAAAGGGAAGGAATCTAAAACACACATACAGTAAGTAGGAAAAAATTAGACAACCGTGATGGTGACACTAAAGATAATTTTTTATTTTCTTGTTTACATTTTCTTTAGCTTTTAAATTCTTTGCAATGCATACATCAGTTTTATAATCCAAAACAGTATTGCTTTCAAAGCCATATTAAATGGGTATTCCAACTTCTGAACTGCTGGTTTTGAGGAAACCAGTGTATTTGCAGAGTGCCAGAGAACCAGTCTGTTCCCCTGGTCCCCAGCCTGTGGGCAGGTGGCACCTTGACAGAGAGTTAGACCTACAGGCTGATGCATCTCTCTCCATCTCTCCATCTGTCTTTCACACATACACACACACTCGGAGGATATTCTAGCATGTCCCTCGAGAGCCTGCTTCTTTTCCTTTACCCTGAATGATTTAAATGGAGCTGAAGGAAGCTATTCTTTACCATGAGTTGATATTAAAGGGTCAGGAGAACCATGCAGTGAGTTTCTTTCATTTATCAGTATTACCATGATTAAATGTCCTCTCTTGCATTATTCATTCATTCAGCAAATAGTTTTAAGTGCCTGTTAGACACTCAGATAGTCACTTGAACGGAGACGAAGATGTATTCATGTATCCATCTGTTGAGTCAGTCAGTAAATAGTATTTCCTACAGTACTCACCCGGTGTGTGATGGAAGCTGCTCTAGACACTGCCAATACCGTGGGAAATCAGACAGATATGGAGCCCACCCTCAAAGAGCTCAAGGCCCAGTAGGAGAGAGAGAAAAGTCAACAAGGAAATAAAAATAATCACCATTCGCAGTACTGCCTGGGGAGAGTGCCCAGTGTTGCAGCAGAGACTAGCAGTGGTACCGCGTAGTTGAGGTGGTCCCGGAGGGCCTCTCTGAGCAGAGGACTCAGGTGTGAGCGGAACAAGAAGAAACCAGCCAGAGAGGGTTGAGTTCCAGGTGGGGAAGGAGGGCAAATTCCAAACTGAGACAAGAGAGAATGCGAGAGCCCTGGGAGTAGGGGGCGTCTCCACGGGACGATCCTCAGCGGGCTCTGAGAAGAAGTGGGCAGCCTTTTGCCAGTGTCTTAAAGGTGAGGGTGGAGAGAGGAGGGGACAGGAGATGGTCCAGTGCACGGGTTGGCTGCATAGGACAATCCATTCTCTGTTGCTGAAGCATTAAGTGTGAAGCAGAGAGGTAGGGGAGCCAGGTAATGGCACACCTCGATTGTCGCGCTGTGGGACACAGGTGTGATCTAGTTGGTAGCGGGACTCCAACAAAGACTTTTAAGTGCAAGGCTGACTTGGGCTAATTGGTGTTTTAGGAAGATTGTTCTAGCACCTGGTAGAAAATTGATACCCAAGTGAGCATTGAATGTTAAATGGGAAAATAGACCTTCTTTCCTTCAGTCATTGAAAGTTAGTGAAGGGTTTTCAGTAGGAGAAGGACACTATCAGAGGCATGGTTTAGGCAGATTAATCTGTCGGCACAGTGTTAGATGAATTAAAGAGAAAGTGACAATCTCATTTGTCACCATCCCTCAGCAGAAATGTACTTTCACTGACTTTTTAAGTTTTAAGACAGAAGTACGTGTGAGTAATCTCTTGCTGTGTAACAGACTACCTTAAAACGTAGGGTTAAAACAACCCACGTTTATTATCGCACAGTTGGAGTGGCTCAGGAACCTGGGCGTGCGTTAATTGGATCTTCTGCTTCAAGGTCGCTCGCAAACTAGAATCAACATATCAGGCAGGATTGGGACTTCATCTGAAGGTTCAACTGGTAACTGATTGACTTCCACACTCGCTTCCATGGTTGTTGGCAGGATTCAGTTCATTGGGGTTGTTGGGCTTCAGTTGCTTGACATGTGGGTCTCTCCTGATGGCAGCTTGTTTCATGAAAATGAGCGAGTTTAGAAGGCAGTCTGCTAGCAAGATGGGTGTTAGACACATTTGTAACCTCATCGTGGAAGTGATGTCCCATCACCGTTGCCGCTTTTGTGGGTTAGAAGTGAGTCGCTAGGTCCAGGCCACTCTCTGGGGCAAGGGATCACACAAAGGCATCAATACACAGAGGTGGGATCACTGGGCACTGAGTTAGAAGGTGCCCACCAGGGGAGCTTAATGAGGATCGTTCCTGGGTGTGTTGCAAGTGAGGACAAGGTCTGGGGGGTTAAAGCCGGTATTGTTCCTCACCCGTGATCTAGTTGGGAAATCATCTTGCTCTCTCCTGGCCTGCCGATTACCGCCCTCATTACCATCACTGCCTGCCGTACCGCTGTCATGGTTTGTCCACTTTTCCTGATGACGAACGCTGCCCCTCTCGAAGTCAGAGCATCTGGGAGTATTTATATACAAGCTGTGTTGGGCTGACCCTCCCTGCCGGAGATGGATTGTTGTGTTGTGAGACGTCTCCTCGCGGGTGCTGTGGATGTCAGTGACATCAGCTGCCTGCAGGAAACAACTGTAAAAGTGAAGGTGAATTCTTAACTCCTCCCTCACTCTTGCAAACAGAGCAGGTCAAGGACTTGCCTCCACTCCTAGTAGGGCTTCATAAACCAGAGTGCCAGAGGAATGCCTTACTTACACAGGCAGCTCAGAAAATGGCTGCAGAAAGTTAGAGCTCCGAATCCAGGCTGTGTAAACTGCCGTTCCAAACCAAGGAGAAATTAGGCAAATGGAAATCACAAGAACTACTACTGTGTGTGTATACTGTGTGCCAGCCAGCGACGGGGTCAGAACCTGACCTCTGTGATCTCGTTTCAGTTCCCTGACTGGGCCAGGTTAATGCTGTTATCCCCATTTGACAGAGAAGGAGCCTGAGACCCAGAGGGTACAAAGCTCGCTCACACTCATAGCTACGCAGAAGAGTCCTGCGACTCAAACCCTGTCAGTCTGGTTCCCTGGGTTGTTTTTTTTTCCCCAAAACTATTTATTTGCTAATCTCTTGAGAAAGAAATATCCCATCCCCTGTTTCTTTCTTTCTTTCTTTTTTTTTTTTTTTGAAGTATAGTCAGTTTACATTGTTCTGTCAATTTCTGGTATACAGTGTATTGTTTTAGTCATACATATACATAGATATATTTCTTTTCATATTGGTTTCCCTGCATTCTTAAATTAGGAAACCAGAAATAAATTGTCTTTATGGGCAGTCATGTTTTGTCCTGAATTACAGAGAGTCCTCATCAGCCAAGGATAATTTGGGGAGGGGAAGGGGCACCGGCCTCACCTAGAATAAAATCAACCAAAAACAGAAATCAAAATGCGAGCACAAAGAATGTAGGGAAACCATTTTTATTAGAAAAAAATATATTTAAAAAAATAAAAGTAAAAATAAAGAAGGAAAGTTTACTTTAAAAAAAGTTCAATCAAGAGTCAGCAAATTTTTTCTGTAAAGGGTCAGATAGTAAGTATTTTTTGGCTTTGTGGGCAAAGAGATGTGTGCTGTAGCTACCCAAGGCTTCGACTGTGTATAAGCATGTCATGTGTACAAGCCGCCATGGGCAGTAAGTAAACAAATGGGCATTTTTGTGTTCCAGTATTTATTTACAAAAGCAAGTGGTGGGCCAGACTTAGCCCTTGAGCTCCAGTTTGTGGACCCTTGACTTAGGTCATAATTGTAATGTGTACTGAGTCTTAGAAAAAGCAAGAATCGTGTGGGTTTTTTTAAACATAATATTTCTGGTAAGATATATGCCAACATAATATAAATCATCCCTTCCTGTTTGACTTCAGTTTTATCCAAAAAATGTCCATTGTGTAAAACTAATTGAGGGCCTCTTCATTTTCTCAAGGTCTCTCCCGATCCCTGATAGCCAAATACTTATCTTTGGAAAACATTAAGACATTGTGCTTCCAGATTTTCTCTTCTTGGGGTATAAATTTGTCTAGCTCTGCCAGATCCCGATTTCTAGGTATCTTGACCAGTTCTCTAAAGTCTTTTCATCAACTTTGTGAAATCTTGTGCTAGTTGTGAGATTGGCTGTTCAGTCTCCAGTAGATTCTCACTGTGTTTGCCTGTTTGCTGGGTGGGCACCCAGAGGACAGCAAGAGAGGGAAACATACCGAGACCGCGACCTGATGAGCGAAGTAGATGCGAAGCAAGGAAAGATTTGAGTAGGAACTAACTTCAAAATCGTGTCATTGGTGGAAATTTTCCATCTTACTGCGATCTCGGCTTCCCTTCACAACTTGCTCCCTGCAGGTTCTCAAGTAATGAATGCTCAGATGATGAAGCCCTCCCCCACATGATTTACCCACCTTCCTTGTGCGTACCTCATTCTCTTGCATTCAGTTCTCTGTAACAGAACCATGTCGTTTCATTGCACTTTGCTTCATTGCACTTCGCAGTGACTGCGTTTTTTACAAATTCAAGGTTTATGGCAACACCATATTGAGCAAGTCTCTTGGCACAGTTTTTCCAACAGCATTTGCTAATTCCCGGTCTTGGTTTCACGTTTTGATTCTTGCCGTATTTCAAACTTTATCATTATTGTATTTGTTATGGTGGTTATGGTGTTCTGTGATCTTTGATGTTATTATTAGTGACTCACTGAAGGTTCGGAGGATGGTTAGCATTTTTTAGCAATAAAGTACCTTTTAATTAAGGTACCTGCATTTTTTAGACATACAGCTATTGCACACTTAGTAGAGTGCAGGATAGTGTAAGTACAACTTTCATATGCATTGGGAAACCAAAAAATCTGTGACTGCTTTATCGTGATGTTCATTTTATTGCGGTGGTCTGGAACCAAATCCACAATATCTCTGAGGTCTGCCTATACAGCTGCCGTTTTTTGAATATCTACTCTGTAAGATAAAACAGTCTTTCTACTTGTACAAATATCCTTCTTTATCTAAACTCTTACTAAGTTCAATAACCAAATGAATTGAGAGAAATTTTCTGATAAAATCCTCATTACCTAAAACTCAGGAGCTGAACAGCTTCAAAAAGCACAGTATCCCTTGCTTGTACAAATTCACTATTATTAGTCTCATAAGCTAGTTAATCTTAGGCTAGGAAGGAATACTTTCTGGTCTTTACTTTTCTAGCAACTTTGGAAAGAGTCTTTTACTGTCCCTACCTTATGGACGGCTATTCTGAGACCCTGAAACAGCATGTAACTTGCTTGAGGTCTCTTTGCCAGTCAGCAGTGAAGTGAGATTCAAAGTCAGGGCCCGCTGGCTCCAAAGTCCATGCTCCTTTTTCTACATGCCTTTTCCATATGGAATCGGCATTGTTGGAAAGCCCACTTGTCTGTCTACCACAGGATCAAAGATACACATTCGTAAGTTATTTAAATCACACTTGAATAATGCTGATTTTACGTTGTAAGTAGTAATGCTGCCATTTTTTTTTAAATCCTGCAATGTAAATCTAGTTGTTAAAAGAAATGCAGTGACAGCACAGTTTCTCTGTGTATTATGGCAGCGGTTCTCAGACTGGGGTCACAGAGCGGCAACACCAGTGTCACCTGGAAATGGGTTACAAATGCAGATCTCAAAGCCCACCCCTGACAAACTGAATCAGAAGCTCTGGGAATAGGGCCCATCAATCTGCACTGGAACAAACCCTCCAGGTGACTCTAATGCACGCTCCCAGCTGAGAACCACTGAATTACAGGATCAGCGACAGTAATCTCTGCAGATTCTTGAAATAAGAATTGGAACCCATGAGGGCCAGAAGTCCAGGTGACTGACTGTCCTAAAGCTCTGATTAATGCCCTTGGTTTCTTTCTCATCGTTCATTCATTCATCGAACAGATACTTACTGAGCTTCTACCCTGGATCAGATTAGAAGCCAGATGCTGGGGACAAGGTCAGGACGGCCCTAGTCTCCCTTGGGTTTACAGTCTGATGTGTGTGACAGACCAGAAAACAGTGATTTCTAAGACAGCATAGCCAGTGCCCCGCGAGGTCAACACAGGGTGCTGGGGGCAAGGGTCCACTCATCCAACCCTGCGAGTCAGGGAAGACTTCCAGAACAATCAACTCAAGAGGATAGGAGTCCAGAACTTTCCAAGGCAGAAGGTTGTGCTGTCTCTCCCTCCGGTCCCCAGGCTGCTTGAGGCAGCTTTAGATAGAGGAAGTGGGGAAGGGGGAGCCCTCAACCTGTTGCTTCCAACTTGTTGGAACGTTTATCTCTGACACGCATTAAAAACATATGGGAGGTCAAAGCTCCATGTGTTCGCTTGGTAGGGGAGCAGAAAATTGGAAAAGCAAATATGCATACCTCCCTGATCCCAACTGCTGGACTCTTATTACCAATTTACGTAATTTCCTGTGCTTATTTCAAAACAATCAGGAGGGCAGGAGGCACTGTGAGCACCATAACTAGGCCATTTAGACTAGCAGTTGCTGGCACATTCCCCTCTTTCTTGATTTAAAAAAAAAAAAATTCCAGTGGAATTTGAGGGGAAAGCATCTTTTGGGAAAGAAATGAATAGTCTCTTCTTAAGAGAAATCGGCGTCGATTCAGCAAGCTCTCCACGAAACAGATTCCCACTTACTCATCACAGATACTCTTGTGTGCCTACTCTGTGCCGACCCGGAGCCTGGTGCTGGGGATGTGACATGTGCAAGGAGGCACCTGACTTCTGGGAGATTAGGGGACAGGCTCGGTACAGGACATTGAAAAGGTGACACTTAATAAGTACATACCAGTACAAGAGAAGATTGTTAAAATGTTCAAGTATTTCCGTACTGACTGGTGAATGGTATAAGTTTTATTTTTCTGTAATCCGGAATATCCAGGGCCTAAACAGGACAGCTCCCACCTACTTATCCAGGACGGCCTCTGTCTCTGGGGACGGGGAGCATATAGCAACACAGTGGACTTCGGAGGTGTCGCTGTTGTCAGAGGTTCTCCTGACCACATGGGAAGCTCTGGTGTCCACATACATCTCCACCTGAATGTGCAGGTAGCACCCCTCCCCGCAACAGACTGTACCGGGTGCCGCACCACAACTGATTTAATGAGGAAGTTGTTGAAGATGTCAATACAGATTCCTATGTCCAGTCATGACCCAGACGGGACACACTTAGCTAGTGGCAGCAACATCTAAGAAAACATCATGCCAACTCTTTGTAAAATTCAGGTCACCTGCTATGTGATTTTAAAATAGGTTACACACTATTTGATTCCGTTGATACTACATTCTCCACTGGTGAGGTCTGAATTAGGTCTGCAGATTGCAGCACTACCAGCGTCCTAGCTTTGGTTTTTTTGTACTGGAGTTTTGTAAAATGTTACCATTGGAGGAAATTCTGTGAAAGGTGTATAGGGCTCCTCTGTTATTTTTGCTGCTTCCTATGAACGATAATTATTTCAAAATAGGTTTTAATAAGTAACTTGGAAATTGTTGTAGCAATTTACACTGCAACGTATCACGCAGTAAGCAGATTTGTTCAATGCATAGTTTAATTTATATAGAGAAAGAAAGTGTGCTATGGACTGAATTGTGTCCCCCTCAAAATGTTGAAGCCCTAAGGGTATTCAGAGAGAAGGCCCTTGGAAGGGCACTAGGCTGTGATGAGATGGTAAGGGTAGAGCCCCCATGATGGGATTAGTGCCCTTATAAGAAGAGACCAGAGAACTCAATTCTTGCTGCAGCAAGAAGGCAGCTGTCTCTGCAAGCCAGGAAGAGGGCTCTCACCAGAACACAACCATCCTGGCTCCCTGATCTTGGACTTCTAGCCTCCAGAACTGTGAGAAAATTAATTTCTGTTATTTAAGCCACCCAATATGCTATTTTGTTACAGCATCCCTAGCTGACTAAGACAGGGGGAGATTATTATTCATTCTTGCATCCATTTGTTCATTGATTCATTACCCAGCAATGATTGTAGATTTTGACTATCACCCCTGGTCTATGGGACATAAAACAACAGGTCCAGTAAGAGTCATGTTAGCCGCGGAGAGCTACCCTCCATGGGCAGAGCAGGACTCTCAGGAAAGATGAACAGACATTAGCCAGGTGAGATGGATAAGGAAGTGTGTGCCAGGCAGGGTGGGTCACAGCCCTGAAGGGAGACAAGGCACATGGAACAGAAGGAATCCAGCCCAGATGGAGCAGACGGTCGAGCAGAGGGTTGAGGGAGATGAGAAGAGGCCAAGAAGGTAGGCAGGCAGGGGCCAGATGGCCCAGGATTTATGACTCCCCGTCTTGATTTGCTTGGGACAGCCTCTGCGTTTATCTGTTGCCCGGGCATCATTTCCACCACACTCCCTTTCACTTTTGGAAATGTCCTTGTTTGGATGATAACTTAAATGGTCCCTCTGTGTCTGAGTCATGGTGAAAATTGCACCATATCCCGAGGATGATGGCCAATCCTTTGCAGAAGTTTTAGCCAGAGTGTTGGGGTCTCATTTTTATTTTAGAAAGACCTCTAAAAGACCGCTGGCTTCAGGAATTAGAGCTAATGCTAAAAGGAAAAATAAGCTGACCTAAGGGTATGTGCTTTATTCTTCACAAAGGGAGAGAAAAAAATCGGGGTGGGCAGAGGGCTGTCAGGGGCTTCAAAACCTAACAATCTTTGTGCTAAACTTCAAACCCATCACCTTAAGTTTGCAGTTAGAATGGCCTCACCCAACCACTGCATTGGTTTTGTTGTCTACTTACCACCCCCCAACCTCCCACCCCCATCTCCTAACTCCCCTCTTCTTCTGACCCTCCCACACCCACCCCCAGATAAAAATCTAGCCAACAAAGGACAGCCACAGAAGAGTGGGCACGAAGCAAACAGGGCTTTCCAGTGGGACCAGGTCCTTTACTGCCCTTGGATGCCTTCCTCTGTCTTCAGACCTGGAACTGAGGAACTGGCAGCCTTCAGTGCGGACACCCTTACAGCTCTGTCCATCACTACGCCTGAATTTCCCTCTGCAAGACAGCCAGGATCCAGTCTTTAGGATAAATGTACCAATGCTTGAAATGATCATTTTGAGCAGAGATTTCCTGCAGAGTTAAAAAAAAAAAATCAGACTTTCTCCCAGTTTCTTCTGTGCTGTCTAACACTACTTAGTGTGAGGGCCCCATCGGCTGTCTCGGAGAATGCTTTCCTCCCTGTGTTCCAGAACGTTCTAAAGATCAGTGAGATTTCTTGAAGAGATTCTTCTTTCACGCCGTTATGCTCTTAGCTCCATCCCCACCCTCATAATCTTTTTTTTAGAGATTTTATTTTTTTTTTTAATTTTTATTGAAGGGTAGTTGATTTACAGTGTTAGTTTCCAGTGTACAGCAGTGATTCAGTTTTACATATATGTACATATATATTTTATTTTCAGATTCTTTTCCATTATATGTTATTACAAGTAATTGAATGTAGTTTGCTGTGCTATACAGTAGGTCTTTGTTATTTGTCTGTTTTATATATAGTAGTGTGTATCTGTTAATCCCCAACCCATTGTCTTTTACTTACCCACCACAAGAGCTGTTATCTATTGGTGATTTTTTAAGTTCCCTTCAAATTGCTCTCTCTAACCATATTCACAAACCCTGTTCTTAAGAATTTCTTACAGTACAATATTCCTTATTATACCAAGCACTATAAAAAGGCAACATTGCAGGAAGGTAATAGCTCAGTGGTAGAGTGCGTGCTTAGCGTGCATGAGGTCCAGGGTTCAATCCCAAGTATCCCCCATTTTAAAAAAAGAAAATTAAAAATAAAAATAAATAAATAAACCTAATTACCTCCTCCCCCCTCAAAAAAAGAAAATTTTAAAAATAAAAAGGAAACATTACTAATTTTCCATCTTTAAGTCAGTTTTAAAATTAAATCTTTTTTTTTCCAAGTGTAAAACCAAAGTGGCTTCTGTCCCTTTAAGTCAGATCAATCATCCCCAACAGGGACTAGAGTTTGTATTGGCCCGAAGTTGAAAAGAGAATTATTTCCCGACCTTGCCAGGCAAAGAAAGCTTTCTGGTATTTGCTAGAGAAGGCAGTTTTGTTGTAAACTGACGTTTCTCAGATGCCCATCTTGGGAAGATTCGATGTGAGATCCAACATTTCTGGCAGCTGAAGCCCCGGCCCGACTGCCAGGCCCTGGGCAGAGATAAAAGAATGTGGATGAGCAGCAGGCAGATGGGAGCATAACAAGAAGCCTTTTTTCTGAGCCCCGTGAGATGGGCTGGGGAAGGGGTCAGGGAGGAAGGCAGTGGGAGGGGGCAGCCGCACTTCATGGTGAGGGAAGCAACAAAAAAGGCACTTTCTCTGCTTTTCATTGCAAGGGCCCGTTTCCCCTGTTTTCCAGCCCATTTTGAGCACCATTCATTGAGAGGCCCCTTTCTTCTCAAGTCTTTTATCCCAGGATGCTGAGAGCATTCCCGTGTCCTTCTTCCAAAGAGGATTCTCCCACACTCCCGCCCAGCCGCCCTCCGCCTGCCCTGAGCGGTCCACAGCTGCTGGGATCTGCTCTCTACCCGGCCTCGAAAACATTTTTGTGTTGCTGCTGCTTCTTCGATTCCTCAGATCTAGAATTTAAAAGTTTGAAAAGATTATCTCAAAAAGTAGGGACATATAAAGGGCTTTCCCCCCCCTTCTCTTTCTTCTGTTGTTCTTTGCAGAAAGAATACAGTAGAGTTGAGATAGGAAAAACTTGGTTCCATTCATTCTTCATTTATTTTCTCTTCTTTATATATTCCACATCTGAGAATTAGACTTATCTTTTTTTTTAATACCAAACATCAAAGGGGAACCCATTGAACACTTTCCTTTGCCATCAGGTGTTTAGAATTTCTGATACCCGAGATATGGATTTATGAAATTTGGGGTTGACAAACAAGTCCAGGGTGAGTAAAGG
Organism: Camelus dromedarius; assembly: GCF_036321535.1. Lineage (NCBI taxonomy): Eukaryota > Metazoa > Chordata > Mammalia > Artiodactyla > Camelidae > Camelus > Camelus dromedarius. The sequence continues at coordinate 20,345,214 of NC_087452.1, forward strand.
CAATATAAACTCCTGCCCTGCATCCAGCTGCCTAAATCCAACTCCCAGCTTTGCTGCCTCCCGGCTGTGTGACCTTGGGCAAGTTACTTCACCTTCCTGATTTCTCCATCAGTAAAACTGGGATCATAATAGCACACATTTCATAAAAGTGTTATGTGGATTAATTGGAGGTATAACCTACTAAATGCTCAAGAAATATTAAATTCTATGTTTATCAGATTACTATACCTTTGCTATTATTAATAGATACACATATATGAACTTACAGATTTCCTTCTGGGCAATGACTGATTACCCTTCATTTTTCTAACAATAATTTTTGAACAGACAGAAGGCTGGGTACCATTGCATCCAAGGCCAGTTCACATGGTCATTTTAGTGTTTGTCCCCACCTGCAGCCCTTTGGCAGGAAAAGGCCCCAGACAGCGAGGCTCGCGGGACAGAATTCTGGGGCAGTGGGTTTTGGGAATTGGTCACTTAAATAAATATAAGTCTCTGGATTATTTTTATTTTTTCTTTCAAAGAAATTTCCAGAGTAAAACTGGCTAGGAAGAAAATCCCAAAGCCCCTGTACATATTTCTATCATTGCGCTGAAGAATAGTTGCTGGCGGGGGGGGGGGGGTGGAATCCTGGTTCTTTTGCCCCTGGAGCCCTTCCCCCTTTCTTCAGGATCCCAAAGTCATTCAAGGTCAGGTGGGCCCCCTAGAAGGACCCCCATGATCCTCCACACCCAAATCTAAACACTCCTCCTGGGGGAAAATGGATTTTCTGAATCTCTGCCCATGAGTTTTCCAATGTCCCAATTTTATGCTTGTTATTATGACTTATAAAAGCTTACTGGGTTTGTTTTGAAGACAAGGGAAAAAATAACATTACGCTATTTTAAACGCCTGCAAATATTTCAAATATGACCCAAGGCAGTAAAAATGCCGTATTTCCCAAACCACAAACCCCACTCCTTGTTAAAATCCAATTGCCATCTGAGTGTGGGATGGAGAGTTAGGATGCCAAGCCCTGAGCATCACACATGCTGTCTTTCTTTGGGTGAAATACTGTCGTCTCCACCACTTCCATTTGTGCGATTCACAGCCGAAGTTCCTGAAGCTGCTAAAAAATTGTATTCTAAAGGTACAGTGTCTAGACCTGGTTACAGTTTGATTTGAAGGAACAGGGCTTGGTGGAGAAGGAAGAGGGAAAGCCCATCATTCCTGAGAGCTCTCTTTCAAGATGTTAGAGATGGAAGAGCGTAGGTCAGTGTAAAAGTGGCTCCCAGGTTTTTCTGGCTGTTTCCCTCTGGGGCTCAGAGCACAAGGACGGTTTCTGGTTCATTTTAGGGTGTGCCGCGCCAAACTCAGTGTCTGACATTGAGCGCCTTGCATGTTGAATGAATGATCTATTTAAAGAATGAGGCCTAAAAGGGAAACAAAGTTGGCATAACTCGCTTTATTTTTACTCTATGTAAGTGAGTGGACTGTTTTATGTTAACTGTATAGTTTAAAATTTAAACACAATATTTGTGCCTACATAAATAGTTGGAAAAGGTAAAATGTCATAACATTGGGTGTTTGTTATTAAAGTTGGAACTTGCCTTTGGATTATGACAACTTGATTTAAAACAAGGAATGGATTGTTCCTTACTCCACTTAGTCTAAATTTCAGTGTTTTGCAACATCAAGTCTTTCTTTGGGATATAAACAGATGGTGACAAAGGGTAGGTGCCTTGAGGAGAAATTACATCTGAGCATTGACGTTTCTGGGTGATTGAAGGTAGGGCAGAGGAAAGCTGACCCCAGACTCAGGATAGGGCAACTCTGACGGTGAACCCATCCAACCTCCAGTGTCCCAGAGAAAAACCAGCCACTTCTTTAGAAGTTCCAGCAGCGCAAGACTTGAACTTGACTAGGCCATTCTAGGGAACAGAGAGAACATTTTTCCCTGGACTTTTTTTTTTTTTTAATTGAGGTATAATGACATACAACATTATATTAGTTTCAAGTGTCCAACATAATGATTCACTATTTGTAGGTATTACAAAATAATCACTGCAGTAAGTCTAATTAACACCCACCACTATGCGTAGTTACAGGATTGTTTCTTCTTAAGGACTTTTAAGATCTACTTTCTTAAAAGGAACCCCTCCTACACTGTTGGTGGGAATGTAGTTTGGTACAGCCACTATGGAAAACAGTATAGAGATTCCTTAAAGAACTAAAAATAGACTTCCCATGTGATTCAGCAATCCCACTAATGGACATATATCTGGAGGGAACTCTAATTTGAAAAGATACACGCACTCTAATGTTCATAGCAGCACTATTATTTACAATAGCCAAGACATATAACCGGATAAAGAAGTGGTATATATGTATATGTATAAGTAGTATACACACACACACACAGCATCTCTAGTATCAGCCTCTGTGATTATTACAGGGCAGTAAGGTTTGGGGGTAACACAGGTTGTCCTCCACTCTGGGGGGCTTGGAATTCAAAGAAAGCCCCCACTGTGTTTGTGGGGTCACATTATTGACACTGTCTTGGGCCTCTGGTTCACAGGCTGCCTCTGCTCACTGCTTATCAGCCGATGTGGCTAAGGTGTGCTGTATCCTTAAAACTGAGAAAGTCCTATCGAGTGAAAACAAAAAACCAAATAACCCAAAAATTCAAAGGGAAGAGACTTTCACAAGAGTCAGACTGAGTTCAGATCCCCACCCACCACTTGCTGCCTATGTGGATTTAGGCAAGTCACTTGCTCTTTTGAGCCTCCCTCTATGGCCTCATATATAAAAATAGAACTAATAAGAGGACCTTCCCCAAGGAGCTGTCTTGAGGCTGGATGAGATCATCACGTAAAGCACTTGGCAAATGGCGAGGCGCACAGGAAGTCCTTGATGAAGTTTTACAACAAATCAATCAATGAGGTACGTTAAACTGAAATTCAGAGTCTACCCCAGGACTACTGGCAGTGGAATTTTCTGCAAAAGAAGTATGGCCAAGGGAGGCACCCAGCCTGTTTGCATCCGGGAGGTGGGGCTGATGGTGTTCTGTCAGCAATCAAAGCCCAAGAAAAAAAGCGCCCAGTGCAACCTGCCTGGGCTTCCTCTCCCAGCTCAGCTGGTTCCCAATTAACACCTTATTAGGCTGCACACCTGGGGTGTGAGTCTCCCCTCTACCAGCCAGCCTTTAACCCTGTCCTGGACTTCTCTGCCACGTGGGCAAAGCTGAGTAAGAGTTTCCTCGCTGGAGGGATGAAACTCAGGAAAGGGCCAGATTTGTGAACTTGAGAACACGTTGAGTCCCCCACATTTCCTTTGACGTGGACCTTTTGGCAGTCTGCCGAAGGCTGCCCACCCCTTCTCAGAATAAGGTTTTGCAACACATAAAACAAAGTACGTTGGATGATAAAAGATTTTATGAAGACACAGTGTTTACATTTAAAAGTTGTGACAAAATCCTACGTGAGCTTCTTTAGTGACACAGTGAGTAACATGATCAAGCAGCCAGTCTCACGACCACCAAAATTTTGAAGATGTGATGAGGGAAATGCTACTTCAGTGCCCCGCCACAACTGTGATAGGATCTGAAAAGACCTGCCACGTCTCCCGGTGGCAGAGTAGCAGGCACTGCCGTGTGGGTGTGGTTTACTGCCTATGTCCTAGCAAGAGGAAATGGTACATTGCAGTCAGAGCGGGTGGGAAATGAATACACAGGTTTTCCCACCCAGGTTCATCCACATTAGGCATCCCTGACCGAGGTGCTTCCAAACTTCCCTCCCTTTCAAGCCTTGGAACCAGGGCCGACCTGCCCATCAGACACAGTAGACACAATGCCTAAGGGCCGTGATTTTTTTTTTTTTTTTGAGGGCTCCTGAAAGTGATTTAGTTTTCATTTCTCTTAAAATCAGTAGGAAAAAAAATGTAATAAGAGTGGATGTGTGATGATGAATCCAGCCTGGATTCTCTTTATACAAATGCAGCCTTAAGGGTAATCTTTAATATATATATATTTTTTAAGGAGGAGGGGGCCTGCAGAAGCAGAAATGCCTAGAGCTCGTGGAAATCATAATGCAGCCCTTCCTGGAACTGGTAGTGTTTCTTTGGGACACCCTGTCCTTGAACCTCTAAGTTTAAAACAAGCCACCCCCGGGGAGATAAGTCATATCCTTGTTTTGGCAACCCTCTCATCCACCTGAATAGCGCCTGCTGGGGAGCTGTTTTTTCCCTGCTGGAGCTGTACGCATAGTCGCCAAAAAGGCTCATCTTTTCCCCTCTTCTGAGTAGGGCTGTCAAATTTTCCCGGTCTGCCTGGGACTTACCCAGTGAGCACTGAAAGTCCTGTGTCCCAGGAAACCCTTCAGTCCTGCGCAAACCAAGATTGCTTGTCACCCTGATTCCAAGGTTGACAGCCCCCAGGAAACTTCTGGCATAAGTGGGGTCCCCTTTGAGCCCCATCTTCAGAAGGAGGAAAATGCAAACCTAGAAAAATGATCAGCAGCACTGAGTTTTACCCCCTCTTCCACTCATGCACTAAGTGACTCCTCTTTCCATCCCAAAATAATTTGACTCCTTTAATACAAAAGAGTAAGAAAAATTAAAAGGCCAACAACCAGAGAAAGGAAAAAAAAAAATCTCCTCCACGTCCAACCTCAACCCCAGGCCTTCTTTGCAGAGGAGCCAGCATGAATGCTTTCTTATAGACCCCTTCCCCAAAGAGATTCTGAATCAGTCTCACACTGTTTGCTTAATCCCAAAGTCTATGCTTACAGCCACTTAGTAACCCAGCTCCACGGTGCACTGGTTGGTTGATGATGGGTGACTTCTCCGTACTTTAGTTTCTGCATCTATAAAACAGGGATTATTGGTAAACCTACCCGAAGAGATGGTCTGTGTGACCTGCTTAGGAAAGTGCTGAATGCTCTGTGAATGTTGTAATGACTGCCGGAGTAGTAGCAATGTAGTCGTGGGCATCGCTGTTGCTGTTGTGTGTCTCTCTTTCTCTCCCCTCACAGCAGGGAGCTCATGGCCCAGGGGAGGAAAATGGGCCAGAGTAGGACTGTGTTCAGCCTGTCTGGCAGGTGGATAGGAGTGGGGAGTCATAGGAATTAATGCTACATCCTTCTCCATTGAGAGCAGTGAGCCCACCATCTCTCAGGGTGTCCTAGGAGAGCCTGACTGTCTAGACACATGTGGCTTCTTCTAGACCTGGGCTGTCCAGTATGGTAGGCACTAGCCACATGTGGCTATTTAAATTTAAACTTAATTAAATGTCATTTTCTCAGTCACACCAGCCACATTTCAAGTGCTCCATCACTACACGTGGCTAGTGTCTACCATGTTGGATAGCACAGATACCAAACATTTCCATTGCTGCAGAAAGTTCAGCCAGACACTGCTCTTCCCTCATCCTAGTACTTAAAAAGAGACACTGTTCTGGGTGGCAAGTGGAAGACTTGCCCCTTCAGCTGTACTGTTTCAACCTCTCTATGGGAGTTCTACCCCAAGTCTGTGAATGGACTTCGCAAGATTTAGAATACAGGAGTAAATAATGTGCAGTCAGTCATATTTCTGTCCTTCTTGAAGCACAAATAGACAAAGTACGTTCCTACTCTTCTTCTGGCAGTCACATGTCTTAGCTCCAAGCCCACTGGCAACCTCCAGCCCCAGGAAGTTTCACCCATGTCCCTGTGCATGTGTCAGTCCACATTTGTGCCTTTATGCATCCACTGGCGTTTGGTATGAGTCTTCCCTGGTCTGGTCGAAAATTGTGAGAGCTCCAGCTGACTGGGAAAGGTTCTCGACCTTCCTCTCTCCTGTCTTCACACAGGAGGTTCCATTGCTAACTGCTACCTCTCTTTCCTTCCTCCCTTCCCTCCTTTCAGTCTTTATTATATACCTGTGGTGGACATCATGAATTAAAAAATAAAAAGGCTTGGTCTCTGCACTCAAAGAGTTTACAGACTGGGAGGAAAAAGTAAAAGAAAAAAAGATGATGATTTCCGTTTCTTGAGAGATTTCTATGTACCAGATTGTGCTAAACACTTTATAAATACTGATATACATACACATCTTAACCTCTTTAATCTTCACCATAACCCCATCAGATAGGTAATTTTATTACCTCTGCTGTACAGAAGAGAAAACTGAGGTACAGAGAGGTTAAAGTATGTACCTAAAGTCACGAAGCTAAATAAATGGTAGAACCAGAATTTGGACCAAGGCAGACTAACTGGAAACCTGTGCTTTATCCATTTCACCCACTGCCCCTTTAACGTAGACCAGTAGCTCCCATCTGTGACTGATTTTACTACCCCAAGGAACATTTGGCGATGTCTGAAAGTACCATGGATGGAACGGTTTGGGAAGAGAAGGGTACTGCTGTCGCTGAATAGAGGCCAGGGCTGCTGCTGAACATCCACACAGGACAGTCCCCACAGCAAAGAATGATCCTGCCCCAGAGCATCAATAATGCTGAGCTTGAGAAACCTGAACAGAGACTAATCACAGAACATAAAGGATCTGATAAAAAGCTGTATGTGTGCATCCTTCAGCCAAGAATTCAGAAATTGATATTACCATTATTGTTCCTGTTTTTGTTGGTATCATTTTTATTAAACGAAAGGAGAAAATTTTCAAGCGTGTCTCTCACATACTTGTAACCTGATCCCCCGTAATCCAAGAGCCCAAATGCTGTTGGTTAGATGTAAGACGTTGAGCAGCAGAAGAAGATGGATTAGCTCCTGGTCAGCCCTCTCCATTCCCACCAACCAGCCCCCACTGGGAGACTGCGTCCCAAGTTTCCACACACATCTTCCGGATCCTGCACCCGCCTGGTCTCCCGAGGACCTTTCTGTGCACCACCTTCAGAGATAATTATCCCCCTTGGACCCACACCAGTTACGTTCTCCCATGGCTGCTCATTAGCGGGAGAACGCGGGGAGGCAGGCTGATTGGCGTCCATCTCCTGTTCATCTCATCTGGGTTCCTGCGTCATCAGCAAATAGAGCGTTTTCTCAGGATGCCCACGGTTGCATTCCCAGCCCAGTCAGCCAAACATTCCTGGCCCCAGCAGCAGACTGACCATCCCAGTTATAAGGAAAAGGGGAAGAGACAGTTTCCGGAAAGGCCTTGTCTGAAGGTTCTGCTCCCTGACCCTGAGAGCAATCTCTCATCCAGGGAGTTCTGTTTGGCTGTTGGCTCCAGGCCAAGAACTGGCAGCCAAGGCTGGGTCCACCCCACAACTTGAAGAACACAAGTGAGGACGAGGATCCTGGAGATGATGCTGACAAGCAGCGTTTCTCAAAGTGTATTCCGTGGATCACTCGTTCTGGGAAATGTTAAAGATCTTAAGAGTAAAATTTTCCATGCGCAGATGAGTTTGGGAATCCCCGACTGAAAGAAAGCTGGAACAGTGACTTTGCTGAAGGACTTCTCAGAGCTTTGAATACGTTAATGTGCATTTTGAATGTCTGACAGTGGACCGTAGCGTGCCGTGTTTTCTCGTATTATTTGACCATACGTCTTTGTTTGAATTCTCCCAAAAGCAAAGATAAAGACTTGGGTTCAGGTATAGCTGATTTCTGAGTTGATTCCAATGATTAAAATGAGGGACTGGGGAACAGGAAACAAAGGGTGGAAAGAACACAAGATGCGTTAATGAACCAATTACAGATGTGAGCAGTGGAACTCAGTATTGCTGGAGAACACTTGCCTCACGGTGGCCCCAGTAAAGATGAAGGCTATCTGGGCTCCTGCTCCCCATTGGCTGAAGCTTGTCCCTGGCAGGTGAGGTGCCCTGCACTTCTGGGTTGCATCTGTGTGCTTTAGGGAAAGTTCCAAAGCAACCAAGCAAAGAGACACCGAGAGAAACACTTGACACGGAACTCTGGCAACGTGCATGGAACTTTCCACACAGCTGCCCTGAGCTCAGATGGACCAAAGGGATGTGGTAGGACACACAAGTCTGCTCACCACAAAAGTCTTACTTTTCCTTCTAGAACAACTCAGATGTATAGTTCTCCTTAGAACACACAGAAGGGAAGCTTGCTCTAACCTGACCCACTTAAATGACAAGTGAGGGACAGAGATTCAGACGGAGCGTGACTTGCCCAGTGTATGTCATACTATTCCAAGAGAGGCTTACTGTGTTTTGGATTCCTCATCTATAAACTAGGACTTTTTATAGCCCCTTCCTCCACAGTGACTGCATGTAGCATGTGCTTAGAACAGTGCCTAGCACAGAGTAATGGCTCAATAAAATCTGCACAAAACTGAGAGTGATTGCACACATACGATGTGCTCCACTAGTGCCATGGTCACCCCATGTTGGTGGAAAGACGTAGTCCCTCTGTTCAGGAAGCTTAATTACATTCTTAAGATGAACAAGGTCATGATTTGTTCCCTAACAAGTAGATTTGAACCCCGGCACTGTGATGGTTAGAGCAGGTAGAACAGTGAGTAAAGTTGGAGTGGTTCCTTCCTTTGTGGAGCATCCAGCCTGGTAGAGAAGAGAGGAATTCAACAGATAACCCAGTAACTAGTGAATTACTTCAAATATGATGGTAGTTTTAAAAGAATATTATCTCCACCATAAGTCTACCTTCTGGACACCCCTTTGCTCCACCGACACACATAAATTTCAACCCAGCTACATCCCCAAGGGCTGCTGGGGTGACCCCAACTAGAAAATGAAAAGCTGTAATGCCCACAGTCCCAAGTCAGTTTGGTAAGAAAAAGAATTATGCTTGTTATCTGACATAATTGCCAGCCCTCATCTTCCACCCTATACCCGAAAGAGAGTTGCTTGCCTTTTTTTCCTTTTTGGGGGCAATATCAGCAGGAAAAATAACAGAAGAGACTGAGGAAAACTGTGTTGCTCAGTCATAAAAATATTTAACATGATCATTACAATAGTTCCCATTTGTTCAACATCAACTCATGTGCCACTTCATCAGGTGCTTTATATGTTATTCATTTCACATTGAACTCTAGACACAGGACCTGGCTCTGAACAGATCAAATAAAAATCCCTACGCTCTTGGGGCTCACAGTCTAGTTGGGGGACAGAGATGGTACACATAGCAAATATGGCAATTAATGGTATATTAGTGTATCAGGTAGCTTTTGCTGCATAATGAACCATCCCTAATCTCAGTTGCTTAAAATTATAACCATTTCTTTTGCTCCTGATTCTGCAGATCAGTGATGTAGGCTGGTTGCTTCTTCCAATCTCGGCTGGGTTTACTCACAGTTATGGTTGCCTTGCAGCTAAGGGCTCAGTCATCTTGGGTCAGTTGGAACAAACTAGGCCATTCTGGCCCATGTGTCTCTCCCATCCCTCCAGCAGACTAGCCCCAGCAAGTTCTCATGGCTAGGCAGATGTGGAAAAGGGAACAGTCCACTTCTGCAGAAGGAAAAATTAAAGTGTACACACACTTCTCAAGTCTCTGCCTGCATCCTAGTTACTAATATCCCAGTGGCCAAAGAAAGTCTATGACAGAGCCCAGACTCAGTGGAGATCTGCAAAAATGACAGGGCAAAAGATGCAGATTCGGGGAAGCCATTTGTTGGGACAGTTGTATAAATCACTTTGCCATAAGTGCTGCAGAAATGAAGCAGGGCTGGAGAGCTGGAGAGTGCTGAGGCCTAGAACGTTTCCATAGGAAGCTCGAGGCAGTCCGCCCCAGGAAGTGACATGTGGGAAAGGTTTGCTTCTTTGTGTATTGCTATATATACCATTTCTAATTCTCACAGTAAAACCACACATTATAAATTTTTATCCCCATTTTACAAATACAGAAATTGAAGCTCAGGGTAGTTAAGTAATGCCAAGATTTCATAACCACTAAGTGGTTATAATATTAAATAGAACTCTGTTTATTATAAGAAAACTCAACCAAAGCTGGCATAGGCCAAAAAAGGTGAGAGGGGAGATGGAATGGCTTACAAAATTGTCAAGGTCATGGATGGACACAGCAGTAGGAAAATCCATGGATAGAAAGTGTGGCCTTCAGTTACACTTGGAGTCAGGCCTCGGATGCTGTCACTAGGACCTCATTTCTCTCTCCCTCTCTGTTCCTGAGCCAGCGTCCTCTGTTTGGTTCCATTCTTGGACAGTCTCCCCTGGGTGGCAGGGGGGCCACCAGCTGCTGCTTCCAATGTCAAGTCCAAGAAGAAACAGTGAGCCTCTTTTCTGGCTGTTCCCACCAAAGTTTAGAGATTCACTGCAGTTGAACCAGTTTTGATCCCAAGCATCTCTGACCATTCGCAGTGGCCAGCAGAATGTGATGTGAAACCCACCTTATGGCCCACCCCAGGGTGTACGCCCCAGACTGTCTTAAAACTAGGCAACATGGTAGGTGCTCGACAAGTATAAAATGGATGAATGAATAAATAAACAGACCTCAGTGTGGGCTTAGTAACTTGACATGCATGAGTGCATAGTCTGCATAAGCCTGTCTTCTTACTGAATAATGTCTAAAAACCCTTACTTTTTTATAATTTATTAGTAACTTTCGTAGCGCCTTCCCCCACCCCAACACATACCTCCCACATTTATGGATATCAAGCAACTAAGCAGGAATTGTTGATTTAACTGTGCAGTGTGCAAAAGTGGCTGATGGACCACCTCTTGCACAGAGAAGGCAGTCACTTTATCTGGAGTCACACAGCAGGCCAGTCCTGGAGCCAGAAAACAGACAAGTCTGATTTCCACGGCAACCATGCCATTACAAAAATTCAATGTGTTCTGTGGAGGAAAAAACAAGGGAGCTGTCAAATAGCTTTCAGAAAAATCAAGGACAAGATACTCTAAAAGAAGTGCCAAGGTGAAACATTTTACACTATCTTCTTAATGAAAGGCCTCTTAAATGGGTAATTTTGTCCTCAACTGCTTTCCCTTTTTTTTTTTTTTTGACAGTTTTAGTTAATTTTATTGAGAGATGATTTTTTACATACAATAAGTAGACTCATTTTAAGTATAAAGTTAATTTGTTTCTACAAGTATAATTACCCATGTAACCACAATCATAATCAAGACATGGGATACTTGTATCACCACATGTTCCTCTGACTGTTTTCTGTCTATTCAACCTGACTCTGGCCCCTGGCAACCACTGATTTACTGTCACTATAAATTCATGTAGCATGTCCTATAATGTGATATAAATGAAATTATACATCAACTGCTTTTCTGAATCTCATCTCTGATAGTTTCCTTTGAAAAATAGCTTTGCGTTGCATTTCAATGTACATATTAAATTTGATATCATAACGTGACCCAATGGGACTTAAGTTATTTGGATTAATTCAGATCAACAAGCACGTGTTGAAGTCCTACATTGTGCTTGAAGCTGTGCTGTTGTGCGTTGGTGCACAGACACCTAAAGCTCAGGTGACCTAGAAGAATGAGACACGGGCCAGGTCTAACCATCAGAGCGGTTATCTTCGCAGCTGACGTTTATTGAACTTGACATACTAGGCGTTCTTCTAGGCACTTGACATGAGTTATCTCATGTAACTCCCAGAACAGCACTCTAGGTGGGTATTATTATCCTCAACTTTCAGAGTAGGAAACTGAGACACAGGGAGGTTAAGTCACTTGTCCAGGGTCACTCAGCTAGGAAGGGGCAGAGCAGTGAATCAAACCCAGGCAGCCCGTGCTCCCTCTCCCGTCTATACCACCCTGCTTTCTCATTCATGGAGGCCCTGAAGAGGGTAGAAATCATATTAACTAAGTGCTCTCAGCACCCATTTGCTAGCTGCCATTTCTTGATGACCTCCTCTGGGCCAGGCACCACCTCGCTAGGAGAGTTATGTATATTAAGAGATTTATATACGTTAGCCCATTCAGTCTACAAAGCAACTCTATGAAGTTGGTATTATTACCCCCATCTTTTCAGTTACAGACACTGAGATTGAGACCGATTAAGTAATGACTCAGTGACTAAAGATCGGTGAGGTGATCAGAGGGAGGGAAGTTGGAGCAGAACCTCTCCCCTTTCCTCCCCGAAAATGATTGGAGCTCCCATTTATTGTACATTTATTAGTTGCCAATCCTTTTGCTCAATGCCTTTTATAAATTATCTCCAGTATTCTTCTGCGGAAGCTGAGTCAGTGTATTTCACTGACTTGCTCGAAGGTCACACAGCGAGGAAGTATTGGGCCTAGAATTCAGTCCCCTGTTGAACTGACCCCAAAGCCTCTGCTCTGAGCCACTGTGAGAGCATAACTTTTCCATATAAGAAGAGATGAGGTGACATCCCTCATGGAGGGAATGGCTAAACACATTCTGGTGCCTCCATACAAGGAGAGACAACTCAGCAATTGAAGGGAATGAATTAATGATACCGCAGGTTGAATCTCAAAAGCATTATGCTAAGCAGTGGAACTCGTCCATATGTTCACCGCAGTGCTTACATGACTGCAAGCATTTGTCAAAACTTGAAGAAACTTGGAGTTTGCTGTTTGTAATTTATATCTGAACTTGTAAAAAGGAAAGAAAAGAAAGAAGACATGAAGGTGGGAGATGATCTGAAGGAGCTCAGCTGGCATTCAGCCTTCAGGGAGCCCTGACTTCCTTCCTAGAAAGTACGTCGGTTGGAAATGTGTCGATTTACTCAACAAATCTCTACTGAGGCCCTAGTCTGTGCCAAGTAGTATCCTAGGCAAAGAGAACACTTCAGCCAGCAGAACAGAGGAGTTCTTCTTCCTTTGAATCTCACAACTGATGTTCTAGTTTGGGTTAAAAAAATAAAATAATTTCAACTAGTAATCATAAAGTGAGAAAATAAAACTGACAAGATGCTGGGAATGTCTTCTAGGTCAGGGAATGCAAGCTGAGCCATTAATAGGGTTCAGGGCCCTGGAATAGCCACAGCAAAACTAGGGATGGGCGACAGTGGATTCAAGGGGTTTTTGACTCAAAAAAGTCCTAGACAAGAGCATATCCAGTCAGCTCTCACGGATGCCTGTGTAAGTTATCTTCAGGAATGCTTTGACCCTAGGCGTGTCTCTTTGTGCGGCGCAAAGTACAGGTCGCCTTTCTTCCAGCCACTCAGGGAATGTTCATTCACTTTAACAGTAAATTACAGGAAACATAGTTAGAAAGAGAAATATGCTAGGGCAAGACATCACATTATTTATCCTCAGGACTTGGAGCAATGCTTTTTGGATTTTTCACATGGCTGCTCCTGTCAATTCTAAATGGATTTATCATCTCCTCTTTTGCACAAATATTAAAACACTACAATTCTTTTCCACTGTTTGCTTAGCTTTAGGTTTTATGAACAAAACATTCTTCCCTTCCCGTGGACTCTTTCCTGTGCTTTATGACCAGGAAGACCACACAACTTAAGTACTTTGGGGTTGGGTGGCTTCTTCCTGCATCTCAGTCCCTTGTGTCTTGAGAACATGATCCCCCAAGTCACCTCCCACATTCACAAGGTATGTTCTTTGTTTGACCAGAACACATCCTTTGTCCCTTTGTCCTGTGCTCACCTAAAGAATGCTTCAAGTTCAAGGTGTTGACATAGAGTCAGGCAATCGTTAGAGCTGAGAGTGGGAAGGATTCTGGTAACTTTACAAACATACTGTGTTGTGCCCATTCCCTTCATTCCTACCCTGTTTCTCTCCCAACCATTCCCCAAATCTAACCTGGTTTGGACTGGTTTCATGGCCATCTTTGGCTTTCAGGCCACAGAACCTGGTAATTGGTCCTGAGACCGTTCCAGGAGTACAATCATTATGTTTTGATAGCCAAACTCTTGCAAAGGTTGCAAAATCTGATGCAAGTTGTTCCTGAATTTCCAGTGCTAAGGGGAAAAAAAAAAAAAAAAAACCTCACCTTTTGTCTCTGTAAGCTGTTTACTTAGGGCTTGGACTGGGCTCCCCACCTTCCATACACAGAAATGACTTCCAGCCAGTTGGCATTTGCTGTTTTAATTTGCCTGTGAGCACGTCTTTCTCTTCTTTAACTCTCTGTGAATGTCAAGAATCTTTGCTGGGAACTCAGAAAGAAGTTGAGAATTTTGGGAAGCCTCTGGCAGAAGAGACTATAAAGTTAGTCCCTGCCAAAGGTTGGCCTGCCCCAGCAGGTTCAGACGATGTGAGAACCACGTCTTGAGTGAGAATCGGCTGTCCCGTCTCTCTTCTCTTACAGCCTTGGCTCTCCCGTCAGTGTTATTAGGAGGGAGCAAACACTTGCACTTTTCACTTGCAATGTTTGTGGCTTTGCCGTTGGCCATGTGATCTTGGTTAAATTCAGGGATACAAAGTGATTTCCAAAGCAGTTAGGGTCATATTGATTCTGAAGAAGTCATTGGGGATGTGTGTCAAAGTTAAACAACAAAGATGTTCATGATAGTGGTGTTTATAATAGCAAAAGAAGAAGGAGGGGGAGGAGGAGGGGGAGGAGGGGGAGGAGGAGGAAAAAGGAAAAAGAAAAGAGAAAGGGAGAAAAGGAGCAACCTACGTGTCCAGTAATAGAGAACTGACTGATATTAATGATATGCAGTCCTGAAAAAAAAAAATGATGGTTTGGAAAGTTAAACGATGGCATGACATGATTTTTCCTCTGCTGCATGTACTGGCACACAGGAAGGAAACTAGTAATATTAGATAAATGAATTAATAAATGTGGGGGAGTTACTTTTAACGTGTAAAAGCAAGTGATATGTAATTGTGATCTCATTTTTATTTTAAAAATATAAATAAATACAGGACAGAATTTCTTAAGCTTGGCCCAGCGGACACTGGGGGCCAGACAGTTTTTTTGGACAGCTCTAAGCTGTATGTTGTAGGATGTTCAGCAACATCCCTGACCTATTCAAGGTATTAGCACCCCCTCCAGTTGTGATGACAAAATGTGTCTCCAGACACAGACACATGTCCCCTGGAAGGCAAAATTGCCCCCTGATGAGAACCACTCCTATAGCATGTAATGATAACATGTGAGAACTATTACGAAGGAGAAGAACTTTATGAGAATGTGTTGAAGCACATCCGGTTTGGCCTGTGGGGTCAGGGAAGGCCTTCTTGGGGAAATGATACTTGAGCTGCGGGCTGACGGTGAGCAGGAGGTACCCACCCAGCGGGCAGGGGGACACCGGGGACAGCAGCCCATAGATCAGAGACCACGGCTGGAGCGCTGCAAGTCGTTTTGGCTCTATTTTGAGAGCCTTGGCAGGCCAGAATCTCAAACTGTCACCCTGGTGCTCCTCCAAAGAAGAATCTCAAGAGTTATGACCTCTTCACTGTGAATAGAGCTTTAAATATTTAGAGGTTCAGCAGATGGTATTTGGAATCAAAGAGCCCTGTATTTGAATCCTGACTTCTCCGCTTACTAGTTGTATAACTTATGCAAGCTATTGAACCTCTCTGAGTCTCAGCTTCCCCATCTTTAAAATAGATGTAATAATTCCAACCTCACGGGGTTTCTGTGAAGATGAATTGTATAAAGCCCTTTGCACAGGACCCAACATGTGCTGTATGTTGCACACATCATGGCTACTGATGATAACGCTTGCCTTTGGAGCATTCGTGAAGTACTGTGCATCGTATTTAGAACTTGATACATATTGTTTCATTTAATCTTCATGACATTCTTTTAATCTTATCCATTATTTTAATCTTGATTTACACGAGGAAACAGAGATTTAGAGGAGTTAGGTAGTGTGTTCTAATGTGTCGCACATCATACAACTAAAGTAAATGGTGGAGCCAGCATTTTGATCAGAGGTGTTTTAGGGGCTTTTTGTTTGTTTAATACATATTTTTATTGAAGTATAGTCAGTTTACAATGTTGTGTCAATTTCTGATGTACAGCACAGTACTTCAGTAATATAGGAACGTACATATATTCATTTTCATATTCTTTTTCACTGTAAGTTACTGTAAGATATTGAATATACTTCCCTGTGCTATATACAGTCTAAACTTGTTGTTTATCGGATTTTTGTGAGAATTCTCTTGTATTTCGAAATGAGAGACAATCTGCCAGAGTTCAGTAGGTGTTCTGTATGATTCAGTGGGTTTGTAGATGTGATTCTTGATGTATTTGTGGGAGAGAGTGAGCTGTGAGTCTCTCTACTCTGCCATCTTGGCTCAACCCCCTAATCAGAGATGTTTGAAGAACACCTCTTCAACACCAAACCACAGTGACTTACTGAGTAATCAGTCTCCACAAATTTAACAGTTTAAAACAACACAAGTTTATTATGTCCCCGTTTCTGTAGGTGGGATGTCTGGGCACAGCCTGGCTAGATTCTCTGTTCAGGGTCTCACCAGGTTGAAATCGAGACATCAGTCAAGACTGCAGTTCTCATCTGGGGCTTTGGTTCCTCTGCAGAGCACACCAGTTACTGGCAGGATTCATTCCCACTTGGTTGTAGGACTGACGCCCCCATTTTTCTGCTAGCTGTCAGCCACGGGCCACTCTAGCCCACGGTCTTTGCCACATGGCCTCCTTGGGCTTTTCACAAACATGGACATTTGCTTTCCCTCAGGTCAGCAGAAACCTGTCTCTCTGACTTTCATCTCTGCCACTGTCTGTCTTCAAGGGACTTGTGTGACTAGGTCAGGTCTGGTTGAATCAACACACTATCTCCAAGTCAACTGATTTGAGACCTTAATTATGTCTGTGAAGTTCTTTCACAGTGGTGTCTAGTATAGTGGTTGACTGAATGAGTGGGAGAAAGTGTGTGTCCACCAGGAGAGTCTTGTGGGCCATCTCAGAGTTCTTGCTACCACCACATCTTATTTCTGTTTTTGAATAGTGGCTGCTAAGGCTGTCAGAGAACGTTGCCTGCTCGCACTGTGTTTCCAGATCTAACACAGCTCTTTGCAATGACATCTCCCTTAACAACCCTCCTTCCTCACCAGCTCAGTGCCCCACCCAGGTGTACAGGAGTTTACCCCAGGGTTCCTGGTGGTGGTGTTCTGTGCTGCACCTCCGTTATTGCCTCCACCAAGACTGTGAATTTCTCTCTGGTTCTTTCCTCCTCTGTCCTCTGTTAGTAGAGCCAGGTAATTCCCACTGTGACGAGGGAAAGTCTGTGCTCTTGGAAAAGGAAGAGGGATACCATTGCCAAATGTAACTAGGACTGATTCCAGTTCAACTGGCCGGTGCCATTTTGTGGAATCCAAGACTTTTTTCTGACTTCTCAGCCGTGGCTTCTCCTCCCCACCTCTTCTCCTCCCTCCTCTGATCTCTGGTTTCCCCTGAAAATTCCTGTGCTCTTACAAGCATGCCAAGAAAACTGCACTCAAACCATCTGGACAAGTAATCCCAGCGTGAAAATTATCTTGGTACTTGGACTTCCCAAACTAGAAGGGTTTGGGTTTGAGTCATTCACAGAGACCCACCCTAAAACAGCCTCATTCTTCTTAAGGAAAGGAAATGACACCTTAATAAAAAGGCAGCGTCCAGACTATAAAATTTCACCTTGCCATGGATTTCTTCACATCTGATCTCCATGAAAAATTTCACTGATTTTTCAAAAGCAACAAGGGAAGAGTGTAAAAGACAGGGTGGGGAGAATTAGCTGTTCCAAACATGTATTTTAGTTTAAAAAATTTAAAGGGAAAAGTCCTTCAGAAATCATTAGTCAAATAAAGTCATATTTTTATTCCCACTAGACTACTTGGCACCTGTTTGTTTATTTGGTTCTTGATAATTTTAATACTGGTGTTAGTGCCGAGAATAGTATAAAGGGACCGTTTGCTAGAAGTGTGTTAGTCGGCCATCCTGATAGAAAACGGAAGCCAAGACCATTTTTAAAGGAGTGTATCTTCTGCGATTCTATTTTTGAGAGGAAAGATCAAAGGAACAGCAGCTGTGTTCTTGAGAAGAAAATGTGACAAGTAATATGCCCTCCTCTGCTGAGACTCAAGATGAGCTCAAAAGACCTTGGGCTCTTAACCGAGTTCAAATTCTGTAACTGAACTCACCAAAAGCAGCTCTCCCCAGTTCCCACTGAGGAGAGGGAGAGAGGCTGGTGAGAGCCAAAGTGGAGAGGCTGGGGTACGAATACCCCAGCTCTCCTCAGTCATTGGTCGAGGGCTGCTCTCCAGGGCATTCACTGTCTGCGACACCCATCTGCTTGCCTCACGGGCAAAGAGGACTCAGGCAGCCAGAAAAAGCCTTCAGGCAAAGAAATGCAGGCTCTGGCTCTGGCAAATCAGACCAATGTGTTGTGAGGTGCAAAGGACAAGTTGATGTGAGCGTCTGATATGCCAGGAGATTTAGTGTGATGCTCCATTTCTCCTGGGGATCACTGTAACAAATTCTGCCGTGACATCCTCTTAGAACTTTTGGGGGAAAAAATTGCAAATACAGATAGAAAAAACATGTATCTTCAAATGAACTTATTTACAAAACAGAAACAGACTCACAGACAAAAAAAACAAATTTATGGTGACCAAAGCGGAAGTGGGGAGGGATAAATTAGGAGCATGGGATTAGCAGATGTGCACTACTATGTATAAAAAAGATAAACAACAAGGATGTACTCTGTGGCGCAGGGAACTATATTCGATATCCTGTAATAAACTATAATGGAAAAGAATTGGAAAAAGAGTAGAGATATATACACGTATAAGTAAAACAATCACTTTGCTATATACCTGAAACTAACACAATACTGTAAATCAATTATACTCAGTTTAAAAAATGTATCTTGGCATTCATAGGATGTTCAGAAAGTTAAGTGAAGATGTTAAATAACAGGATAAAGATCAGTTTCATGAATGCTTGGTCCCCACTGGTATCTCCTTGTCTCCTACCCCTGCCATCTGTGTTCTCTGGGATTCTCCATTCCCATCTTCCTTCTGGGACGTGAACCACCTTGCTCCCTCCCACTGCAGAGTCTTGGCACAGGCTGTTCTCCCTGCGCAGAATGCCCTCCACGAGCCATCCCACCCCACCGCAGGCTAGGTTGGGTCCCCGTAGGACATGGACGTGCCCTTTAATGAGGCCCCCTAGTCCGTAAGCTCCATGAGAGCAAGGACCACCTCTGGCTTTTGTTCCTGACCCTGTCCCCAGGGTCTGGTTCAGGGCCTGGCACAAGAGAGATTGGTGAATATCAAGTGAATGAATAGATGTTAAAAAAAATAAATAAATTCCAAGTGTCCACCTTAATATTTGAGACACTTCAGACATCCTTGTGCATGGTTCTTTTTTCTTTTAATAGGTAATCCATCCATATATATAAAATGATTTACCTTTTGTTTTAAATATGCCCTGTCACCCCTGCCTCACCTTCTCTAAGGTCAGTGTTTCTAGGATTACTGCCTCTATGATATCCATTTCTACGTCTCCCCTCTATTTACACGTAGCAACAGATGCTCAGATGCATTTGTTCTTCTTTCTCTCTGCAGTTGGTAGAGTGCTGTGAGTACTGTTATTTTTTTTTCATTAACCATAAAAGTGGAGATAAGACCTTACTGGGACATAAAAAGCTTCATCATTCTTTTTGGCCCCAACACTTCATAAACATTTTCAAAATAGAGCGGAGTTTAAGTTTACTGTGATTACCTGTGAATACTCACTAGCTAGGTTTTCCCATTGACATTTTATTGTGCCCACTTTATCAAATATCCGCCCATCTGCCATCCTTCTATCCAGCCATCAAACCACAGTATTTTTTAATGCATTTCAAGACAAATTGATGATGTCAGTACACTTTCACCCAAAGACATCAGCAAGTGTATTGTTACCTAGGGTTCAGTATTTCTTTACAGTTTTTTATGTAAAATATACATATAATAAAATGCGCTAATCTTAAGTAAATATTCTGAGTTTCGACAAATGCACAAATCTTCAGTGTATACTCCCTGAGTTTTGCAAATGAATACATCTGTGAAACCCAAACTCTTATCAGGATGCAGAATATTAATGTCATCCCTTCTTGCGTCTTTTACCAGTCAGTTCCCACTCTTATAGCCTCAGAAAGAATGATTATTTTTTTCTACCATAAAATACCTTGGCCTATTCTCAAATTTACTATAAGTGAAACCATACAGTATGTACTCTTCTCTGTTTGGGATTCATCCATCTGTTGCACGTCTCAGTGCTCTGTTCCTTTTTGTTGCTAAGTCTTCCCACAAGAAGGAGGAGATTCCATGGAAGACCCTACCCCCAGTTGGCACACCTTCCTCATTGCAGCCTCATAACTACATCTTAGGCCATTGATGGTGAACAGTTAGGCTGTTTCTCCCTTCTACTCTCATAAAGAGATTAACCTCTCCCCACACAGATTGTAAATACGTAGACTGTACCCCTAGAAGTGAAATCACCGACTCCTATCGCCCTCGCTTTTCGATTCTCAAATCTGAAAGCATCACCAGTTCAAGACTGAGACACTCAACAGCCGTGTTTCAGTGGCAGGTGACTTGCCAGACATCTTAAGAACATGATGACTGTGAGTTACTAGAGGTCCATCCCCTGCCAGCAAGGAGGGGCATTAAGGTCAAAAGTTTGCTTCCCAGGCCCACCGCCTAGGTTCTGTGGCACAGCTGAAAGGAAGCTGAGAGACTAGTCCCAGGGAACACATTTCTACAAATATGTGTGAGTATTAACCCCTCTAGAGCGTGGAGATCATCCTGTACACATTCCTCCAGTTTCCCACTAAACCTTTTGTTGCCGCGGGGCTTGCTCCCTGAAACTTCACTGCACATTGGCTGCTGGGCATGCTCTTGGCTATAATCCTTTGTCCAAGAATTCACATCCTAGAAAGGCTCTGGGTTTCATTAGATAAGCTTACCCTCCACCCTTTTTTCACACCCATTATCCCAGGCCCTGGAACTGGTGATGTGTTTTCCTTACTTTCCCCCCTTTCTCTTTTATTTCCCACTGATAAATGGCAAAAGCAGCTGTGGGCTTTGCTTTGAAGGTTCTGACGGACGAGCATGATGAATCGGTGATGGATTAGAGCAAATGAATCACATAACGCGGAAAGGGAAGGGGGCGAGAGCGCGAAGCCGGCTCCCAGCTCTACCGTTTTTCAAACTCGCCTTAAAAGCCAGCATTTCTTTTCATCTGGTTCCAGTTTCTGCGGTGACTCTGCATATGTTTAAAAGAGGGAGAGCAGAGAAGTCTTGGGGATATAAACAGGGAATTCCATTCTTCAGTCCCGTCTCTAAAGACGCATTGTCATTCAGGGGGAGTTGAAATAGCTAGGAAACCACTTCAAGGGCCCCTGGAAAGCAACTGGGCAGCTCCAGGAAGAGGAGCAGTTGGCAAAACCAAGTGACAGAATTGAAAACTGTAAATCTTTAACATGAGGATTGACTGGCAAAATACAGCTGTTTCTGCTGTTCGTCACCATATCCCTTGTCTGGAAGAAAGTGTATTCTTGAGCTGATTATCCTTCGCTGCTTGGTTACTGTGAAAGGGAAGCATTAGCAGGTTGGAATTTGGTCTTGTTTTGAACCCGGGGGGAAAAAAAAGAACTTCATTTCATGGCCTGTAGTGTTTTCTGGTCTTAAAGGGCGAAGAAAATAAACTGCAATCCTTGAGTTGCAGTTTTAAGATTGGGACTGAGAAATTCCAAGTCCTCCTTTGAAATTCAAGAGATGCTTAACAGAGAAGAAAGGTCTTGGTGGATGGATGGTTCCTTTGTATTTGAACAAGAGGGGCCCTCTTCCTCCCCAGATGGAAAGCCATTCAAAGGAAATCATTAAAGGACATCCCTTTCTGCACAGCTAAGGCTCTGGGGAGAGATGCGAAACAGAGTGTAGGATTGATGCAATTACCCGAACACCGAAGCTGGGATAGGAAACGGGGGGAAATCTGGGCTTCGCTGTTGGCTGCTTGCTGGGACCCTGCAGTTTACTCCAGTGCTCTTAGACGTAGTCAGCGTGAAGTGGGTGCTTATTACTTTCCGAGCCGATATTGTAAGGAAAGTATTAAAGGGTACCAAACACTGCTGAATGACAAAGAGGAGAATCTAGGTTTGATTTATCAAAAACTTTTTGGCCACAAGAGTTCTAAGATAATCAGTAAAGGTTCCAAGACTAAGGATTTGAAAGAGGCTCTCGCAGCACTGCTGAACAGTAATAATCCTTGCCGACAGCATGATTGAGTACTAGATGGAGATCACTTGGCTAAATCCTTTCCCTGTATTATCTGATTTAATCTCTACCTCATCCCTGTGGAGATTGTGGCATTTCTTTCTCTTGGAGAGCTTTAAGAATAAAGAGGGTCATTTTTTATAACAGCTCTGGCTGCCCTGCTCAAGGTGGATCTAAAAACATTAAGCAATGGTCAGAAAAGACATTTATTATCCTCCGTCTTTCCTTGCTACGCTTCTTGCATTGACTTTCCTGAGAATATGGGTCTAATGGGAGCTCTGAGGGATTCCATGTCAATTGCTACCCACGTCCTCAGTTCATTCCCACACCTCCTGTTGCCAAGGACTGGACTGATTCTTGGTCATGATGAGTTGACGAATTATAAAAACAGAAAAAAGCAGGAGAAATGATGGAATTGCTTTGTGCACATTTTGACTGTGCAAATTTTATAAATCTAATTCACAAGGCTGGCAGAGCTCCCTATCTGTTTGGAAAAGTCACATTAAATATGAATGAAGATGAAGTAATTAATCATATTTCTCCCCCAATGTCATGATTTTTTAGTTTAACAAGGTATCTGGACACTAATAAAACTAACCCAGAGTTCTAAAACATGCATGTGGCACATTTATGAAATGTCTCCACCTACGCCTTCTTTTTGACCGCAGCGAGCTTATTATGATTACATATTTCTCATTCAACAAGTATTTATTGAGGAACTTCTATGCACCAGGCTACCTACCTGCCAGATTCTGAAGATACATTAATAAGTAAGATAGACATCGCCCCCTTTCTGCTTATACTGAAGCAGAGAGCTGACATTAAGCATATAATCACTCAGATAAAAGTAGAGTTACCAACTCTAATAGGTGCTAGGGAAGAAAGGGATCTGAGAGAAAGAGTACAGAGAGTATTGAATTTAGATGCCCCAGAAAGACCTCTCTGAGAAAGTAAGCTAACAGTGGGGGTGTGAAGTTAGAAGTGGCCAACTCAAACCTGATGGCAAGGATATCCCAGGAAGAGGGACTAGCACTGGCAAAAGCTCTGAGGCTGGAAGGTGTTAGGTGAGTTCAGAGAATAACAGAAGGCTGGTGGGACTATATGCTAGCAGGCTGGGGGCCGGGGCTGGGGGCGGGCAGTGCGGTACAGGGTCAGGGGCAAGACCAGGCACAAGAAGGGCAGGGAGGAGCTAAAGCCAGCAGGACCTAGTGAATGTTTAAAGCTTTATGAGAGCAAGGACTGAGATGCCATTGGATAGTTTTCAGTAGGGGAGTGAGGATGAGATCTCCGTTTTAAAAAGATCACCCAGAAGGGAGGACAGTATAGCTCAGTGGTAGAGTGCGTGTCAGCGTGCATGAGGTCCTGGGTTCAATCCCCAGTACCTCTGTTAAGAATAAAGAGATAAATAAATAAATAAACCTAATTACCTCCACCCCGCCCCACCCCGCCAAAAAAAAAGCTTTAAAAAAAAATCACTCAGTTTCGGGACTGCAGACTGGATTGAGGGGAGCAGGCTTGGACCTGGGGAGACCAGCTAGGAGGCAACTGCAGTAGCCCAGGTGGAAGTTGAGGGGGGTTAGAGAGATCTGACTATTTTGAGAGGTTTGAGACACGTTGTGGCACTTTCCCTATATCCTAAACAACAAAAAAACCATATGCACAGCTACAGAGCAAAAGTAAATAACAGCTTTTGGGTTGTCCATGTAGTTAGCCAAATAAAAGTAAGTCACATCTATATAGTTTCTTTTTTTAGGGGGAAGGGTCTCCTAAATTATTCTGATTAGCTATTCTCATCAATGCTGTTGGTTGGCATATGCTAACTGTCTAGATGTTGACACTCGCATTAACAAGTCATAAACTGACATAAGCTGACTCACAGATTAGCGCATCGCTCCTTCAATTGAACTGTTGAAAAAGACTGCAAGTGCCCTATGTAAGAGGATAGAGACACTGTGAGTTTATTGACCTACCATGTGCTAGAAAGTACTCATGAGAATTCACCGTAAGCTTTATTATCCTTCATGGTAGCCCTACCAGGATATGATTTTCATCTTTCTCAAGTGTGATCACTCCCTTTATCAGCCAGAGGCCACTCCTTCATTCCTGAGTCATGTAGTCCGTCTCCCGAACATCGTGGTTTGTGTTGTATTTGGTCCCCATGCACAGTCACATTCTGTTGCCTGGCCCACGTTGATTAATTCTTTGGTGTCTGTATCTGGTTACACGTGTTGAACTGAGCTCTTGTGAACTTTACTCTTCCTCAGCAGGACTGAACAACAAACTCTGCTTTATGTAATGTTTGTCTTTGCTCAAACCACAGCCCTTTGCTGGATACAGTCTACAAGTTGCTCTTTCAGTTGGGTTGGCAAGGGTTCATCATTTCGGAGGTCAAGGTTGCACATTCTGTTTCCAATAACACGTGCCTGGGATGAGCCAATAACTAGGGTGCCTGTGTTTGTGAATGGGTCATTACCAAACCCACTGTAGTCATGGCAACACTGGGGTAAACCCCTCTACAAGAATCAGAGGGACTTTCTTCATCTGAATGTAGTGTATCCCTTAGGATTTGTTCAAAGTTTAATGATTTTAAAATAGTTTTAATGTTTTTAAACATTAATGACTTTTATTCTATACGGGCAGATAAACACTGGATGGATTTCAGTGATGTCTCTCTCAAGTCAGCCCCGCTATGCCTGTGCAGTGGATGACAATGGGGACAGTTATCTGGATAAAATGCCAAGAGCTGAAATAAGGACCTGAATCAGATCCAGAATCCCTTTACCTCACTGTCTCTTTTCGTTTTGCATTTTAACCATTTTAAAGTATACAGTTCAATAGCATTAAGTATAGTCACTAATGTCTACATTTCCAGGACTTTTTCATCAACCCACGCAGAAACTCTGAACCAGTTAAACACTAACTCCCCATTATCCTCTCCTGCCACCCCCCAAGCTCCTGGTAGCCTCCTCTGAACTTTCTGTCTCTATGAATTTTCCTATCCTCGGTACTTCATGTAAGTTGACTCATACGATATTGGTCCTTTTGTAACTGCCTTATTTCACTTCGCCTATGTTTTCAAGGTTATCCATGTTGTGGCATGTATCAGAATCTCCCTTTCCTTTTTTGTGGCTAAATGATATTCCATTGTATGCATAGACCACATTTCATATACCTATTCATTGGTGGACCTTTTAGCTCCTGTGACTCATGCTGCTATGAATGTTGGCATACAAGAATCTGCGTGCATCCCTACTTTCAGTTATTTTGGATATATATGTAGGAATGGCATTGCTGGATCATAGGGTAATTCTATGTTTAACTTTTTGAGGACCTGCCAAACAGCTCTCCATGGTGGCGGTACCATCTTACATTCCCACCAGCAGTGCACCGGGGTTCCAGTCTCTCCACATCCTCACCTGTGCTTGTTATTAGCACACACTCATAGGTGTGTCCATTTCTTTCTCATTGGTCTTATGTCTATATGCCTGGTTATCTTGAGTCAACTGATCACCACATACAACATGGCTGAACTATTTCACAGGTACATGCAAATTTTCATTCAGGCAGGAAGTGAAAAGAAAATCTTTCATCCACATTCCCAGTAAGGAAGCAGTGATTACCCACAAGAGGCAGTGTAGCAACGTAGCTGAAAGCTTGGACTCTGGCACCAGAGTGTCAGAGTTTGAACCCCAGATCTGCTCTAGCCACCTGGGTCTGGGTGACCTTGAATGAGGTCATAACTGTGTAACTCCTTTGCCTCAGTTTCTTCCTTGATGAAGTGTGGATAATAAATGAACTCACCTCCAAGGATTGCTGTGAAGATTAAGTAAATGAATACATTCAGCTCTTAGAACAGTGCTCCGTAAATATTAGTTCAAACAGTGCTAATCCAGGAAATTTCTGGACTTCATATGCATGAAGATTTTTGGACCTCATCTCATACCTTAGGCAAGGAAGTCAGAATCTTGGAGGAGAATGGCATCTGCATTTTTAATGCACACCCAGTGACCAGACAATTCCTCCAGGCAATAGTGTTCGACAACCTCTGCTCTAACCCACAGACAGCTACTCTCATTTTGCAGTTCATTTGACCTTCAAGCAGATCAGGTCCCAAGAAGAGATCCCATTTATGTCTGAAGTGGGAAAATTAAAACTGGAATTTTAAATTATTAGAACTAATAACCTATAAAGATTATAAGATTATTCCCTGAAGGAAATTTGTTTTTAAAGTTTTCCCCCTGTTAATTTGGATAATCACTTTCTTCTTACCAGAGCAAAAAGATGGATTTTTTCCCCCTCTGGTTAAAATGACAAGGACTTTACATTTTTGTGAAGAATGATTCTCACACTCCCAAAAATGCCAGAGCACTCGTGCAATAGTCACCTGGCCGTCCCCAAGCATCCAGTGGATGGCATTCAATAGATAAAACACCGCAACTGAAGACACAACTTCTGTCTTGGCCTAAAAGAGCCACAGAAACATTTCATTTCTCAAAAGCATTTTAAAAAAGGATCAGAGCTTTTATGAGATGCTTTTCACATTGTACATTTCAGAAGCTGTTTCAGCAATCTGGAATTTGCAGATGATTGAAGCATTTGAGAATATAGAGACTTCACGCATGCAGGCCACACTTTCACAACCAGGCCAGTCTCATCAAGTTCCCACTGGGAGAGCCATCAGAATGTCCACTCCACGGCGACAGGAAGCGGAATTGGACCACTGTGTGAAGATTTTCTTCAGGAAAACCTGGCGTTACCAAATAGCATGCACTAGAAGAGAAATAACATTTCAAATCCAGAGCCTCAGGACCATTTTGCAAGAACATCTCTCAGAATAATTGCAAATCATGGAAATATCTTGCACTGAAAACAATGACCAGAGACATCCTATCGGCAACTCCCCAAGACTTCCCAAGGGCCCCATAATTTTAGGAGTGGCTGTCCTGAGATAGAGAAGCTGATGGAGAAATCGTAGTTTTACCTGCCAGTGCTTTGGGGGAAAAAAAGCCTGAGTTTAAAAAACACATTGTCAGCTCTGAAACTCTCCCCATCCACACACCAGCATCACCAAGACCCAGATTATGCCCCCAGAATGTGAAAAATAGCAGCCACCACACTGGAGGGCTCACCAGGGGTCGTCAGCTTGGCAGGCTTTTCCCTTGTGTTACTTTCGTGAATCCTCACCGTCATTTAAGTTAGACCCATTTTACAAATTAGGGCAACTTAAGTCTCATTCATGTACTCACTCCATAAATATTCACTGAGCACTTCCCATGTCAGAGACCCTGGAATATAGTGGTTAAAAATGAAGCAGGGAGGAAAAATTGCTAAGGGGAAGAAGCCAATCTGAAAAGGCTACATACTGTATGATTTCAGCGGTAGACCAGGGTTGACGCTTGAGCGATGCAGGGCTTGGGGTCTAGCCCTCTGCATCCACGGTCCCTCTGTCTGCACGGTACCACATCTGGGGATGCAACCAATCACGGAGCTTGTAGTGCTCCGGTATTTACTATGGGAACAAATCCACATATAAGTGGACCCACGCAGTTCAAAACCACGTTGTTTGAGAGTCAACTGTATGTGACATTCTGGAAAAGGCAAACCTAGGGAGACAGGGAAAAGGTCAGTGGTTGCCAGGTGTTCAAGGAAGAGAGGGATGAAAAGGTGGAGCACGGGATTTTTAGGGCTGTGAAGCTGTGCTGCTTGATCCTGTAATAACGGACACATGTCATTGATCCTTTGAAAAAACCCATGGAGTGTGCAACACCAAGAGTGAACTCTAGTGTAAACTGTGAACTGTGGTTAATCATCGCGTATCAATATTGGCTCATCAGTTGTTGCAAATGCACCACACTAAGACTAGATGTGAAAAATGGGGGACTTGGGGTAGATACAGGTGTGATGGGAAAAAAGGGAGTTCTCTGTACTTTCCACTCAATTTTTCTGTAAATCTAAAGCTGCTCAAAGAAAAAAAGCCTTTTTTTTTTTAAATGGGAAGGGAGGACCACAGCTCCTACCATTATGAAGACCTGTAGAGGGTGAGACAGATACAAAACAAGGAGACAAGGACATACCAAGAGCTGGTGCCCTGTGTAATGATGGAAACAAACAAGGCAAATGGTGGGCCTGCATTGATAGGTGGTCAGGGATGGACCCTCTTGAGGAGGTGACATCAAAGCAGAGACCTGAGGGAACCACCATACAAAATGTGGGAAGAGAGTTACATGTGGAGGGAACAGCATATGCAAAGACTCAGAGAAGGAAGGGAAATTTAGGGGCACAAATAGGTCACACAGCTGACAATTCGTGGACTTAGGAGTCAACTCTCCTTCTAATCCACGTGCCTTACCCTCTGCCTCTTGTTTAATCGGCCACTGTCTTGAATATGGTCCTCACTCTTTTTCAGATTCTCCCCATCTTCCTTTCCCTATGGTGTAGCGGATCATGTAAACATTACTTAAAATGGCAATAAGTTCTTCCACCACTGATGGCAAAGTGTTCCGCCCCAGTCTTCAATCAGCCGAGAAAATTCCAGGGCTTCACTTTCCCAGCTATCTTTAAAACCCAGGAGGTGGGCAGAGAAGGGGGTGGTGACAAGGGGGAGGCATTTGTCATTTGGGAAAAAGGTCATCTATTCTTCATTTTCCAAAAACTTCCAACACAAACTGCTCAACTCTCATTGGCCACATCCCTTTGCATTATGAGAAAGGTTCCTGGGGTCTTTATAAATATTTGATACATGGCTGACCGTGTTATGTATACTGTTCTTTGCTAATATTAGTCACGGCTTAGAGTCTGTCTGCACACAGAGCATGCCAATTGTGGGTGTGTGGGGTGCA
Source organism: Camelus dromedarius (assembly GCF_036321535.1). Classification (NCBI taxonomy): domain Eukaryota; kingdom Metazoa; phylum Chordata; class Mammalia; order Artiodactyla; family Camelidae; genus Camelus; species Camelus dromedarius. The sequence goes on from NC_087452.1 coordinate 20,374,118, forward strand.
TCCTAGGCAGGGAAGAAAGACATTCACTGCAGTTCTTCTGTGGGTCTGCTGAAAGAATTTACACACAGCGAAATCAAAAGACAGGTACTTCTTTTCTTGAAGAAGAAGAAAAAGAAAAACAACACCCCAATGTGTTTCAGTCTGTATGAAAAAGCATTTCAAAACCGAAACACGGCATGTAAAGAAGAAAGAGGTAAGTGTGTTATTCTAAATGAGAAAAACAGCTGCTCGGGTCAGATAGAAACCAGATGGGAGGGAAAGAATCAGAAGAGTAAAGCTGAAACACATTCAGGAAAAAGACATCAGAGGCGAAATGTGCTCTCAAGTCAGAGGAACGGTGACTCCCAGACTTCTCTTCCTGTGGCGCTGGACCATGTGGTTCACAGGAACATGGAAGAAAAAGTGAGGCAGATGAGAACACCAAGCTCTCCAAGGAGCTGGTCCGCATGGCTGGGTGTCTTCATGAGGGAGATGCAGACCTGGGTGTGTTCTCTGAGCAAATGGAGCGACGCCCCGGAAGCAGGGAGATGTGTCTGTGTGTCCTGATCCCGCTGCAGTGCTGGGAGAAATGAACCAGATGAAGAGAGACTGGCCTCATCAGCTTGGGTTTCGAGGCGCTCTCCCCTGCCATAGCACCCCCCCCCCCGGCTTTTAACACGATTCTCTGGAGAGTATGGATTGGTGACCTCAGAGGCATTGTTGCTCCCACTCCAGCCACAGAGGCCATCTCGCTGAGCAGACATCAGGCAAAAAGTTCTGGCAAACCATTTCCTGCGTGCCGGGTTGTGGCTTTCTCACCCTGGTGGAACCTATTATTTGAGTTGCCGCATGCTGACCACAGGCTCCTCGCCGCACCACGTGCTGACCTCAGAGGTTGTGCTTCCCACCGAGGCCTGCTGTGGTCCTGGAGGAGGCGACGGTGGCCTGGGCGCCTGGTGCAGCATCCACCCACACAAAGCTGGAGACAAGGCTGCCCCGACTGTTGGGGAGGGTTCCATGCCCAGACTCAGCCACTCAGCTAATCCACTTCTCGGGGCCACGTGTAGTTAGCTTGTCTCCTTAGCATTATCTTAGCAGCTGATGGTGCATGAACACACCAGCTTAGGAAGGACAGCCAGCAAAGAGGATGGCGAGCCCCTCACCACGCTACAGAAGGACAGAGCTGGTGTTTAGGCTTCTCAGCCTAAACCCTTGAATAGTCAGGGTTTAACAGATAAAAAGAAAGGATCTTATAAAGAGTAACACAGGCTGCTTTCATAAAGCTCTATAACCTTAGGCCAATCGCTCATCATCCCTGAGCCACAATTTTCACATTCATAAAATGGTGATCACCGTACTGTCTACCTTGCAGGGCCACTGAGAGAATCGAGTCGGTTAATTTATATAAAAAGTTTATTATTAACAGGCTCTTTACAGTTAAAAGGAGGAGAACCTCAACTTCAACTAGTTCAAGTAGGAAAAATAAAAGGTACTTATTGGCTCCCATCAACTGAAAAGTCTTGGAGTGCTGCTGGCTTCAGGCATAGCTGGATCCAGTTACTCAAATTATTTCTTCCAGATGCTTGCTTGCTCTTGTATTCTTTTTCTCAATCTCTTCATCTCTCCCTCTCAGCCTGTTTCTCACTCCTTTTTTCCTGCTCTCCCTACCTTCCTCTCATTCTTGCTCTTTCTTTCTTGTTTTGGGCTCTGCTTTTTTTGTGGATGACATAGTGAGACAGGCCCTCTCTAATAAGGTGACAAAGAGGGCTTCTTGCAGTTCCAGGCCAAGTAGTCCTTACAGAGGAAGTAAGACTTCCCCTATCCCATTTTGTGGAGGGACTCTGATTGGACCTGGAACCCACCCCTTGCTTGTACCAATAGCTACAAAATAGGCATGGTGAACGTGACTGGCCAGGCTTAGTCATGTGCCCTCAGGGGTAGGGCGTTGGCCAACTGTAGGCTCTTTGACTGATGGCCCCACCAGAATTGTATGGGGTAGTCCAAGAAGAGTTCTCCGCAAATACAACACAGATTCATAAAAATGGTTCGGGTCTCCATAAGCAAGTCCAAGTACTATTGGGCTCTCTTATGTCTCTTCCTGTCAAAACCTGCTCACTCGGGAGCTCCAGTTTCCTTTTATTTAGCTGTTACTTTACAAAGGAATCAGATGTACAGTAACCTCTAATCATGTGGTTGGAAGCTTCTACTTGCAGCCAGAGACCTGCATTCTAATCCAAGTTTTGCCACTCACGGGCTTAGTGATTCAGGCCCGATTGGTTTAACCTCCCTGTGGTTAAGTTTCCCCGGCTATCACATACCCAAGTGTGGCCATCAGTTGTCTCCAAGATCCCTTCCAGCCCAAAGGCCTCTGTCTGTATGATACCACTGGGGATATTCACATTTTAGCACAAACTTACTGAAATGACAGTGAACTGATGCAGTGAATAAACCACCAACAGTGGAAATGTAACAGAAGATACTTGGACCAAAGAGAGCTGGAATCTCTTTCCAAGCCTCCTAAATGTGATTTCACGTGGGCAGTTTCACCTAATCATGGTATTTTGGATTTGCCATTCAAGTCAGTCAAAAGTGTGGCTTGGTCAGCCTTGGTCAGAATGGCAGAAAACAAAGCTGGGTGACCAGATATCTGGTTTTCCATTTCTCCTGCCAATAACTTTTGTCTTCTTTTGGGGTGATCTGGCCAGTCCCACCCATGGCCTCCCATCAGGGCCATCATGGTGGCCTTCACAAAGCTCTAACTTCCAAGGTATCCCTAATTTCCAGGTCTCCACCAAACCTTTCCTGTCCTATTTCCCATCACTTCCAAGTTCTGTGCTCCGCTGAGTGACACGTCACATTCAATAAATGAATGTGACTTACTATGAAGTGTGAAAAAGTCATCTTCCAAAACAACATACTCATGCTTCTCATGGATCTTGTGAAGAAGACGCCCAAACACAAGAGAGTGGGTCTCATGAGGGAATCTGAGGACCTATGATGGGTGAAGATGGAGTTGGTTTAGAAGGCAGACCTTGTGACCTTCACATTCATCATTTTATATAGCCCTTCTTCCCAACAGTATTGGGGGCCTATAAAAGTATGTATGCCTATGAAAGAAATGAGAAAAACTAAATTTAAAGGGGAAAATGTATAGATCAAGCCCCTAGGCTAATACATACACTGTGCATACAAAAATTCACCCTGAACTTCTCGACTGCCAAAGCAGAAGCCCTTTCAGCCACCAGTTAAAAGGAAAACAAAAAAAAAGCTAGATCCTTTTTATAAATGAGCAGAGAAATTCATAGGAGGGACATTGAAAATGGTGTAAGGAACAATGGCAAAGACTGAAACATGGATGGAGATTTATTCTTCATATCAACTTTGTTGGGGTCTTCGAGAAAAGGCAACCTGGCAGGGGAGAGGGCTCCCTAGTTTTCTCACGTGTAGCCCCGTCTGCACAGCCCAAAGTGAAGTGGAGTGTTATTAAGCTATCACAGGCCAGCAAAGCTGTTAAATTTGGTCTCCTGCCTGATTTGAAGAATGGAGATTCGAATTATCACCAAGTCCTACAATTTCTCCATCCTAAATGCTCTCAAACCAATAGCCTCCTGCTTTCCATCATCAGCCTCAGCCTTATGACAGACCACCATCACCTCTCCCTGGGCCTCACTTGTCTCTCTGTTGCCAGCCCTCCAGTCCTTTCTGTGCACAGACATGAACTTTCTTTCTTTTTTTTTTTTTTTTAATTGAAGTACCATCAGTTACAATGTGTCAATTTCTGGAGTACATCACCGTGTCCCAGTCATGCATATACATACATATATTCGTTTTCATATTTTTTTCATTAAAGGTTATTACAAGATATTGAACATAGTTCCCAGTGCTATACAGCAGAAAGTTTTAGTCTGTTTTTATATATAGTGGCTAACATTTGTAAATCTCAAACTCCCAAATTTATCCCTTCCCACTACCTTTCCCCAGTAACAATAAGATTGTTTACTAAGTCTGCGAGTGTGTTTCTGTTTTATAGATGAGTTCATAGTATCCTTTTTTTCTTTTTTCTTTTTAGATTCTTTTTTAGTGATATCATACAGTATTTACTTTCTCTTTCTGGCTTACTTCACTTAGAATGATGGTCTCTAGGTCCGTCCATGTTGCTGCAAATGGCATTATTTTATTCTTTTTTATGACTGAGTAGTATTCCACTGTATAAATATACCACAACTTCTTTATCCAGTCATCTGTCGTTGGACATTTAGCTTGTTTCCATGTCTTGGCTATTGTAAATAGTGCTGCTGTGAACATTGGGTTGCATGTGTCTTTTCAAATTAGAGTTCCCTCCGGATATATACCTAGGGGATTGCTGGATCATATGGTAAGTCTATTTTTAGTTTTTTGGGGAATCTCCATACTGTTTTCCATAATGGCTGCACAAAAGTACATTCCCACCAGCAGTGTAGGAGGGTTCCCTTTTCTTCACACCCTCTCCAGCATTTGTCATTCATGGACTTTTGAATGATGGCCATTCTCACTGGTGTGAGGTAATACCTCATTGTAGTTTTGATTTGCATTTCTCTGATAATTAGTGACATTGAGCATTTTTTCATGTGCCTCTCGGCCATTTGCATGTCTTTATTGGAGAATCGCTGGTTTAGGTCTTCTGCCCATTTTTGGATTGTGTTGTATGGTTTTTTTGTTAAGTTGTATGAGCTGTTTATATATTCTGGAAATTAAGTCTTTGTTAGTTGCATCATTTGCAAATATTTTCTCTCATACCATAGCTTGTCATTTTGTTTTGCTTATGGTTTTTTTGTGTTTTGTTGTTTGTTTTTTTTGTTTTTTGCTGGTAAGTTTAATTGGGTCCCCTTTGTTTATTTTTGCTCTTATTTCTATTGCCTGGGTAGACTGCCCTAGAAGAACATTGCTAAGATTTATGTGAAAGAATGTTTTGCCTGTGTTTTCTTGTAGGAGATTTATCATGTCTTGTCTTATATTTAAGTCTTTAAGCCATTTTGAGTTTATTTCTGTGTATGGAGTGAGGGGCTGTTCTAACTTCTACATGCTGCTGTCCAGTTTTCCGAACACCACTTGTTGAAGAGACTGTCTTTACTCCATTGTATATTTTTGCCTCCCTTGTTGAAGATTAATTGACCATAGGTCTGTGGGTTTATTTCTGGGCTCTCTGTTCTGTTCCATTGATCCATATGTCTTTTTTTATGCCAGTGCCACACTATTCTGATTACTGTAGCTCTGTAGTATTGTGTGAAGTCTGGGAGGGTTAGTCCTCCAGCTTCATTCTTCTTCTTCAATATTGCTTTAGCAATTCTGGGTCTTTTATGATTCCACATAAGAGATGTGAACATTCTAAGAAGTGAACCTGATGGGGCTGTTGAGGGCTTTCTCACTGCCTCCAGGACACAGAGGTCTTGGCCTGGCACCACCCCCTCCGTGCCTCCAGCCCTTCATGATGTGGCCCCATCCACCCTGCTGGACTCAGCTTCCATCCCTCTCCTATCCCATGCCTCCATGTCTCTCTCATCTGAAGCATCTCCAGCTCTTCCCGATGCCCCACAACCTGTGCCTGCCTATTCCTCCTCACCTTTCCAATCTCAGCTTAGACATCACATTTTGACCACATTCTTCCCCGGCCTCTCCAGCCAGCTCTGTCTCTATCTCCCATCTCATCACTTCTCAAACCATGTTAGAACCACCTGTCTGCTCACCGACTTGCTCCACTAGGCTCTAAGCTCCGTTTCTTAAGAGCTCAGCCTCCTGAGCCATCCCTGCCGCTTCCCTTTCCAGCCACGTGATCCTAGACAACTCGCTTCCATCCCCCTGGGCCTCAGTTTCCCCATCTCTAAAATAGGACTTACAATAGTGCCTGCTTCCTAGAGATATTGTGAGGACTACATGAGAAAATTCATCCAAGACACTTCTAGTGGGTCAAGCACCTAGTAAGTATGGAGAAGAGGTATTGTTATCATGAGTCTTATGTGTTGTATTAGGATGGACATTTTATCTGTCTCATTCCCTGGCTTATCCCCATACCAGTCCAAAATCTGGCACAGGACAGATGTTCAACAAACACTTGTTGGATAAAAGGAAAAAAGAAAGAAGGAATGAATGAATGCTGAACTGTCTGGTTTTAGTATGTACACAGTTCAGCCCTCACTTTATTGGGCTCCACATAGACCAAAAGAACCAGCTGTGCCAGCGCCTTCCACACTGTGTTTGGTGTTTTTTCCATTGCCACTGGTAGGAGAAGGATTCCATTTTACAAAGAAGGGAGGAGGAGGGAGCCTGGTTCCAAAGGCCTGTTTGTTCTCATTATTAATTTGCCTCTCCTCGTCCGAGCAGAGTTTGAATGATTTTGAATGTACGCTCATCTGGAACGGCACCCTCATTCTCTTGTTTCATGCCTGGCTGCAATTAAAGTCAAGAGCAAAATTTAAAAATACAACTTTATTATAGGCTGAAAGAATTGTTGTTTCAGGGACTGGCCTGTAATCTCACAACATGACAAAAAAAAGAGAGAGAGAGTGAAAGACAGAAAAGAGAAAAAGAATACCAAGCTGCCAGCTCGGGGTTTTGGTCTCGCCAGCAGAGACTCGAAACTCCAGAATCAATAACTCAGTTAACTCTACTGGTTTCTAACCCAATTACAAGAATTGGAAAACTGCCCAAATGCTCAAAAAGGAATGAAGGTTCTCCTAGCACATCCCCACCCCCTTTTCTGAAGAAGTACTCAGGCGATAAAGGCAAAATAACTGAACGGGGTGGGGCGCAGCCGTTTCCAATGTCAGATCAGAGAGCTGTGGAATTTCAGAGCTGGACGAGGCTTCGAGGTCAACTGGAGGCCATTTCACAGATGAGATAACTGAGACCCAGACAGGTAAGAGTTTACCTTCTTCAAGATAATTTTCAAGGATCTCCAGCCTGATGAGTTCAACCGTGCAAGAAATACTTGCTGAGAGTCTGGGGCCGGCACTGTGCTGAGCATGGGAAGTGCATGAATAAGGCAAACTGGCGCCTTCTCTGCCCTCATAGAGCTTACATTCTACCAGGGAGGCCGTCAGTCAAGTAAACCAATACATGGATTTGTGACAAACGGCCAGAGCTAATCAGAGCGCAGTGGTAGAGAGCTACTTATTTGGGGTGTCAGGAGAGGCTACTCTGGGGAGGAGACATTGTCAGCTGAGACCAGGGAAAGAGGGCTAGCTCAGGGACCCTGGGATAGGGGAGGAGCTTGGCAAATTCAAGAACACAGTGAAACACTCAGCCATGAAAAAAATGAAATCTTGCCATTTGCAACAACATGGATGGACTTGGAGGGCGTTATGCTAAGTGAAATAAATCAGACAGAGAAAGACAAATACTGTATGATAGCACCTATATGTGGGATCTAAAAAATAAAAGACTAGTGACTATAACAAGAAAAAAGCAGACACAAATAGAGAGCAAACTAGTGGTTACCAGTGAGGAGAATAGAAAAGGGTAAGCTAGGAGATTAAGAGGTACAAGCTACTATGTATAAAATAAATAAGCTACAAGGATCTATTGTACAGCACAGGGAATGTAGCCAGTGCTTTATAATAACTATAAATGGAGTATAACCTTTAAAAATTGTGAATCACTGTTGTACACCTGAAACTTATATTGTACATTGACTGAACTTCAATAAAAAAAAAATTTTTAATAGAAAGCAAAAGGACAAGAGTGTCGCTGGCACTCAAGGGTGACGGGACATCCACATCCTGAAAATGGAACAGAACAGCGTTCACCATCATGCTCCTCCCAGCAGGGATGCCAGTGGCCTTGGGTGGAATAAGGAGGGGCTGGAACCAGCCTCCAACCCACTCTCCCCTGAGACCTAGGGAACCTGGATCCACCCCCACACACACGCCTGTTCCTGTCACTTGTGAAAGTAGTTTTCGTTCACGAAGGAGGAAAGAGTTTGACCAGACATAACAGCCAGGCTTGTGGTCAGTTTCCAACTCAGGAGAAGACCATGCCAAGGAGAACACGGCTCCAGTGAGGAAGTTCCAGCACAGCTAAGTGGTCAGGAGCATGGACTCTGGAGTAGATCCTCTTGGGGAGAGACGGGTTCAGCCATCAGGGAGCTGATGTGTAACTTCTCTGAGGTCCAGTTTTCCCCTCTGTGAAATGGGTACCTCAGAGGGGAGCTGGAAGGGACAGATGCAGTCACACTTATCAAGTGCTAAGCACCTCCCAGGCTGTCACGGCGAGCTGTGCACCAGCATTGGCTTTCCTGGGCGTGTACACCAACTGGCTCCGTGGCTCCCTCTACCCAGCTCAGGCCCTGGTTCCACAGCCCCAGTCCATTATCCTGCCTGCACTAGTGACCCATCCGAGACCCACTTGAAGGAGAAGCCAACACGTTGAGGCCCAAGGACCATTTGGCGCAAGACCCTGTAGGCTGCCTGTCCACCCCTGACCAGCACCCTCTGAACCCAAAAGCAGAAGACGACCTCAGCAGAACTAGTAAGATGAATAGCACCGTTTTTTGTTTAAACACTGATGAGGTGATGTCTGGTTTTTATTAAATATCACAAGTAAATTATAATTCATACCAGAAACAAATGTCTAAACATGACGTAAACACTGATACTCACACAGACTGTGCCTCACACCAAGGGCCCTAATGGGCCACACTCTGGAACCCATGAGTTTAACTGGCTCGGGACCTTCACTGCACTGAAATCCCAGCAAGGAGACATTTGGAAGGCAGAATAATAAGGTGCTTCTCTGTTCTAACCCACACAGCCAGCCCCTCCTGCAGAGAAGTCCTGATCCTGTTACTCAACACTGATGATCATAATTACAATAGTAATACTTAATAATAATACTTCTTATGTGCTAAGTCCACGCTGTCCACTGGAGTGGCCACTAGCCACACGGGGCAGTTCAACACCTGAAAGGTGGCCAATCAAAATTGAGATGTGCTCTAACTATTAACATATACACTACATCTCAAAATATAGTATGGAAAGTCAAGGGTATAGCTCAGTGGTAGAGGGTGTGCTTAACATACACAAGATCCTGGGTTCAAGCCCCAGTACCTCCATTAAAAAAAAAATAAGCCTGATTACCTCCCCACTCAAAAATAAAATCAAAATATAGTATAAAAAATGTAAACTACCTTATTAATAATTTTTACATGGATTGCATTTTGAAATGATATTTTAGGTATATTGAGTTGGATAAAATATATTATTAAAATTAATTTCATCTGTTTTTACCTTTTTAATGTGGCTGCCAGAAAATTTTCAAGTATTTATGTAGTTCTCATTAAATCTCTAGTGAACAGTAACTCAGTATAAAGTAATACATGCATTACTTCCTTTTAGCATCACAGTAACCTCTTCAATAAGGACAGTTGTTGCCCCACTTTACTGATGATAATACTGAGAGTTCATAGTTTGGACTCCAATCCCTCAGGGCCTGGGGATTGTTGGAGTATTTTGTGGATATGTTCATCCCTGATTTTTCTTCTCTTATTTCATTTTATTCTCAAGGTTTAGAATTATGTCTTCCTTCTCTCCCTTGACGTCTTTGAGGATGACTACACCTCTTCCAGTTTCCTTCTCTCCCTCCCTTCCTGTCTCTCTGTCTCTATTTACTCTCTTTCATCCAAATGCATGACCATAACACTTTTCGCCAGCTCCCCAAAAATCACATGTTTAAATGCTATCTATCCTCTGTTAGATTCTTGCTGTTTCACATCAGTTGGCCTTTTCTTTGTAAATCAGCATTTTCAGGCTCCTGGAATGGCTCCAAACTCAGAGTTCAAATCTGGTCAAATCTATACTTTGTTTAAATTAATCTTGCCATGATAGCAGGATGTTCTGTATCATTCTTTTGTGACATGTCCCCATGTGCACAACTGACCGAGAACCCCAACATCTTCCTGAGTCTAGGAGTTACTCCTCTTTCACAGGCAGAGAAACTACGCTGATCACTTACTGCCATTGCTTCTCATGAACACACGGGGGCGCTGTTGAAGACTGCTCCTGCACCATGACTTATGGGTGGCATGTTAATTACTGGGTTGTCCTGACCTGTCCAAGCACCTGCTGAAAGGGCATGGAAGTCTCCTTTGGGGCTTTATTACTGCTTTGTTCCATTTACATTTCCACAAGCAGCCATCTTTCACCAAAGTCCACCCACTGTGCCGAGATGACTGGGTCCTGGGGAGTTCACTTCATCAGCCATACCCTGTGCCAAGCAGCCCACCTGTGTGGATTCTGAGCCCTTTGGGTTGGATGTGATCATTAGTATGAGTCTCCTGAAGGTGACTAGTTTAGGGACTCCGTGGCCCAGTCCTGCCATTGCTAGGGGCCATTCTGAAAGGCCCAGCTCTTCTCTAAAAGAGATTGGGAGCCAACTACAGAAAACCGGTCAGTTGTCCCCAGGCACTAGATCTCCATAACAAAGGACAAGGCAGCTTTTCGTAAACTGCTGAGAATAAAAAGGTGCTCTTCATTCTCTTCTCCAAGACAGTGAAGTCTATTTATGCTTTCATTTACACCCCTAAGAGGGCCTTTCCCTGACAGGGTTGATCTGTTTCAGAAACTTAGAGTCTGAGCCACTCCCCCTTTTAATTTTTCTTTATCAAACACTAAAGCGCACCTTGAGTGTTTAGGCCCATAATGGTCAGTGTACTCCAGCGGTCAGTGTACTCCAGCGGGCGGTAACTACAACGTGGTGGGTGACAACCTGCTCTCTTTTACTACATTCAGATAGACGGTGAAAGAGTATTTTGCATGTTTTAGAAAAAGAATTAATACATAAACTTGTATTTCACTTACATACCTGCTATCTGCCAGATGTACGTGGTGTCTACTGGGTCAAGAGTTTCGGTGCATTTCTTAAGCGTGGGTCACAGCCGAAGCTTTGAGTCCACTGCTCTCTGCGGAAGGTCTGCTTGTTACTAAGACACTCTTCCCTCTTTTTTTGTGTTCTCCTCCACATTCTTTAGGCTGCACTCTTGGAAGGCTATTTTGGTCTTCTCTTCCCCTTTAAGAACCTGGCCTCCAAGCTTCTAGAAGATCCTGTGCCTGCATCTAAGTACCCTTGACTCATTCCTTCCGCAATGATCTAAGTTCTCTGACTCCCCCTCCTCTTTCACTCACTCACCCACTTTAGACCTTGAGCTTCTTAAATATCTTCATCTTCATTGTCTTAACCTCCGTTTTATCCTCAAATTCGCACCCAGCACTTGGCACAGGAAACACTTGCTGCCTGTCCCAACCTGCCTTCTTGAGTTGTTGCCCTTGGCACTTTTCAGATACCACCTTATGTTGTTGCTGATAGAAATTGTCTCCAGTCTTCCATTCGGTAGCTTGGTGCACGTTTTTATCACTCATCTGTTCCCTTAGTAGAAAGTAAGCCCCTTGAGGGTAGAGAACGTCTCTTGCTCTTTGTATCTGGTGTCCTGGGGGAAAACTGAATGCAGAGGCAGGTGTGTTGTTAATCCCAGTTGACTGATGGGAGGTTATGCTGAGCAGAGGACTAGAGATTAGGTGTGTCTGACTTTCTCTCTTTAATTATGTCTCAGCTTGTCCTAGAAAGTAAGGGTGCTCCACGGGGTACCTTAAGGAAAGCAAGATGACATAAATTCGAAGCCAATAAGAACTTCTAAGAATTTTTGTCAGAGTTTTCCCTAGGCAATGTGAATTATGCAGCTGATCTGATTTCCCTGTTGTGTGAATTGCTGGAAAGCTCAAAGGCAAATCGCCAGAAAACTCAGAGCTACAAGAACGGTCACTATGTCCATAAAGATTCGGCTAAAAGAGTGTTTATCGAAATGTTTCTTTTTATAAAAGGAGAAGTTTAGAAACAGCCTAAAATTCAACAATCCTATGTTGGTTGAATACATTACAGGACATCTGCAAGACCAAAGATGTGCATAAGGTCGTGGGCGGTGTTATACAACACTATAGGGCATGATTTCATTCTGTAAAATATGTGTACCATGGGGACAGGAGAGGGAATAGGTTAGAACACAAATGTGTTTCTCTCCAGGTGTGACTATGAATGATTTTTACTAATTTCAAGTTTGTATTTCTGTTTTCTACATTTTCTTAAAAAAAAAAAAAGAGCTTATATTACTTTTGTAAAAAAAAAAAACAGGGTGGGAAAGTTATCTCTTTTTAAAAAAATAGGTAAACCAAAGGAAAGAAAAATAGAAGTAGGGAGATAAGAGTGAGGCTTATTCCAAAAATGAATACTGTGAAGACTTAAAGCAGGCAAGTCACAGGTTTGCCTCCGAGCTTTCCAGCAATTCACACACAAAGGGAAGAGTGATCAGCTGCATAACTCACACGGCCTGAGAAAAACTCTGATCTTCATGGTACGCAGGACCCTGTCAGTTTCTCCCTCAGAGCCCTACAAGGATGTTCTGTAAAGTAATGAACAACGTCCTGTCACCCAGGTGAGATCCCCAGAGCAGTCTCTAAATCAGACTTCCGTGTTTCCTGCCTTTATTCTAAGGCTGGCCTTCAGCAGTCATTTAATTCCTCACTAAGTACCTCCACTAACTGGTGCTGAATTAATTACTTCACATCTAAATAACTGGTGATTATTAATAGCTGCAAGGAGCAATTAGAATTATTAACCTATCTTGGCCTCTGGCTGGTATGTCTGAATTGATTCCCTCCCCAAAATTGCCAGGAGCACCATTTCCAGGGAGAGTTCCCCTTGGCTTTGTGTCCAGCAGGGCCTAAAGGCACCCCAGTGACTGACCTACACTCCCACCTTGACCTCAGCCAGGTGTGCAAAGACAGGAAGGCAGAAAGGCTTGATGGTTAAAAAGTTATCGCCTATCTAAAGCCCAGAGTACTCAGTACAACCAAACTAGTGATTTTTTTCCCCCTTTACAGCCAGAGGCTCTCAGAAGGGACACAGAGAAAAGAAAGGAAAGGCTTCACAGGGGGATTTGGACACCAAGACACTTCCTCAGTCTGGGACCCCAAGGCCTCCTCCATTGGAGGCATCTGGGCTCAGGGCCTTGGGCTGACGTCCTACGACACCCAGCCCTATATGTGCTTGGCTCTGCACCAGGTGCAGGGGTGCAAAAGTGAGTGTGGGCAGGTGAGGGAGCTTCCCCCAACTGGGGAGACAGCTGACCAAGCACATCGTGTCAGATCATAGGTTAAAGGAGGCACAAGCAACTAAGGAACATCAAGAGATCCTTATCCAACCATAAGCATCAGGGAAGGCCTCCTGGAGGAGCCCATACCTGAACTGCGACTGGAAGGATCAATATGGCTTCACAGAACTGAGGAAAGAGTAAAGGTCATTGCAAGGAATCATGTTGTTTTCTGGAAACTCAAAACATCTTCTTATTGCCAGAGCATACATACAGCTCAGAATGGGATGGAGACGAGGCACAAGAAATGGGTTGGGGTTAGTGGTGGAGGGCCAGGGATGTAGCACTAAAGAAATAGGCTTTGATCCTTTAGGCCTAAAAATCTATTGGAGGCAACAGGGAATGGTGGGGACTGTGGCAAATAGGAGTGCACTTAAGTCCCCTAAGAGGCCACTCAGTACTCCAGCCAGTTGTTACTGTGGGAGAATACAGGACTAACATTGCCATATCTTCCCATGGTTCAAGAGAAGCCAAGAACCGGACCCCTGTGTACAATTCTGTCTGTTTGTCAATGTTGCTGACTAATTCAGATTTAAAACACAGTGAAGACCCAGTAAAGGGGACGGCCCTAATCCTGTGTCAGTGAGCCCAATTTAACCTGAGGGCCAGATTTGACCTGTAAACCCAACACGTTGCCACCACCGCCTTAGAAAGTAGGGAGGTGTTGACAGCTCTGAGATAGTAGACAAACATAGACTTGCCCTTTTTTCCCCACCCTGTGTACAATGGTAGGAAATGTGGACTAGAAAGGGTCAAGACTGGATAAACCTAAAGATTACCATACTAAGTGAAGTAAGTCAGACAGAGGAAGACAAATATCATGATATCACTTATATGTGGAATCTTAAAAAAAAAATGCGAATTCTATTTACAAACCAAAAACAGGTTCACGGACATAAACTCTGGTTACCAAAGGGGAAAAGGGCAAGCAGAGGGATAAATTAGGGGTTGGAGATTAACAGACACGTGTTACTATATATAAAATAGATAAACAACAAGGACCTGTTGTTTAGCACGGGGACCTGCTGTGTAGCACAGTATACCTACTGTATATTCAATTTCTTGTAATAACATAATGGAAAAGAATCTGAAAAGAAAAAATATAAATGTATGTATACGTGTAACTGAATCACTTTGCTGGACACCTGAAACTAATGTTATAAATCAACTACCCTTCAATGAAAAATCTTTTCAAAAAAGAAAGGAGCAAGACAGGAGGCCTGGAACATGTTACTTAAAGCAATTCTAAGAATGGATTATTATGAAATGCCAGTAAGCAATTCTCTCTTATCACCCCTGAGCTTTCACTGTTAATATGCACTATCAGAACCACCTGGCGGAACCTAGCAACCACACATGAAGGCGAAGCACGAGCAGTGGAGAACGTGGGCCTCTGCTGGTCTGCAGTCGCCTACTGCGTGCTGGACACTGTGTTTCAACACGTGGAGAACCGCTGGGCTGAGGCTGTAGGGGAAAGACTGGGTCTCACTCACCTTACAACCTCAGCTTTCACCGAAACAGAATCATACAAGATCAACAAGCGTTTTTATGAGCTTATTAATTTATGAATGATCTGGTGGCCAGAGACCAAGCTTCACGTCCTGGCTTGGCCACTCATTAACCAAGTGACTCAGGTCAAGATGCTTGCTGTTTCAGAACGTTAGTTTCCTGCTGTGGAAATTGGGAGTAGAAATGCCCACTGTGCCCACCTTGTAGGCTCCAGATCAAAATGCAGAAATGCTTCTAAGGAAGAGCTTCATATATAAACTCACAAGAGCTTTAGAGGGTGGACTGGGTTGGTTACTACTACTTTACCAAACCTGGGTATCTCTAAGAACAGTATTTTTAGGTGTACAGCAGGGAGAGAAGATGTAGAGCATCTGATACCTTTGAGGTCGGCCTCTAAACCTTGGTAGGTTGTCCCCTACTTTGCAAGAGGTTTGGAGCCCAGTCTCCAAGCGTCAACCCCATGCCAAAAAGCAACTGTAAGGCAAAGGCATCCCCCCAACAAACAAACCCATCAGCAACTGCTCTCATCAGTGTATGTGCTGTGAAGTGCACGTTCCTGTCACTCAGAACCACTTAGAGTCAGACTGCCATATGCACAGCGCTCTGTAGAGCCTTTGCACATGCTGTTCCCTCTGCCTGGAACACTCCTTCTTCCTTAGCGTGTAGGTCTCCGCTTACATCAGCTGGTTAGTGTTGTCGGGATGAGGTTTGAACTGACAAATCACTTCAAAGATCTCAGGGGCCGCAGAGGTTTGGGACAGAGCTATTACTTACCAACTGTTTCTTAACGCATTTCTACCTATCTCTCTCTTTCAAATGAAAATGTTCACTCTAAGTAATGACAACTACGTAGAATAATTGAGCTAAACTCCCTCTTTGGCTCCCAAAGTACTTTAGACAGCAATCACTCAGGAGGGATTTACTAATTGTAGTCAAGTAACTAACAAAACAACAGTAGTTTTTCCCATCCTTTCTTGTTTTTTTTTTTCTTTCTGTAATATTTTAAAGTGAATCCCTGTCATTCAGAACATGTCATTTACCCTTTAACACTTCTGAATGAGTCTCTAATTTAAAGACATTTTCATACAAAACTGCAGTATCATTATCACACTCAATAAATTAGCTATAATCATTTAATATCATTTACTAGCCAGTCGGTATTCAGATGGCCCAATTATTTCAAAAGTGTCTTTTTACAATTGGTTTCTCTGTGTATTGCACTTGATTGTTATGTCCCTTCCAATTCATAATCTAGTACGGTCTCCCCTTCCCTTTCTTTTCTTCATGCCCTCATTGCAAAAAAAAAAAAAAAAAATCAGCTGTTCTACTTTCTGAATTTTTCCAGTTGCTTCCAAAGCCTGGAGCTGTTGATTTTGTTGCTCTTTCCTCCCTGGTTGGCTCTGGAGGCTTAATCAGCGTTCACTTTTTGGCAATAATACTTCATAATTGTCTTGGGTGTTTCGTATATCATATCACGTCTCATCAGGGATTAGCACATGTCCAGTTGTCCCAGAAAAGATTTGTGCTTTTAAGTCATCTTGTGAATTATCTCATTTAATCCTCACAGCAACTCCAAGGAGTGTGTTCCAGAATTAGTCCCATTTTTTAGGTAAGAAAACTGAGGCCCAGAGCAGTTACATGCTTTGGTTAATTTCATACATCTAGTAAGTAGCTCTCTGACTTGGAAGCCTTAGATGTGCCTGAAAAATGGACAGGATGGTAGTTTGTATTTGCCAGTCCCTGAGGACCCTGTATCTTAGGCACCTGGTCGGTCCTGGCCTTTCCTTTTCTTCATGTTCCACAGCCTTGCTTGCAACCATTCTCATGCCTAAGGATCCACCTGCTCCCACCTCAAGGGTTTTGTATGAAAGCCTGATGGAGACGATGCTTCTCTTCCTCCATCTGTAGGAAGCAGAGAACAGACTTTTTGTTTACATCTATACATGAAGGCAGCCCTCTTTATTCACGCATTCTGTATTTGTAAACTCACCCACTCAATAAACTACCTGTAACCCCAAAATCAGTACCTGGGGCACACTTGCCATCATTTGCAGACGTGTGCAGAGCGGTGACAAATGGGCATCGCCATCAGGCACAGTCCCAGCTGAGGTTAAGGAAAGAGACGCTCCACCTTCCGAATAAGTGTCCTTTTCACAGTCCGTTTAGCACCATGTTTTTCACATTTTTGTGCTTTTCATCGGTGGTTTTGCTGTTTAAAGTGGCCCCCGAGCAGAGTGCCGAAGTGTTATCTGATGTGCCCTACAGGGAAAAATATGTGTGTTAGATAAGGTTTGTTCTGACATGAGTTACAGTGCTGTTGGCTGCAAGTTCAATTTTATAAATCAACAATATATATTAAATAAGATGTCTTTAAACAGAAATACATAAAACATGGTTATGCGTTGACCGGTTAATGAAAATATTATGGCCAAAGACTCGCAGGGAGGATTTCCCCTAGGAACAATGCTTTGGCTGTTCACTAATTCAGTGTTTGCTATGACTTTATAGAACAAAACTACCGCAAGTAATGAGAGTCGACTGTCTATACATATGCACTCGCCCTAGGGTTGTTCTTTTTTTTAGTTCTACAAAATCTGATTAACTTTATTTTCAAATTAAATATTATGGATCAGATTTTTTTTAATTGCAAGGAGGGGGAAAATGCACTTAGCACATGATGAGAAGTAGGAAAAAAAAATATATATATATATATGATTTTGTTTTCTCTGCTCCAATCAATTCAGGATAAACTTTTCCACTGAAGCATACCCTGATATCACTGACTCTTCTCAGGCAAGCTGGCTTCAGGGGATAGGTTCAAATCTGCTCCCAATTTAATGTTACTCAGTGCTGAAGTATTTATAACTTTGTTTTGCTGAATCATTATAAAGTATCTGAGCAAAAGAAAATTAATCAGTTCCTGAAGTTTTTAATGCCTCCAGGGTTTTGAGGGGATTAAACTAACAGAATTTTCTTTTATTATAATTAGTTTTCAGCCTTCATTGGAGTCTGTAACCCTTAATGTAACTAATTTCATATTGACTCTGGGTTTTCTCTTCAGTAATAAAATTTGGGTTCCCACTTGAGAATTCTCAATATTCTTTCATTCTTACTGCTAAAGGATAGTGGGGGAAGAAAAATTTTTTTTAAGAAAACAATAAAGTGTCTCCCTTCCGTAAGATACACAGTGTGTGTTTTTAGATTAGTGTTTTCATAAGTTAGAACCTTTAAAACATAACATTCATTCCACTGTTTCCATGTTTAGAGCAATCTTTCATACTGTTTTTACTATTTAAATTTTTTCTTATTAAACATGTTTACAAAAATGTAGTAAATGACTTTGATGAAAACCATGGTCTGAAGAATTGTTCTTAAAGCCCAGAGAAATCACACCTGTAACCCTTTAAATCCAAGCAGCGTTTTCGAGCTGGAAGTTCTGAATCCCATCTACCACGTTAAGACTATTGACATTTTAAAAATAGATTGTGTAAGATTGAAATGACCTTGAGTAGCCAATTGACAGAATTTACCAATGGTTTTTAAACATCCAATTTAAAAGTTTGGGGTAGTTTTTGTTTAGTGTTTGTATATGTGTGTTTAGTCATAAAACGGACTCTTTTTTTTGGACTTCGGTTTGATACATAATTTTAAATTCTGAAAGTGGCTTTAAAACAAGAAAGGATGATGATTCAAGTTCTGAGTCCAGAGATGAGCGCCACCCAGAACATAGCAAATGCTCAAAACAAGCTGACTGTTATTCTTAAAACTTGTACCCTCCAATAATCATATTTACAATGAGATGACTGTCCTCACATTAGGAGTGAAATGGTCAACTGTAGTTTAACCAACATGTATTTTTAAATGTCCAAGGCATGTAACTGAGGAACAAATACAGGAATTTTCCTCTTGAAGTCCTGATTTACCAGATATCCCTGGACAAATTCATGTTTGTCTTCTTTTGAAAGGGAAGTAGGGCAAGAAGAAAAGAAAGGAATGCCCTTAAAGAAAGGTAGCTTGGTGTAGATTTTCTAAAGAAAAAGAGGACTGGACACCCTGATTCCTGATTGTTTTCCCATGGCCACCAAAGATGCAGATTAGATATCATTGAGATTCCCATGTTTGTGACCGGATTCTTCCTGATATGCCCCCTGAATGCTTTCTTGGATGTGGGAGGAGAGAGATCTCCTCCTCACTTCTCCCCTTGGACTTTCGATAGGAGCTTTTTTTTTTTTTTTTTGGATGACAAGAAAGCAACGTGGGGAATGATTGCCAAACCCAGAGCCACTACCCCTCCTCCTTTAAACAGAGCTCTTTCAGGGCGTGCACCATGGTTGGTCTAAACCCCTTAGGACTATCCGTTTCTTGTCACCAGTCATTGGTCTAAGGCAATGGTTTTCAACTCAGGCAATTTTGAACACACATACACACCCATAGGACACTGGCAACATCTGGAGACATTTTGGATAATTGTAACTGGGAGTATGCTATTCACGTCTAGTGAACGGATGCTGTTAAGCCTCCCGCAATGCCCAGGACAGCCCCCACCACAGAGAATTATCTGGTCCAAAATGTCACCAAGGCTGATGTTGAGACATGTTGTTCTGGGAGGTGAAATATGACACAGTTCTGGAAAATGAAATGTGACAGGAAGGAGGTGGGGGAACCTCTAGAAAATAATTTTCCTCTTAAAAAGAGGAAGTATTTTTTGCCCCATCCTTTTCTTTCTGGAATGCTGGGGTGTCAAGATATGATGCTTGGAACTGCTACAGCCATCGTGGGGCCATGAGAACAGACATCACCGCAGGCTGACCTTTGAGCCACTGTACCAACCTAGAAACACCTGTCTCCAGACTTCTTGTCCTATGAGAAAATTGTCTTTACTTTAAAAACTGCTGTTACTTGGTATTTTTGTTACTTATAGTTTAAGGGATAATTATCATACCTATTGCATCATATAATTTTCCCACAAAAGGTCCACATTTGGTTACCTAGAAAACAGCAGAACTTTTCTGAGATTCAGATATTCCTCAACTGAGCAGGGCTCAGTTACTACCTAAGGGTCTTGCTTCTGGCACAAAGCCCCTCCTAGCAAGTGAATTTCAATTCATGCCACTGAAGAATGACAAATGACTCTACATCATGGATCTTCAATGACTCATGAAGACTGAAATTGTGAAGACATCCTGTCTTGGTTTAAATTCAAGCTCTGCCACCTGGTAAATGTGTGGTCCTGGATGCATTTACTTCTCTGCTTCACCTTCTTCATCTGTAAAATGAGGGTAATAGCGGTGTCCTCAGAGGTTAAATGAGTTGACACATGGAAAAGTGCCTAGAATAGTGTCTGGCACATATTAAGCACTACGTTCATATCATCATCATTATTCAATGTTACATCTGGAAAAGCCAAGGCTCTGATGAACAGTTTTCACATCTGAATCTTACCTGAACATGTGACCATCCTTCAGAGCTAAAACTGACAGCCAAATGGGCATTCTGTGTGAGCGACAAAGGGGAAATGGATTAGCAACACTCTACCCATGCTTACCAAATTCCGCCCTTGTGCAGGGCACCGCCAGGTGGCTGGCACACACTCTTCCCAGGACAACAGTGGCCTGATGCTAGCAGGCCCACTGCAGGTATGTCACTGGCTGACAGAGAAGCTAATTACAAACATGCCTTCTTGTCTCCCATGTTGATGATTCCCCCACACTGTTAGATGTAGACCTCGATGGCCAGTCTGGCTTTGTGCACAGCTCTGTTTCACGTATATCCTTAACTCACTCAAATTAATCCCAGACAGAAACCCTTAAATTCTGTTTCTATGTACTCCCTGGATAGAGCAGCCTTTCTCAGAGCCTTGCTGTCCTCCTCCTTGTCTTTGAAACACCCTGTCTGTTGTCTGAACATCTGTATAATGGGGCTTTGGACTGAGGCAAGCAGGCTTTGAGTTTAGTAGCTGTGTGACCTCGGGCAAGCTACTTAACATTTCCTCATCATTAAAGGGGCGCTCATGAGACCCCCTTTTATAGAGTTATGGGCATAAGCTAATGGTAGGAAGCCTCTAATAAGGCTCTTGGCATAGGTAGGTGCTCGATAAAAAGTGGCTGCTGGTTGTAATTCTGCTTGGTTCTCTCTAATCCCTGTTCACTGACTTAACTAAATCAGTATTCCAGCCTGTTTCAGGGCTTGGTGCAAGTTGATTATGCTGAACTTTGATGGATCTCAGCCAAGTATCACGCTCCCTTTTTGTAAATACCTGAGTAACACTTTAACTCAAGAAGGCAGAGGAAGAGCACTAGGACCCAGGAGGAGTCGGCCAAAACTCCTGCGAACTGTGTATTTGGAGTGGTGCTCCTACAGTCCTGGTGCAGAAATCTTAAAGTCTGTAGAGCTGCTCTTTTTTGAAGACTCCGAGCCCCAGAGCTTGAAAACCACTTTAATTAGTTGCCAGGTCTCCACAGGCAAAAGTCATCCTCTGCAAGATGAGGCTTCCTGTCTCGTGTAAATGTTCCAGAGCTTGGCACCAACGTATCTATTTTCAGCCTTCCTGAAAGGAACCAGTCCCTTTCTCTGTCTGCCCCTCTGCCCCAGGCGACAGGCTACATACTTGCTCCAGCTTTGAGACCAAAGTGCCAGTGAGAGACACCATCCTAAAAATATCCTCTCCATCCCTGGTGCCCTCTTTCTAGTGTTTCACCGGGTAAGGAGCACCTGCGGCACTGGCGAACCTGCAGGATGACTCTGCATGGTACCTAGATAATCTTTTCATCTGAAGTTCCTTTTAAATTAAAGTTTAGATTTTTTAATTAAAAAAATTGTCAAAGTAATGCAAATGTATGTTATTTTTTCATGATGAATTCATTTAAAAATAATGTAATTTTCAGAAACTTTTTTTTAAGAAATTTTATTTCAAGTTTGAGAATGGTGCATAAAACAGAGATATTCTGAATATTCTAGAGATATTCAGGTTAAATATATGATTATAACCAGTACTGGCCAACAGTGGTCACTCCCCTATGAGGACTATGGCTTAAACTCAGAGAGACAAGAGCCACTGGAAGGGACTTCTGTCTGTTTTATCTCAACTATTTAGAATGGTACCTAAGCTGGAATAGGTATTCAGTAAATAGGTGTTGAATGAATGAATTTATTGAGCATCTTTGTGTGCCAGACATGGTGCCAGGAACTAGGGATTCAAAGATGTAGCTGATGGATGCAATCTTAGCCTTCCTGTAGCTTATTAAAGAATCCATTCCCGGTTTCCCTTTAATATTCAGTTTATTTCTGAATTCTTAAATTCTAGAGCACAGAATGTAAATATCTGTCACCTGAATACATCTCTTGGCTTCAAATTTCTTGCATCGACAAAAACAAAGCTTTGGAAGCACAGCTCCCAAAACTTCTATAGAGCTGGTCACTCCCTGTCCCTACCTCAGTCACAGAATCTCCCCCTTCTCCTTCCAGGAAAAGTCCCAAATCCTTTTAGCCTCCACCCAGCTCTCCTCCCCCAGAGAAACCAAGATTCAGCTGACATTCGGCAACGGTGCACACTTGACTTTTTCCCCTGGGAATATGGCGCATTAGTCACCCCATAAACATTTAATTTTATTTAGCTCTGTTTTACAGGCTGGCACATTATCAGAGCTGTCTCTATCTGTTGCCTCAAGTGCCACTGTTTGAATGTACCCATAATGCCTCTTGATTTTCTATCACTCTTTGCTTCCAGTAAAACGTGGTGATATACGAGAGAGGAGGAAAGGCAGGTGCGGGGCGGGTTAGCCAAGGGTGCTTGGAGAAACCCTTTGGAGGAAGAAATACATGCTGCTTCAAATGCAGCGTCTTTCTCGAAGGGGGAATCCTCTAATTATCCACATTGGTAGTGACCGGGGAGTGATTCTGTCAGTCTGAGGTGGGGCTCTGGAATTAGCCTTTTAACTTTTCACTGCAGTGTTAACGTGCAGTAAAGTACGGGTAAGTGTCTAGCTCCATGAGTTTCCACACATCCATGTAATGAGCCACGTTGCCGGTACCCAGAAGTGCCTTGTTTGCTTTTGTCACTGCCCCTCTCCAACAGTTTCTCTTATCTGACTTATAGCCCTTAGATTAGGTTTTGCCTGTTTCTGTGTTTATGTAAGTGGAAACATTAGATACATTCTGGTGTCTGGCTTCTTATGCTCGACGTTACGATTTGTGAGTTTCATCCCTGTTGCTGCATGTAGCTGCTGTTTATTAATTTTCATTGCTATGGGGTTTTATATTGTGATAATACCATAATTTTTAGATTCATTAAGACTGATGATGGACTTAATTGATTTGCATTGATTTCAGTTTGTAGCTATCATGAATGATGCTGCTATGAACATTCTTGTAGAGATCTTCTGATGACTATATGTACATGTTTCTGTTGGATATATACCTTGGAGTGGAATTGCTGGGGCAAGTCATTTTTAATAAGCAACTCTGGTAACACTGACTCATGCTGAAATTTAGGAATCATGCAACTAGACAAACATGGAAGTACCATTTATTAAGATTAATCAGGTTGGAATTGTACTTCACTACAGAAAATGTGAATTGCCCACAAAAACTTTACAGCCTTATTAAGAAAAAACCAAAAACCAAAACACCAACAAAAACATAGACTCACAAAGCACATATTGAAGAAAAGCACTGTAGAGAAAATAACTGAGGGGTCCAATCCAGATGCCTGTTCTAGTTTGGAACAATACACACATACACAGAGCAGAGTTGCATATTGTCTTCTATCTGATAGGAAAAATTAAGGGTTTTGTTTGGCATAAACAGTGTTTCAAAAATCAAGAAATGTTATAAAATGTTTATATATCTGATTTCTCTTCAAAAAGTAAGCTTCAGCAACACTGGTTCCTCATTCCTGCATGCCAAAAGTTGGCCGGAACTTGGCAACACCTGTGCCCTTTAGATGAAACATGTGGTCTCCAGGTACCACAGTCCCCACTAATCCCTATTGCCTTGCTCTGGTCCTTCTCTTATTTATATCAGCTGCCTAACTCCTGTGGGCATTTGGCTTCCCAGTCCCTCGTCTAGAGAATTACAGTAAACATTTTCCCAGACAATATTTGAGTTAATCTTCACAAGAACCCGGCGAGCCATGGAGGGTTGGATAAGATTGTCCCCATTTTGGAGGCTGAGGAAATTGAGGCTCCGAGAGTGATTGAACAAAGTTGCATAACTAGCAAGTGGTGGCCTTCTGAGAGCTATTTTGAGACATATTTACGAATTGTGTGTATTTTTTTTAATGTGAAGTGGTAACTTAAATAAATCAAGATATATGTAATAAGATGTTCAAAATAAAGTTCAGAGGATTTTTTTTTTAAGGCATCAGAGGAGGGAAAAAGTTCTGCAAAGTAAAGTGGTCACGGATGTGTTTCCCCCAAGGATGTGGGATCTCATCTGAGCCTTGGTGGATGACTGTGAAGAGGGGTGGTGATGATGGCATTCTGGGCAGGGGCTCGGCTGGAGCAAAGGCAGGGAGCCAGATGGGGATGAGGTGAGGATGGACAAGAGAGAGACCCGGAGGTGTAATAGGAAATGACTGCTCAGCTGTGTTGCCTTGAGCCAAGGTCTTCGCCTTGCTGAGTCTTGGAAGCTCTCAACGTCACTAGGTTTTGAGAGGACTAAAGGAGATCCCCTACACTCAGTTCATTGTAGTTGATTCATCCTCATGAGGACGAATAGCACTGTACTGACACCTGCAACCCCATAAACAGGGATCACTCTTGTGCTCTGATCGTCACGTGGTTGGTGGTTAGCGCGCTGGAGGGGAGCTCAGAGGGGAGAATGGAGCGTGTCCCCAGGGGCTCTGATCTGGGAGTCAGCAAGATCTCCATCCTTATGCCATACTCCCTTAACTCTGCCCAAACCTCCCTTCTCCTCAACTGCAGGGGGCAGTTTTTTTTATTCCATCTGAACTATCTTCCTCAACTTTCCTCTTTAAGCTGTTCTTAAAGTCACTGCCAATAAGCAGCATCCATTAGGCAAAATGTATGAAGACAAAAGTCTTCCCTTAGATGCCCCTAGGTGCCCCCACTTTACGTCTGCCCCCGTCATTAGTAAAGAGTCTTTGATGCTTCGGAGGGGAGGCGGTGGGTTTTTTGTTCATTTGTTTTTGAAGGTTTAATTTCATTCTCTCATAAATTATAAAATAAAGGTGGCTGTTTTAATGACAGCACTCAAATAGTACTGGAAGGGGTTTGAGTCAGTGGATGAAAGGTCAGCCCCTCCGGGCAGGGCCCCAGCAGAAGGGTGGCCATCCTGCAGCTGAACCAGTAGTGCTGTCCTGTTGGCCTTCATCTTCTCAGCCGCTTGGCCAGGAGGCTCTTGGTCATCACCCTCTCCCCAGTCTGTGCCGTCTGTAACTCTCGTGTAACTTCCTCTCTCCTTGTCTTCCCAGTAACTCCCTTTTGTTCTTAAGCTACACTAGGTGGGTTTTGTCATTGTAACCCAAAGTATCACTATCCCCTGTCACGATTGTGTAAAAAAAAAGTATCTAAAGTCATAGGAGTGAGCTGGGTTCACAATTAGAGGACATCCTACAGTCAGAAAGTCCTTTCTTCACTCCACTGACTCTGTCCACGGTCACCCTCTCCAAACACGGGGTGGAGGGCTTATTCTTGACCTTTGAAAGAATGGGTACACATGGTTCTGAGGGCTTCCCCAACCTGAAATGTACCAGCTTTGAAAGCTAGCTGCTACATTCTGGGTTTCGGCTTGTAGGACTCACTACCAACTGCCCAGAGAGACAGCTGCCAGTTACCACCCCTGAGTCAGTACCCAGCCTGGAAATGAGAGCCTGCAGAACGTGCTGATGAGGCTGGCAGGAAGCGGGGCCAGGGCTGCGCAGCGGAAGTGTTCTTCCCACCAGGTGCTGGTCTCAGGAGACGAGAGAGAGGCTGCCCGACAATTCGATGGGTTCTTATCTTCAGATTTCTCTTCAGAGCAAAGAATTACACACTAGGAAGGCCAGTGATGGGGCTCACAGCCAGGCAGGGTGATGCATCCAGTAGGGTATGTTAGGCTACCATTAACAGGAAATGAACTAAGAGTAAGTTTTACAATAAAATTCTCACTAATAAGTCAGGAGCATTTAAGGAGGTTTCAGAGTTGTTTCCAAGACACAGCAATCACTGAGCGCCTAGGTGTTTCTCATACCATATCTCTGCTGTCCTCTCTGTATTAATGATACAAAGCTTGGCAGCTCCAACCACCACGCCTTTCCCTGAGGATGTCCAGAGACCACAGGAATAGCAGTGCTTCCTGTTGCATGATTTTTATATCAGGGATAAAACTTCTTTTCTCCCAGGCCTCCTCTTGAGCTCATAGGCCATAGTTTTACCACCTGACAAAGGAGATGGAATTACCATGATTTGTTTAGAGCAAGATTTCTCATCCATGGTACTACTGATATTTTGGACAAGATAATTCATTATTAGGGGGGCTGTCTGACATATTATTCAAAGTTGAGACCCAGCCAGTAGCAACTTCCTTGTCTTGATAATCAAAAATGTATTCGGTAACTGGCGAATGTCTCTTACATGGCAAAATGGCCCCAGGTGGAAAACCGCTGATTCATAATAATCAGCACTCCATCCTCCCTGGAGTTGGAGAAGGATCACCTTCCAGAATTACACAGCAAAGCTGATACCTGACACCATCAGGGCCCGCCAGCACGGAGGTAAAGCAGAGGGCTTGAGAGGCACAGTGGAGGTGACTCTTGGGTCTGACGCAGGTCAGGAACTGATAAAAGAGCTGAAGGGCCCCATTCTGGAAGTGAGAAGATTTCAGAGAAGAGACTGGGAACTGATGATATTTTGGTCACACTGATCTACAGATGGGAAGATGGAGTGAACGTTACCGGGAATCTCCAGTTGCCAGTCTTGTGCTGGACCCTTGATGTGAATTTTGCTTTTAATCCTTAGAGTGCTACAGCGAGGGGTAAGCTTGAACCGTGTACCTCTAAGAGGGTTATAACCAGGATCTGTGGGGTGAACCCTATAGGAGACAGAGTCACTTTTTCTTGTTCCGGGGGCCCCTGTGGCATTCTGGAGAAGCCAGATGGGTCTCTTCTCAGGGCACTGTCTTGAGCTGCATGAAATGGCATATCCATACTACACTTGTCTCGAGATTTGAAAAATGCCAGTGAGTTCCTTCTCACCAGAGACGTAGATGGGAGTGGTTGTGGGGATCTGAAGGGGAATTTCTGCTCCATCTGAGTCTGGACCTTGAAAGACCCCTCCAGCTGACTCGTCTTAAGTCGTATTTTGATGATTATAAAACTGTTGCACACCCTCAGCTCCCAGTCAGGGGACTTAGGCAAGAGGTGGGAGAGGGAGCCTCAAGGGTGAAGTGAGGCTGACAGGAAAAGGCAACCTCTCCTTTTTTTATAGTCTCCCCGTGGCAGCCTCTGCTTCAGGGTGACCCCGAGCCTCAGAGAAAGCCCTGCCGCTGGAGGGGCAGTGGGTCAGGCTCAGGGAGAGACGAAGGCCCCAGGGCAGGAGGGATGTTCTGAGATGTACTGCAGTGGGGCTGCTGACAGGAAGTTTAGGATGGGACAAAACAAAACAAAAAATCAAAAATCATAAATGACTTGCTGACTGAAAAAAATGAGAGAATATAGAAAAATAATAAAGATTGTTCATATTCCTATCACCCAGAAATAATCATGCTTGATTTTAGTAGGTCCTTGCAGGCTTGTGGATTTATATACATATGCACAAAGGTTTACTTTTTTTAACCGAAATGGGACACTGCATAATTATTTACAATCTCTCTCTCTCTCTTTTTTTTTTTTTTTTTTTATTAAGCAGTTCAGGAACATTTTTCTGTGTTTGAAAATAGTTCTCTAGACTGGGGACAGCAGCCATGGGAGCTTCTGAATCCTCATTTATTAAAAGCACCTCCAGGGGGTTAATGGAGATGATCCCATGATAACTCCCTTTTCTGTGTTAACAATTTACTGATCACCTGCTATGCACCAGGCATTGTTCTAGGGGCTGGGATACAATGTTGCACAAAACAGACATAGTCTCTCAGGAAGCCTTTTCTCATGAAGGAGACCAGCAACAGCTAAATAAATAAATCAGCAATGAGGACAAGTGTTAAAGAGAAAAATAAAGGCAGGTGATAAAGTCAGAGAGCAATGACTGGGGAACTTCTACACGTACATCATAGCACGTGATACATGGGGGTGCTATTCAGAGAAGCCTCAGTGGTGAGGGTGGCATTTGAGTGATCTGAGAAATAATGCAAATGAGCATGCTTTATAAACTGCAAAGTACTAAAGATTTATTATTGCTGCTACAGATGACTTAACCCCACGTGTACGTTCTCTGCAAGACATAACTAAATTTCAGATTTCTCTCTTTGTCCACAATCATGTCTGTTACGAATTGAATTGTCACCACCACCCCAAATTCGTAAGTTGAAGCTCTAACCCCACTGGGACTATACAGAGATAGGGCCTTTGGGAGGTAATTAAGGTTAAAGGAGGCCATAATGCAATAGGACTGGTGTCCTTGTAAGAGGAAGAGACACCAGGAAGGTGGCCCCCAGAGAAAAGGCCTTGTGAGGACAGGACACAGCAAGAAGGGGGCCGTCTGCAAGCTAAGGAGAGAGGCCTCACCAAAAACCGGTCCTGCCAGCACCTTGGCCTTGGACTTCCAGTCTCCAGAACCGTGAGAAAATCAATTTTTGTTGTTTAAACCACCCACTCTGTAGTATTTTACGATGGCAGCCCTAGGGTATCCTACTCTGAAAAAGTTTATGTCTTAAACACAGGTAATACCTAATTTTTAAAGGTTTGGAAACCTCACTTACTTGGCCTCAGAAGCTACTTTAGAGATCATTTGTTAGCACACCATTCAGTTTTCCTCCACGATTATTTGTTAGTTGTACATCCTCTCAGATAATCATTCACTTCTTTGAAATCTTCAAACTAACAGAGAACAGGGCATCTGCTTTTCCCTTGCTCGTCTCCACTTGAAATTTCGTTGATTGTATTTTCTCTCTTTTTTTCTGAATGAAAATTTACCGAGATTTTTCTTTTTTACCTTTTTCATTTTAAGCTCGCAGAGTAGTATATCAGTTGTCTGGTGGTTCTTCTTCAGAGCTACTCATTTTTGCTCTAATATTTATTATTTTTTCCTTTATTTTCAATGTGTATGTTTTGTCATTTTGATTAAGGGTTTGTGTTGAACCCTCACCTTACTTATTTTCATTCTTTCTTATTTAATAATGAAAACATTTAAGCCAGCAATTTTGGTCAGAGTCTGGGTTTGGTGGTTTTATGAAAATACTCTTTTCATTAAATTTCCAAATTGTCAGTAAGTATACTTTTTATTTCTCCTTTACCTCAATATTTCAGAGGAAAGTATTTTTATTAATTTCTAAGAGTTCTATCTTACACTTTTCTTACGCATTTCTAACTTTATGGCACTATGTCAAGGATATTTGACCTGTGTATTTTCAGTTCAGGGAGTCATTTTCTCAGTGTGCCAACACATAGGCAATTTTTATAAACATTAATGGGTGCCCAAGAGGAAGATACAGTTTCTGTGTACAAATATACATATTGATTCTTGCTAACTTTATTGTTCAAATTCTCCCCTCCACCTGTTTATATTTTTTAACAACCAGATTTGTGAAAGCATATGTAGAATGTTTAAAACCTCCCATGACACTTGCCATCCTATCCATTTCACTTTTTGGGGGGATCTGTGATAAATGATGCATTTAGCATGTTGACTGTTCGGTCTTTGCTGTGGATTGTAACACTTACCCATATAAAATTGTCTCTTTTGTTTCGTTAATGATTTTTGTCTCGGATTCTAAATTGTCAGAACATCATTGTGCCACCTCTTTGTGTGATTTTTCTGTTGGCATTTTCCAGGAAAATCTTACTCATCCTTTTATTTCTAACCTTCTCTCTTTCATTCCTTTTAGGTGCATACCTTGCTTTTGCTCCTTTAACCTGTCGGTGATTTCTGAGGGAAGTGCTTTTTACTTTCTTTGAGGAAGGAGGCTGCTTGCTTTCGTGGAACCTAGGGTTGTTTTCCTAGCACGCTACCATTTGACTGGGGATTGATGAAAATTCCCCTAATACTCGCCACTCGGTCCTCCCCCAGGGCTGGTTCTGTCTTTTTCTTAGTTTTCACGTGCATATGAGCGGAGGTTGGCGGTTGGCAGATACCGTGTCAGGGCCTACAGGCAGATGCCATTTTTAATTAGTGCCTGCGTGGCCAGATGTTCATGCTTCATAAGATAATAACCTAATAACTTCATAAATAAATAACTTCATAACTTAACACAGGAATCAAGGCGCAGCTGGGAGTGAACTCTAAAATCATGCTTTGTGTCACTCACTCAAGACTCAATTTTCCCCCTATGGAAACCTAATATAGAAGTAATATGAATTCACTGCTGCTTAATGGGTTTTTATTGGCCTGCCAAGCACTGGGCTAATTTCCATTTATTTATTCACTTAAAAAAAGTGTACTGAGCAGTTACATATGCTGGGCACTGTTCTGGGCTCTGGAGATAAAGTGGAGAACAAGACAGAATGTTTGTACCCTTGTGGAGAACACATTTTTAATAGAAAAATGTGAACAATAGCCAATTAAAATAAATACATAATTCTGAGGAGTGATGTGTGCTATATAGAAAAAGAGAGAATAGAGAATGACAGGCAGATGCGGTAGCTCTTTCCCATGAGGCTGTCTTTTCCCTAGCTGGCATCTGAGGGGAGACCTAAAAGATCTAAAGGAGGGAGGGGAATGCTGGGAGCACAATGAGCCAGGTGGAGGGCACTAGTACCAGGGCCCTGAGATGTGAATGTGCTCCCTCTGGAATGAATGTTAATATTCCTCTTGTGATGTGCAATCAAAATTCAAAGCCCTGGGCAGAAGAGGCTGAGTGGCTGCTTCTGGCTCAGAAGCTCTCACCCTGGCATCCAGAGGGAAGAAGAAAGCAGGACAATCTGTCATCTCTCTCTGGCTTCTATCGTAGGAGATGGAACTCTCGCAAATGGCATTTCTCCCAAATTAGAAAGAGAGCTAACTGCTGGTCAAATAACAACGTCTACTTGGGTTTACCCCTTTAGATATCCAACATACCTTTCCACACTCTTTTTTTTTTTCTTTTTAATTTCCAGCTAACATTGTGCAGCCAAATCCCATAGAGCCATATATATTCATTGAAAGCATCACATAGTCTTTTCTGTTCCTGTATCTCCAGCTCAGAAGTCCAGGACTTCTCTAACTCTTTTGGGCTCCATCTCAATATAAGAAATCTTTGCATTCAATTGTAAAGTTAATCACCATCACACATCCTATATAAAAATAGTCTGGGAAAGAAAGAAGAAAGAGAAGGGAAATTAACAAATAGAAGCATATAGAAATAGCCATGCATTTTATTTTAGAAAGATATTAAATGATACTGTTTTCCAAAGTAATTGATCCATTTTACATTCCCACCTACAATTCTTGGGAGTTTCTCGACATCCTTGTCAACAGTTGTGATTGTCTATCTTTTTTTATTACAGCCACTCTAGTGAGTGCGAAAGTGGTATTTCATTGTGGTTTTAATCTGCATCTCCCTAATGCCAAATGATATTAACATCTTGTCATGTGCTTATTGGTCATCCGTATATCTTATTTGGTGGAATGTCTATTCAAATCATTTGGCCATTACTGAATTGGGTTATTACTGAGTTGTAAGGATACAAGTCCTTTAGAAGATAGATGATTTTCAAATATGTTCCCAAAGTGTGTGGCTCATCTGTTTGCTTTCTTAATGGTGCCGTTTGAAGTATATACATTTTTTTTATTTTGTTGAAGTTCAATTTGTCAAATTTCTTCTTTTATCAATTATATTTTGTTATCCTTTCTGAGCATTTTCATTTTTGTTCAAGGAAGATAACAATTTTGACATAAAAATTTTTAATAGATACGTTTTCCTTACCTCTTCACCAATTTTGAATAAGCCTCACAGTATGGTGACAGTACTCTCCTAATCTAGAATCTGCCTTGTAGGGTAAAAAAGTTAAGTCACCGAGGGAAAGATTCTGTTATCAGTGCAGCCTAAGCCTGCAGGTCAGTATCGGTCGAGTTTTTGCCTGTGTGTCATTGTCTGCCTGTCCTTTTCGTCTGATTTCATGGATATCTTTACACCACTGGCTTAGTCCTGTAGCACAAGGAGAACGCTGCTTTTTGAAAACAAAAGTCAAGCTTCACATGCTCAGCTTCACTGAATCTAAAATAAGACAACAGAAAATGAGAGATAGTCATGTTTAAGAGCTCACCTGTAGAGCCAGATAGTGTGTGAGTTAATGCTCTGTCACTTAACTAGCAGACACCCGGAGCAAGTTCTTTATAGTGTCTCCAATCCACAGGTGGTCCTTTTATAAGAGGGTAACAGTTGCAGTTAGGCGAGGCGAAGCCTTCCATCGATGTCAGTCATCATCATTGCAATCATTATTGCGGTCATTACTATTTAACCTGGACCAGCAGGAAAGAACCCCAAAGTGTCAACTTACAGAAACTTATTTTGAATCTAAGTTTTCAAGATACTTAGGGAACCAGAGATACTCCTCACCAGTCAGTGTGGTCCCTGGGCCAGCATTGTCAGCATCACCTGGAAGTGTGTTAGAAATGCAGGATCTCAGGCTCCACCCAGCTCTGCTGACCTGGAATCCGCATTTTCACAAGGCGGCCAGGTGATCTGTGTACACGTCACCGTTTGAGAAGCACTAGAATCTTCCACATGGAAGGAGGAGTTGAACACCCTGGCCTACTCCTTGCCTCCTTTAGCTCCACCCACTGTATGACCACTAAACAGTCCTCCCTCCACTTATAAGGGGCTCCCCAAGGAGATCATGGTTTGGCTGTGGCTTTCTTTACTGGAGTGAAGGAGGTTTAGGGAGAGTCCTTTCTTATCTTAGATGCACAATTACAGTTAATCACTGTTTCTAGGAACCTCTTTCATGAGTGGGGTTACTGTACCCTTTCAAAGAAAAAGATAGCAGACAATTAGTGTAGACAAGATGTGGACAGATAAGTAGAAGGAGTGGGGTTGGTTTTCTTCTCCCCCAAGAGCCAATTAACAGGCTGACAAAACCAGCTATCAAAGCTCTCAGTTAATCTTTTAAAGAGTCAACATCTGCTGAAACTTCTTAAACCATGGCCCTGAAGAGGGGCATTTGTGGATTCGGGCTTTTCTCAAAGTCACAAGCTTTGCCACGAAAAAGTCATCTTTTCTAGCATAAATTAATTGAAAAGATAAGACTTGGACCGCACTTGACTGCCAAACTCATCTGTCCCCACATCTTTGAGACACGGCGCCTCCAGCTGGAAAACAAAGAGTTCCTGTTGTTTTTTTGTTTGTTTGTTTGTTTATGTTTTGTTTTCATTTTAATTTAGAAGCCCTAGGGAAAACTATGGGGAAAATCGCAGCAGAAAATCACATGTTGAGGATTCTGTTTTGCTGAAGTCTAACTGTGATTTGTCTACCAGTGCTCAGATCAAGGGGCAGAGGAGGAGAAGGGGAGGAAGCATGAAGTGGCAAGTTTCACGGACAGTAGAGCAGGGTCTCTCCAAGGGTTTCTTTTCCTTAACTCCCTGCCCCAATTTAATCCAGTGTTTAAATCACAGCAGGAGGAACTATAGTGACTATAGGCGATGCACAGAGAAGCTTTGCTGGTGGAGAAGGCATCTGAACGGAATCTTGCAGGAGAGATATGAATTAGAGGAACGGAGGAGAGGAAATATGGTCAAGAGGACAAAGTTAAAACCTGAGCTATAATTCACATACCATGAAAGTACCCCTGTTAAAGTAGACAGTGCAGTGTTTTTTTAGCACATTTTCAAAGTTGTGCAACCATCACTATCTAATTCCAGAACATTCATCACCCCAAAAAGAATCCCAGTACCCATTAGCAGTCACTCCCCATTCCCTCCTCCCCTTGAACCCTGGCAACCAACCTACTTTCTGTAGTAAGACAATATTTAAGAAAGAGAAAGAACTGGCATGCAGGATGCAAGGAAAAGTTTTTCTAAACTAGTTAAACTACCAGTGTCCTTTCACAAGTTTTTCAAACATCCTGGGATTTTGTTTATATTCAGGCATGGTGAGGCCAACAGATCAGAAGAAAACTGCCATTGAAAAGTAGTTTGATACAGTTCCTGAGAGGAAGGGGCACAGCACACCATGCAGGGGAACACGAGCGTGGGTCAGGAGGCAGAATGAGGGGAAACCGGCGGCCAGAGCCTTGATTGTGGGGTTTTTTCCCGAGAAGGAATGGGCAAGTCAGGGTAGACAAACTGAGCAGGCTTAGGATTGGATAGTCTGAGTAATTTCAGTGAGCTCTGGGCTATGGAGGGTGGTCCCTAGTTGTCCAGTGTGTGGCCCCGGGGTGATTTAGGGCAGGGGGATAGTGTCCCGGCCTGCAAAAGACTGATAAGAGGGAACAACTGGAGGGTTTGGACTAAGGGTTGGTTGGTTTGCTTATCAAAGGTGTGCTCTCAGGGAAGTTGTTCACCCTCTCTAGGAATTGGCTAACTCCATAGGGGCAGCCCTTTCCAGGCTCTGCAAGGCGCCAAGATGTCAAAGCCTCATAAACATGTAGAAAATAACACGATGAATGCACACAGCTGGTCATCAGCAGGGATACGCACCTTAGGAAATCAGACCAGTGTCTAGTATGAAACATTATCGTCTATTTTTGCATCTTCTTCCTAAACTTAAATGTTTTTAGCTTTTTCTTAAGCAGTAACCCCATGAAATCATGGGGTTGATATACGTAGTATGTTTCCTGGGTAAATACTAAAGTCGGCACTTAACAAAATTACCTAAACCATGCTGCACGCCACCGGTGTTTCAAGTGCCCTAGAATGGGAAGTACGGATCTAGTTCAACTTCCTCATTTTACAGAAAGAAATAGGAAGCCCAGGAAGGGCAAGTGATTTGCCCAAGGTCCCATGACTGGCAAAGCAAGGATTCGAACCCATCGCCCTTGACTTTCCATCCCAGTGCATTTTCCCTCTGCACAATTCCAGTCTCACTGGTGCTAACAGAAAGCAAGGCTGTCACTCTGAGTTACTTCTACCAGCGACTCCTTGCGTTATTCTGATTGTCTCCTGTCCCAATCATCTGTTCAGAACTACCAATGCCGTGTGCCTGAAAAACAAAAGCACTTTCCCTGGTGTATTTATCTTCATTCTCTACCCCAGATCACTATGGAGTGGGAGGGAAGGTCTTCCAACCTGGACACCTCAGAGTTCCAATGACGGACACATCCCTCACTCTCAGTGGTGGGCCAAGAGTGCCCAATGTAATCCTGTCCTCAAAGAGTCTGCTCAATTCATACATTCCACAGATTAGAATTTAAAGATGGAAATGACATGAAAGCCAAACTATAGAGCATTCGAAAAAACTAAGAGCATAGACGCAGGTTTTGAAATTTCACATAGAAAGGCCCTAGTCGTTTACAGAGCAGGCAAGGAATTGCATTACTATAAAGCATAGCAAGAAACAGTCTCGTCCACTAGGCAGGTTCTCCCTTAAGGTATCTGTGGTCTTATTAACAACAGTGCGAGCTGACACTGCGTCCTTCGTCCCCACCAGACATCAGTCTGCACCGCCAGAATGTGAAGAAAGCAGTGTGATTCTCATCTTACAGATGAGGCCCCTGAAAAGCTGAGAGAGGTAAATAACTTAGCTAGGGGCAGACTCTATAGTTAGGGGCGGAACGGGGTTGTCTACACTGGGATGTCTGACACCAGGACGCACACCCTTAGCCACACTATTACACCACCCCGCACGAGAGCTTCCTTCCGCCAACAGCTTAATGTCTCTTTCGAGAAACTCATATGCTTTGTGTCCGGATGCCTAACTCAGATTGAACTGCCTTCAAAATATTGAAATGTTCAGATTTAGAACTTTTCCTGGCACAGCTCTTCCGCATAAGCAGCTCCTGGGTCATTAAACAGTCTGCGACTCAGGCCAGCCTCGTGTCGGTACTGATGGGCTCCCTGCCGCCCCTACCTGGCTCTTTCTCTTTCAGTAGGAAATTCATTAAGAGTTACTAGGAGATGCTTGACCCTTGCTCCCTTCACAAATTTAGCATGCTGTTTTGGGTGTCATTTTTCTAACAAAATAATTATCAGTCCAAGAAGATATTACCATATTAAGGATTTATTTAGGTGGTTTGGTCTGACGGTGGGGCACAGGGGGCGGAGTGGAGGTTGATTTTTGTTTTAAAGGTTTAGAAAACTTTCTTTTCCCCTTCACCATCCGCCCAACTTGTCAGCTGCAAGTGGTTCACCCTCAACTAATTCAGGCTGCTCTTCCATTTCTAAAACTGTTCCATGTCAGTACTAGGAAGAGGGGGGCCAGCATCTAACCCAGCGTCCCTGCTACTATTTGTAGTGTGACACTAACAGCAATCATTCTTACTGATATTTATAATATATGACATATGTCTTGTGTTGTACGGATGAAATTCTGTGCCTCTGTTGTAAAATATGAGAACATATATACATAAAATGTCGTGTCCTGCATCTAAGCTCAATAAATTGGAGTAAGTATAAGGTTATTCGTATCAAAACATCACTTATATTCTGAGATGATTTCTTTTTTTGTTTTTTCTTCTGGAGGGGTAGGTAATTAGATTGATTTATTTATTCTTTTTAATGGAGGTACTGGGGATTGAACCCAGGACCTCGTGCATGCTAAGCACGTGCTCTACCTCTGAGCTATACCTTCCCTGCCCCACTGAGATGTTTTCTTGATGGGGAGAGGAAAGAATGTGATCTCTAGAACTTTGGAAATTTCCTCAAACTTAATTTATGCCTATCCAGGCCTGGCAGATGGGAACATCCTCTATCGAACATGTCATGGTGAAAAAAATGTATGTATAAAGTTTGGAGCAACTGTTCTTGCTCAGTCCCCTCACTTAACAGGAGGAAACCAAAGCTCAGAGAAGTTAGTTAACTTGCTGAAGATCCCTTAGGTAGAGGGAGACCAAACCAGGACAAACAGCCAGTGTTTTCCTATAGCAGGAAAATAGAACCTTGGTGTAAGGGGATTTGAAGTTTGGTGAGAGGCCTGTCAACTCCTGGTGCTCAACACATATCAGTCACTAAGTGAGATCTGTGCTCATTTTCTATCATTGCCTGGAACAAATTGCCACAAACTTAGCAGCCTAAACAATACAAATATATTGCTTCACAGTTTGGGAGTTTAGAAGTCTGACATGAGTCTCGGGAGGCTAAAATTAAGGTGTCGGCAGGGCTGCGTTCCTTTCTGCAGGTGCTAGGGGAGGATTTGTTTCCTTGCTTTTCTGGCTTGTTGGCAAAACTCAGTTCTTGGTGGTTTTAGGACAAAAGTTTCAGATTTTTGGTGACTGCGTGCTGATGGCCCTACCCAGTTCCTAAAGATGCCGCATTCCTTGGCTCACAGTCCCCCTTTCTCCATCTTCAAAGCCATGGCAGGTCCAGTTCTTGTCCTGTCTTGTCCTTCTTCCACCATCACATCTCTGTCTGACCACGTTAAAGATGCATGGGATTAAATTGGGCCCATTTGGATAATCCAAGGTAATCTTCCCATCTCGAAGTCCTTACCACTAATCACATCTGCAGTCTCTTTTGCCACAGAAGGTAGCATATTCATAGATTTTAGGGATTATGAAGTGGGTATTTCTGGGTGCCATTATTCTTCCTGCTAGTCCACACCTTCTTCTACCCCACCTCTACCCCAAAGAGATGTCAGGATGAACCTCCAGCTCTCCGTCTGCGGGACCTTCATAACTGGCCTCCTTCGTTTCATTATCTCCCACTTCCAGTCCCAGTGGGTTAACTTCCTCCAACATCGGTTCTCTATTCCAAATCCTGGATGGCTCCACCTTGTCCACTTAATTGCCTCTAACTCCTCACCCTGGCCTTAAGGCTTTTGGTGATGTGGTATTTGATTCCAGCCTTTCTTTTCTTCACATCCCAACACACCTCTCCTACAACCACTTTTCTTCTGTCAAAGTGGACCACTCAGTCTTCCCCACATGCATCAGACACTTTCTCATCTTCATAGCTTTACCCGCATTATTTTCTCTGCCTGGACTGCCCTTATCCTCTCATCTCTGAATTTCCTAATCCTAAGGTTTTCCAAACTCAATTCAAATGTCACTACTGTCTTGAAGTCATCCCTGTTCTCTCCCACTGTCATTAAGACGAGAAGTAAGTGTTTCTTCTGATTTCTCATGGTTCTTAGGGATCCCTTTGTATTGACATGAAGCATTTCTGCTGATCTGTTGCTACCACACCAAAACTTAGTGCCTTATAACTATGATTTATTACTATATTTCGTCAGTCTCTAGGTCCAAAATGTGGTCAGGGCATGGCAGGGATGGCCTGTCTTGGTTCAGTGGTTTCTGGAACCTCGGCTGGGTCGACCCAGCTATTCCTCTTGCTCACTCTCTGCCCACAGCTTCTCCACTGCCTGCCTTGGGCCTCCTCACAGCGTGGGGGCCTCGGGGTAGTTGGCAGGGCAACTCCATGGCAGCACAGGACTCCCAGAGACCAAAAGGGAGGCTCCCAGGCCCTACAAAGGCAGGGCTGGACCTGACAGAGCAACGCTTCTGCCTTACTTTATCGCCCAAAGCAGTCACACGCTGGGTTCAAGGGAAGGGGAAGGGGACCTCCACCAGTCTATAGAAAGAATGTCAAAGAATTTGAGGACATCTTTGAAATGACATACACGATCTTCTAGGGACTTTGGTACATGTTTGATCTTTTCTCCAAGACTGTGAGTTCAGAGTGTGATCCATTTAGTGGCTCCCATGGTGTCTAGCACATAGCTTGGCCCATAACATACACTCAGCAGTTTTTGTTGTGTTAATGGATAGATGTGTTTAGTAGATTCTCCTTGCCAAAGGTAGACACACCTAATTTTACATTCTATACAGTGAAAAAAGACTGGTGAAAGAGAAGTGGCTAGAACTCTTTTTTTTTTTTAAGTCACCTGAAAGACTGAAAATGTACATATATGAAATAGATGACTGTGTTCCTTAGCGGGCAGACTGTGGGCCTGACTGGATAGTATTAGGGACGTGAATTATGAGTCATCAACTTGGGGTCGTATGGAACCAGTCTTTCTAATTGGATTCCAATGAAGTACCTGCTTTCTGTCAAACTCCAGCTCACGAGTGGGCAAGCCACAAAGAAACCCACTTCACATCGATTTTCAATGCTGCTTAATAGTTTGTTGTGCTGATTCAATCAGAATGTAAATCTGGAATGACCAAATAAAGTGCTTGCCGTAAAACTGCTTTTTATCAGCTTTCTTCTCCGAGATTTCCTCAGATCAGCTTTTACAAATTAAAGTTCCTTGTTTAAATACCGTTTTCCTTCCAGAATGCATTTAGTAGCATCCGTTCCCATTTTAACTAATGTCGTATCATGAAAAAAATACGACCTTCCTCTTATGTAAGAAACGTGTTGAAAATATTTTGCAGAAATTTTTTAAAATACATTTAATAATAGGAATAAGATAATCATAAGATAGCAATTATCATTTTATAAAGAGAAAATTATTAGAAGGCAATGTGAAGAAGAAAAAAGCGGAGGCTTGACAAAGAGCACTCCAGTTGTCTAATTGCTCTGGGCTTTTTTCTCCTCATCTGCAAATCAGAGCTAATAATATCTAACTCATGGCATTGTTGAAAGGATTCAATGCGAATGTACATTTCTGGCACCTAGTGAGTGTTCAGTAAATGTTAGCTATTATTATCATTTAAATTTGTTTCTATAGTTTCTTAGTTAGGATACTTTCCCTAAAGAACTTCCTTTCCGGGAGTAAAGAAAAAACAAATGCATGAAGAAAAAGAAGAAGGAACAGGAGGGGGAGAGAGAAAGAAGGATGAAGAGAGAGAGGAAGAAAAGAAAGAAGGCATAAAGTGATGAAAGATTCGACACAGAAGAGGACTTCAGTGGGGATGCTTCGGGGGGCACTGATGGGAATCAGTGATGTCTTCTCAGAGGATGCCGGGCTGGAAGGGTTTCACCTTAAGGACTGAATGTACAAATGGACAGTGACAAGACCATACATGTCAATAGACTTCTGACCCGCAGCGTCTGCAGCCACCACTCTAGGAAGCCGAATCACAGCCTCTAACTGTACGACCAGTTCCAGAAGCCACAACACAGCCTCTGCAGTCAGCGGCCCAGGGCAGCCAAGGCTCGGTCGGTGCCTTCCAGCCTCTCTATTTTTTGCCCACACTCTCAGCTCAGGGCTAAGTAGGGAAAGCCAAATATGCTTTCAAACCACATAAACTGCCCACATGTGGTTAAACAGCCCCCCTTTCCTGCGCCAACAGCCTCCCATCAGGGCACACTTAAAGCCATCCCTTTTTCTCCCTGTAAAAATGTCCCACTCCCCTGAGAGCACTGCCAAATGCAGGTGGTGGTGGCTGACTCCCTTGTGCACTGGTTTCCTAGGACTGCCATAGCAAATTACCACAAATGTGGTGGCTTACAACAGCAGAAGTTTATTCCCTCACATCTCTGGAGGCTGGAAGTCATAAATCAAGGTACCAGCAGGGCCACGCTCTCTCCAACAGCTCTAGGGGAGAATCTGTTTCATGCCTTGTGTTAGCCTCTGGGGTTGAAGGCAATCCTTGCCACC
The DNA here is from genome assembly GCF_036321535.1 of Camelus dromedarius. Lineage (NCBI taxonomy): Eukaryota > Metazoa > Chordata > Mammalia > Artiodactyla > Camelidae > Camelus > Camelus dromedarius. The sequence continues at coordinate 20,414,484 of NC_087452.1, forward strand.
CCTCGGCCTGTACATGGATCTCTCCAGCCTCTGTGCCCATGGAGACGTGGTGTTCTCCCTGTGTGTCTCGGGCTGTGTCTCTTCTCATCTTGTCAGGACACCAGTCACGCTGGGTTAAGGGCCCGCCCTACGCCAGTATGATCTCATCTTAACAAATTACATCTGCAGTGACTCTGTTTCCAAATAAGGTCATATTCTGAGGTTCCTGGATAGATGTGAATTGAAGGACTGGGGGTGGGACACTATCCAACCCAGTCCACCTTGTTATAGCCAACTCTAAATAGACATCTATTTCCGCATGATGTGTGAGGACAATAGCTAAGGGTTGGCAGGCTGAAGGGGCAAGATGGTAGGGAACGCATAGGGCATGCACTGTGGTAACTGTCTGCTGTAACAAACAGTCCCAATGTTTAGTGGCTTAACACACTAAGTTTATTCCTTGTTCATATCATTCCTGTTCATTGGACGGGGAGTGGGGCAAGGGTCCAGGCAGTGACTTGCTTAGGGCCAAACTTTTCCATGTTAGACTCATTTCATTTCTGCTTATAGTTCGTTGACCTGCACTCAGTAAGTAAGACCATACCTGTTCTAAGGGGCGCAGGGAAACATAGCGTAGCTGAGTTCCGGGAAGAAGAAGAGAACATGCTGGTGGTGGCCTGAAGCCCAGTGTGGAGAAGGCAAAGGCTCATCTCTGCTCACACTCCCCTCCCTTCCCTTACGGTCAAATGCACCAGGAACCCCAAACTGCAAACTTCACAAGAGACTCCTCTGAAGGCCGTTCTCTAAGCTGTGCCTACATCCCAGCCCATCTTTTCCATGTTTCTCTTACCAATATGACGCTGAGCAGTTCATGAAGGATGGTTCCTCTGGGGAGATATTTATAGTTTACCAGGAGACCTAGATTTCCCCCAAAGGAGTGAATCTCCCTAATGGTAAAATCACAGCTCTTGGAAGTAAGGCTAAGGGGTGGAGTTAAGGAAGAAGATTACAGTGAGTAAAGACCTTTATCCTTACCTAAGGGTTAGGCCAAACCAGGAGGGCACTATCAAAAGAGGCTTAGTGGTCAGGCAGATGGCCTTTAGACAGCCCTCAGTTCCATCTCCAACTTAGCAATTTTCCAGCTGTGTGAACCAGCACCTGTTTCTTTAACATCTCTGATTCTTGGTTGTCTCATCTATAAAATAGGGCCAAAAAAGAACCTATCCATTGCCTGTGAGAATTAGACAAGGTAAGGCAAATTATACACTGGATAAGCAATAACCCTTGGTAGCCAGTCAGAGAAGTTTCCTTGATTATTTTCCAATGATGATGAAACTCACATTTAAAAATCCCCAATTTTAAGTATCTACCTAAATATTTTGTCCAACACGTAGAGCGTTTCACTCAGTGGGGAACTCCAACCTGGGGGGACCCTCCTGTCTTCATCTGTATTACATTCTCACCCACTCCCTCATCCATCAGCCTAGTGCCTTGTCTGTAGCAAAAGCTCTATTAAAGCAGAAGCTCTATTAAAGCTCTAGGTGCTAAGGAACAAGAAGGTGATCCTTGAATCATTTTAATGACTTATGATTAATGTAATGAATGAAGCACAGTTAGTGCTTTGAGTTAATGCTACAGGGCTCTCTGTCAAGCAGAGGGCAGATCTTAACTTTGCAATCCTGCATTTGGGCATTGCTGCCTTTGTCCTAGTGCCCACACGGTCCTCTGGGACTTCGTTGTCTGAAATAGACCCTCAGAGGAGACAGCATCCAGCACTCCGCCTCAGCTTTGGGCCTCGGGGGTGGAACCTGGCTATGATTTTTCTTTACAAAACTCCCTTCAGCCTGAAAATGCCGTGTGGTGGAGTCCACAGGGGACTAGCAGCACCTGGGGCCTGGCGACCATCGTGTGTTTAGTCTTTGCCAGGTCACACACCCCGAGATGCTAAAGTCCACTCTCATCCAACCTTCCATCTGCAGTTGGGCAGACAGAGGCCCCTCCCGTGGGTCCTCAGTGGGAAGGAAAATTTGCTGCTTAAAATTGAAAGATTGTGGCTTAAGGAAAACTTCCCTCAAGCAGATGAACGTCACAGTGCTCGCCCATCCGTGCTGCTTGGCTGACCCTCAGAGGCTCCGGGGAAACCTCTCCTGCGATCCCAGGGCCTGGTGGCCCCTGCTTACAAACTTCTTAACGGCTCAAATTTGTTTTCTCATGTACGTGCCAGGGCCAGTGCGAAAGGAGCCGTTTCCTGCACACCCTGACAAGGCGTAACATTTAAGAGCTTCTTATTTTTATTTACATAAGAGAAAATCATGAGCCCTGGTTGTTTCAGCTTTTCATAAGGAAATGTAGAAACCTTTAGTTTAGCTCAAGATGAAATTTTTGCTCTCTGAAAAAAATAAGTGTGCCCAACTCCAAGAATTATGGACATTATTCAATGGAAGCCATCCTAATTCACATCCCATTCAAATCCTTGGTATTTAGGAAACTCTGTTCTATTCTAGATAAGAGAAATCAGGTTGTTATTGTTGTTGTTGTTGTTGTTGTTGTTTCTGTGAGATACCACTCCTGTGGGCAGTGGCCGGGTGATATTTTATCTCTGTAGCCTCTGAGCCCAGCATAATGAAAGGTTTGCAGGAGACCCATCGAAGGAGCTATGCGTTGTACTCCTGCAGAGTTCTGTCTAGTTGTTGTTACTCCAAGTTCTCACCCTGTGAGTGCCAACAGGTGCTGTTAAGACAGTGAAGAAACAGCCAACAGCACAGACCAGCCCCCTGCCCTCACGGAATGTGTATTCTAGGAGAGGGAGACCTCCCCCAGTGAGCACATAAACTAATGTATGAATGAGAAAATCTTAAAATAGTAGTAAGTGTTATTGAGTCATTTTAAAAGGTGATGGAGGAGGTATGAACAGAGGAGGGAGGGGGCACCTTGAGCTGGAGGCATCAGGAAAAGCCTCTCTGAGAAGCTGAGTTTGAGGCAAGAGAAGGCAGTCCCCGTGAGCAGATCTAAGGGAGGGGGTGGCAGGCAAAGGCCCGTGGCCAGCCCCCACCTGCTACCTGCTTTGCTGCAGCCTGCTAGCTGAGAACAGGTTTATGTTTGAAATGGTTGAAACAAATTTAAAGTAGAAAATATTCTGTGATGCATAAAAAAATCATAGGAAATTCACATTTCAGAGTCCATAAGGGCTTCCTGGAGCAAAACCATGTCCATTCACTTACATATTGTCACAGCCACTTCTGTGCTGCCATGACAGAGGTGAGTAGTTACAAGGGAGGATGGGTGGTGCCCAAAGCCTAAAATAGTTACTCTCTAGCCTGTTAAGGAGAAAGCGAGCTGACCTTGATGTAAGAGGAGAGCATTCAGATAGGGAACAACACAGACCAAGTCCCAGTGCAAAGACTAGGGGACAGCGGGGAGGCTGGACAGGGGGGAGGATGCTGTCGGAGGGGCAGAGACCAGATCCTGTGGACACGGAATTTTGTCATCTCATCATATGCTATCATTTCTTACGAGTAATACACTTTTATCTAGTCTCTACCCCCAAACACTTGCAAGTTCCTGAAAGCAAGGCCAGTGCTTTCTATTTGTAAATGGACAAAATTCTGCCCCTGCTCCTTGACCTGCTTGGGCTGGGAGCCCATAAATCTTCCTCTTGCCTGCCTTTCAAAACTCAGTGGTTTATCAACTAGAATGGAAGATCTGAATCCCAGTTCTACTTACTGACTGTGTGACCTTTAGCAAGTTACTTAACTTCTCTGTGCCAGTTTCCTCATTGTAAAGGTGGGGCTATTACTACTCCACCTAAGGTTGTCTGTGAAGATTAGAAGAGAGAATATAAATAAAGCACTTAGTAAGTGCCGCCCTTAGGTGCTACTAAGATTCTTACTGAGTAAAAATGTCACTTGACAAATGTGGATACCTGGCCCCACCCCCAGAGATTCGATTCAGTGAGCCTAGGGTGGGGCACAGGAATCTGCTACACATTGAGAAATACTGCCCCAGGAAGACAGGTGTGGGGCCACCTGGCCCTGCCTAGGGCATTGATAAACAGTAAGTATGTATCATTGAATGGGTAGGGAGTCTGGGGGTGGGATTTTTTTTCTATGCAAGCCCAAGCCTGTGATTAAACAAAGAAATGGAGGTGGAGGTAAGGGTGGAGGTGGGGTGGGCCTCAAACCACCCCCACTCTGTGAAAATAATATTAAGCACTCTCCCATTGTAGGCAGGGGCCTGTGTAGATTAAGTTATGTATAGAAAAAACTCTCTTCCTTAATTCTCTGTGAATCCAGGAATCTCTGTGGATTTATCACCACCCTTATCTCGTGGATGACAGTCTTTCTATTGTATTTCACATGGGAGATATTCCAAAGAGAGACAGGGCTTCCTTCCCTCCTGCATTAGTCAGAGCCACAGAGGCCAGGAGGGGAAATGAGAGAGGCGTTAGGGAGTGGTGAGGACCATGGTGAGGATGTTGGTGAGGTAGAGAGTGCATCCTGCATGTTGGAGCCTGGCGTCTCCTCCTCTCCAGCCAATCGTGGTCACACAGGAATGCAGACCCAGAATGGCCACAGAGTCCTGTTTTCCAAAAGAAGCCAGCTATCCAGGTTTTTATGCAATATATTCCCATTAATAAATGTTGGCAAGTAATTCCATTTTTTCTTAAACCCCATGCAGGCCAAACAAAACACATCTGCTGGCTGGACCCAGCCTGTGGGTGGGCCTCCAATTTGCAAACTCTGGTCTAGACTGAATAATTCAAGCTCTGGGAACTGCACCCCCATTCCCATCCTGCCCCGCAGCATGATGGAGAGACAGGACCTCTCCTAGGGCAGCAGTTCTCAACCGTAGCTACACAGTTAAGTCACTTGGGAAGAGAAAAATTATATACTGATGCCCAGGCTCTATATCCAGAGGTTCTGATTTGATTGGTCCAAGGGGAGCTCTGCAGGGAATATGCAGTCAGAGCTGAGCTCCTCTGGGCAGGGGCAAAAGCTAAGGGGCGTGTCTGGAGGACATGGTCTTGGGAACAGAGTGCCCAGAAGTCTGAAAGATAAGGCCAGGCTGGAAACCCCTGCCAAGGTGTGAACTTTCTCTGCTTCCCCCTGCTCTATATAACAGTCATGTAAATAGCTATGAAGAGTTTGACGTTATTAAACACTTTGTCCAATTTCCATCAGATACGTGCGGGCCACCACTAAATTTTCAGAGCCTAGTACAGATGGTGGAGGTGGTTTTGTGTGTGCGATGAGGGGATAAGGGATGAGGTAAAGGCATCTTGCTCCTGCTGCTCTCCTCCACTAATGCCCATGCAGAGAAGCGGCACCCCCCTGGTGGGGCTGAAGCCCTGGAGCTTCGGGTGACAGTCAGCTGCCCAGAGGGAGGGAATATTCTGCAACACTGTGGGAGCTGAGTCAGCTGCCTGAGCTGCAGAGTTAAGGCATACCACCTCCTTCCCCAATACTCCAGGAGAAGGTGACTGCCACAGTTGGGGTTGGGGGTGGATGCTTGAGTGATGAACTCTTCTTTAATCTTTGACACCTAGCTCAATGTTTGGTGCATGGTGGGTTATAAATGCTTATGGATGCAGTGGAGATAGAGACTGAGACCTAGAGTGAGAGAAGGAGAGAGAGAGAGAAAATCGATGGCAGTTTGTACTGCCTTTCTGCCTTTTGAGGCAATCCTTACTCTTCCCCCTCCCTCCCCATGAGCAAAGAGGGGGGTCTGTATGGGAACCGGGTCCACTAAACTTTGTTTTCCGTTAGCTGCTGGGCTTTCCAGCAAGTTCACGAGTTGCCAGGGTGGTTTCACACAAAGGCTTCCCTCACATATATTAATTGGCCCTTAACACACAGGAAGACACCAGTGAGTTTTTATAGCATGTGGAGGGGTTTTGAACCAGGAACCAGATTCCCAGTTTCCCCTGCACCCACTCTTTTCCCTTTGAAGTCAACAGGAGCCCTGCTCAGGGTGTCTAGAGAGAAACAAGGATCTGGTCTAAGTGAATTGTTAGGGAAATGCATTAAAGTGCTAAAGTAAGATTAAGTTACCCAGAGAAAATACACTTTGGTCAGAAGAAACTGCAATCAGAACCATCTGAAGGGGGTCCTGTGGTCAGAGAGAAGAAAACGTGTTTTAAAATTTCGATTAACGCGTTCAGTTGCCTCAAAGGAAATAAAGACCCATTGTCTTTTACATGTTTAAAATATGAATTGTCAATTGATGAGATTGGCAAATTGCTCTACAATTAAAAACATAGAAATGTTGTTTGAGGCAATTAGAGTAATTGTTGTATGTTAATTATGGGCTGATGGATTTTGCAGGCTGCCAGCAATTACCTTCTGAGTCTGAGCTTTTCTGAACAGAATCCAAATCCATAAAGACATTGATATAATAAGAACTCTCTTACTTGTTGGCGTGCCCACCATATTTTCAGTGTCTTTTAAGATACGTAATTATTTTTAATTAGGACTCCAGAAGAAAATTTCTTAATCCATGCTTTACTAGGTCGTCCTTCAAGAGCCCTGTAACCAATATGAAAGGAGAGAGGGAGGAATAGAAGGAGTTGGATGTCAGGCAAACCTCAGTTTAGGTATTTACTAGCTGAGTACTTTGGGCAAACTGCTTAGCCTTTTTTGAATTTCAAAGCTAAATGAGGAAGATATACACCTTACAGGGTTGCTGGAGTTTCACTGAGATAATATTTATATATTCCCAAGTATTATACATGATGCAAAGCAGATGCTCAATAAAAGTAGTTACTGTTTTTCTAGAAGTAGTGGGGGAGGGCTGTCTCAAGCTGGGATATCTTCTCAAGCGTTTCTTTAGAATACAATCCTCGTAGTTACTGTTGTAACAATGAGGACTGTCTCATGTGGCTGTTCATATTATGCCCTGCCCAGCTTCTAGGGTAGTCATTGACATTGAGGTCTATGTGAATAGTGCTCCCTGGGGTTGTGCAGTGTGCAACCTTTCCAACTCTACATGGGGGCTCTGCTTGCAACCAGGATCCTAAATTTAAATCCTTTTTAATCTTTGGTCTTTAGATAAACATGCCCTGTTTTTGTTCACTAGATCTTCTCCCAGCTGGACCTTCTTCAGCAGTGTTTGTGAGAGGTTAGCACATTTCTACCTGCAGGCCTCCTGCAGCTGGTTCTTGTTTATCACGTTGTGTTGGACTATAATTCTACCTGTTCGTTTACATACCGTCTACAGCTGCTTTTAAGCTGCAGTGGCCCAGGAGAGTAGTTGCAAGAAGAACTCAGTGGCCCACAAAGCTGAAAATACTTACTCTTTAGCCCTTTACTGGGAAAGTTCATTGACCCCTGGTGTGGAGGACTGTCTAGCCAAGTATCCGTTTATCTTAATTCCAGGGAAAGTTAATGGCTGATGCTTGTTTGTTTGTTTGTTTGTTTTTCTCTCTCTCACACCTCTTACATTTCTGGGCCAGGAGGTGGGGGTTGGTGTTTTTCCTGATCCTAGTTGTCATTTCCAGACCATTCTCCTTCCTCTCCAACCCCAAATTCTTACAGCCCTGAAACTCATAGCTGATTGATCGATTTAAATTCAAGTATAGTCAGTTTACAATGCTGTGTCAGTTTCTGGTGAACAGCATAACGTTTTAGTCATACACAAACATACATATATGCCTTTTCATATTCTTTTTCATTATTGGTTACTGCAAGATATTAAATATAGTTCCCTGTGCTATACAATAGAAACTTGTTGTTCATCTATTTTATATGTGGTAGGTAATACCTGCAAATCTTGAGCTCCCATTTTATCCCGTCCCACCCCCTTTTCTCCCCTGGTAACCATAAGTCTGTTTTCTATCCGTGAGTCTGTTTCTGTTTGGTAAATAAGTTCATTTGGCTCATTTTTTAAGATTCCACATATAAGTGATATCATATGGTATTTGTCTTTCTCTTTCTGGCTTACTTTCTGACGATCTCCAGGTCAATCCATGTTGCTGCACATGGCATTATTTTATTCTTTTTTATGGCTGAGTAATATTCCCTTGTATTAATATACCATAACTTCTTTATACAGTCATCTTTCGATGGACTTTTAGGTTGTTTCTATGTCTTAAGCCCCAGTTTTTTCTTGATAAAGTGTAGATGGAAACACCTACTGTGTAGGCTTATTACAGAGAGTAAATGAATTTGTGTTGGAGGAAGCCTTGGATCCTAATTACAAACTCAAATGCCTGCCAGAGTGGGTGGGCAGGAAATATAAATTAAGACAGGCAGCAGATGCCTACCCCCTAGAGGTGGATCAGATTTACATTTTGAAAATAAACACATCAGGTCAAAAAAAATCCCTCCTGAAAGTCAAGTTTGGCCCACCTTTTTACGGGGCTAGTGGCTGAGACATGGTAGATATTTATTCTCTTTCTTTTGGAAATTCACCTTGATCATTCGGTCAGCCTAATGCATTTCATGCCCGTGACATTCATTCAACACATCTGCTCTCAGCCCCTCCATGCCTGGCTCTGTGCAAGGAAGGTCACGTGGTGGACCCTTCTCTTAGGCTCCAGTTCTACTGGTAGAGAGGCTGACTGACAAATTGTGAAAATAATTGCAAACTGTGAAAAGTGTTATGACAACAAAGGGATGGGATTAAAAAGAAAAAAGTGGAAGAGGAGCTGGGAATCCTCTCTAATAAAAAGAGAGTATATGAGACTGATGGCTAAGAGCTGGGATTCTGGAGCCTCATTTCCTGGCTGTGTGACCTTAGGCAAGTTTCCTCTCCTTTCCAGGCCTTCCTATTCTACAGACAGACCTCATTTCATTGAATGTTGCTTTATTGAACTTCACAAATACTATGTTTTTTGTAAATTGAAGATTGTATCAACCCAGCCTTGAGCAAGTCTGTTGGTGCCATTTTTCCAACAGTATTTGCTCACGCCGTGTCTCTGTGTCCTATTTTGGTAATTCTCGCAGTATTTCAAACTTTTTCATGATTACTGTATTTGTTACGGTAATCTATGATCAGTGATCTTTGGTGTTACTACTGTGACTCTCAGAAGGCTCAGATGATAGTGTTTTTTTGCAACAAAGGATTTTTTAATGAAGGTATGTCCTTTATGTTTTAAAAACATAAAGCTATTACACAATAGACTACAGGATAGGGAAACATCCCTTTTATATGCACTGGGAAACCAAAAATTCACATGACTTGCTTTACTGCGATGGTCAGAAGCTGAACCTGCATTATCTCCCAGATAGGCCTGTATTTTATAAAATGGAGATAATGATAGTTCCTACCTCGTAGGACTGTTGAGAGGATTGAGTTAATACATTCAAAGCTCTCAAGCCATTCTCTGGCACGTGGGCCCTGGTCACTTAGATTAGCTACATGGCAGCAATGAGTTCTGGATGGGAACTTGGAAACTAGGGTTCTAATAAGGTGACCAGCTTGTCCTGACTTGCCCAGAAGGTTCCTTGCATTAGTCCTGGAAGTCATGTGACCTGGGCAACCCCGCAGATCTGGGCACATCTAGCTGGTTGGTCACCTTAGGTCTACTGCCAGCTTCTAACTAGCCGTGTGACTTTGAGGCTGCCTTATCCCTTGTCTGGATCTATAAAATGAGGAGTTGAGACTAGATGGGTGGTTCTCAAACTTTATCATGAGTGAAAGTCTCCTGTTGTTAGCACGTGGACTGCTGGGCCCCACCCCAGAGTTTCTGATCCAGCAGGTCTGGGATGGGGCCCAACCCCCTGCACTAGATGGCCACACAGACGTCTGGTTGTCTTCTACCAGTCAGTGACTCTGGGACTCCTTCCTGTGACCTGCTCTTTATGGGAAAAAGAGGTTCATGGGCTGAAAACCATTTGTTCCTTCAGTCATTCATTCAACACTATTTCTCGAAGGCCTGTCGTCTATTGGATACTGTTCTCGAGGCCAAGTCTCTAGCAGCCCACAGATCCTGAAGATTGTGATGCCAAGGACTCGGCTCACTGGGGCTTTGAACCCTGCACTGCCCTGCCCCTCCCCAATGTCATGCACAGCGAAGGCTCTTGCGATGCATAGTGTGGATACCGCTGCTGGTGGGGCTGGGGGGTGGGGTGAGCTAGTCTGTGCCCAAGAGATACAGTCCCCGCCCCTTACCCCTACCGAACCCCACACCCAAACTCCCTATCTCACCCAAAGTGTCAACTCTATGGCCAGGACTCCATTTTTTGAGATTCATCCATTGGTCTCTTATGAAAAATAAGGAAAACACTTTGAAGCCTTACCTGATTTTTTTTTCAGGAAGAATGTAACAGGACTTCAGAGATGTCATCCTTTTGGTTATTTTGCTGCCGGCCACATGGGAGAGCCTACCTTTTATAAAGAAGCAGATGCTCTGCATTTCTCTCATACCTGTTTCCGAGCCAGGAGGAAGGGAGCTCATCTGGTAGGATATTTATCACCCAAGAAGTTTTGTTCAACCGCATCAGCCGGTTGGTGTGTTGCATTCAATCAAGGGCCCTGACAGACATGCCAGGAAGGTCAACTGATAACACTAATTTTTCTGGCACTCCTAATGACAGGTTTATTTGATGAGAAACTATACCCCACCCCCAAATCTACTCACGTTTTATGGCATGTCCCCCTAGCCACATTTGCTGCTTCACATATCTATGGCTGCATAACAAATCACCCCAAAATTCATGGCTTAGCACAAGGTCTATTTTTATTGGTTCCCAATTTGTGGGGCAGGACTTTGGGCAGGGGTCAGTAGGGTGGCTCTTCTCCGTTCATGTGGTGCTTGCATGCATGCCAGCACTGTCACAATGTCACTTGCACCAATTCTGTTGGTCAAAGCAAGTCACAGCATCCCAGTTCAAGGAGGGAGGGGACACATACCCCACATCTTGATGGAAGAAAGTATTGGTGGCCGGCCGTCTTTGCAGGAGATGTCATCTATATACTTGCTTTCTCTGCATCTTAGTTAATATACTTCAAATAAGCAAAAGTAGTGTTGTTGCGGGGGTGAGGGTGAGGGGGGCTGGTGACAAGATAAAGTCTTTTCTTTGATTTATATCATCTAAGTTCAAGAAGAGTGTCAGAACTCCCTCAGGGAAATAAGGATATTTAAATGATTACCTAAAGAATGTAGCTCATGGATCAGAGTGCCTGTGAAAAGCGTATAATATGTGTCTGGCTATACGTTGATGATAAATTCGAAACGTGTCAAAAAGCCAACTGTCCTTTTGGAAACAAATACAACAGGCCATAAAATTCTCAACTGCTTCTTATTAGCCTGAATGCATCTCAAAGAAAAAGAGAGTCGAACGGCAAGAGAGGATTTGACCAAATCTCATGGGCAGCAGATGTTTTGAATGCTCCTCAGTTAAGGGGCAATAATGCCAACCACATGCTTGCCTATACTTTTGAAATTATTTTATTAAGGGCCTGTGAAAGTATGGAAAATGTAAACACAGACACACAAGGACATAAAAATGCTCAGAGCACACAGAGAATGGTGTATCCTGACAGCAGTGATGGGAAAGACAGTCACAGGAGGCGTGTATATGGGGTACATGCGGTGACCTGGTGCTTCTTAATCGTTAAATGTGCAAACAAATCGCCGGTGGGCCTTGTTTAAAAGCAGACCTTAAAAAAAAAAAAAAAACAACAAAAAAAAAAACGGCAGACCTTGATCCAGTGGGTCCGGGGTGGGAGCTGAAATTTGCATATCTGACATACTTCCGGTGCTGTTGGTGCTGCTGGTGCATGGAATTGAGGGGCAAGCTTGTATAAGATGGGGGACAAGGAGGGTCCATGGTATGTTTCCTTCCTCACGAGCAGGCAAGGGTCAGGCAGCAAGTGTTGCCTCTGTGCCTACCTTGATGCTTGAAACTGTGCTAGACAACCAGACTCCCCAGACGGGCTGAGACTCGGGCTCTGAACCTAGTGAGCTGCCATGTAGAAGGTAGTGATGGACACAAAAAGTCATTCCAAAGGAGAGTGCTGAGAGGGTGGCAGCTTCACTATTTTTTGTTTGTTTGGGGTTTGTTTTTTGGGGGGGTGTGGTAACTAGGTTTATTTATTTATTTTTAATGGAGATACTGGGGATTGAACCAAGGACCTCATGCATGCTAAGCACACGAGGAGTTCTACCGCTGAGCTGTAACCCTCCCTGCTTGGGTTCACTGTTAATTTGCATGGGCTTTGGGTACTTACCTAACTCCTGGCTAGGATATGGCTTAGGTAAGTTGATTGACTAGAGTCTTAGTATCTTCGTTGATAAAATGATCTTTACAATGCCTGCCGCATCGAACTTTCATGTGACTTCAGTGAAATTAATCCATAAGGGGAAATAACGCCTAGCACATAGTAAGTGCTCAGTAATTATTAACCTTTACTACTGTACAAGTGCTGCAATGTATGGTTGGAAACAAAGGCCAATATATTTATCTTAAAATTATTTTGCTTGTTAATCATAGAGGAAATTCAAGAAACCTCTTAGCTACTATGGAAAGGAAAAGAAATGATGTCTATTCTCTCAAGATCCCTGGGGAGCAAGCATCATGACACATCTCCTTAGACGTTTATTGGCTATAAAGTGTGTGTGTTGATGGTTGAGATGGAACTTTGATTTAAGGCTGTATTCATTCTTGACCTACTAGGACCCTGACACATCATTCAGCCTCTGCTTTCTCATCTGTAAAGTGGGAGCAATAACAACTGTCGTATTCAAAGTTTATGAGGCTCAAATGTCATAATGGATCTTTGGTGTCCTCAGAGCTGGCTTGACATCTTGGCCTTGTCATGTATGAGCTTGCGTGGCCTTGAGCATTTTTCTTAACATCTACCTCATTCAAAAAAGTTTATAAAGCTCTCCTCCATATGACAGACACGGAGTAAGTGCTCTGTAAATGACAGCTGTTGTTATGATGTGACACTGCTTTGAAAAATATAAGGTATATGACTTCATGAAGATTACTATTGTAAATTAGGATAAATGTGCTGTTCTCTGTAAATGTTGAGGTGTTGCTTCTGAGTGGTTGGCAGTATAGCATAAACTTTGATTTCCCTCTCCTTCCCCTGCCCTCCTACTCCTCTTTCATGTGTGGCTCCAAGTGATAACTGGAAAGGTGGCAGGTTGAGGGGAGAGGTACGGTCTCTGGTGATGATATAACTGGCCTGACCCTTCGTCACTGGAGCCAAGAGGTTGCCTCTTACACTGAGCTTCACTCCAGAATCTCAGAATTTTGAAATGCTCCTAGTTTTCCTAAAACTTGTCTTTATCCTTTCAGTGAACCAGTTAAAAGTGCAAATTCACAACGCAAGGACAAGTATGCAGGTTCTGGTTTGTGTTGGAGGGTGGACCCAAGTGGTCTGGGGGCCCCTGGTTGACACTGCTCTATAGAAGCGGGCAGGGATGCGTGCAGGGACATCGGTGGAGATGCAGCAACTGCAGTTTGGCACTGTTTGGGCATTAACCAATATTCCAGTCGCCAGAGATCGCGCAATGAAACACACCTCTCCCTACTTCCACCAAGGGAAAACGCTGGGATGGGAGAGAGAGAAATGTCAAAGTTGTGTCTTCTTATATTCCGCTTCCTCTTTTACCTCCTCCACCCATCCATCTCGTTGACAAGATTATTGCGAGAAAGGAGTTAATGAGTACACAGCTTTATTTTCCTTGGAAGAGAGATACAAAACAGGCTCAAAGCAGGGCTGTCATCACTCTGCAAGTCTTCAAGGGGTTTATAGGTAATTATTAACCCTTTGTGGCATGCCTGGGGTAGGGGGGAATCCTCTATTCTGAAAGCACCTAAGTTTTCCATCTACAGTACGTACATGGACTCACATTTTTTTAGAGTTAAAATTCAATAATATTTTAAAAACAAGCCTCTGTTGTATGTAGCCCTAAACAGCTGAGATAGCCCCTGAAGTCTTACGTCACCATGGATCCCTCCTTCACTGTCTTTAGTACTCAAGTCGGAAGTACCATTCTCCTTGTTTTCCATTTGAGAAAACTGAGGCTTAAAGACAGGAAATGACCGGGCAAAGGTTTCATGGGTAATTAGGCTTGGCTAGAATCCAGGTCTCCTGAATACTGCCCTGGTGCTCTTTTAATGTGCTGAACATAATGTAAAATTCCTTCTAGCAGTAAGAAAGCACATCTGAATCTCAGTGTTCTTTAAAACCACCAATTATCACCATCTAGAACTGCCATAAACCGCCACTATTTGGTCCACTGGAATTTGTATTTTTTAAAAAATCCATGTGATCAACCTGCTTTCTGGTACTTTTATCATTTGCTTCTCTCCTGCTTGGTGATTTCAGGCTATTTAGATCTTGGGTTTCTCTCTTGCAGTGGGTTTGGGATGATTAACTGCTAGAGCTCCTGTGTTTAAGAGAGCCCTGCAGGGACTTTTTTGTGGGGGATTTGATTCCATGCTGGCCCTGGAGTTTGGTCTCTAGTAGATTAAAATGAATGGGAAAATCTAAAAATCCGTGAGTGACCTCTTCAAGCAATAAGTAACTCTTCAAAATTGGGTAAATGGCAGTGGAGGAAAATGAGAACCCACAGTGCCCAAATCAACTGTCACTGGGTGCTGAAAGGACCAGTACATGCTCTTTGATAAGCGGGGACAGAGACTCCCTTAGAAACTTGTCCTTGCTGTTACTCAGGTCTTTGTGAGTTTAGCTTGTGGCCCCAGATGAATTCTCCCCTGAGCTCTCCAAGCCCACACTCTCCTTTCAATCACAAGCAGGTTGCTAGCATATGGGCAAACTTCCATACATGGTACGGGGAGCAGACATGACTTCATGCTCTGCTGTAGACGAGGGTAACTGCCAAGGCTCAGGCGCCCAGTCCCCGCAAGTGTTCCTCGGTCTTGGACTCCTTCTCTCTGGCTGCGTGGTAACCAGACCACAGGGGCTGCTTTACATTTGCAGGCACATCCTTACCTTGCCAATTTGCAACTCCTGTCCTCCCATCCTCCAAGAAAACATCCCACAGGTATACCCACAAACATTTGGAAAACACCTGACAATAAGTCTGCATTTTACCATACTGATAATGAAACAAACACGAAAGATCATTTTAGGTCAGCACATTACGGGGTTCTACGAGTTCAATTTATTTCTGCTGCACATGCTGTTTCATTTGAGGTGGAGGTGAGGCGAGGCAGATCTGACAGTTCGTTTAAGGAAATGCTCCTGGGTATTTCGCATTAAGTTACTGTCTTGTGTTCTTTGGTCTTGAAAATTTTAAGAAATCTGGATGTAGAGGACTATATCAATTTGGGGTCCTTTAAATTCCATCCCTCCACTTATTATTATTACTTTACCAAAAGGCATGACAAGAAAAAGATGTATTTCCTCTTCTCCTGGTGGACAATGTATGTTTAACGTGGATTACAAATGAAACATAAAAGCTGGTTGAAACCCTAGCTGGAACGGGTCAGGTACAGCCTGATAATGTTTCTTGGGAATCTTATTTGGATTGATTTACAAACATATTTGAGCATTGAATTGGGCATCCTGCTGAGATCATGCAGAGAGAGAGAGAGAAAGGAAGAAAGAATGGAAGGGAGGAAGGGAAAAAACGAGGCACCAGTATCTCATAGCATAACAAATCTGAGAGAGGAGGAGGAGGATAAAGAGGGGAAGGAAGGAATAAAAAGAAAGGAACCCAGCAACCACTTGACTAACAAGCCCAAACCCAGTTTTGGTTAAAGAGATGACTTAGGGCTGAGGAAAAGTTTAACATGTCAATTAAAACAACCCCTTACAATGTGTCAACAATGGAACAAAACTCTTAAAAATTTGTTTTTCTTTCTGGGAATATCTCCCCTTCGTTTCTGTAACACAGAAGTCAGATTTCATTTGTTGGAGCAAATGTTTTTGAACAGACATGGCTTGCTTAATTTTCCTGACAGTGTGTGCAGTGGTATTAGAAACTTGGATACTCCTGGGAAGGGACATGAGACACAAGCAAACCAAAACACCAAGAGGGGTAGCTTTATCGCACTGTACTAACCTTTTAACTTTTTCACACTATGTGTGTACGTGTGTGTCCCCGTCTGAGTGGCGTGCCTGCCTTATGGTTTCAGTGCACTGTTGTAATACATGGCTACTATGTTCAGACCTGTAGGAGCCAAAGTTAGTAGCCTTGTAACAATTATTATTTCTTTTCTTTCTGTCTCTCAGGAGTACTCTATCCATTGCTTCTCTAAAACTGTCTTTAAAGGGCTCTGATTTAAACACACAAAGCAACCCATTTATCGAAGGCTGGAATGGTTCCAGAATTATCTTTAAGTTCATTGGGGCGGAGGTGGGAGTGGGAGTGTGCGCGCCTTTGGGACCTGGTTCTGCGGTACACCTTCATTTTGGTAATCAAGGACATATTGCTGGATTTAAGAGGTCCAGAACAAGTCAGGAGTTGAAAGGAGCTCCAGGTTGTGAGAGAGGAAGGCGGCCACCCCTAAAATAACTTAAGATGATCGGCAGGACATTTGTAAAGTTTTAAACCTGCGTTTTTGCTTCGAGAGGGCATCTGGAAAATGGGCGCAGACTTGCTCTAAATCACCGGCCCTGTTTGCCGTCTGGGGAGGAAGAAAGAACCCTTGAGGCCGGACCGCTCCAAAGCGGGGGGGGGGGGGGCGGGCGTTACCCAATTAACCAACTTTTTCTTCTCCCCTAGACCCAGAGGGCATACCTTTACTCCTCTTCTCCCCAGCGCGCTTCCCCCTTCACCGTCAGTCGGCACGTCCCCTTTAAGAGCCGTAGGACATCTCTTCTTTTCTCCTCCTAGTCCCCCGCCCTTCACACCTTGGGTGGGAAAAGGGAGTGGGGTGGGGTGGCCAGAGAGGCGGGAGGGGCGGGATCATGGAGAACACTCCAATGGTCGTCCGAGCTGGCCGCCGTGGAACCCAGGCAGCCAATGAACAGCAGGCGGGGGGCGTGGTGGGGCGCTGTTGCAAAGCATCCAACGTGGGCCGGCAGGAGGCCGCGGGGTGCGGAGCCCAGGGGGTGTGTGAGGGCGAGCGGCTGGGGGCGGGGCCTGGAGGACTGGCCCGGGCTGGGCGGTGGGGAGGCGAGCGGCGAGCCGCTGATTGTTCGGCCGCGAGGACTGTGGGATTCTCGCTGCACGGAGGAGCCGTGCGGAGCCCGGAACTGCGCGCGCGCACGCTCTGCCTTCTGCTGTGGGACAGCGAAGCGCACCGGGCCCTTGGAGCAGCGTGGGGGTGGCCGCGCCATCCAGCCCGAGGTCTGCAGCTGGGCGCTCGTAGCCGCGAGGAAGATGCCCACGGGCGCGGAGCTCCGGTTGTGAGCCTGAGCGTCTTTCCCGCAGTGGCGGCGGCACTTGGCGTGCGCGGGGATTCCGGAGCCCGGCCAGAAGCGCAGCGGGAGGAAGAGGCTCACCAGCCGAACACCCACTGCCCGTGGGGTTCGCAGCGAACACGGGGGGGGGTCGGCCTGGATGGGCGCGGGGTTTGCGGCCCCCTCTGGGCGCTGCGGAGCGGCCCGGACGCCGGGGGCCCGCTGAGCGCCGGAGTCGCAGCTGCGGAGTGAACTTGTGCGGGCAGCCATGCCCCGGCGCGGAGCCTAGTGCCAAGCGGAGCCCCCGCGGGCCAGCCCGCGCCTGCAGTCGTCCCGGACCTCGCAGCCCCGGCCCCCGGAGTTCACAGCGCGCTCCAGACAAGATGGCGCGGCCGGTCCGGGGAGCGCTGGGGGCCCCGCGCCGCTCGCCTGGTCTTCTCTTCCTCTGGCTGCTGCTGCTGCTCGTGCTTCGGCTGGAGCCCGCATCGGCCGGGGCCGGCCCTCGGGCGCCCTGCGCTGCCGCCTGCACTTGCGCTGGGGACTCGCTGGACTGCGGCGGGCGCGGGCTGGCGGTGCTGCCTGGGGACCTGCCCGCCTGGACGCGGAGCCTGTAAGTGCTGCCCTTTGAGCCCTCCCTGCACTCTGGGACGCTGTCACTTGGGGACCGGGCGGTGGGGGTGCTTCCCCGGGAGAGGGGTGCGGATTGAGTTGCGTGTGTGCAAAATTGAATGCGCTGGAAAACTGTTAGCGTGGAATCCCGCAGTGGTGAGACCGTCCATGGGGGTCCGGAGGAGAGAGGGCGTGCGGGAGAAGTCTTGGTCAGAAAAGTGTGCGTCTCCTGAGGGTCCAGAGGTGAGCGAACGTGAATCATGGGGTCTGGAAGTGAATGAGTGGATCTCGAGGTTCTGGAAGAGAAAAAAAGTGTGTGTCGTGGGGGTCTGGAGGTGAGTGAGTGTGGGTCATGAGGGCGATCTGGGAGTTAGTGAGGTGTCTGGAGGTAAGAGAATGTGAGTGAGAGTCTGGAGGTGAGGGTGTATGTGTGTGGGTGGAGAGTGGGAACCATCTGGAAAGGAGAGTGTGAGGAAGTCTGGGGGTCCGCAGGTGTTTCTTTCTTTCTTTTTTTTTTTTTTTTTCCATCTCCTATAACCCAGCTGTCTTGTGTCTCAGCTGCTGGGCCTTCCAGAAGGTAATGAATGAAGGTGACTTTTGGCTCCAGTCTTCCATTTACATTATTTATTAGTGAGAGTGTGTAGCCACGTTCTCATCCCCCAGGACCTTTGTGGCCTGATGTGGCTCTGGGGCCGGGGAGAGGTGGGGAGCCTTCTCTGGAGGACCAGCAGTTAGGGGGCTTTGAGTGTTCCTGGAGATCTGTGACTGTTGGAAGTTTGTCCTTTTCCGCCTGGTTGGCATTTTAGGGAACTGTGTTCTAGACCCTTCCTGTCTGTTTCCTAAGGGACCCGTTAGTCTCGGTGATCCGGTGGAGTGGGGCCCACCCTCTAGCATTTCTCCTCTGTAAATGGCGCAAATCAGTTTTGGAGTAGTGCTACTACAGGAGAGGGTGCCAGGGACTGGGTTGGTTTAAGCAGAGTTTGTTTCACTGGAAAGAGGCTCTTTGCTCTCATTACTTTGGCCTATCTGGACTTAATGGGGCACCTCTTACAGGAGATTTGGCAGGAAAAAAAATACATTAAGGTTCTGTAAACATGGTAGAATATAATAGCCTTTAAAATTTTCTAACAAATCTGGTCCATGAGTCAAATTATTATCCAGTTATCGGTAATTGGCATCTCTGCAGAACTTTTGGTACCTTCCAGAAGAGGCCTAGCTTGAATAGTCTGCTTTTTGGTTGAATAATTGGACATCTTTCCTACACTAGATTCGAGGCACAGTAGTAACCTCAGGCATGACATTCACTGTTCAAAAAGGAGAAAAAAAAAAAAAACTGGTGACACAAGTTTTAACCAACACCTGTGGCTTGATCTGAGAACATGTGGTCTGGGAATCTGGCTGCTGTGAGGCGAAAGAAGGGAAATTCATTCCTTTTAAATGTGAAGATCCTGCAGCTTCGACATTGGGGCACGGGTCTTTAACTTGGGCTCTGCTATACATCGCTTTGTGGTCAGGTGCTACAGAGTTCTGAAACTGGACCCTTCCCTTATGGGTAGGATTGCTCTTCAGTATCCTGCTGCTTCTGTGGAATTCCCTGACTGAGGGAAAACCATTGGTCACAGTGTGGGTTTTAACACAGGCAGTGGCTGTGTTGAGTAGTGGCAGATAGAGCCCAGCATTGCTAGTATTTTCAGGTAGTATTTTATTTAGTTGGTGTATTGTGGTTTTTCTTTACATACTCTTAAAGTAGCTTTATTTAAAAAATAAAATGTGCTGAGCATCAGAGTAACTTCTTGAGTGTTCACCTGTTGGAAGAGTGACCCCCAGTGCCATGTGACAGTGGCATTGTGGGCAGGGCACTTAGTTCAGAAGTCGTGGCTCTCTGGAGAGGACAGGGTGTCCTCTTGTTTGCATTTTCCTACGGTGACAAGATCCACTTTGCCTTGCTCTTTAATTTTTGGAGCAAAACTTCTAGTTGTTATGGGGGCTTTCTGTCGCCTAAGGAGTGACATTTCACATGTCATAAATACCTTTAAAATTGCAGTGTTTTCTCTTTTCCTTACACATTTTATGATCAGTAAATACCAAACTGGCTATTTTGAGCTTCAGTAGTCTTGGTTATACTGATTACAGTGTTAACTTACTAGATTTTGAGATGTGAACAGTATGGCTTCTGGTTAGTAGGTGTCAGTACAAAATGGGTATCCTTTGAAAAATAATTGGGAAGTTATTTTTTTTTCCTGATTAAAGAAAAATCAAGGAAATGTGGGATTTTTTTCCACCTACACTTAAGATTTCTCCATTTAAGTCTTTTTAGTCTTCTTTTGAATTTTCCATCAGGATATTTATATGTTTTATATTCCTGGCTATGATTCAGTGAGACTTCAGGGGAGAAAGTCTCTGTATGTAATATAATAAAATGTCTTAGAGTTTCACCAAGTTTACACCCTCTGAGTCTATTGTGTCTAGAAAATGCTTTGAGCTAGTTTATAACCCCATGAACTAGATTTACAGCAGCTACTTCAAACAATTTCAGGCTGTGGGTTTGAGATAGAAGGGGACCTGTGGCTTTATGGAACTTTTTTTTTTTTTTTTTTTGCTTTTGTAAACAGTGTATCTAATTTTGGAGTTGCTCCTAGGCCCAGCATAAGGAAAGTAAAATTTCTTAATAGCGAATGTAAATGCAGTTGGAATAGAAGAACGGGAATGGCGCTGGTAGAAGGGAAAATATTTTCATTTCTGGGGCCTGAGGATAACTTACTCAACACAATAACTTATAGTCGTAATCTTTGGGCCATCACCAAGTCTGCCATCCCATTACATAGGTGCAATTGGCATAGTCAAACCAGCACATTCATAAATAGCTCCCAGCACTGCCAAACCCTGTTTCAACTTCCCAGAACCTTAGAAGAAGTTGAGCTTCTTAGAACTCGGATGTTGGCTTTCTTTGAAATTGTTTGTGAGAGCATGGCTTCAGAAGCTGTTGAAGAAGCATTCAATACAACTTAACTTAGACTCTGATCTATGGCATAAAGCTGAGCACAGCGTTGCTTGCTTAAATGGTCGGGCAGCTACATGATGCCCTAATGGAATTGTGATGGGAAGGCAAGCCCAGGTGGCAGAACAAATGATTCTCTTTGTCAGTGTAGAGGGAACGTGATGTGGCCTTCAAAAGCAAGGTACGTTCCCTAAAGGTCACCAAGTGTGGTTATTCTGAGTCGCATTAAGACGAATGGATTGATTTGGGTCTCTTTGTATTACTTCTCATTACGGGTTTATGGTACCAAACCCAGGTGACTTAAATCGAACCTGGTCGGTTAAGGCGCCTCAGGGGAGCTGATGATCATGTTAGAAAATAAACACGAGGCCCGTGGTTGCCATTGTAGTTGAAAAGCAAGGAGGGCCTTTGTCTTTCAAATTTTCCAGCTGTGCTGGAAGGCCCAGGTGTGCAGGGTATTGTGAACTAAGGGTTTGGAAAATACTTCCCGTCCTGTTTATGCAAATTAGAATTAAAGCGCAGATGACCAAATTGTACCAGAACCTAAGCTGAGATTTGTGTGTGTGTGTTCTAAGAAGTAGGTTATTGTTTGCATTGCCCTGAGGTCTCCCCTCTTGCACATTTTCCTCTTTGTGTCTCTACACCACTTAAGAAGAACTCAGCCAACCATGAACATCTTCCCATTTCTGGGGATGGGCGAAGGATTGTTCTGAATAGGATGCCTTTCAAACACAGGGTCATGGCGGAGAGAAAATCTGAAAAGTGCAAGTGCTTTTAAAGTTTTCAGGAGCTTGATCCTGAGCTCAGAGTCCCTTTCTTTGCAACAAGGGTCAGAATCCTGGCTTCACTTCACCTGCATAATGGAGTGCTTAGGTGACACTAACTTTGAGTAAGGGGACTTCTCTGGGAAATAACTTTGGTTGGCTTTTTAAGGCACACAATTTAAGTCCCTCTGATGTGAAATTATGGCCATAATATCTCATTTTTGAGGACTGTGAAATTAGGAAGTGCCTGGAGACCCCCAGGGCCCAATACAAATGAACTATGTTAGCAGTGCCTCTTGCCCTCAGGGTAGGTCAGATAAGTTCTTGCCTCTTTTTTTTTTAAGGGACTTTTTTTTTTTTTTTGAAGTGCTCATCTCTCCATAATCATGTTGGGTCGTGGGACTTCCCAAACTGTGGACTTTTGAATGTATTGTAGGCACAATTCTTTACCTCCAAAAAATGATGATTCAGTGCAGAATAACAAGAGAGCTGGTTCCCAGTGGATGTCCAGGATGCTCAGGCCCTCCCCCTCTGCTCCGAGGGCTGCAGTTTCTCTCCCCGCCGTGTGAATGCCTTGGCCTGAGTTCCCCACGCAGCCTTCCCTGACAGAGCACGTTGGGTTGGCCTCTGCCTGACCTTCTCTCCCTCAGACACCGTGCTCACAATGAAAGAGCCTCTCCCCCATTCTGCAGAAGTGTCTCCCTGGTGCAAAGCCTTTTCAGCATCCTCTCCTTTGGGGTAGACAGGAATGCAAGAGTCACTGGAATTTTTTGTGACTTAACAATGCACCTGGCCCCGTTCTGTGCACCTGCTCCAGCTCCGAAGGTCTGTTACCCAGGGAAGGAGGTTTAAAAGTGACACCCACCACCGAGGGAAGTCTGGAAAAGGGATTCAATGAATTGAGTCACTATAAGCAATAAAGGATGTTGGTTGTACCAGGACCATTTATTTGAAACTCAAAGGGATTCCTCTGACTTACCCCGTAAGTTGAAATACTTTAAGTTTCATGAGCAAACCTAATTTTCAACTACTTTTGAATGAGCTTGGTGACATCTACTCCCTGGGGACCTTCCCCCTCCTCAGCGACTGCAATTTGAAACCCTGGGGGTCTTTTAGAGCAGGACTGGGGCTGTGTTAATATTCAGAGCTGTTTACAATGGATGCAGTTTCAAAGGCTGAAGGCATTGTCTTGAGACAGAAGGGAGAAGGGGTGGAAAGAAAATTCCCAGGCAGAGGAGGGGAAATATCTAAAAATCCCCAATGTTCCCTGGCTAGTGGGAAATTTAGGAACTGTTCTTGGCGTTTTTTGTTTTGTTTTTAATGACTTAAGCATGACGTTGAGCCTGTGGGTCTGTTCCATGTTCCTCATGGCTTTCGCTCATGATGTGTATCAGTGATGGGAGTGTCTTCTGCTTTTGTTTCAAGTCAAAGTGTAGGAATCAGTCAGAAATTCAGATCTGTTCTTACCTCCCCATGAAAAGAAGTAGGACTTTGAAGACCAGAGCTTTAAAATTTTCACAATAGTTTACCCTCTTGGAACCTGCTCTTATTATTATTTTTTTTAGTAACCGCAGGGTTTATAATAGCAATCCAGACTGACTTACTAATTGGCCAATTACATGACTAAGGTGGAGAAATTTTCTACTGAAGAACTTGATCCATGACCATTGTTGCCATGAAGCAAAATGGTTAAATCAGGATTGTATTAAAAATGAAAATTGTGCTTTGTATGTGGTCTAATTGAAAGTTGCCAGTTTGTAGCCTTTTTTTTTTTTTTTTGGAGGAAGCATGCTTATGAATTTTTCTTATCAAAAGGCTTTATGCTTTATACATTTCTGTACTATTATGCTTTACATAATTTAATATTTCACATGTGGTTTCAATCTAAGTACTTTATGCATACCTTCTGAAACACAAGTTATAAACCCAATCTGCTTATAGAAATTACTCTTTTTTTAGAAAGCTGTTTCCCCATTTCTCTGGGTTTCACGCTTTTCATGTCTTGCCTTCAGCTCTTTTTGTCCCCGAGGTGGGCATTCGTTGCCCGATAATACCCCAAGTCTTGGGTTGGGTTATTAATGGGGAAAAGAGTGGGAGCGGGTGAAGCTTCCTTCACTCTTATTTTCTTAATTATCCAGATGCCTCATCCCATATGATGACACCCAGTGCTCACCACTCACTAGGGGATAGTCATGAAGAGAGTGGGAATTATTTCTAGGGTCCATTTCTGGCTTCACCACCATACAGCTATATGTGTGATTTGTGGCAAACCTCTTTCCTTTATTTTCTAAAAAAGAAAAGGATCATAATAGTCTATCTTTAGCTGCTGGGGAGACACATATGTTCATCCCAATCCAACATGGATCAGTCAACTTGCTAATGATTCTAAGTGCAAGTCACAGATTAAGGGCCGGTAGCTCACATTTTGCATCTTCTCATGGCTAGTCTCTCCAAGTCGGAGATCCTGGTGACAGAGGCTTCCCGGGAAAAGTTGACTTTTCTGATATGAAGGACTCTTGGAGTAAGCAAGTGGCAGGGCTCACAACCCAAGTAGCCTTCTGCCATAAAGTTTTTGGTGATCTGCATAGAGTAAAACAAGTGAAACTTTATGTATCCTTGGGAATCTCAGGCAAACTCTGGAGGGACAGGCTATGAACAGTTGCAAAAAATTATACAATTAGCAAAAATTTTTGAGGTGGTTTATAAATATATTCCAGTTGTGCAAATATTTCTGTCTATTAAGCATTGCCTGGGAGGCGGGGTGTGGGAAGGAGGCAGAGAAGTGAGAGGGCCTTAAACTAATAATTTTATCCCATTATTTCCCAGGGTTTCATTGAAACTGAGCCCCAGGAGATGCTCAGTCAATTGCTTGGAAACATGCAGGTGTGCTCTTCCAAACAAGGGTTAGGTTACAGACTTTGGGGCCAGCTGAATCCTGCTCTGTAGCCACTTCTCTTTGGAAATGTTTGAAGGGAGGAGGAGGTGTGAGGGGAGATGTTGTTGGGTTGAATGCAGAGGGCTGGAGAGCTCTGACATTTTTCGTTTGTTTTGGTTTGTTTGCCATCCTACAGTAACTTGGTAGGGGACACGGGCAGTGAGCATAGGGTCATCTGAGGAATCTGGCAAGGATGCCACCTGAAAAGCCGTTTGCTTTTGCTCCTGCACCTGTACCTGCATCCCTTCCCCAGTGAATGGCCGTGATTCACAGCCTTGCCCACATGAACGGCTACGATTGTTTGCATCTTTATTACTATTTAATCTAGCATAACCGGTAAAGCCCATTGTGCGAACAACCAATCCGTTCATCTCTGCAAGTCCTAATACATCTCGGTTTCCTTATAAACCAGGATGCAGGTTCCAATCACTGCTTGTTCAGTTTGTTTTGGCCAAAGGTGGCATTCAGAGTTTAAAGAAAGCATGGTCTGTCTCTTTTTAAGCACTTTGCATTGATTATTCTTTAAACTTTTATGGTGCCTGTGTCTCTAATCTTTAATGATCTTCAGGTTTTTGTTTTTTTTTTTTCTCAAGGTCTCTTATTAGGAGGAAAAGGAATGGAATGAGTGAGGATCTATCCTGCAACAGAATTACCTAAAGGTTGTGGAACAGGGTTGTGATTATGGAGGATTTTTTTTTTTAGCTGATTAAAAACAAATCACACAGCTTCATCTTCTAAGACTCTTTTATGTGGCATTTAGCAAGTGCCCCCACCTTCACCTCCACTTCCTGTCCTTTCCTCCTTCCACCAGTTGATAATTTGCCGTTCAAATAATTTGCTGCTTGTCTTTGTCAAAGCATACGTTGTACTGGTAAATTCTTTCTCACTGAATTACCTATTTGATGTAGCCTGTTAAATACAGTGAGAAGGACTGAGCACTTTTGCACCGGGGGATAGATAATCTTGCTTTAGTTCCATATTTTGTAGTTGGCGCGCTCTTGGTAGGAATGCAACGCATTTATACCTCCAGCATTAGCACTTTGGGCTGGACGGAAGGAAATTGACACGCTGGCCTCTGCCTGATCAGTGACAGGTGTACAGACTGATTGGGAGGTAGGCAGCTGCAGATATAGCTGCTTTTTCTTGTGAGGGGAAGATCTGAAAAGTCTGATTTAAAAAAAAAAATTCTGAAGTAAGGGAACACTAGCTCTTCAGCCAGGTACTTGAAAAAACTAGCTCACTTCTGTTACTGTGGGGTGTTTTTTCTTACCTTTTCATTATAATGGAAGATAGCAGACATCTGTCTACAGAAGTGGACAGGGTACTGTAACAAACTGTGTACTGTCCTCCAGCCTCCACACATGCCAGCTCACGGCGCCTCCTGTTTGATCTACACCCTAATACACTTGTCCCCTTCCATGTTTTTGGGAAGCAAATCCAAGCATATCATTTCATCTGTAAATGTACATTAAAAATTAATATATAATTATTTTTTGAGATATAATTTAGACATCATACCATTCACTATGGGATGGTTTTAAGAAATGTGAACCTGAACAATCTTTGAAAAAAGTCAACATTTATTTTAATTTTTTGGGGGGTGGGGAGGGAGGTAATTAGGTTGGTTGGTTGGTTTGTTTATTTTAGAGGAGGTACTGGGGATTGAACCCAGGACCTTGTGCATGCTAATCATGTACTCTACCACTTGAGCTATACCCTCCCCTCTACCTTTTAAAAAATTTATTTCATTACTTTTTAAATCAACATTTAAGTGCGTTTTTCAAAGGGTATTTTGGTAAGCTATACATTTACAGAATGTTTCTTGAGCACACACTGTGTGCACTCTTAATTTATACGTTCTGTGAATACAGTTTTTTTTCCTTGCGTCTATCTTGTGGGAGGTACTTAGAAAGTTCTTTTGTCCTAGAGTCCTTTGCCAGAAAAGCAGTTCTGATGAACTCGTCCCTCCCTGTGTAGCTCTTAATTGGGAGATTTCTACTGTGCTATTAATTGGTGATTAGAATCCTTTAGTGAACAAGCATAATTCGGAATGGGTCATTTGAAAAGTGGTATTTCAGATATTGCTGGTTAATAGAGGGCTAATGAGCCATTGGTTGTAGTTAAGTCATGAGTCTGAGTTGAGTTAACTCTTGTTCACTTTGTAAGGCCTGCCCCTCCCACTGCAGCCGCTTGAACCTACTTTAAATAGAATCAGAGGCACCCTGTAAGAAAAGCCCCCAAAAGCAAAGAACCGTGTTCCTGGACCCCTGTCTGCTCGATTTAAACCTTGAAAATGCCTTTCTTCGAGTAGCTGCAGAATGGTTTTGTTTTGTCAAAGTCTATTGTTTCATTTCTCCACAGCTTGTTACTCTGTTAGGAGTACCCTTTTAGAATAGATTTCATGCTGGTTGCCACTTAATTAGGAGTTCGTATGGGAGTTTGATAGTCATCCACTTTATCCAAATTTATGGAATGATTTCCATATTCTATTTGTGAAAATCTAATTCTCCGTGGATTATGTAGTGTTCATTGGTTTTAAAGGCTGTCCAACACGGTCGGGTTAAACTCATGGATGTATTAAGCTTAATTAAATTTATGACATTTGATTAGATACCATCTTACAGTGGATTCCATGTTTAGGAAAATGGAAGCAAACAGCAAAGGATTTAAGAAAGATTTACAGGGAGGGGACACTTAAAATGGAGAAAGATCGACTATGAATTTAATTTCTGTTTTGCAAATTAGGAGAACTTCATTCTTTCGTTTGATTTCAGCAGTGCAGTACCTTGGTCCAGCACCATGCATCTTGCCTACATGTTAGTTTTCGTTTTATTTTTAATTAAAAAAAAATTTTTTTTTTTCCCTATGATTTCCTCCCTCCACCTGGGCTGGGGTGAGTTTCTGGCACACAGCTCCCAGGGCTTGCAACCCTTATAAACAGCCAGAAGAGCCTGTTGCTTCCAGGAAGTTGGTTGTTGATCCAGCAAAGTGATGGATACAGAAGCTGGAGCTCAAATGGGATGGGGTTTCCTTTCGTCTTCGGAGGAGAGGAGAGCCAGAAAGCAAACCTAAATGCTCTGTAGCTGCTAAGGTCTGTCCCATCCCGAATGCCTCTGAATGTTTTCTCAGATCTGGTGTCTCTGTAGGACTCTTGGCCACAGTGGTTTGGCCTCATTGATGGTTGTGTTTCATCCAAGAGAAAAATCTTCCATGGAGATTTTTGGATTCTTTTACAAGTTCATTTGAAACAGTCCTTTGAGATGATTAAATTATATTGAATTCCAGGCTGTCCTAAAATAAAGACTGGCTGACCCCAAATACTATTTTTGGGGGGGAGGGGTCTAGGGAACTTTATATGTGAAATCTTAAGCCTAGTACATCTTTTCATTAAGCTTCTTAAAGGTGTTATTGACCAAAGAGGGATAAAAACTATTGAGCTAAAAGGAAAAATAAAGTTGTCTTATAGCTGTGAAGGCAGGAATGTGGATGGATGAGAAAGTGGCCCATGGCTGGTTATCAGGAGACTTTGGGGTTTTGACCCAGTTCTTCCCCTGGTTGGCAGTGTGACCTTGGGCTGATTAATTAATGTCCTTTCTGTAAAGAGATGCATGACTTCTAAGGCTGCTCATTTTCAGATTTATGATTCTGTGTGAATTGAAATGAAGAGGGGGTACACTTACTACTCATTGGATGGTAAGAATTAGTCAATTAATCTGTGTCTCTAGAATATTTACTTAAAAGTCATCTTTGCATGTTTCGTGCTTCTGAGCTGAATCCCTCAGGTGGATGCCCTGGGCAGCAAAGGTAAACTGGGTGTGTGTGGAGGGGAGACTTAATGAGGGAACCTTTTGTGGGCCGTTAGGTGTTATTGAAGGGGAGCAAATACTCTACCATATTTCTTTCTTTGGTCATTGCCTTCTTTTTCCCTTTGGCCTAAGGAAAACTATGGAAGCTGGTGCAGACCTACTTTAGATCTTTGATTTAGCTTTTTCAGATCTTAGGTCAAAAAAGGCAAACAAAGTAAGGGCTTATTTTCCCAAAGACTCTTTTATCTCTGCCTTTCTTGGGGCCACTGCGGGCAGCATCTCTCTCCAGCCAGGCTTCAGTGCACAGTTCCAGTGAGTGAAGTTGTAGGCGATTTTGATAAGCTGCCTTAAATGACTAGATGGATGGGCCACCTGTGGCAGATGCACTGGTCATTGCCAAAGGAAGGGCAGCTACATACCACCTTGTCCGTCCTTTCTGAGCTGGCTTGCCAGTGACCATGTGCAGGGAACATGGTGGATATCAGAGGAGCTTTTAACCCTTTTACCAGGGAGACCTTTCATTTGTACTTTTCAAGGTGGAAACTCAACAGCCTAATATGTGTACAGTCCAGGACTTGATTTCTCCAATTTTGAAGTCTCTCATTCTTTTTAATTTCCGGTCGAGTTCATACTAAATGATTCATCTGCCTAAGTTTTCATTGGTTCCCTCTTGGTCGAACACTGGTCTTGAAAATCGTGATCCCTGTCACAGCTCGACTCCTGAAAAGACTTTATCATTCCGAGTCTGGTTGCTTTTATTTTCTGTGTTATGAGTAACCACCTTTCTTCTGCGTGGAGCTGAGTAGTGCTTTCAGAGAAAATCCGTGGGCTCTTCTCCTGCCACTCATTCTTTGTCACATACACCTTCATCAGGTGGAACCTTTGGATTTTTTTTTCTCTGTTTTTCCTTTAGAACTAAATCTTGGAGTTTGGAACCTTGTTTGGGGATACAGCTAAAATGCAATGAAGTTGGAGGCACAATTAGTGGTTTGGAACTTCACAGAAGTTTCACAGGAATTAGAGACTACTTTAGGGCTAAAAGAAATAGTCCAAAGAGCTAGACTTTTTTTTTTTTTTTTTTTAAACATTCTCCCTTTAAGACTGAACGATGGCATTTTCCCATGTGCTTTTTGAGGTCAAAATAGGCCAGAATTTCCTCCTACCCTTCCACAAGTTTCTTTTGTCAATGTTAGACACTCTGTTATTCACTTGACCTTCTTCCAGTGGATTTATCATCTTTATATCCTATCTTCTCCCAGAGGATTCTCAGAGTCTGTCTGGTTAGGTAAGTTTTCACACATCACTATCTTTTTTCCTCCACTTAGCTTTGAAAGCAGCAGGGATTGTTAAATTTCACATCCCTAGGAATCCCTTGCTAATTATTTGTTTATTGCCTTAGAGCTCTCCTTCCTGGGGCTTGGTGCCTTTTTTTTTTTTTTTCCTGGGCAGAAAGGATCCCATGTTTTCATTGTTTCTGAAAGGGGTTCTGAAATTTACCCCCGAAGTGTGATTACTCTTAATTGACCTGTGTGGAACACTTGACCAAAGTGTGTTTGAAATTTAGATAGAAGGAGTAAAAGGTCATTTTCTTTGTGTTGAAGATCTGTTTTCCCATGAAAAGTCAGCTGATGGGTAAAGAGCTAAATTCAGGAGCTTTCTTCAGTGTGGACCTTCATGAATAGGTCATAGCTTGTGGTGTATGTCAAAGAGCCCTTTTGGAGAGAATATTTGACCTAAAACAAAGGTTATGGATGGGCCTCCCTTCCTTTCCCCTTTCTCCTTATTTCCTACCCTCTGCTTGAGAACCACTTCAAAGAATCAGATGTGTTGGTGCCAGACGCCATGCAGTTATTGTTCAAAGAATTTGGAAATATAATTGAAAACAAACTTTGTTGAACAGAGCAGATCTAGGCGAGCTCTTACTTTGAGGGAGAAGGGAATTCCAAGTTTTTGCTCTATTTGGAGCTGATGTCTCCGAACACTTGTTCTGCGAGATGAATCATCTGTGAATTCTACATCTGGGAGTTATATGCTGGGAAATGGCATTCTTTTTACATGTAGAAGAAACACAAATGCTTAAAGTTACAGTGTAGTTGGAAAATTCTAGTCAGAGTTTTTTTAAAAAATGAGCATTGAGGTGAAATTGGCAGGATAATCGGACATGAGATTGTGATCCCTAAAATAGACATGTCCATACATGGAAAGCAATATGACGGCCACACTTGTTTATTGAGACCCCTCTCTTTGTTTTGAGACAGATGACATTTAAAAAAAATTTTTTTTTAAACATCAACTAATCAGAATCATTAGTTAAGGCAAATGTGACTTGAGAGTCTGAATTTATTTTAGCATTTGTCTTGAACTTTTCAAGTAAATTCAAACCACATTAGCCAACAAAAAGGCCAGAACAGTGCAGTGTTTCAGGGTCCACTGGGGAAGATAGCACTGTACCCTTGTCCTCTGCAGCGCCCCTCCTCATTTCACCTGTGTGATGATGAGGCCTGGGGGGGAGGTGGCCATGTTTGCAGGTGGCACAATGGTAACAGTGGTGGTTCTGGGGCCCAGCTTCCTGGGTGACACCGTGCACAATTTACTTAGCTTCCTTCTGACTCCGTTTCCTCTTATGTTAAGTGAGGATAGTTGTAGTGCTTACTGCAATAAACTTGCTATAAATGACAAAATTGAAATAATTTATAATTTTCAGAAGAGGGCCCAACACATAGCAGATGCTTGAGGAAGGTTAGCTATTACTGTTCCAACTCTAGCAATACTACTTGGCGTGTTTGCATCAAGACACCTGGACATGAACTAACTGAATTATCATCTTAACTGGGAAATACATTACCTCTTTATCATACGTGAAGCCCAGAGTGGTTGAATAACCTGCCTAGAGTCTAGCCAGAGTTAGAACCCAAAGAGCGATTACACTGACTGGTGTTGTCTGCCTTCTTGTTTTTGTCTTGCCTCCTTTTCTAGTCTGTCATTCCTTGAGGCCTATGATAGGCCCTTCATCTCTTTGGTGGCCTGAAGCCCCTGACATGGTTCCAGCCACGTGGGCGGTGCCCCCCAAACAGTGTCTGGCTGTGATTGGGGAGCCCCCGCATCTTTGTTGGCAGGCTGGCGTTGTCAGCACCCATTTTTGGTGTGCCCCTTTGGTGGAGGGGGTGGCAGCCGGCACACATGTCTCACCATCTGTTGTTTATTGTTTCTGCGAGGTTGTGGTTTGTGTTCCTGTTCTATGTTTCTTTGGTTTCTGGAGCAACTGCGAATATTATATGCCCGAGGATCAAAAAAAAGTAAACTATTTATAAACAGTAAAGTATCCTTGGGTTTGGAAAGTGTTTTTCTCAAATGCGTGTATATTTGATGGCTTTATTATAATCCCCCTGATGTATCGGCAGACAATTTGCAGATCGAGGCACATTTGAAGGATGGGCGCCCTTGTGTAACCGGCTTACTAACAGCCTTGGTGATAAGACCCTGGTGTCAACGCTGACCTGAGTGGGGTATTTTTAACTCAAGAACATATAAACAGTTTAGCCAGCCGATGCAGTTTATACTGTGCCTGAAATCCCTGGCGTGCCTTGGGTTGTGCGGCCCTGTGAGCTGTACGTGGTCCTGGGAGACTGCTGCAGCCATCAGTGACCCTCTGCCCCTCCCCACCCTCCCAGCCTTCATTTAGAAAGGGAGCACTCAGAGAGATGGAGAGAAGGTGGGATTCATCAGTGATTTGGTTGACAGATTTGATGTTCAGCTTGTCTTCTGTACTCTTTCGCCATGTGGTCCAGACTTTGGGGGAGGTAGGGCACTTTTACTCTCGCCGCTCTTTGACTGCGCTCCCAACCATGGGGGTCTTGGCGGAATCACAGACTGGAACGTAAGACTCCCACTGCCTAACACTCTGGCCACCCACCTGCCTCTCCAGCTGCTTCGTTCCTTCCTACCTGGCTCCGTGTGCCCTGGCTGCCACGTGGGACTTTCTCCAGGCTCTTAGAATACTGTGTGTGTCACGTGTCCCTTACATCCCGTTCCCTCTGCCTGGAGGAGTGTTCTTCCCTGTCTGCCCTACAAACTTCTCCTCATCCTTCTTCAGTGTCTCTTCTCCAGGAGATGTTGCTGACCTTCCCTCTGGGTGAGATTCCTGCCTTGAGCCCTGCGGTGCTTCATCCAGGAGTTCCACGTCCTGATGTGATTAATCTCTCACTTTCCCATTAGATTGTCAGCTCCCTAAAAGCAGGGATTGTATTTGCCTCTGGTCCACCATGGTTCCCAGAATCTAGCACAAAGTCTGGAACACATTCAGTGCTCAGGACAGGTGTTGACATAGAGGGAGCAATTGGTATTCATTCTGTATAGGCCTGGGCATCCTATGGAAGTACCTTTCCCAGGCAGGTGGGATAATTTAACCCTCCTAGGGGTTCAGATATCTGTTGTTTCTGTTCCTTGTCTGACAGTTTCCTCCATCCTCCACCAAATGTTAGTGTTAAGGAGCTTAGAGGGAGGGAAAGGAAGAAGAAATGCCACCGAAGTAGAAAGATGACAGGCGGCTTCCGTGCCACCCAGAGAATTGACTGTCTGTTTAGTCCCCTACTGTGGGAAGGTGGCTGTTAAATCCCATATCCAAGAATTGTTCCTGAAACCCCTTTTCAGTTGAAGCACTGCGTGGACCCACCCCGCTTCTGGGTCTCTCGCGGCTAGTGGGCCAGGCCTGCAGCTCAACTCCGTGTTGTATTTGGAGGAGCTCACCATGCATTTCCCAGCTGCCTGCATGGTCTCTCATCTCCTCTTTTGCTGGAGCCGATGTTTGGAGTCCTTTTTTTCAGAATTGACACTGCTGGGGAGGGTGGCTTCTAACATAGACCGAGGCTGTCTAGACGCCCTTCCCCTTGTGGTTATTCCGTGCAGTTCATGCTGAGCCCTGGCCAGGCAGCTGGTTTGGGTTGCCTGGCTCTCCCTTACTTTGCTAAGACCTCGATGTTGACAAAAAGGATGATCAGGCCAAGGTCAGTTTTTTTCTCCTTCTCTGCTGGCAGAGGGAAAGGCTGCTCTCCCTGCCCAGATGAGTTGTAAGAACACTAAGGACAGGTTTTTATGAGTTCAGTGGGTCAGTCTGAAGTAGAAACTTTGTGTGATAGGAGCTTCCAGTGGCAGGAGACCCTGGGCAGATGGATTTCTAAATGTGGCCCCTTTTAGCATGGACCTCAGGTATGGGCAATCTCCCAGAGGAGCTGCTGAGAGGCAGTGGGAAAACTGTCTTCTGCCTGATGAGCTCTGCCTCAGATGTTTTACCAGTGTCAAGGTCTTGGGCTGTGATTCTGTAGGAAATCCCTTTTGTACCCATTAAGCTGGGGAAGGTGACTTGATTAACTCATGGGGTTTTGTGCCATTAACCTGTTAGCCTATTACCATGCATTTATTTTAATTACTTTTAATTTTCTGGTGACACATGGTAGGTATGTATATTGGATAAAAAGGAAACTGCAATAAAAAAGAATAATTGATCTTACTATCCATTGATAAATATTATCACTTTGGTGTATAAATTTCCAGCAATGTCTGTAGTTGGGTACTATTTCAAGTTCTATTTTTTAAAAACAAAATTAGGGTTACTATTCATTTGTAATTTTGCTTTCTTAAAAAAATTCTACATTGAGCGATAATTTAGCATATAACATTATATTAGTTCTAGGTGTACAACATATAGCATGCTTTTTTTTTAAAAACAGTATCATGAATATTTTCTCGAACTTTAAACATTAAAAGCAACATGGTGTAAGTCATCATTAAACTTTCCCTGATACTGGGCATTTAGGTTTTTCCTTAAACTATGGTAAACATCTTTATATGTTTATACATTTCTTATTTCCTTAGGATGAGTTAAATCTAAATTGCTGTGGGCATGTAAATTCTTAAGACTTGGCATTGCTGCTCCTAAGGTTTTTGATTTACAGTTGAAATTGTGCCCATTTCCCCCACACCCTCACAAACAAGCATTACATTGCTTTTTCTTTTTTTTCCTCTGACCATACACCAGTTTAATACAAGAAAATGGCCTTGGATGACTTTCATCTGCATTTCTTCTGAAGGCGAGGCTGAAGATCTTTGCTCACAGACTCTTCCTTTTTAACTTTGCTTCTGTTCCTCATGCTCATTTGGCCAAATAAATTATCTTAGTGCCCTCAACTGCGAACTCTGGGCTGGAACACAAATCCACACCCCTAATACTTGGAGGTGATGCGTTTCTGAGCACATGAAAAGCCCCCCTCCCCAGGTGTGATTGCCTAGAAACCTGTGCTTCTGTGTGGGCGGGTCATCAGTTTGGCCTCTGAACTAGGAAATGTCCATGTGTTCTCCTTAAACCGAAGTTGGTTGTGTGTCCCAGGAGGCGAAGGGCGCAGTGGCTTTGCGGGTCCCCAGAGGTAGCCCCCGCCTGCCGCCGCCGTCCCCGCAGAGCCAGCCTGCCGGTGCCCAGCCCGCCCCATCTGTGGCCGGCCTGCCTGGTACCTCCAGCTGGTAGGAATCAGAGCAGATTAGCGTGGCGGAGAGCCCTTCAGGAACAGCTTCCAGCAAATGGAAATTATTTTAAAACAAATTGATGTGGTTTTTCTGTCAAACCTACTTGGAGCATAAACACGGTTGGACTGGAAGCTGCTTCCCTTCTCCAAACGAGCCCATGTTTAGAATGTGGCTTTCAGCAGAGTAAACACGGTCTGGAAAGTGAGTTGTCATGGTGTGTGTCTGATTTGAAAAGTAAAAGTCATGCCCTCCCCAGCGTCCGCATAGATCGTCTGATGGTGCTTGGGACGGCCCTGCTTGCTCATCTGTCTTCCTGCCCCAAATATTGTGACTTCCTATAAAGATTTTAAAGGTAAGGAGTAATTTGATGTTGAAAGGGAAAGAAATCCCAGGTCCATTTGTGTGGTCAGGTAAGCATTTTAATCTTACCCCTTTGCCACGTAGGAATATCAAAAACATCTTGTGAAATACCTCTCGGGTGAGTGTGAGTGTGTGGAGCTGTCCGTGCCCTCTGATCTGTGCATCTCTGGATTGTCTGCCAGTGACAAGGTAGTTCCTCCATCCGAGGGTCAATGTCAGCTTTATTAAATTGGCCACAGCCTCCCTAGAAGGAGAAACAATGCTTTTAATGTTCTGATTATATATTAATGAACAACCAGCCCAAGGGACACTTGCCAAAAAAGCTACAAAGTGAGAAAGCCACCAATATCAGAGTGAACTTTGCACTCTGAAAGTGTGAATGATGTCGGGTGAAAGAAGTTTATTGCACAAGGGGAGCAACTGGAATCTCTTTGATGTTGGTTAGCATCCTGGCCTCATTAGACTTTTGGACTTCAGTTAACTGCATGTTAGCTGGTGAGGGCTGTGGTGTGGTACGTGAACTCTAGGGGACATGCTCTTGACCAGAAGGAACTGGGACACCTGTGTGTGTCGGGGGTGCGGCTAGGGGAATGGCGGCTGTTGGCCATTTGTATCTGCTTTCAATCAACTTGAACAAGTTTTAATATAAGACTGAAACCCCCACCATCCCAGCTTTTCCTCTGGAAGGACTTTTCCAGAAATAGCACGCTTTTTCTAAAATCTGCCAGCCCCAACCACAGAAAGGGGTCAGCTCTTAATCAATTAGATCTTAATCTGACTAATTTATTTTCTCCCCATTGTGGTGACATTTCCTCCTGCCTTCTGGCTTGTTCTTAATTTCTGAATGGCTGACCATTGGGAACCCTACTTTCCACAGCCTTATTAAATAATTACTCAAAAGAAGAAAAAAAAACACTCTTTGGAAATTCTGAGAATTTGTTTTCTGCGGGAGGATAAACTCCAACCGAGGCTTTCCACTTCTGATGGATTCCTGGCAGCACTGTGGTGGTGAGGGCAACATAGTTTAGGAAGCAAGCAGTTGATTGAGTGGGAGGGATTCTGGAAGGTGAGATGTGGATGTTTTGCCTGCACCTCTGCTTCATTTATCCACTAGCATTTAGAGGAAGATTATTTCTGCATTTGTGTGATATCAAAATAGCTAGGTGGCGTTTTCAGTCTGCAATTTTGAAAGCCTGCTAAGGCAGAAGGTGTTGCATTTTGTTTTTGTTTCTATCACAGATTTATTGAAATATAATTTAACTATCATAAAAATCATCCTTTTAAAAACTGCATGATTCAGGGTTTTTGGTATAGTCACAGAGTTGTACAGTCATCACTGCTAATTCCAGTGCATCTTTGTCCCCCAGGGACAAACCCTGTACCCATTAGCAGTCCCTCTCCACTCTTTTTTCCTCTCACCCCCTGGCAACATCTGCTTGCTGTCTCTATGGATTTGCCTCTTCTGGACATTTCATATAAATGGAGTCATGCAATTTATGGCCTTTTGTGTCTGCCTTCTATCGCTTAACACAATGTTTTCAGGGCCCTTCCCTGCAGTAACATGTATCAGCCATTCTTTCCTTTTTGTGGCTGAATAATGTTCCCTTGTTCAGATACACCGCGTTGTGTTTATCCATGCATCAGTTGATGTACGTTGGGTTGCTGAGACTGCATGGCTAACGTGAATAATGCTGCTGTGAACGTTGGTGTGCACGTTTTTGTGCGAATGTGTGTTTTCATTTCTCTTGGGTAGAAACCAAGGACTGAAACTGCTGGGTTGTATGCTTATTCTGTATTTAACTTTTTGAGGAACTGCTAGGCTGTTTTGTACGGAAGCTGCATGCCCCCTTTTGCACTTCCATCAGCAGTGTATGAAGGTTCCCATTTCTCCACAGCCTCACCAACACTTGTTACTGTCTGCCTTTTCATCACGGCCACCCTGGTAGGTCTGGAGCATGTCTCACTGTGATTTTGATTTGCATTTCCCTAGTGACTGGTGATGCTGAGCATCTTCTGATGTGCTCATTGGCCACTTGTATATCATCTTTGCAGAAATATTTATTCATTAACTTTGCCCAGTTGGGTCATTTGTCTCTTTATTGAGTTGTAAGCAGAGCACGCTTTAAAAAGGGATCATAAAATTTTGGATGAATTGAATTCCCCAGATAGAGGAGTTTCTGTCTTGCTTTTCTCAGGTGGGCAGAATTTTATTTTTAAGATTTTAAAGACTTTTAAGATCTTCAGCTAGAAATATAATGGGCACTACTTGCCTGGTTTATTTGGTTTACTTGTCCTTGTTTGTCATCCCAAGTGAAGGAGGAAACACAGCCGAAGAGAACAATCGTTGTTCTTGCAGTGAGTCCAGATTTCAGTCTCTGGGGAGCTTATCGCACGGTGTTCACCACTGGGAGACTGGGAGAATTCGCCCTCCTGTAACCTAAGGAAATTTGCTCTGCATATGCATTTATAGCCAGGTCTGACCATTTTCTGCGCACTTCCTCTGCTCCAGGGCAGGGCTGCCTTTGCCGACAGAACTCTGCAGCTATAAATTAGGCAGAAATGCGGTCCTGAGGCTGTCCAAACGCAGGCAGGCCGGGTAATTGCTCTGGACAGGTTTACAATAGGGAGGTGTGAAGTGCTTGCTGGAGACCAGAAGCTTGGGGGGAGGGACACACATTGAACCTGGGCTGCTTCGGGGTGGTGGACTGACACAGCTATTTGAAAACTATGGCCCTGGGTGGCTTTTAATGGGAAAGGAAGCCAAGGCTTTGCAACGGTTTCCTTTCCAGCAAGAAACCAGAGGGAGAGTGGCTGGTGGGGTTACCCAGGGGGTCAGGACTGCAGCTCTGCCAGCATTTAGAACCTTGGACCTGGGTGTAGAGGACCCACTCTCTTGTCATTTGTTTTTAATTTCTTCCTCTCCCGCCCCCTTCAAGGTGAGCTGAGTGGGTAGAGTCGGGGAGCCTAGGTGCTGGTGTGGTGCTTGAGAGAAGGCAGGCAGGTACACCTGGGGAAGAGCATTGACAGCCCACCTGTGGTGATCCACTGATGGAAGTGGATGGGCCAGTGGGCTAATCTCCCTGAACAGTGAAATAATCATTACACAGTCGCCTTCTCTTAGTCCTCCAGGCAGCCATTAGGCATTTTCTAACTCTTCCCTTAAACTTGTAGTCTGGATTTGTGGAGACAGGGCCTGGGAACCTGCATTTTAATCAGTTCTGAGGGGCCTTGGCATCCGAGTCTTCAGTGTGGACTCGCTACCCGCAGACAGTGGGCTCTCTCAGGCCCAGCTTCACGTCCTTGTGGTCCATGTCCCTGTTCCCCTCCCTCCTGCCTCCATCTGAAGTTACTTGATACCAGGCTCTTTGTGAGCTCTGGCGATGCAGGACTGGGTCTTCCTTCGCCTCCGAGCCTCTTCCTCCCTCCCGGGCCTTCGCCTGTGCTCTCGTCGCTGGGCCTTTTCTACGTGACTTGTATTGTCCTTCTGGTCTCAGGTTGAACCATTCCTCAGAGGGATCTCCCCGCACACCCGGGTGAGGGAGGCCACGGTCCCATTCCAGGGTGGCCTTTGGAATGTGTCTCTGGTCAGTGGCCTCGTGATTGCACACTCCTTGAAGTTAGAGACCACCTTAGCAAGGTGTGAACCCGTGTCCAGCACCATTCCTGGTACTTAGCAGGTGCTTAATAAACCTGTGCGTGTTCCTGAACTTCCAGACTGAATGTGGGTGACCACTGGCTTTTCTGCTGTGCAGAATTACCCCAGGCACGGTTTCCCCATGTCTCTGAAGCCCCTCTGGAGGTGACCACACACTGGCTGTCCTCTGTGTCTGCCCTTTGGGCTTTACTGTCATTTTTGCCCTTTGGGAGTCAACTCGATGCCTCTTCAGGACCAGCTGCACCCCCTGAAATCACTGCTTATTAAAAACTAAAATGAAGTACAGACCCAGCTTTGTTTCTTTCCAACTCTATGGTAGCAACTTCCAGAAAGCGCTTTCAAAGGCGGGATGTAAAAGGTGTGGAGATGGTGGGGTGATAGGCTCTTGCTTGAGACTCGTGGTTAATGTGTAACCTCCTTAACGTGTGGCCTTGCAGCCTGTCATGTACATAAACCCAGGCGGTGGATCCTGGGTTTGTAGGAAGTTCATGGCTTTGCAGATAACACAGATCCCTAAGGTTTAATTTCGCTTTCCCTAGAAAAGCAACCACCACTACCCCTACCCACTGGTGACCGTCCTATCCCCTAACAGGCTGGAGACGCTCACACCGGGGCTGGAAGAGGCTGCCTAGGTTCCCCTTTTCCCCATTCTCAACATACATACCCACAATTTT
This sequence comes from Camelus dromedarius, assembly GCF_036321535.1. NCBI lineage: Eukaryota > Metazoa > Chordata > Mammalia > Artiodactyla > Camelidae > Camelus > Camelus dromedarius. Next base: position 20,454,048 of record NC_087452.1, read on the forward strand.
AGAGGGTAAAGTTAAGTGAGATCAGGAAAGAGTGGGGAGGAGTAAGGTGTGAGCAGAGAGTGAACTGGGCCCTCCTTTCTGGGGGGGGTGACAGTCTGGTTTGAGATCCTCTGGCATGAGTGCTGTCCCGCCGACCCTCCTGCGTCCTTGTGCACTAGCGTTTGGGAAATTGTCCACCTGGAGGGGCCAGGTTAGAAACAAGAGAGCTTGGTTGCATTCGAGTCTTACCAGCAAACCAGGATCAACTCATCCTGGGTTTTCGCCTTCCTAGAATTGTATAACTTTTCCACCTGAGAGAGAAATAATGGCTGTGCTTTTGAATGACACGTGAGCCCAGGGGCTAAGCGACCCTGGGTAGTGGTGTATCTGTCTTCACACATCACCTTTTGAAGTGCGACCTGCCCCTCATGGCAGCAGAAGCCATCAGTTAAATAAACCAGCTGTTAAGTAAGAGCAGGACCAGGAGTGTTTGAACAAACCACCTTTAAATTTTCTGATCCTTGATGAATGTCGGTTGGTTTGTGAATTATTAACCTCAGTGTGCCTGAGGAAATACTGGCCTCTTAAGTGTCCTGTATGTTTTTATGTAAAAATAAAACTGCCCCTGCCCTCAGCTGCTACCCTTTCAGCTCAGCGCTTGCCCGCTTTCCCTCAGCAGGCATGTTTCCAGCAGACGTGGGGGTGTGGGCCCCTCACAGACCACACATGCGCCATAGCCCGTAGCTCATCCCTTGCTATTGCAATTTTGCTCAGGAAGGAACTCAAGTGAGTTGCAGCCCGTTAGCGGATGTAAGTCTGATGGCCCTCCTTGGGCTGCACGTTGTGTTCAGAATCCTTGTGAGGAGTCTGGGAGGGGCACCCACCTAGTTGGGAAGCGCTTTGTGCATGGGGTCTGAAAAGTAGATTTAGTGAATCAGAGGAAGCTGGCTTCAGAAGTCTTTTCAGTGTCACTCCCCAGCAGCTTTGCAAGAAGACTTGAAGGCAGTTTCTTAATTTGTCACTGGCAGGAGAGCCATCTTTCTCTAGTATGTTGATTTTTTTTTTAGCATGAAAACCTGGAGTCAGCCTACCCCACGAGGCCATCGCAGTGACTCTCCTTGGGAGAAGCCAACACAGCTGACGGAGGGGCTCCAGTTCAGCGTCCTTTGCAGAAAGAGGGTTTCAGGTCTTGGAGTGGCGGGAAGAAGCTTGGAGGAATCCGGTTGTGCATCTGCTTTCCACAATGCAGAGCTATTTTCAGAGGTCCCAAGGGCCTCCTACCATTGATATTAAGGGGCTAGTTATCTCTTTGGACTTTGACCTGGAAAGAGGGGTTGTGTATGGGCCTTTATTTGGGGGGCATGGGGAGGCCAAGGGAGGAAGACCGCATAAAGGGTGAGAAGGAGAAGTCTGGGAGAATCAGAGCTGACCTAACAGGGCTGTGGAAGTCACACAGGGCTTGCTTTGAGCTTCCCATACCTTTGGCGCTTGGCTGCAGGATGAAACCGTGCCGTGCAAGTAAGTCACACCTGGAAATGCCTGGGCGTGGTTCTAGGGGTTCAGTTACTTTCCTGCGAGGCCTGAGCTTTGTTCATTTCCAGGGCAGAAGACAGTCCTGCCGCGGGGAGGGGGCAAGGCAGGCGCTTTGTCTCACTTCCCCGTCTCTTTATTGTCCTCAGGGGCAAGGCCATTTGATATCGGCAGTTCTGAAATACATTGAACGCTTTCTTCTTCAAGCTCCCGGGATCATTGCTGACCTGGACCGTGGGCCCTGCCACCCGCCTCCTCTACGGCAGTGGAAGGAAAGAAATTCAAGCCGTAAATGAGTCTCTGTTTGGGGGTTTTGTAGTGGCAAACGACGTGAATGAGTAAATGGAAAAAGTGCCCGGTTTATACCACGGTGAATACCTCGGCCTTAGATAAATATTGACACCAGCAGGGTGGCAGGCCTACCATTTGTCTCATGCCCCTGGGAAGAAAAGATCTTTTCTGAGGCACTTGTGACCTTCCAAACCACCCTGACGAGTTTGTGCAGGTGCTTTGTGCAAGAGCGCTTTGGGTTTGAGAGAGTGGGTGGCTTTCTCTCTGGGCTTGTGCAAGCCTGAGCCTCCCCACACCCGGACCGGCTCGGGCTTAGCGGTCGTGGCCGAGTCTGCTGCAGGTGAAGGTAGTGGCCAGCGGAGTTTTGCAGGGTCATGGCTCGTGTGGCCATGCGGACCCAACCCGAGATTGGAGCTCCTTTTATTTGCTTTTGACTGTCTTTCAGTGTGGGTGAGTGAGGAACCAGTGGCGGGGGGAGTCTTAGCTGGAGGACAGGCGGGGTCTGAATGCACTACCCTTTATCATGAAAACTCGGCCACACTCCAAACTGTACTTTGTCTGATTCCCTATCTCTCCATGCGTGGAACCGAACTGGCCTCTAACTGAAGAGGGTTTTGGATGCCAGTTCTGTTAGTGTGAGGTCTGCAGGAGCAAGTCAGTGTCACCCCCACCCCCACCCCCAGCCAGAGTGAGGGAGTCAATGGACCAGGGCAAGCAGAGCAGAGACTGGGACTAGTTTGGATTTGATTATGTCATCTTTAAGAAGGAGGGATGGTGGAAGCTGGGGTGTAGTATGTTCAACAGATAACAAGTGTTAGGCAAAGAAGGGCTAGCTGTTCATAGAGCAGCTGCCTCTGTGTGGCTGATGTCATGGATGTCTGGGTTTGGTAAGACTGTGGGCTTTGATTTCCTGCTGGGGTGGAAATTGAGTGGCTTTTGTCTCTCCCGCGCACTCAGAGAAGATGTGGACTAACTAGGAGTCCACGTGGTGTTTCTGCAGTCTCTCCAGGTTGTAACTGGGACTCTCAAGGGTGTTACTTATGAATGACTTCTGGTAGAGCTTTTAATTGCCTTTGCTGGAGACCTGCTTTAAAAAGGGACTCACATCCCCATCGATACCAGTGGTCATTATTTGGTTGAGATATAGTTTAGCAGAATTTACCCCTAGGATCCAACCTTTAAGGCACATCTTTGGGAGTAAATGACGTGGAACTACAGACGATAAAGAGGCAGGGAGGAGATGGGGAGGGCGTGACTGTGAGGATGGTCTAAGGATGCCCTGGGCCTCCATGAGTGGAGATGGACCATGTGGAAGAGGGGAAGCACTTTTTTTTAGAAGCCTTGAAAAATGTTTTTTTTTTTTTTTTTTTTAGCTGCAACAGCTTTTGCAGCTCCATGATTTTCACAGCCAGTTTTCCATTTGACACAGTACAAGCTGAGGCTGTCCAGGGTGGAGATCACAGGGATCATCTGATTCTTTGTGTTTGTAATTTTGGTGAAGAAGATGCTCCGTGTTGCAACAGCAGAAAGCACTCTGTATCAGAGTTGTGCTGAAATACTGTGTGGCTGTCACACCTTGACATACTTAGTATCTATTCAGCTGTTTCAACAACCAGAGCCAGAGGAATCCCACGGCCCCGGGACAATGATGTACAGGGGCTTTTAATTTTACGGTGACGTCTGAGCATCGTAGAAAGAAAAACTTTGCCTTTTGTCTTCAGCCAGGTATTTCATGACACACATAAACTTTAAAAAGCCCAATGGAAAAATTGACAGAACGAGATCCCAAGTCGATAAGCTTGCTAATAAAGTCAGCGCTTTCACTGTTAGCCAGGAGGCTGACCTTTCCAAACTGCATTTTCTTTAAAATCTGTAGCTCAAGACGCTCGCGTGCCTTCCTGTAATACAGCGGATGTGTTCTTGAAAAGTTGTGGGTAAATTCAGTTTTTGAATTTGGCTGACTTCATTCCAGAAATCTGTTCTCTGTATTTGAGTGGTCTTAATTTTTTAAGTCTGGAGGTAGCTGGGAAAGGAGGGGAGGATAAACCTGGAAGATATTATTTGACTGTTTGAAAACTAGAGGAGGATATAGAAAACCCAGAAGAGAATGTTTGATAATATTTGCAGGAACTTGGCGCTGAATCCTTTGGTAATGCAAAGTATCATGGTAAATGCAAGTAAACTTGGATTTTTATGTTCACTTTGTAGATTGTGGACGCTTGGGCTTTGCATGGGTACAAAAAGATGCCTGAGACATTAGTGAGTCCTGGGTGTGATTTCAGTTGGAAAAATAAAAGATGCGTGTATGTTCCAGTGGAAACTGAGAGGGGTCTCCAGAGCACACCCCTGGGAACTTCTGGCTGTCCAGAAGGGTTTTTCCGTATGAGCAGCTCTATTCTGGGAAGGTAGTTATGCCTACTTATGTCATTTGTCCCTTACATTTTTTTGTGTGTGGGTGAGAGAGGAAAGAGATGCTTATAACACTAAGGGAAACTGTTTTCTGTACAGATATATTTTCTTAAAAAAATTTTTTTTGTTTTCTTCTTCCTCCCCTTGAAGGGGGGAGACAAACAGGCAACTTACTGTATATTGCCACTTTGTAACCCGAAAGTATACTTGCCTAAAATCACCCTTCTAAATACTTGTTTCAACAATATCGTTAGACTCTGATCATCACACGTCCAGAGTTTAATTTTCATCTTTTGGTATATGTTTCTGTAACGTGAGGTTTGTGTACAACTATGTTTCCTTGACTGGATTATGTTAGAGTGTGAATTTTCAGAAAAGAGGGTTAAAAAAAAGCCGCCAAATGAATGCCTTGATCCTTTCCTGGTGCTAGGAAACATCTAGACAAGAGTGTTTAGAATGGTGTGCGATGACTCAGATGGAGGGAGGTTTTTTGTTTGTTTTTAATATTTCAATGTGTGTCTCTTGTACTCAGGAGAAGTAATCCGTTATTGGAGGTTTCATTTCTGAAGAGTCTTGAGGCACTGGTATAGAATTTCTTTATTCTTTTATCCCAGTGAAATCCTCCGTTGTACCTTCTGCCAGCAGGACAGGCTTGGAATTTGGCCACCCTGTTCTTAAGACCAGGAAGGTTTTGTTTTGTTTTGTTTTGTTTTTACGGGGCTGCGTTAAAGTAGTTATCTTCCTCTCTGATAGTGCCATTCCTCTCAGGGCCCTCAGGTGCGGGCGCGAAGTATGTGAAATCACTTAGCGTTCAGTGGAGAAGCGTTTCAGTGTGTCGGAAAAGGAAATCGACCACAGTATCCCTTGTGGCTGGTGGTCATGCCAGTGCTTCACAGTTGCATTCTGTTGGGTGACACATTCAGTCAAAGAACTGTTCCTAACGTGTTACTAGTTTGCATTTTGCATAGGCCCACCCAAAGTTAATTTCAAAGCCCTATCACTCTTTTATTTTATTGTTTGTTTGGCAGGGGAAGGTAATTAGGTTTGTTTATTTATTTTTAGAGGAGGTACTGGGGATTGAACCCAGGACCTTGTGCATGCTAAGCATGCGCTATACTGCTAGAGCTATACCCCCCACCCCCATTTTAGTAAACACCCTGTGGTGTGCAGTGGTTGGTTCCACAGGAAGTGAATCTCCTGAAAGTGGACATTCGTCGGGGCACAGGGGTACAAGTGGAGGTGTTAGGACAGGAAAAAGTCACCTGGGCGCAGAGGAGCACTGGTGGGTGTTACAGAGCACTTGGCAAACCAAGGATTCCAGAGTTATCCACCAGATTAATGTGTCTCTCACTTCCTGTCCTTTTGGCCCGACTTGTAACGACTTCAGAAACAAGAGCCTCCGTTTCCTGCCTCAGTAGAGCATGGTTTTCACTTAGGAAAATCCTCCTCCATTTTTTAACTGAAGGAACTCCAGTCGCTGAGTGTGTCGCCAGAGGGGGCGTCCTTTGGGCATGTCTGTCCCTTTGAGGTCACCATCAATGAGTCCTCTGCTCTCACCGGAGGGCCTGGTGCCTTAGGACATCACAGTTGGTGGGGGTTGTGGGAGCGCCTGGCTCTGAGGCCCCAACCACCCTCTTTTCTGGAGGATGGCCGGGCTTCCAGGAGGTGAACTTTTAAGTTGTGTGTGCAGTGGTGCCCAGATGCAAGGGTCCTCTTGGGATGGGGAGGGCTGAGTTTGGCAAGTCCTATAGAGCCTCAGGACTGTCTGGAAGGGTCAATTTGTGGTCCCTCTCCAGAGATGATAGGTTGGAGAGCAGGTGAGGAGACTCCTGACCTCCTGCCCCACTTCCCCCCCCAGCACTCCCCATTCCCAAGTCTCTGCAAAGATGCTTCTCTGATAGCAAAGCCAAAGGTGGCTGCAGGTACGTCTTCTCTGCTGGGGTGCTCACGGGTGGCGGGCTCTTTGTGGCAAGTTTGTGGTAAGGTCCACCTGGGGCTGGCAGCTCTGCTTTGCCCAAATTGCCCATGTTTGCAGGGTCCCCACCAGCCTGCAGAGCTGCTGGAGTGCCTCCTAGTGAAGTGAACAAATCTGTGAGGGTCAGGGATGCACGTACCGTATTTCATGAGTGACTATTACAGGAAATTTGTTGGCTTCCCTGCAGGACATCCCCCACAATCGATCAAGCGTGATATAGCTTAAATAAGAAAATCATATCATGTCCAAGTACTTTGTCTCTTTTCAGCCAAACTAAGGTTTGGACAGGAAAAACAGGTCCTCAGATCTCCTGTTGTAAGCGCTGTTGGTAGAAAGCAAATGCTGATGGCTCTCAGCAGGGGTGGGCCTCCAGAGCGTTTTAGTCAAAACTTGAAGTAGATGAACGAGGAGATACTCTGTTCCTGTGGAAATCAACTTTAGTGACCCTGTAGATGAACGTTCGTGAGGGACCTGGCATGGGATTTGTTAAGGTTTGTATAACCCTTGACTTAACTGCTGGCTGGGTTGTGGATCTGACAACGTGGGGCCTCTTCTTGACTTTGCCCTACAACTGTTTGTGTCTTGCCTCCTCTCATTTGTAGGAGGTCCTGACTTTTCTGCTTTTTAAATTTTTGTTTTGCTTTGTTTCATGCCCTCCCTGCCTTATTTCACTTTCCTGGCCTTATTTCCTGATACTTGTCCTCGAAAACCATGCTGTTCTTCTACTGTTCTCCCAGGTTTAGGTAAGCTCTTGCGTTTTCTGATAAACCTTTCTCATGACACCCCAGTGGTACCTGTACCAGGATGACAAACTCAGATGCTTGGAGGGCCAGGGAGATACTACACATGAGTCAGGAGATCCTGGGTGAGACAGTAGGTGCGGTGAGATCTGTCCATGGTCAGCTGGGGTACTTGCTAAATAAATGTAGCTGATTGTGCTGTCAGGATTCCAGCCTGGTGATGACAGGCATACCCTGTTTTTATTGTACTTTGCTTTTTATTGCCCTTTTTTTTTTTTTTTAAACAAGTTGAAGGTTTGAGGCAACTCTGTGTCGAGCAAGTTTCTGTTGGGGCCGTTTTTCCAACAGTGTTAATGTTTGTTATTAAGGTATGTAAAAAAAAATTATTTTTTAGACATGGTGCTATTGCTCACTTAATGGATTACAATTATAGTGTAAAGACATAATTTCATATGCGCTGGGAAACCCGAAAATTCGTGTGACTTACTTTATTGTGACATTTATTTTATTGCAGTGGTCTGGAACTGAACCCGCAGTATCTCTGAGGCATGCCTGTATTTTCAAGAGAAACTGAAACTGTTTTTTTTTCCTAAAAACGTTTGCAAGTCCTGGTTTACCATTCATGAGACACTTGCCATGCTGGAGCCTATGGCTGGAATTATTTGGTCCAGAGTCTTATCTGACCCAGTAGGTTGTAAACTCTTTGAGGTCAAGGACTAGATCTTAACCTAATTTGTATCAGAATTTAGCACAGTGCAGTATACACTGTAGACAAACACTCAATAAATATTTGTCAAATTTGACATCTGTTGGGTGCTAGAGGACAAAAGACTAGTAAACCGTCGTTCAAATTAACCCCAGACCTGGGTGAGCTGTGTGAGCAATTAAGGCAGAGAAGCACACTGAAGACGCGATGGGATTACAGAGGTGCGCGTGGCCGATTTCTCCCAGATAGTGTCTTAGGCGTTAGAATTCAGAGACCCACACTGATTTCTAAAGCTGATTTTAAGGAGTGACTGACTCTAGGAGTTTTTGTAACGTTCAGTGCATATTATCTCCTTTTTTTTTTTTTTTTTGGAATGGCAACATGTTTATTACTTGGCTGTACTTAATATAAGCAACAGTTCATAACAAAAAAAATCCAGCTCGTAACAAAATAGACACCATTGTTTGGTTGACTTGTCTTTTTAAAACATTCATTATTTTTTATTTTTGTTTTTAAGTTTCTCCCCAAAAAAAGCTAAGTTGGTTTAACATTTGCTTGTTAAACTACTATGTCTTATCTCTTCTTTTGAGTTGTTTGTAAGCCTCATTTGCATAGAGACTTATCTATGTAACATTTTCAAAAATTGGAATAACTGTGACTCATTTCTGATTTTCTCCAGTGTGAATGACCACAGGCTTACAAGGTGAGCTGTTTGGATCAAGCTGAGATAAGAGTGGTTTTACATTTGATTGTCTATGGAATGTGTTTCTTTTTCAGGCTTCAGTTTAGGGAATATGTGGTGGATCGGCTTCCCGAGGAAAGACAGCAGCAAGTCCAGAATCACCTTCTGAGTGGGAACTCATGGGTGGGGATGTCAGAGGAATGAGTCCAGTTTAAGATACAGTTTTTATCATTCTGAATATACACGTTTAATGTGTATTATCAGGCTGTTCAGTTGTGGCTTTTGGTTAATGAGGGGAAAGCATCACAGTAGGAAAAAAACAAAGATAAAGACACTTGATATTCTTGATTTAAAAGCAATCTCTTCTCATAAAACCTTCTAACGTAGGCCCAGGGAACGAAGTGTGGTGATTTTATTGGAACTTGATGTGTACAGCACATAATTCCTCAGAAGGTAAAAATGCAGCTGAAACGGCCTTAGAAGCTTAAGGGATTAACTAACTTGAACAAGTTGCATGTTCTTCCTCACTCGCACCCCTTGAAATCTGAAAGGACTGAGTGTTTTTTTTTCCACTTAGTCGTAAACAGGTGACTCCCTTTTTAATGGGTGGCCGACAGCACAGCTCATGAGGCTCAGGAGAGATGCCCAGCTGGAGCCCACAGCTTCCCGAGAGAAAAGAGGTTCCTAGGCTGGTCCCAGGCGCTGCAACTGTGCTTCACACTTTCCTTCCCGACCGTATTCTTCATGGGAGCAAACATCTGAGAGCTTAAAATATGCAAAGTCCCGTGACGTTCAGGAGTCCACACAGGGTTGAGTAGTGGAAGGAGAGACTGGCCTGAAAACCAAACTGAGTGGGAAAACCTCATTCCCTAGGGAATGCCTGTCACAGATTTGGGACCATTCACGATGCGTTATTATTCTTATTAGCGCTGAAAAATACAGCCCTGCTTTACGCCGCCCTTCCCAGTGAGAGATTTTGCCCACATCGTCAGTGGTCTAGGAGCAGGGCCTGTTTTTGAGGATTAAGTGCTAATTATGTTGTCCGCTGATGTTGGGGTTATTTCCTCACCACAGCTTACTCAAAAGTAAACGGAACTTTTTATCCCTCAACCTCCAAGGAGTCAAAGAATTATTGTTTGCCAGCTTTGAATAGCATTTGCCAAGTTTGTAATATGTGGTCCTGGTTGTAATCCAGGAAGATGCTGGTCAGATTATGTAAATACTGATTAAGCCTATAGAATTACATTCAGAGGGTTTTTTTTTTTTTTTAAGAGCATCTTCCTAGTGGGTTGAGTTTTCCAAGGCCCTTTCCTCTCTTGGGGTTGGTAAAGAACTTTGTGTGCCTGAAGGTTGAGGACTGATATCCCTGCACCCCCCCATGTTTCTAACAAAGCTGTTGAATTATTGGGAAAATCAAATTTATTTTTAAAGTTTCACTTTAAATGTTTGTTGATTTCCTCGTGATTTTAGAGACAACATAGCTTAATAGCAATTTCAGGGATGATGGAAATGTTCCCTCCTTGCATCTTGCAGTCAGTACGGTAGCTGAGTGTCCAATCTGTGGCTGTTGGACACTTGGAAACTGCCTAGTGCCACTGAGACTCTGAGTTCTTAATTTTATATAATCTTAATTAGTTTGAGTATAAATATCGTAGCCATGGGGCTAGTGGCTACCAAACTGGAGAGCACAGGTTTACAAAATAGTGGGGGTTTCTCAGCTCTTTAAAGACTTAGCTCTTCTGAGTCTGTGGAGTTGGGGTGTGGGGGTTCTTGCCAGGAAGAGGGCTCAGAGAGGATGTTGTGCACCGTTGAACCGTTTGCTTTTCAGATGAAGCAAAAACCTGAGCTGGTCTCTGCAAAGGTGCCTCTTGTGTGTTCGGCAAATGGTGGGCCGGACAGTCATCTTTCAGCAGATTAGCAGAAAGAATATCTACGGCCAGGCTCCATTGTTTGCAGATATGCGCACCCTTTGTGCAGGAACAAGGGGAATTTGTGTTATGACAATGGCTGACAGACTGTTTCATGAAAGCTGCAATTGGCAGTAACTAAATTCCCTGAGGTTTCTCCCCTCTGCGCTTCGCTCCTGAAAGGTGCAGAAATGCTTTTGACAGCATCTGTCCTGCTGACAGATGAATTGTTTTGACAGGAGAATCTGAAACCTTCCACCAAAGGCACATTCAGATGTCGGGCCTGGTGCGGGGCGATCGTGTCTGTAGGAATAAGTGAGATGCTTTAGGCTTGTGTGCGTGTCAGCTGCTACCTGGAGGAAAGGCCTCGTTCAGGGTTTCTCACTGATTAACTCTTGCGGTGCTCTTCAGACCTGACATGAGAGTTCGTACCCCTCTCTGCACAGTCCTTGGGCCGAGTAAATGGATTTCCTTAATCGTTGAGAAATGAATGTTGTCAGGAAGCATAGCAGTCAATGGGTTAAAAAAAAAAGCAACAACTTTATTTTTATATTATAGCAGGAAAAGAAACGGTGTTCATAGCGGCAGGATTCACAAGAACCAAAAGATGGAAACATCCCAGAGATCCATCAGCTGTTAAAGTGGGAAATTCATATATGTATATATAATATATATAAATCTCCAGATAACAGAATAATGGAATATCATTCAGCTACAAAGAGGAACAGGAAATACTGACACAGGCTACAACATGGATGAACCTTGAGGACATTCTGCTGAGTGAAATTAACAGACACAGAAGGCCAGATACTCTATGGCTGCACTGATGCAAAGTACCTGGCATGGTCAAATTCACGCAGACACCAAGTAGAATGCAGGTGGCCAGGCCTAGGGGGAGAGCAGAGTGGGAAGTTAGTATTTAGTGGGTATAGAGTTTCAGTTGGAAAAGATGCACAAGTTCTAGGCGGGGATGGATGGTGGTGATGGTTGCACAACGAAAATACATTTAATGCCCCTGAACCATACACTTAAAAACGGTTAAGATGGGACATTTTATGTTGTGTATATTTACCACCATAAGAAATAAGCATGCTGGGAGTCTGTCTCCCAGAAATGAGCAAATAAGAAGATGTCTGAGGATTTTACTCCGGGTTGTATTTATTTGTCAGGGAGACTAAATATTTCCCCGATTTCTTGATAAAGTGGTTGACGATTAGTACCTTATACCGGAATTCAGGACTGGTTTATTTCTCAGGCTTAGACACGAGGCCGCACTGCGCTCAGAAGCAGAGCTGTTCCAAGGACTGGAGCTTCAGCGCTGTCTTCTGTCTGTTGCTCCTAGGCGCTCTGAGAGTCAGGAGAATTACTCTCCAGAGCCAGTCCGCCGACACTTCCGTTTGTTGATCCATGGCTTCTCTAGTTCACTGAAAGTCGAAAGGTCCCTGCATCCAGGTGGACCCAGGGAGAGCTGAAATTTCCACTTGCTGGTATCTCAGTGTGAAGTCCTGATGCCATCTGGCTTCTTGATGAAAGGAGCTTATGGAAGCCCCCTTTCTCAAGCCACCTAATCCAAAAGCAGAATTTGTGTGTTTTTTAGTTCTTTTTTCTTTTTTTAGCTTTCTTCTTCTTTTTTTTTCTTAATGGAGTTTCTGGGGAATTGAACCCAGGACCTCATGCTTGCTAAGCATGCACTCGACCACTGAGCTATTACCTACCCTCCATACAACACTTTTGAAATGTAACTGTATTTTGTCTGTTTTTTCAGGGAAAGATGGACCAAGGGGTGTTGTGATTTAAGGTGGTTTTATTCTCATACTGAGTTGCTGAAGGATATGGCCCCTTGTGGGGTGGGAATTAAGGGCTGTGGTTTCATTCCAGATTGTTCCAAAATGGAGCCACTGGTCACTAATGGAGACCTGGAGCCTGTGAGCCCCAGCTTCAGCCCTGGCCACGTATAACAAGCCAGAAGCAAGTCATTCATTTTGAACCTAGATTGGAGATTGAAAAATGGTCGTCCTCAGGCTAAATGTGGTCTGCAGATATTTATGATATATATATGTGTGTATATATATATATATATATATATATATATATATATCATATATAGTATACCTATATGTGTTTATAGATTTATATGTTTATGTTTATTTTTAAAATATGGAAAAGATTGCATATAAAAGTTCAGAGATTGAGCTTCTCTTGAAAATGGAGGGGACTGGCCTGTGTCACCCTTGTTTCTGGAGACAGGAGCAAATGCACTTTTCAGGTCAGTGGATGGGCATGGCTGTGTTGGCCTCATTCCCTACTTGGAAGGTGACCACTGCATTACTTGCTTACCCTTCCAGGCTCTTGCTTTTGTGGTTTCTGTGTCTTTCTCTTTAATGCCTCCTTCAGCTCAGCAACTCGCACTACCTATGATGGTATAAATGTCACAGTCATTATAAACTGTGTCCATAGACCCAGAGGCATCCCCCTTTGTCATGCTAGTATGCTCACCATAAAAGAAAATTTCAATCTGTCCAGTCCTTTTTGTGATGGGAAAGAATTCTCTCCATCTGTGGATTTCCCGTTCCAAGTCTAACCTGTTGATTTTTGTGTCTCCCGTTGTAAATACCTCCAAGAACAGACAAGCTCACACTTGACTTGAATAGGTAGTTTAAAAATTACCACCTTCAATTTTTACGGTAACATAATCCTTGGACAAATTGCTTTTAATTCAGGCTGCGCCCTGAGCATAGATGTACCATTAATTTCAAGGGTAGTTTGACTTTTATTTAGATGAATGTCTTGAGTTGACAGTGAAATGGCTCTCAGCTCTGGGTTAGTATTGATTGGAATGTCTCTGGAGAAAGGTTAAAAGATAGTTGCCACTTAATGTGTTGCTGGGCCCCTTAGGAGACAGACTTTAGACTCACGATTCGTATCGCTTATTAATTGGCAGTAACGGCAATGGAATTAACATCTGAGATGAAGAATGTTAGCCAACCCCTTCGGCATAGACAAGACTGGGTGTATTTTGCTGGCAGGGCGTGAACACAGTACACAGTAAGAGGGCAGGGCCCCTGGGGACCACATCTGTGGCTTCTGTTCCTGATTGATTAACCTGGTCTGGGTTGAGGGGTGTGATCCGAGAAGCTCAGCTGATCAAACATAGACCACTTTGCCCCTTGTCTGCCTGTGAGGGAGGAGTCTGGGATGAAGGGGAGAGAGATGTGGTTCTGAGTAATTGTGATGGCAGCTGTCATCTTGAGAAGCCTGCTGGCCTGTGAGGCTTTCACTGCGTTTGGGTAACACCAGCATAATTTTCCGTGTTTATGGCTTCTCTCCTATATGATTATCCCTTGAAATAAGTACTCATTGATGGTGGAAATGCCTCTTTCATTATAGCCTTATGATTAGACTCTACAGTGCTCACTAAACAGTCTAAACAGTCCTTTCAACTTTGACTATACATCTGAGTGATTTTTTAATCTTAAATTCTTGTTTAGACCAGGGTTTCTCAACCTCTGCATACTACTGTTGACACTTAGGGCTGGGAAGTCGTCTGCTGTTCAGGGCCGTCCTGTGCATTGTGGGATGTTGAGCAGGATCCTTGTCCTCCACCCACCTGAGGCCAGGAGCAACCCCCTCCTGCTTCCCCTGCAGTTATGACAACCAGAAATGTCTCCGCACTTTGCCAAATGTCATCCCTGGTTGAGGACCATTGATTTTTAGACAGTGAAGGGTCAGTCCCCTGCTCCTCTTTTCCTTTACTACTGCTTGATATTGTTGGATGCCTTGGTAAGCATTGATTTTAAAAATGCCATTTAGAATAGCCTTGGACTCGGTATCCAGGGCCCTGGGACCAGCCCACTCTAATACAGTGTAGGAGTCCTGGCTTCCCTTAGAATGTCTTTAAAAATTATCAGGTGGCCAAATGGTATTGATGAGAATCCATTTAGATTTAGCCTCAAGTGATTTCCTGTTTTCACAGTGGCTTGTTGATGGATCCAAGTGAAGATGAGGTCTATCTGTAAGTCTCAGTTCTTAGTAAGATTACAGAAAGTAGAGCATGAGATAGGGGCGATTATGAGGGAGAAGGATGGGGTTTTTCCAGGGAGACAGGCAGACGATTCCTGAATTTGGGGTATAATGCCGAATGTTGCTTCAATTGTTTTCTCTTGTGTTTTGCTCTCCTTTTACCAGGAACCTGAGTTACAACAAACTTTCTGAGCTCGATCCTGCTGGTTTTGAGGACTTGCCGAATCTACAAGAAGTGTGAGTGCTTTTCCCCTGGGTTTGTGGATGGGTAGGGCGTGGGGAGGAGCTCTGGGTGTGGAGCTCCTTGGGAAGACCCTCTGCTATCGCAGCATCGCTCTCACCCCTGGACCAGCAGTCTAAACGTGTTAAAGGGAACGTCTCCATACGGGCTGTCGGTGACAAACTGGCCTGCTTACTTAGCTCCCTTCACTGCCGCACCTCTCTCCTTCCTGGGCGGTCAGTGGTGGGTGTGCTGCGCTCCTGCAGGTATGGAGTTGCTGGAAGTCACCGGTTCACAGTGGGTCTATGTGAAAGTCCCCTCCCTTGTGGGAAGCCTTGTGGACCAGCTGGATTAACACACCTGGTCGGTACTTCCCCCAGTTCCCAGAGGGGTCGAGCAGCCTGTTTTGCATGAGCCTGTGAGCCAGCCGCCCACCCCTCTGTTTCCCAGGAAACAAGGTGTAGGAGAGTGGACAGTAAGGTTGGCTTTCTCGCTCCCGTATCCAGACGGAGCTAGGCATTGCTGCCTTGGGAGCTCTAGGCATGCTGTCTCTTGCGATTTCCTTTAAATCAGGCCTCAGTCTTTTTCCTCTTCTTAATGTAAAAGCGTTCTGTTTTTAACATGGGTGTTAGGATTATCAGGATTTTAACTCTACAGAGACTTTAGAGAAATTTTCACAGAAGTCGTACATACATACCCACTGCAGAAAATTTGGAAACTGTAGAAATCTGTAGAAATATATATAAATCACCAGTATTATCACCAGACCTAGTAACTTTTGTAAACACTTAATGAAGAATATATACCTCTACACATACAATTTTAGAATCAAGCTGAATATATATCATGGTTTCGTATCTGCTTTCTTATTCTTACATTTTTGAACACTTTGCCATATAAATTAAGTTTTTGACTGTCTCATCTTAATTTTTATAGAAAACTACGACACATGAATATGCCGTAAATGATTCACCCAGTGCTTCTATTGTCAGATCCTTTATTAGACAGTATTAAGTGAGTGGTTTCCATATTTTACTTATTATAAGTAAAAAGTCCTTGTTCATTATTCTTTGATTCCATTATTGATGATTTATCTAAAGGAAATTTAATTTCATCAGCTGATACAATTTGTAAAATATCCTGCCTCTGTCCTCAAATCCTCCAGATTGGTGGTTATGATTTCCATGTCTGTTTACGAAGTGTTGAAACTTCCAAAGTTAAAAAGACATCAGAGTTGGAAGGGGCCCTTGGAAATACTTTGTCCAGGACCCTCGTTTTCCCGTAGGGTCAGTAGGCCAGTGGTTGGGGCAGGGAAGTTTGGAGTGGGTCACTGTGTTAGTTTGCCATAATAAAATGCCAGAGACTGGGGGACTTACACAACAGACGTTTATTTTGTCATATTTCTGGAGGCTGCAAATTCAAGATCAAGGTCCTGGCAGAGTTGGTTTCCCCTGAGGCCTCTCTTCCTTGACGTGTAGACGGCCGCCTTCTTGCTTCGTCTTCACATGGCCTTTCCTTTACATGCACGCTTCCCTGGAGCCTCTCCCATGTGTCCTAATGTCCTCTTCTTAAAAGGGCAGTCCTGTTGGATCAGGGCCCATTCATATGACCTCTTCAAAGACCCTGTCTCCAGGTACAGTCACATTCTGAGGTACTGAAGGCTAGCACTTCAACACAGGAATTTTGAAGGGTTACAGCTCATCACAGTCCCTCAAGATGGTAAACCCAGTCCATCAGGGAGCCAGTTTGCTTCCTAACCCATTGCTTTTCCCCTGATCCAGGCTGTCTTTAATGCTGGTGGCTATGATACTCAACTTTTGTGTGTTTTAAATCTCAAGGCTTAAGGGTTTTAGACTTGAACAAAACAAAAACTGGGGTCTTTCTTCTGGCATCATTCAAGCTTTCATTTAACATTTCGTTGAGAACCTACTGTGTGCCAGGCGCTGCTCTGGATCCTGGTGATACAGGAGTGAACAGGACAGACTAGCAGGGCTACGACTGGGGTCAGGTAAGTGAGGCATTTGCCTCAGGTGCAAAATTTAAGGGGCCTCCAAAAACTCAGCCTTTGAGATAAAGGATATCTTAATGCAATATTTAAAATACCAAAATGAATGGCAAAAAAACCCCGTGATGAACAAAATATAAAAAGTTTAAGTGAAGTCAGGATCAGCGTTACTGACCCCTCTCCTTTTGCCTCGGGCCCCAGTGAGACTTGACACAGCACTGTTGCTGGTCCTATCTGGGTGTGAAAACTTAGGTATTTTGTTCATCATGAGTTTTGTTTTGCACTCACTCTTACATTTAAAAAATACTGCGTTCAAATATTCCTTACCCTGGCTCCTGAGATTTTTGGTGGCCCCTTAAATATTGCTCCCTTCTCACTCCATCCTGGGCTGCAAACAAACCTTGCCTCTCATAGAACGTGCATTACAATGGGGACAGACATGCTGGGAACAAGGAAACCAGTAGGACTCACTGGTGGTACGTGTCAAGGGGGAATAGAACGGGGCCATGTGAGGATGTTCTTCTTTTGTGATTTTGGAAAGGTGATAACGGTGGGACTGGCATAGCCAGGACGGTGACGATCAGAGTAGGCAGATGTGAAGGATGGGGACAGGACGGATGGCAAATACAGGCCCCCAAGGAAGGGATAAGACAAGGGCCACTGTGCCTGGTGAGCTTGGAGGGGGGTGTGGCCAGAGCCTGTAGGGCCCCGTGGGCCACGTTGAGGTTATGATTCCAGCATCACTGACAGCCCTCCCGCACATCTAAATTGGGCGCGTGGTAGATGCTCCATTGAGCATTTCCTGTGCTGTTCTCTCTAGTTCTCTTTTCCCGTTTGTTCTTTCCCCAGACAATCTTCAGCTTTCATCAGGTTTGGTTCCCTTGACCTCCGGCCTTTAATCCCCCTTCTACTTGATGCTTTTTTGGTATTTAAACCCCACCCATTCTAGAACAGAGAGCATCTGACTTGCACCTGTCCTTCACTGGGGATGCTGGTTACGGGTCTTAAAAATAGGTTTCCCGACTCACAAAAGCCACTGCCTTCACCGCAACACGGTGCTGGGCCTTTGGGGAGGACTGCCTCATTTAATCACGACACCAGCTCTGTAGGATTTAAACAATTTTCTTTCCAGTCATTTTCTCCTCTTTACAGAGGAGGAAACGGAGGCTCAGAGAGGTTAAATGAACCTGTGCCGTGCTACCCAGTTGGGAAAGCCGAGAGTTGAACTTAAAGCCATTTGATTCCCAAACCTGTAGGTTTAACCCTGAAGCTGCACTGCTCTGAACCACCGCACCCTGCCTCTTAACCTGCAGCCCTCACACCTGACGATGTGCCAAGGGCAGAGAGCCCTGGATCTCCTTGTATCACTCTTCCTGCACCAGTCTTCTCTTTCTGGGTACTGATTATTTCCTCTTATTCCTCCAGACCCGTTGTCCAGACCCACACTACCCAAGCCCAGCCTCCTTGCTCCCCTCACAGTCCTCCTTTGAACTCCTGGTGCGTTTAGAGACAGGAGGAGGCTGCTCGCCCAGTCCTCTGCTCTCTCCGTGTTGTGTGTGACTTCTCTCCTGCCTCCTGCTAGCGGGCTCAGGAGTGTTGACCGTCGCTCACCACTGTGCTTAGCCCCAGGCTCCTTATTGTCATTCTACTTTTTTTCAGTGGGAGGAACTGAGGCCTGAGAACTTGGCTGGAATTGCACCTCTAGTGAGTGGGAGAAGTGGACCTCACTCCCCAGTCTAACTCCCATCCCAAGCTCTCTGTGGCAACATGACCTTACTGGGTGTGGGAGTTGTAAAGACATGAATTGCATCTTATGGATACAGGATGGGAAGAATGCACATTTGGTAGCAAATATTACGGGTTTGAATTCTGGTTCTGCCCCCTTGCTGGGCCTTTTTGTCCCTGGACAAGTTACTTAATGCCACTTCTGTAACATGGACAGAATAACACATCAATAATATAATAATTAAACACATTATCAATGTTATAGTAATTATTCATTGGAGGGGACATCCAGGGCCTTGCACATGGGAAGGGCCCACTGCGTGTTATTTCTCTTTTCTTTTGCTGCTATCAGAACCACACGGTATCTGTGAGCTGTGGGTGCCTTATTAAGAAATAAGTCCTCGCGGGACAACAGGCTGAACCGTTTACCACTGTGACTGCTTCCATTCCCTGGTCTCACTGTGGGAGGGACAAGACGAAGTCTCTGGTGCCCAGAGTAGTGGAAATTCTCACTAATGAAGATCCAGACCTTTCCCTAAGGAAATTCTCATACATCGTGGAGGCAGAGAGGCTGTTAGGAGTGAGGGGTGGGGATGTGGGGATGGATATTGAAGAAAAGAAAAAAAAAAATCACAGTTGACACACAGTTGCTTCTAAATTCTCGGGACCTGAGGGTCTCCCAGGAGCTGTCAGTGCTCCTAAACCCTGCATGGCCATCCGAGTTTGGAAACCTCAGTACGAGGGGAACCACAGGCTGGTAAAGCAGCAGGCAGTGGTTTAGCAGCGGTTTTATTTTGGAGGCTGGGAACCACAGGGCATCGTGGGCCAGTTGGAGAGAGAAAGCCAGCCCATCGGAGGCCTCTGGAGGACATGAGGACACTTGTGCAGCTGCTGCCAAGCCACATGGGCCTCACCGTCCGCAGCTCCGAGGAAAGCCCACCAGGGAGGGCCTCCAGCCAGGGGCCCTGGACGGCGAGGCTCCTCTATTAATAAGAGGGGCTATTTATATTGTCGTCTTTAAAAACCTGCAGTCGGATCGCGTTACTGCTGCCTGGCCTGGCGAGAATGCTTCATGTGGGTGCTGCTGTGTGCTGTCCAGGGCCACTGACCTAAAACGTTCCTGAAGGCGGCGAGGAAGCCTGAGTGTGCCCTGCCTTTGGGTATTTATGGCTCACCCTCCTGTGTCCTGGGCTTACGCTCCCATGCACGCGCATGTGGTGTGTTTAAGGGAGGGGTGAATTCACAGAGGAGGGGGCGTCATTTGAGGCCTTGCTTTTTGGCTGTGAATTACCAGCACCTGTTAAGCATTTAGTATATATCTGGCTCTCTACTAAGCTGTTAGATTTAATTATTTCAGCCAGATCCTGCCAAAACCCTGTGAAGTTGGTGCTTGGAATATTCACATTCTGAGGGAGCAGGAAACTACGGTAGAGTGAGGTTAAGTGACATGCTGATGGCCATTCGGTGGGTGCGGGGTAGGATTGGGTTGAATGGATCCTGGTCTGTCCGATTTAAAAATCCAAGCTGTATAATCCCCTCTGAATAACCCTTGATCTGCTGCGCCTAACCGGGCCTCAGTTTCTTCTTACAAGGTGAGCTGATCACATAGTACCTTCCATAAAGGGGTGACATGTAACTCAGTGGGACGTGGCACGTGAAGCCCTCAGCACAGAGCTGGGCACAGAGTACAGCGCAGGCACTTAGTACTGTTTGTATAAGTGTCGACTGAAAGTAACTATATCCTATGTCATATTAAAAAAGCTGTATCTGGCCATCTGGTTACAAACTGTATCATATGTCTGGCCAAACTCATGATTCAGTCTACCTTGTTCTCAAGCAGCTAAAGTCACTAATAACTGGTGAAGTGGCCCTGACTCCAAAACCCGGGCTCCTACCTGCTGCTGACAACTTGCTGCTGCTCCGAAAACGAAACGAACTGACTTCCAACCCCCAGCCCACCTTTGACTGCTACATAAGGCCGCTCTCTGCCTTTGGAAACAGCCAAAGTGTCTGTGAGTAGTGGGTCAGCTAAATAAGATTCATTCATACCGTTCACGCCTGCAGAGGAGCTCCCTGCCGCTGGGTAAAAGGACTAGGGGGATCTCCAAGGCCTGTGACTGAGAGAAAAGCTGGTTCAGAACAGTCTGCGATGCACAAGCATGTGTGTGGAAGAAGAGCACGTGTACACCTTGAGTCGCAGGCAGCGGGAGCGTCCTCCTGGACCAGAAGGCGAAAGGGCAAGGGAGCCGTGTGTTTCCATGGATGCTCCCGGTGTTCTTTTTTGAAGCTGTTTGAAAATTTCATGGTGCCCTTTGTCAGCTATTCAATATATAAATAAAGATGGCCAAAAATTTTAAAAAGACAAAAAACCCCAAAAACTGAAAAGCGCTTTAACTCAAAATGACTCCATGAGTTTGATTTTCATTGTCTGTTGATGCCTAATTGGATTGAGACAGTCACAGTAATTTAAGCACTCTGCACCATCCTTTTTAACATTTTGCATCTTGCAATTTTGTAAAAACTTTCTTTAACCAAGTTGAGTAAATGGAAGTTTCACACAGAACTGAGGGGGCCCAGAAGGCCGGTAAGGGCCTGACTCCAGGTTCTGCCTGTGGATGGGTGAGTGGATGGGGGAGACAGTCCATGCAGCCCCACCTGCCTTTTTCACACCTTTTCCAGCTGCAGGGTTGGGCCATGATTTACATTCTGATGCTTCTGGAGCACTTCTTGGTCCTGAATCATCGGGAGATGTTAAGTTACAGAAGCCAGATACTGTAGAAGGAATTTTTCAGGCCTTGGATGGAAGCGTATTTGGGAGGGGGGTGGAGTGGGAAGTGTGGAAGTCTGCACCGCCTCAGACAGTCAGAAGATTGCATCAAACACAGCCCTAAACGCTGACAGTGTCCTTACGCGTGGAGACTGGGCTGAACTTCCCGGGGGCCCGTTCCTGCCCGGCTCTGGCTGTGCTATTTTTGACCAGTCTCTATTTCAGTCTGGCGAGTTGGTGGTGTCTCACAGCAGGTTGGGCCTCCGTCACCTTCTGGGGTTGGTGTTCTCGATTCAGCAGGGGACAGAGCGAACAGAGAGAGCCAGCAGTGCCGTGCGTGGAGCGAGTAGACCTAAATTTACTAGCAGTTCTTTTTAAGTAGAAACGATGGAGAAGGAAGCTAGCCTCATAGGTCTTCTCCAAACCTGACTGTCCTTCTCATAAATCAGGCAGCCCCCTTGAGATCAGAGCCTGCGATTTCCACCTCAACATGTTGACTCCAGGCTGCTCCTCCTGACAAAAAATACCCTGTTTGTCTTTAGCACTGGTCCCAGCACCGTCCACTCTTTCCAGCATTTTTGGTTGGGATTGGAATATTATTAGGGTGCCCCCTTTCCTTGTTCATTTATTATTCCAGGAAATTGGGTGGAGCAGTTTGTCATGTGCACAGTAGGCCTAGTTTGAGAGCAAAGCTGATTCAGCCAAAGTTCCCCTGCAGAGAAGGCCATACTAAGTGGGGTTTAGAATCAATTCAGACCCTTAAGCAGCAGACACATGGCTGCCATGTTACCTAAGGGATGATCAGCTCCGCCTGCTGGCCTTTCTGTTTGTGGCTCTCCTTTGACTTGTGGTTGTACTTGGGTGCAGCTCTTGTCCATGTCTCTCCCTTTGTGTCACCCTGGGGTGGCGACTTAGAAAACTTACCTGTTAAGTTAGGGATCAGTGCTAGCACCTCGTTCCCAACTCAGAGTTGTAATAACGCAGTTACATAACACATGTAGAGTTGCAGCTGTGGTTATAAAGAGAGAGGGTTCCTGGTTAAGAACCTAGACTTCAGGGCTAGACCTCCAGGGCCACGCCACTTACTGCTGGTGACCTTAGTCAAATTACTAAACATCTTAATGATTCAGTTTTCTCACTGGTACAGTGGGAAGGCTATGGGGTCCACCTCATAGGGGGTCTAAAGATGAGTTAATAATATTGAAAAGCTCTTAGGACTGTGCCTGGCATGTAATAAACCCTCAATAAGTTAGCTGCTTCTGTTATCATTATGACCTCCAACATCTGGGTTTTAGAATAAGTCTGAGAAATGAGTTCTTAAGCAAGCTGCCTTCCTGGCAACAGGCCCCTAACCTTAGTTTTCCTTGTTCTGCTAAGATCTGAGGGTCTTGTCTAGTAACGCGTACGTTTGCGGTACCATGAAAAGGTATTAGTCAGGAATTAGACTGATGGAAGGTTTTCAGCATCCCTGTAACCAAGACGGGAGATGGATCACAGCAGGGTCGGAGAGATAAAAGGTGAAGCAGAAGCAATCTGATTTAGGGGGCAGTCAGATAAGAGACTGTTAAAGTAATTAATTGTCTACTTGAGCACACAAACAAGGGCCCATTAAGTGGAGAAAGGATTTGCCACATGATACGGATCTGTTCGCTCTCTGCCAGATGCTTCAGTCATGAAGCTATTGAAACAGACATTCTGTGTCCCTCAGCCCAGTAATTGGCAAGCTTCGTCTCTAACTGGCTTTGGTGCTGGAGAAAGCCAATGGGATGATTCAAAGCCTTTTCCCTTTTTTTTTTTTTCTTCCTATTCATTTCTGTAAAAGATGGCAGACAACCAGATTATTCTGTTCAAGCAAATGCTAGCTGTATACTTGTACAAATACAGCTGTCATTTCAGTGATGCTGTCGGCACACCATACATAACAAGATGCCCTGTGGAAGACACAGTCTCTTAAAAAATGAGAATAAGATAACCCAGCTTTATCCCCTTGATTCTGCATCTCAGATACAATTTCTTCCCAGCCTGTCACCCGGCCAAAAGCCTGATCACTGTGCTTTGGCTTTCTTAAGGATTTTTGTGCTCACTTCGCAAATCTGATTTTGGATTCTCTTCCCAGATTTGGAAATGCATGTCCTTGTAAGGAGGCCGGGTTGCAAAGCCTTTGGGGGTGGACCAGGCGAGCTGTGTTCTGGTTCTCAGGCTTCCCCTTCTATTAACAGTTCCGAACTATGGAAGTACAGATTTAGAGTGTTGGAACCGGAAGGGGGCTTGGAGAGCATCTCTGGTCTGGGGAGGATTTTCAAATTGTCTCCATGCAAAAGTGTGTGTGTATATGGATGTATTCCTGGAAAACAGGTCTGGAGGCTTCACTGGAGTCCAGAGGAGCTGGAATCTCAAATAGATGGGAGTCTCCAAGTCCAGCTCTTTGCTGTTACACAGATGAGGCACTGGAGCAACTGGCCCACGTGTCCCAGGCCCCTGGGAACCCCACAGGCGTGTGTGAATCTCTGGTGCTGCATCCAAGCATGGCGCTGTTTGGTGAGGGCAGAGCCGGATCTTGGACGTGTGAAGAACAACCAGGAGAGGGGTGGGCCTTCCTCCTCTAAATCCTTTTCTCCCCCCCCCCCCTCTTTTTTATGATGTATAGTCGATTTGTGATGTGTTAATTTCTGGTGTACAGCATAGTGATTCATAAGTAGATAGATAGGTATTCCTTTTCATGTTCTTTTTCATTATAGGCTGTTACAAGGTATTGAATATAGTTCGCCCCAAACCCTTTTCTGACCATTCTAGCCCATAGGGAGTGCTCTCCCTCAAGGTCTGGGATGCTGTTATTCTTCTTCATGCATCTTGGTGTGTTTCCGTGGTTCCTTGTCTGTCAGTCTTGATTTCTGAGCTAGGTTGGAAGTTTCTGGAAGACGGGCAGCATCCCCTGAATGTTTAAGTCCCGAACCGTGTGGGTGGTAAATGATTGGATTTTGTGACCTGGGATAACTTCTCTCCCACTTAAAAACTCGCTTTTAAAGTATCTTGAGTTCAGCGTGAACAATATAGCAGTCTTCCGGCAGCCAACTCAGCATGGGTTTTTATTTCCTTTGTATGTATATGAGTTCACACCACTAATGTAAATAATCTAAATGGTCCGTTTCTTCTCGTTGCCCCTACAGGTACCTCAATAACAATGAGTTGATGGCTGTACCGTCCCTGGGCGCTGCTTCGTCTCACATCGTCTCTCTCTTTCTGTAAGTGGCCCCGTTCGGGAGACCCTGGGCTGTGTGGTGAGCCCATGCTGTTGTCCTGCTGACCTTTGGTGGCAGGAAAACTTGTGTCTCTGGGCTTGCTGGTGAAAACAGGCCTTTCTCCATGGAGTGCTAATGATTGTGACAATGCCCTGCTGGCCATTGTGGGGTACAGAGAATTCAAACCTGCAAGTTTTATCTCATCTCTCACTTAGGGGAAAATATGGCTTTTTAATCCCTAGAGGTTGCATAGAATTAAAGTTCTTGGTCCTAGCAGGTAAGCTGCAATTTGGGCGAGTAAGTCAGACTTCAAGAAGCTGTGTGAATTACAAGACAGCAAACTCATCCACGTGGCCATGACTTTCATGGCTTAAAAAAGAAGCTCTCAGGCCTCTGAAATCAACGTAAAAGTAAGGTATTCATTGTCAGGTCAAGTGTTAGACAACACCCAACCTATCAATCATTATAGACAACGCACTGGAAATGAAAAGTGGTATCAAGGGACTTGAATGAGAAAGAAAGGAGGGCCCTGGGGTTGGGGGTGGGGGGCACTGTCATCGGCAGAGCTGTGAAGAGCCTCTGCTGGGTAGTTAAGTTAAGCGCCATGAGTTACCCGCCTTCTGTGGCCATCAGGTGCAGGTACTCCCTTGTTTAGAACTCACTCACAGGTCTTTCCAGATAAACCAGTCATGAGTCCAACAGTTTTCTAGACTAGATTTTATTGGCCACTCCCCCAGCTCCTTCTTCATGCTGCATTTCCTTGTCGACTTCCGCCCTGCCTGATTCTATTTGTTCTTGATTTTGCTGGCGTTAGATCTCTTCGGTGCACCTGTCCGGATCTTTTCTCGACACTGAGCCAAGCACAGGGACTTGGCGGGAAGGCGTCATCCGTCCAATGGCTGGTGTAGCTTGCAGGTCTCCAATTTTTGCTGGCCACGGGCCCAGCGTTCAGAGGATGCCGTGTCCTTGTGAAACATGATCTTGGGCTTAACCTTTTGCAAGGCACTGTGCGGCTGGGGAGCAGGGGTTAGAATCGTAGCCCAGCTCTGTGTTCTGGACAGCTTCATCTCTCTGAACCTCATGTTCCTCATTTACAGAATGTGTTCTTGGCCCGTTGTACACATAGGGAAAGTGAGCCCGGGGTTCTAGGGGTGTACGATCTACAGGAAGGTCCTGGTGCCCTGCATGACCCATAGTGGGTGATTGACAGATGGTGGCTCCTGCTGCTGGCTGGTGCTTAGTTGTCGCCTGGCCCCTTGGACCTTGGCATGATCTCACCCTTAAGGCCGCAGGACCTGAGCATCATTTCTCATACCTGTGAATTGCGAGAATGAAGGTAGCTTATCGTCCCAAAGGTGACAGTCAAGGATCTGACCTGCTTATTCTGTCCATTTGGCCTGTGTGTCTGGCATCTGGAAGGTGTTTTATTGCTGGTTGAATTAAATGAGTCACCCGTACGTGGGGCCACCTGGGGACATATCCATCCCTCACAGAGGGATGTGTGTGCTCACAGAGCAGTGCACCAGAAGATGCTTTTATTCCTCGCTATTTAAAGGACAGTTTCTGGACCAGCAGTATCATATCAGCCCCGAGCTCGTTAGAAATGCAGGATCTCAGACCTCATAGCAGCCCCACTGGATCACAGGCTGCCTTAACAAGGCCCACCGGCCATTTGCCCACTTGCTCAAGTTTGAGAAACACTGCGTTCCCTCCTCTTGCTCCTCGCTTGGTTGGGAAGCCAGGGCCACAGAGAGCATATTTGCGTTACCAGACAGGAAACGGAGGCTGCCCGAGTTCCTGGAAGTTGCAAAATCACGAGGTGAAGCGGGAGCTGGACACAGGAGCCCATGTGCTGCTCCTTCATCGTCACCCCCCACCCCCACCCCCGCACTGGGTGCAGGAGTGTGGCAGGTGACGTGGACCCGCCCTGAGCCAGCCGCGGGCAGGGCCCCCAGCTTGCCCCCAGGGCCTGGGGCGCTTTGAATCACGCCTTGCTCCGGTGACTAAAAATACATTTCTGTTCCTTGGCCCAAGTGCCCAGAGCAGTGGGGTTGGCTGGCCTTGTTCCTGCTATTCCATTAGACAGCGTTAAAATATGTAAAGTAGGAAAAGAAAAAAAAAAGACTCCCTCCCGCTTTTGATTCAGTTTGGAAAATGCAGGTTAGTATTGGCGGATATCACCTCTGGCCTGAAGCTGGTCTCCATCAGGCTTGATCAGTGATTCTCTAAAACTACAAACACTGAAGTGTCTTTATCTTCCTTTTCTCTGTGGGCCCCTGGTCTTAGATACCTGGGTTTAGTGCCTGCAGAGTTGGGCTAGCAGCATGACATAGGGGCAGCAGGATTGTAGATAATTTTGCTGTCATCCTTCATGCCTTCCCATATTTCCCAAGTGGATCATGCAAGGGACGGGGAGAAAATAGCAGAGCAGGCGACAGCTGAACATTACTACTTCCTCACCTTGACCTGCACGGGGGATGAGCCTGGCATCTCCAGCCACGTGATGATTCCAGCCATTCCGGCTTTGAAGAGCATGTTTTGCTGGTGTGTTTTGTGGCTTTTCAGAACCATAGCATTAAAAGATGTCACACGTTCAACAAACATTTAGTGGGTCCCTGCTGTGCCCCTGCATTTGGGGGCCCTGAGGCTGTCCCAGTGGGACCTCAAAAAGATTTAATGCCATCTCGTG
This sequence comes from Camelus dromedarius, assembly GCF_036321535.1. Lineage (NCBI taxonomy): Eukaryota > Metazoa > Chordata > Mammalia > Artiodactyla > Camelidae > Camelus > Camelus dromedarius. The sequence goes on from NC_087452.1 coordinate 20,480,932, forward strand.
TGGGAGGCTCCTGCCACACTGTGTGCAAATGTGGTTGGTCAGTGAGCTTAATAAATGTTCCCATCAAGAGCCCTTAGTCTCCAGATTATCTCATTTGTGGGCAGGAGGAGGATGAGATAAATAATCAGAATGTGGAAAGGGACCAGATGGCTGAGGCCATGTGAGTTAGAGGAGCGGGGACAAGTTTCTGGGGACAAGGTTATGGGCAGGTGCCAGGAATAGGGGGGACCAGGCATGTATCCAGCTGTATCTCTGATGACGTGCCCTGGGACAAACTGCCATTTTTTTCTCATTAGTTGAAATGAAGGGTTTGAAACACATGGTACAAGAACTCTTGCAGCTTTCACATTCCTTCCGTGACTCGGAAACTAAGAGTTGGGGCAGTAACGTCACAAAAGAAATACTGATGCGGCTGTCCCGTTACCACAGTTGCTGCATTCTGTCTTTTAGGAGAGGTAGCAGCTTTGTGGTTTTCAGCTCAGACACCTGTAATTAGGGACTTTTTTGCCTCAGGATTTTGTTTGCCGGTTGAGGTCAGCTCTCCATCTCTGTGTTTGGTGTTCTGTCTCCCAAGTCCGTGTCAGTAAGCCTGGTTCTTTGCTCACAAGACAGAGCGCTGATCCCCCGGACGGCAGCACCCTGTTTCACTGAGGTCATAGTGGGGAGGACTGCATGGAAAAGGGGTTTGTCTCAAGTCCGACTTTACTATCAGGGCCTCAAGACACAGTTTTTGAGAGTTTGAGGACCTGGAGTCATTCAGGAAAAAAGGTTAATACTTTCTGCTTAAAGGAATCTAATTCAATTAAAGTATTTGTCAAAGAGCGGATTTTTATTTGCATCATATTCTAAGGATAATACCAAAGCCATTTGTCCTTAATAACAAAAAAGCATCAAGGAAAGCTTTTAATAGGATTGGGTTGGAGCGAGAGAGCTAAATTTGATAAAATAGTTCTTAGAAAAAAAAAAAAACAGACTTTTGTTTAACGGGGGCAGAATCTGCCGGTAGATTTTCACGTTTGAGGGTTTTTTTTTTTTTTTTTAAATTTGAAGTCCAGGAAACTCAAGTTACAATTCCCACAGCAACAGTAATTTTGTGTGATGCATAAGTGACATTTCTGGGGAAGAAAAATTTCCGCTTTTCCTGTGGTGTTACTGCTCTTGTATCGCTGAGAAGATTGGTTCCAGTGGAAATGGTTGGGTTTTCTTTTTCAGTCCTAGGAGTAAAAAAGCTTGCTGTAAAATCAACTTTAGTTTTAAAGCAGGGCAGTTCTTTGTCTCATGCATATTAGCTGCAGCATGTTTCCCATAAGGCCCTTGGCTTTGTCCATATAACTTCTTTCTCAGTTGGTGTGTTTTAGACCCTGTCCCTTAACCACTCCTGGTCGCTCCTTCTCCCCTACCTTTGGCCTGGATCGGGTAGGAGGTCTGGCTTAAGATTTGTTGCAGTTGCCTGTGACATTGTAATTGTGCTATTAAAACCCTTCAGTTTATGTTGCATTTGAAAACACGTTGAAATACCTTTCACTTTGAATCTTGAAAAACACTTTGCTGAAAACTTTCTTTTTGAGAAAAAAACTAACACAACATGAAACACTGTTATAACTATTTTAAAGTGTGCCCTTCAGCAGCTTTTAGTACATTCTCAGTGCTGTGCACCCCTCAACACCCCATTCCCCCTAAGCAATCACTTCTACTGGCCCCTTCCTCCCAGGCCCCTGGCACCAGGAATCTGAAACGTAATCTGTTTTTTGTTTTGTTTTTTTTTTCCTTTCGAGGAAAATGTTTTTCTCTCATGTTAGCAAAGGTACCTGAAAGACTGAGAATATGAATAATTTAAGTTGAAAATATCAGAGGTGGATGTAACTACACAGCTGTGTATTTTGCTGTGGCCTCTTCACTGCAGAGAAACTGATTAAATAGAAGGGATGGAGTAGTTAACATCTCTTTATTGTAACTTCCGGAGAGTAAAACCTGGCTGGAAGGAAACCTGGTGTCCTGTCTGTGACCCCACTCGAAGCAAGTTAAGTGGAAGGAGCACTGGGCCGGGATGAGGGAGCCCCAGGCTGGGAAGGGAAGGACGCAGGGAGCTCTCCTTGGCTGGATCTGCTGGGAAAGTCAAATCAAAAGCAATCCTTAACTCTCCGTGTGCCGAGCAGGCCCTCTGGAAAAAGGTGGCCCAATCAGTCTTCTTTACAGGCTCATTAATGGGAAGATCAATTCACATTAAAGTATAATTAAAGAGCAAGGCTTCACGGGGAGGCTGTGATGAGCTGGGCTGGAGGGACGAATTAGTTTTGCTGAGAGTCCAGCCCAAAAGCCAGGGAGAAGGGGGCCCCGAACTCCAGAAAATTAGGCTCAGCTTGGGGACCTGAGCTGAGACTGTTAATAATCAGGTGAAAGTACACTGAGTAATAAACAGTCACATGGCATTGCTAAACTGTGTGTGTGTGTGTGTGTGTGTGTGTGTGCGCGCGCGCACGCAGACAGAAGAGAGAATTGATATTAAAATCCTTTTTTTTTTTTTTTAACCAAGATGTTTCTCCCCATAAGTATGAAATCATAGTTTGTCTTAAGAAGCGGAGTGGTAACTTCAGACTTCAGACTTCCATCCTGAGAGGCAGCTGGACCTGTGAGGATTGTAGGTGTGTGTACAGGTGGGGTGGACGTAGCCGTTCTCCCCAGGGTAATGGAGCATCTTCCTGGGGAGGAATTTGCTGGCAGGTCCTACTCATCACCAGGTGAAAGGTAGACTTAATCAAGATTGATAGGAAACGTGCAAGTGGGCAGTTCTTTCCTCCTGCGTCTGAGCGGCATCCTCCAGCAAGAACTCAGTTTGTCCCTGCTGCTGAAGGAAGGCCAGTCAGCTTGGGCACTGGGGTAAGAGGCAACCCTATCTGGGCCATTGGCTTCTTATTTGCTGCGAGCCTTCTGACACACTGACATCGGGATGGTGGAGTTAGCAACAACTGAGACACTTCAGGAAGAAAATGAGAACAATGTTTGCGAAGTCCCCATTCAGGCGTGAATGTCCTTGTTCTTGAGCTGCCTGTGGCCAGTTTGATTCCCAGACCCTGGAGGGAAGCCATGGCCCCAGCCAGAAAGCAGCCAACAGGAGAGTACATGTAAAATGGGGGCTGTGGCTCCTCCTGTGTCTTCAAGAGATGCACTCACTTTTCCTTCAGATAAAACATCACACCTATTTCCTGGGGAGATTGTGGCTGCCCCATCAAGTGTGTGGTTCTCAAACTGGACCGTTATGAGAATCCCCTGGAAGGCTTGCTGGGCCCCAGCCCGGTCTCTGATTGGGCAGGCCTGGGGTGTGACTGGAGAGTTTGCTTTGCTCACAGCTTCCCAGGTGATGCTGATGCTGATGGCTGGGACCCCTCCACTGAGAACCACGGCCTGAACTTACATAGTAATGTGGGGCGGGGCCACAGGCCGCGTGTGGGGTCCTTACCAACCCAGCCGCTTAGCATTTGGAGGGCAGTGCAGGAGTTACACTTACCCCACGTCACTGGCAGGGGCATGGACACGCAATTGTCTGGGAGGTGGAGCTCAAAGCCCTGGTTAGGGTATTTACTTCAGAGGAGAGTGCTGGGTGCAGTGGACACTCCGGAAGCGTGGGCGGCACAGATCTGCCTGATTGAGGCTGCAGGCTTGAGGCTCATGGCTGTTGTGAGTTTGTCTCCTCTTAATTCATTGGTGATCACGCCAGCCTCCCCATCAGATCTTCACCAGTTACTGGGAGGCAGGGAGCACTCAGGGAACAGGAGACCTGCTGTGCTCTCCATTGTGGGTGTTCCCGCCGCCACCCCCCAGCCCTGCCTCTGTGCAGGGAGTGCTCTCAGCACCACTGACCTTTCTGCTGATAATCAGTCACTTTTATCAGATAAATCTTTGCATGCGACTGAGACTTGAATGGTGCTGCTTTGTTCCAGGTGGAAGTTAAAAGGAGCATCTGAGAGGTGAGCAAAGGCATACTCGTCTGTCCTGATGGGGGAGTCAGAACTTGGGGCCCACACCTGCCCTCCGCTCTCCAGGTTTTGTGACCCACGTAACGCCTGTTTTTCCGGCCTTCTGCCATGGGGAGGCTGTCATCCTGGTGGTCAGGGGGCACAAGAAGTGAGAGGAAAGCGGAGGGAGCCCAGATTGGGGCCCAGGAGCTCACGTGCAAGGCCGCTGGGAGATGCACCAGTGCAGGCTCCACGGGAAGCCCAGGGTGAACAAGCTCACCCCACGGACCAGAGTCCCTGCCCTCAAGGGACCCGCGTCTAGCTGCAGAGGAAGATGAGGAAACAGTTGTCATACAGGCAAGGGCCGGGGAATGTGTCACCACTGTCACCGATGGGGTGCGAGATGGGGACAGTGCCCAGATGAAGTGACATGACGTGGACCTCCTTTCTCTACCCCCCTACAATTGACTTGTCAGTTGTAGGCATCAGACGGAGCCCCGCCATGCTCAGCTGACACGCCGGGCACTTGGAAGAGCCCCGGGAGAAGCTCTCGTTGGACATGGCTGGTTCCATTTTAAGTCCGATTTGCTCCCTGCCCGTTTTCCCCTTTGTCAGCGGGCCGGCTGTTGGGCAGGACCAGTGAGCTCCTGTTGGAAGACAGAGCAGGACCTCTGGCTCTCAGACCTGCAGCCTCATCAGACGCTGGGCACCCCCAGTGAGCCTCACAATAGGAAGTTCAACACCCACTTTACAAAGAAAGCAGCTTTCTGTCCCGGAAGCTTCCCAGGGGTTCTGCAGTGTAGACTGCCTCTTGCCCCGAGTCTCAGGGAGCCTTTTGCTGGGAAAGGAGTCGCTGAGGCCTCCGTGGCGAGCCTGCCAAATTACACACAGTCCTGACTTGTCATTTTCCTTCTCTCTTTCCTTTTTTTTTCTTTCTTTGAGAGCGGGGGTGGTGAGGCAGCCAGATGAGCAGTCCATCTGCAAATCATTTGCTGGGAAAGTGAAGCGAACACCAGCTGTGGGGTCTGGGGAGCCGAGGAAGGGGCGAGCCCATGGAATAGGAACTTGGTCACGGAGGTCACTGCCTTTTTTGGGAACTTGGTGGCGTAGGGTCTGTCTTTGAGTTGGCCTTTGTTATGTGTTTGGCTTTTTTTCCCCCCTCTCTGTCTCATTTTTTCTGAAGACCGTGTAAGCTTTAAATGTAGACCCAGTGGGAACAGTGTAGCTGGTGCAGCATGGATGGTCTGGGAGGGACGTCCCTCCTTCCAGCAGTGGGCGCCGGAAGCCCTGCGGGGCCATGTGACCTGAGGCCGGGAAGGGAAGCGGGGCGCTCTGTGCTTTGTCAGTTGCACAATCTCCCGTGTGAAAGGAGCTGGCCCCTGCCCATAGCCACAGCCTCCTTCCAACAGGGACCATTTCCTCCTCCTCCTCCTCCTCCTCCTCCTCCTCCTCCCCGCGCCCACTTCCTGCAGGTGGCTGCTCTAATCCACTTACCCCGGGGGGGAGCCTCCCTAGCGTGTGCACCTAATCCGAAAATGGCCGGCTCGACTTTGACCCCCGTGGTGACCTTGTGGAGAAGGCCGGGCCTATTGTGTCTGCTCACACCTGGGAGCCATTTTCAGCTTTTACAGCCCAAGTGGAAGAAATGTGTTTGCATTTATGCCGGGCCTTCCTTTCATAAGGCCTGTCATTGTTGGGCGAAACGGAGGGAATACTAGATTCACCCTGCCTGTTCAAAAGCAAGGGTTTTTAAAGATAGGATCACTTACTCAGTGTATTAAGTCGAGGCGTATGAAATTGCTGGGTTTTGTAGTTCAAAAATGGTCAAAACTCACAATGGTTCAGCTTTTGAGGTGGAAATTGGGATGGTCCCTGTATGTGGATCACTGACGTTGGCAGGCATTGCTCTGCATGCCTCCCCAGGCCTCGTCTCACTCTGTCACCTCTGCAGTACTAGGAGGCCCAGGGTCCGGTCCGTAGATAAGCACCATTTTACAGATGATATGCCTGAGGCACAGAGAGGGCAAGACACTTGTCAGAGTTCACACAGCAAGTAGCAGAGGTGAGTCATGATCTCATTTCTCTTTACCTCTGGAGTTTTGTGTTCACTGTATATGGGGAATTAATGTGGTCTGGGAGCCTGAGAGGGTCTTGTCATTGCAAGTGCTGACATATTGAATTGAATTAGGAGGGGGAAGCCTCAGAGGTGGCCAGAAGGCTCTGATGTTGCTCTGGGGTGTGGAAGAGAGGCTCTGCCCTAGGCAGGGGCATCTCTTAAAGCTGTGTGCTTGCCTCTGAACACTGGGCAGCCCTCCATACGCTTTTCATTAACTGATGCAGAGTTCTAAGAAGGCCTCCTGCCCTGAAGATTAGCCTCCCCCTCTCTTCACCCCCTAATCACACCCACAAGTTGGTTACTCTGAGCTGGTCCTGGTTGTCCGTCTTTCAAGGGCGCAGTGAGAGAGACTCATCTTGGTGTCAGGTCTCTGCAGAGCCCAGGCGTGTTGTGTTGTCTGCCCTCGAACACATCCCTTCAAGGCGAATTCCTCTGCACTTTCCTCACTGCCTGGATGCCTCTCACATCCAAACAGCTGAGATGATGGTGCCAATTGGTAGTTCTTCCTTCCCAACCCCTTTAACCAGGAGGTGAAAATGTGTGCTGCCAAGGATGACAGGGGGGTGGGGTGCAGCCAGGTGGCACCCCTGGGGTGTCTTCTCTGGGCACTGCTGGTGTCTGCTCAGCTGTATGGCTTTGCCCCTGGGGGCAAAGAAACACTTTACCAGTGGGAAGGGGTACGGGGGAGGGGGCAGGCTGCTGGGATGGGAGTCTGTGCAAAAGCCAGCACTCCTTCCCTGAGTAGTAGAGGGAAAATGTAGGTGCCAGTGGATTTCTTCACTGTACGGTGATTCCTGCATCCCAGGGCTTTATAGAGAGGGGACGACTCTGCATAGTGGTTTAGAGAAGGCTCTGGAGTCAACTGGACTCCAGGTGTGAGTCCTGCCTCCATCTCCTGTGCTGTGTTCTCTCCGTCCTCAGTTTGCTCACTCACACAGCGACATTTGCCGAGACACCCACTTGTGAGGATTCGCTAAGTACGTGTCTCAGTACGATGTCTGGTGTCTAGCACAGGTGCACCAAGTTGGAGGCACTGTTTTGCCACTGACCCACCAGGGCCCTCCGGGTGTGGGCGGAGCTGGCCTAGCTTTGGCTGCTGTTTTGAGGGCGGGGGTGTTGGTCTTCTCCAACCAGGAGGCCTGGTATTGGAGACGGGGGCAGAGTCTCTTCACAGCCCCTAAAAACAGACTGTACTTGCAGATGCCCATTGTGGCTCACAGCCTTGTGAACCAGCTGAAGCTGATGGAGAGTCTCCACACTTGTATGCGTGTGTGATCCTTTGCTTTCTGGTGTACAGTTCCTGCCGTGGGAGCTGCTGGGTGCGCCAGGAGAACTGGCTTCCTTCCCTCTTCCCATCGCCCTTTCCTCTACCTGGGGAAGGTGCAGCAGGCGGCAGAGCACCATGTGGATGTCTAAGCAGTGGCTCTCATCCTTGGCTGCACAGCGGGCTGACCTGGGGAGCCTGAAGAAACCTAGATGCTCAGGCCGCATCCCAGGCAGGTTAAATGAAAACCTTGGAGCTGCAGGGCTGTTGGGGAAGGGGCATCAGGTGCAGGCATTGGTTTTGTTTTTGTTTTTGTTTTTGTTTTCCTTTTTAAAGCTCATCACATCCTTTCGATGTGTGGTCAGAAGTTTTAATGAGCCACAGCTGGGCAGTTGCAAGTGAACATTTTTGTCCCCTTCTTCCCTCTGATACCTGCCTTCCTGCCCTTCACGCCTGCTTTTTTGTTTCTTTTTCTCACCAGGTAGAGGAAAAATAAATAGTCAGGCTGTCCTTTAGTTTAGCACTTAAGATTCTGGGGGGTCCCCAAGAGAGATTTTGTTACCTCTTTGACCACTGATTTCATGGGACGATCCTGTGACTTGGGCCATTTAAAGTGACGAGGAGACGCTTTTGCCTCAGTGGTGTGTTTGGTCTGATGGGGTGTGCCCACCTCATTCAGTGATCACAGACCTTGACTGTGCGATTACTGCCTAGTCTGGGTCGTTACTTTTCCCCTGAAAGCCAGCCCACCCACCGCTCAACTTGCATTCTGCCTGTAAATCAGAGCAGTCCCATTATGATGGTGCCAAAAAAACCAAAACCCTCTTTATAGTAGAAACTATAGGCAGAACTTACTGAAGACTCTGTAAAAACTGTTTTCTTTATAATTCCAAAAATAAGATGTTGTTCTTCTTTAAAAACAAAAAAAGAAAGAATATGTGAATAAATGCTGTAGAAAGTGAAGGGTCCCTCTGATCTCACCCAAAAGCTGTATCGTAATATAGCAAAATCCGAGTGCCGACGTTGAGTTTGTATAATCACCTGGTGGATTTGGTGAGGGTTGTGCTTGGAATTGGACCCTTCAATAAGTCACAAAGAGTAACTCGAATTTGGGAAATAAGGGGGGGAAATTGCCTTGGAGTCTTTGGGAGCCTGACGTTTTCTCCAAATCAAGCGTGATTCCTTTTTGTAAGTGGTTATCAGCACGCACAGTGACGTTTTTCTGCCTCGGAATCCACGTGTGGCAGTCAGTGTGAGAACAGGCCTTTCCAGGGGCTCCCCGTTCTCCTGGCCTTGCTGACAGCAGCGATCACCCCTGTCACCACCCTCCCTCACTCTCTAGTGTGTGTTTACAAGAGCCCTGATGTGGGGCTGCTCCTGCAGTTATGCGGCTCCAGGTAAGAGCTGAACGCCTGTCTTCACTTTCCCCCGTTGCCTGTAAAAAAGCTCTGAGCTCCTGGGAGGCTCAGGAAGTTGACCAGGGACATGGGTCCAGGAAGCAGCGTGCTGCTGTGCCTGGTAGGTCCTGTCAGACCAGTTTCCTGGTGAGGCCAAGATTCATCCTGTCCTTCCTTGCCCTGGTGGCCTCGGGGGTCGCCTCTGGGAAGAGACAGCACATTGGTGGGGAACCCACCTCCCTCTAGTACGGCTGCTCCTTTCAGGCGTTTGATTTGAGAACCTTGGTCCATTCTCTTTCCACCTCCAGCTGGACATGGGCGTGCTAGGGCGGCTTCTCTCCTGGCGGGAAAACTGCCCTCGCCGTTCTCTCATCAGGACATCACCCTTGGAGGCGCTCCCTACCTCTTCAGCTCAGGATGCAACCCGTTCCCAGTGAGGTGGTGCTGGGGCCAGGAACAGGAAGGAAGCATCCCCTCCTCCCGCTCGGCCGCTCGCCCTGCCTCTGCCGGAGACACCCTCCAGGATCTTTCACAAGTCACTGCTCCGCTTTGGGCCTCTGTTCTGCCAGCTGGTTCCACTTCGACCACAGTTAACCCGGGTCAGCAGTACACACGGCTACTTTCTCTCCTACAGACCTGGGGCGGGATCTGGGCTCTGTGTTCTTTGGAGCAAACGTCCATCTCTAGTTGAGAGCTTCTGTTGTGGGTGAGCCACGAGGTAAGGGACCCCGGGTTCCTGGTAGAGGCTCCGATGCTGTTAGTTCTGTCTCTTGGGCCCACTGAGCACCTGTGTTGAGAAGCTGCTTCAATGATGCAAGGTCAGCATTGTCGCTCTTCCTGTCCACTCCCACCCCTGAGACACGCTCCTCGTGTCTGAAGGGGCCCTCATGGCCTCGGCTCCAACAGCCTTCAGACTTGGCCCTTCTCTTCCTGTCTGTCTTCCCTCCCACGTGACCCCCACAGAGCCCTCCGCTCATCACCCCCCACTCCACACCTGCCACCCAGTGGGGAGCCTGCCTTGTGGTGGCCCCAAAGCCAGTGTTTGGTGTAGAAATGAAGGGAGGACCCCTTCTGGCTTCCCCGTCACCTACGAGATAAAGCCTCAGCTCTTTCAGAATTGGTCCCTGGTTCCGTTTCATCCTGGCCTCTCACCACTTCCTACCTCGAACTTTACATCAAACTGCCTGTGATGTGAATCCACACAGACCATGGCTTCAATTCCAAGCCTTGTTCATCTTGTCACATTGGTCTGGAATGGCTGTCCATTCCCGACCTCCTCCCTAAAAACACTGTGTCCCCATCTGTCCACGAGCCCATCACTTCTGTGTCCTTCTCCTCGACCCAGGGATGTGGTGTGTGCCACATAAAACGAGCCACCTGGACTCTTGTGCCTTGAGATACTGTCAGTTGCTTCATGAAGAAAGGGATCTCGTGATCACATAAGTTTGGGAAATGGCAGAATTGAGCAGAATGAAAGATACCTCTTTTTTTTTTTTTTTGGCAGGGAGGGTAGGTAATAAGGTTTATTTCATATGTGTATTTAGTTTTTAATGGAGGTACTGGGAACTGAACCCAGGACCTAGTAGTGCACGCTACGCACACACTCCACCACCAAGCTATACCCATCCCCCGAAAGTTATCTTTCTTACACCTGCTTTGAGGGTTGGCCCGCGCTGACCAGGGAGGGATAGATGCAGCCATTCCAGAGCCTTTTTGTGAAGCTCCTCCCACAGTCAGGGTTCCAGGGATGATGTTTTGAGAACCTTGTGTCTGGCAGTGCAGGCCTGACCTGTGTCCACCACCGTCTAGTGTGGACGCCCAGCAGGCCCTCCTGCTCCGCCGGGTGTACTGTGCAGGGGCACGGCTGAATCACAGGACACAGAGGCGCAGCAACTCCTCATACGCCTGGCAGGGGCCACTGGGCCTCTCATCAGCTTGATAAACACCTTTCTCAGCAGATCCACACCACCCCCACCCCCCGCCCACCAATTCCTTCCTATTCGGTGGAAGGTAATTAAACAGTTCATGTGTGTACCTAGATTTCAGAAATTTTACAAAGCCCAGGAGTTCTGGTGCTTGGCCCTGAGAACAGAGGTGTACTGTGGACGTTTCTGCTTGAGACCAACTGAGGCAGCGGGTCGGCTGTCGGCCGTTGGATTCCGCCGTGAATTCCACCAGGGCTTCTGTCTTGATTCCATTGTGAATGTCTTGCCATGTTTCTGCTGCTGTTGTAATTAGTCTTTTTGTTTCAAGGTGACTAGTCTCATGCTGTTGTAACAAATACTGTAGAGAGGTCCTCATATCCCCTTAACTCCGTTTCCCCCAGCGACAACCTCTTGCAAAATCTCGTGCAACCAGGGTATTTACGTCGAAACAGCCAAGATGTAGAGTGTTTCCACCCTCACGAGGATCCCTTGTGTTGCCTTTTTATATTCACACCCTTTTCTTTCCTGCCCCCACGTCCCTGGCAATGTCTAATATGTTCTCCACGCATATAATTTTTCACTCAAGGAGTGTTATATATACATGGCGCCTGCAGCTTCTCACTTTCCAGGACTTGCTTTTTGTTCGGTCGGCATCGTTCCCTGGAGATTGGTCTAGGTTGTTGTGTGTGTCAGTAGTTTTTTCCCTTTTTACTGCTGAGCAGTATCCGTGGTGTGGAGGGACCACACTTTGGTTAACCATTCGCCTCTTGAGAGACATCTGGGGTGTTGGCGGATTCTGGCTATTAAGAATAAAGCTGCTGTGAGCATTTTTGAGTGACCATAAATTTTCATTTCTCTGAGAGAAATGCCCTAGGGGATAATTGCTGCATTGTGTGGTAATTGTACGTCTAGTTTTTTTAAGAAAGTGCCACACTTTTCCAGAGCGGCTGTACTGTCCCACCAAGCAGTCCCGGAATGATCTGGGCCTCCGCATCAAAGCCAGCATCTCTTATTACCAGGATTTTTTTTTTTTTTAATTGAAGTATAGTCAGTTTACAGTGTGTCAATTTCCGGTGTACAAAGTAATGTTTCAGTCATAAGGTTTTTTAATTTTAGCCATTCTATAGGTGTGTACTGAAATTTCATGGTGGGTTTTTTTTTTTTCAAAATCTGTAATTTTATATATTCTAGACTATAAATACCTAGAGAACTCATTACCACCATGAAGGTAACAAAATTACCCGTTGCCCCAAAAAGTTTGCTGGTGTCTCTTTATAATAATCTCTCCTTGTCCCTCCTCCCCATACCCCTTCCCATTCCCAGAAAAATCACTAGTCTGCTTTTTGACGTGAAGCGTTTCCCGAATGACTGATGATGTTGGTTTCAGTCACTTCATGTGCTTACTTGTCATCTGTGTGTTCTTCTCAGAGTACTGTCTGTTCATGTCTTTTGCTCATTTTTTTCCAATTGGATTGTTTGGGGGTTTTTTGCCGTTGAGTTTTGTAAGTTCTCTGTATACTCTGCATACTAGTTTTTTGTTCGATACGTGGTTTGAAAATATGTTCTCTCAGTCTGACACTTGCCTTTTCATCCTAACAGGATCTTCCCAGAGCACATGTTTTTAATTTTGCTAGAAGTCCAGTGTGTTAATTTTTCCTTTTATGGATTGTGCTTTTTTGTGTCAAATCTACAAACTTTCCCTAGCTTTAAGATCCCAAAACATAGATTTCTCTTATGTTCTTTCTTAAAAGTCCTCAGTTTACATTTGACATTTAGGTCTATGATATGTTTTTTTTTAAAACCTGAAGCAATAAACAACAAGGTCCTACTATCTAGCACAGGGAACTGTATCCAATAGCTTGTAATAGCCTGTAATGAAAAAGAATATGGAAAAGAACACACACACACACACACACACACACACACATACATATATAACTGAATCACTATGCTGCACAGCAGAAACTAACCCAACATTGTAAATCAACTATATTTAACAAACAAACAAAAACCTGCAGCAAAGAAGAAAATGGCAGCCTGTGGTTTCAGGGAAGAACAGAGCAAGTGTTGGCTCCTGTGGGAACCCTGAACGGGGCGGCAAGGCAATGGTGTGGTTGTGGGTGGAGAACGGAGGTGCTGGAGCTGGTGCCACTTTGATGTCGTAGCGGGTCTTTTCATCTTCAGAGTGGTTAAGAAGGACTGCGTTAAAGGGCCAACTCCTTAACCCCACCTGCACACATCCCTAACCCTCCCACGGTATAGTCAAGCCGTATGCTGACAGCTTGGGAAATTGCGTGGTGAGAGATATCCGGGGTCATATGATGTGGAGATCAGAAGTCTTCCAGATGGGGCAGGAAGCAGGCCTGGTTTTATTTCGAAAGGCACGTCAATGGTATCACTCCCCAGAGGGGAGGATCTTGTCCTGGGGGCCGCAGCCAAGTGCTGAGACAGCCTCCTCCGTGGTGGGACCTGCGGAGCGGCTGGGAGGCTGGCATGGGAAGCTTGGGCAGGTGCCCATGGCCAGCAGGTGGGGGAGGATTCCTTCTTTGGCCCCTGAGAGAATTTCAGGAGCACCCCAGCACCCACTGTCCTGTCTCTGTTCTGGTAGCCACAGGCTGTCTCCAGAAAGGAGCATAGCCTGGAGGCAGAGGACTCCTGGGCATGCATGCTGGTGCGCTGGGTGACCCCGGACCAGCGTCTTACTCTCTCTGAACCTGAGTGAGCAGGTGCCTTCTGTGGTGTGGCGAATAGCAGTAGGTGAACAAGTTTCTTCTGCTCCCTGAAAAGTGCCCAGTTCTGTCTTGTCATCCTTATTGCCTGAGGGTAGGAGAACCGCTTTGACTCACCTATTTAGGGACGGCGCCAGTCATCTTAAATATAAATAGGGGAGGTCTGGTTGGGCCTCGAAGCCGCTGTGCGTGGACCTGCGGTGGGCCAAGGGTCTGGGAAGCCCACGTGTGCTTGTGGAAGGGGCGTGAGGAGGGGCATGAGTGCCGGATGATGGCAAGACATGCCCTGTCTGCCTCTGCAGTCAGCTCCTGCCTCTGCTCGGATTACAGAATCAGTGTGGGGGCGAGGGGCACACTGGCGGATGCTGAGGAGAGGCGGAAGGCACCGGGTGGTGTCCAGAGAAGCCCTTTTCCCCAGGGTGGTTCTGCCCACTTCTGTAATGAGGCGATTGGTTTCACATTCGAGTAGGAGTGTGGCATCAGGATTCGTGCCTCGGCTCCAGTCCCAGCTGCGTTGCTTCCTGCTGGTTAACCTTCCTACACCTCACCACCCCCGTCTGTGAAATGGGGATGGTAACACTATCCACCTCTTGGGTTGTCATGAGGCTTAAATCAGCTGAGCCTGAGCCTGGTTCCTGGTGAGCAGGAAGGAAATGCTAGATGGGTTAGTGCTGGCCCAGCTGCTGTTTCTCTTGAGAAAGAAAAGCATGCCTCCTCGGTGGGTGAGCAGCAAGGGCGAGCTTCCCAGGAGGTCCTGCTGCCCAGTGGGGCCGACTCTAGCCTCTAGCATGAGACCCGAGGTCCCCAGGGCGCCATTCCAGGCCTGGAGCAGGGTGTGTGCATGAGAATGCTGAGGTCCCGGGATGTGAGAGGGGACTGTGGAACCAGCACCGTCCCTGACTGGGTGAAGGGTGCCTGAAAAAGGAGAGGAAGAACTCTGCGTGGCGGCCCTGGGGCCCCGCCCTGGGGCACCCTTTGAGGAAAGGCCATAGCTCCGTGGGCTGGTCAAACGGCTGTGCCCACCCCTAGGACCCTCCACCTCCGAACTGTCAGGCGGGCCAGACATTTGTATGCTGAAGGATCAAGTCCCAGAGTTCAGTGTCTGAGGTCGAGATAAGTGCTTTATAAAATATCTATTTAATTCATTTACATAATTGACAAGCCCATTAAAAGAATATGCAAAAGAGAGAGAGGAAATTCTGGCACCGTCATCCTACGCTGTCCCAGAGCTCCGAGTTGGAGTCCTCCAGCCTTCTCCCGCTGGTATCGTTTAGAGAGTGCAGGTCAGATCTGAGTCCTGCCTTCTGCTGTAGCAGGTGGTATGGACAGTCTGAGCACCTGAGTGACTGAGGCAGCTTGATGGCCGAGGCTGAAGTGGGAGCCCGGCCCTGAGAGGGACGAGGCTGGAAATTTTGAGTGAGGCCTCCATATAGTGGTTACATTTATTCAAGTCCTGAATGGTAAGGTCGACAAGAAACGAAAACCACCAGATCTGTGAGGAGCTGGTGACACAGCTGAGGGTCTTAGATCCCTGGGTGACCGCCGGTGCTCTGCCCCACCCTGCCAGCTGCTGCCTGGCATTTGTGGACCTCAGGGAGAGGTGCTTGCTCTGTACAACGCAGCGGCTCCCTCATGCCACATGCGGCGAGGACCCTCGTTGGTGGAAAGCGATCCATTAGAGGGGATCAGCCCACTGCAGCATCTTCTTGAAGAGGGCCTGTGTGGACACCCTTGAGCCAGGCCTTCGCGGATGCTCTGACCACCAGGTTCCTATTTGTAGCTGTCACCATCTTTCACACCTTTTTTTGCCAGAGTGGTAGCTCTGCCCCTTGGGTCTGGGAGAGTCTGTGCCTAGAACTCATGTTTAGGCTTTCTGCCAACCTTGCCTGCTCCCCTCAGGGGGCGGAGCTGAACAGGCATGGACCCACGGGCCTCCAGAGTTAGGAGAGATAGGGTGAGTCCAGTTCAGCCTTGTAGCACCCACAGGCTCCCTGCTGGTGCTGCTGCATGCGGTTCGCGTGGCTCCATCTCGCAGCCGGGCCCCTCCTCTCTGAGATGCTGAAGCTCACACCCGTGCAGTGGGACATGCAGGTAGCAGGTTGCCAGGGAAAGGGGAGAAAAGGAGAAGACAAAAAGGGCCAGATTGACTCACTGAGGGGAAGATCAAGCCAAGAGAAAGAACTGAGTAAGCATGTCAGTGTGACCAAAAGGGAGAAGCTCTCTTGGCTTTTCTGCCCCAGGGCTGCACCTGTGTGGATTGGAATTCAGGGGGAGGGGCTCACCATTCCTGCTCTCCATCTCCTGGACTACCTTGGTGCCAGATGGCCCTGCCCAGACCCAAGGCAGGCTACCTCCCCGTGGTCTCGGAAGTAAGTCCCCCGACAGCCTTTCCAAGACCCTGCCAGGGAAATGGCACAGCCCTTCTCCCCAGGGAGCACAGTCCAGACGGGGCTGGAAGGACTTCCTCAGGTCAGCATGTCTGGTGGGAACTCCCTGATGCAATTCCTCCTCATCCTTTTCCACCGTGGCCAAAGCTGGAGTGGGGAAGAGTGTGGGGATGGAGACCTCGGTTAGGGCCACGCTGCCCTCACTGCTCCTGGACCAGGGAAGGGGGACCGTTGGCCACCCTCCCACCACCACCAACCCCGGCTGATCAGTGAATGTCCATGTCTGGGGTCACACTGAACTCAGGAAATGCACAATCATCCTGAAAACCCATTTCACTTGACATTTCCTTCTTAAACAGTGTTTGACACCTTCTGTACCTGGAAAGGGCAATTCTCCGTTACACCTTTCATTTCTCTCTTAAAAAAATTTTTAGTTGGATAATTGATCTTCCCTCAGAGTGTTGTTTTTTTTTGTTTTTTGTTTTTTTTTTTTTGCTAATTAACATTCCTTTATTTGGGAATGTGGTGGTGAGAAGGAGACCGAACTAGAGTTGTAATTGTTTAGCAGGCATTTATTGTCTTTTATGTTCTACGCAAGGTTTTAGGTGCGAAGGCTATGGTAGTAAAGAAAATGGGCTGAAGCCCTGGTGTAGCTTACATTCTAACGATGTAATGATCTTGGGACTGCTTAATACCTTAGGAGGTTTTGTTTTGTTCCATTTATAATTAATAGGCTTTTAGAACAGTTTTCAGTTTACAGGAAAATGGAGTGGAAAGTACAGAGACTTCCCACATGCACCCCCACCTCCAGCTTCCACTACTGTTAACATCTTGCATTAGTGCTTTGCTGATGGGACATCAATGCATTATTATTAACTAAACTGATAGAAGGTTCACTGTTGGTGTTGTACATTCTGTGGGCTTCCGCAAATGTCTGGTGATACGTATTCACTATTACAGGATCATGCAGACGAGTTGCACTGCCCTAGAAATCCCTTGTGCATCACCTGTTCGTCTCTCTCCTCCCAAAGCCTTGGCAACTTCTGGTCTTTTCACTGTCCCTATAGTTTTGCCTTTTCCAGAATGGCGTATATTTGGAATCATAAATAGGTTGCGTTTTCCCATTACCTTCTTCCCCTCAGTAGTGTGGGTTTCCTAAGGGGGTTTTGTTTCTGTGTTGGTAGTTTACGCTGCATCCTGGTGATTTGCAGTCCTTTGTGGCTTGGGTCAGTCCAGACTTCACAGAACTGTGGTGACTGCCTCTTGACTGTGCCTGAGCTTCTTCATTCCAGATCTTGGGTTTCCAGCTTGATGTGTGTAAGCCAGTGGGTGGGAGGACCAAGCAGGATCTGGTGCATCAAGGAGCCGGGCGGGTGCCGGGCACCCCCATAGGGATAGGGCCTCAGGCCCCCTTTGCAAGGAGTGAATGGGAACAGTCCATTGAAGACCCCGAGGGGAAAGTGACCCAAAAGGAAGTGAACAGGTCGGGAGGTTGAGTGACCCGGCCCAGTCCTGCCCTCGGAGGGTTGACCCCGCCTGGTGGAGGCTGTTTATCCCGCCACTGGGCCGCTCTTGTTTTTTATCCGATCTCCACCTGAATAAACAGATCCGGAACGTCATCTGCAGCCAGGCTGAGAATCGGCCAAAATTCCCCAGGGAACTGGTGATTCACCAGCAGTGGGTGGGGGGAGGGGGAGTGAGCAAGAGACAGAGGAGACCTGCTCATTCCCAGTCTCATTTCCTGTCCGGCACGGAACCCAGGCGGGGCCGTCCTGACCAGGCGCTGGTTTCTTCGAGCACATTATCGATCTGCGCAATAGAACAGATGGTTTTGGTTTTCATTTTTACAAAGATGAGTGTCAAGCAGGCTAGGGAGAGGCTGATGCTTTCAGCTCTCATTCTGAGATGAGAAACTTCTTCAAGTTGGCTTAGGAGAGCTCTTCTGGATTCACGTGTTGTTTTTTAAACTCTCCTTATCTTGATTTTCAAGCTGCATCTGGTCTTTGGTCCTGACCTCAGGCATTTTCACGTTTTTCTTGCCAATTTGAGACTTGGAATTATTAATTCTCTCTCTTCTTTTTCCTTTTTTGGTGCTGTTTGGCCCCCACTTAGAATAAAATTATTCTGTTTGACCCCTAGATGAGATTAGATTGAGCTTTGTTGAGCTCTGTGGTCCCAGGCCATTTCCATTTCCCTGATGCTTTTTTGGAGGTAGTGGTAGGGGGTATGTACAGGAAGCAGAGCCCATGAGGTCAGTGGCATCTGAGAATGTGGTTGGGTGAGGCAGCATGGAGCATGGTCCTTGGATCAAAGGACGTTTCAGATTCATTTCGACCTTGGGGGATTTGTCTTAAAAGGAAACCTCCGGTGTCTGCTGAGACCTCACCTGCCTGTGCTTGGGGACTGGAGCAGTGCTACCTAGACTTCACCACTTGCCAGAGGGACGTGCAGGTGTGCACCAGAAGGCACATGCCAAGGGCACGTCCCCACACATAGCTGCGATTTGTGCAGTAACCCAAACAAGATAGAATTTGGTGTCCATCAGCAGTAGATGGGAAAATAAATGACGGTATATTCCCTCAAGAGAAATATTACACAGTGATGAAAAAAATTGAGTCCTGCTAATGCACCCACATGGATGGGTCTCATCATGTTGAGTGAAAGTTGCCACATACAGAAGAGGCTATATGGAACGATTCCACATAGATAAAGTACAGAAATAGGCAAAGTTCATCTTAGGTGGTAGAAATCAGGGTTCCCTTTGGGAAGAGTAAATGATGAGGAAAGTGACAGGAGGGAGCCTGCTGGGAGTTGGAAAGGTCTGCGTCCCTCACGTGGGTACGTGGGGACAGGCATTGTGTAAAACTGCACTGAGCTCTGCGCTTAGCATTTATATGGCTCTCAGTACGCCTGTGATAATTCAATTAAAACATTTGCATGTGAACAGAACAGCTGTTACCACTGGACTGCATGGCCTGTTGGATAATGCTGTATTTTTCAACAAAGGAGAGATTGTTATCTTCCTGTGGGCCCTTGACATGATTAACACCTTTTGGCGCTTGCAGTAACACAGTGAACCCCTTTGGGTAGACATCAGAGCGACTCTACTTTGCGATGAGTTTTATGCTAAATCAGTAATACCGTGTGCACCCCTTCATCCTGATCACGTTGATCAGATCTTGGAGCGCCAGGTCCACTGGGCAGCGGGGTTGGGTGCGGCAGTGCAAAGCCACAGTGAGATTTCCAGGGCAGTGCAGTGATGGGCCAGGTGCACAGTGCTGTGGGTGCTCAGAGGCTCCAGGGTGTGGAGTTTAACTGTATCTGCCAGATTCGCTGTGGGGAATGGGGTGGGTGGGGAGTTAGCTTTTACCCCCATTTCCGGGCTGGATTGAGTGAAAATATTTCTTAACCAGAGACTCAAATGAGGCAAGAGCTTACCTTGAATTTTACTGAATTGTTAAGTAAGATGTTTTATAAGTTTGATGTAGGTAGCATTATGGAAGGTCTGCTGTTTCTAGGAAGAGTCACACTCCAGGAGCCGACCACACGGGCTTCTGCGAGTCACCATAGCTGTCCGGGAGAGCCAAGTGCCTGCCTGCGTAGCTGTTAGGGCTGGCGTGTTGGCCAGCTCTGATGTATTTCTCTCTGCCTCGTTGGATGAACTAAAAAGAGTGAGACGATACAATGTGAATCTCTGTTCCCTGTAAGATCACCCTGCTCACCAGCCTGTCTCCACTGGCTCCGGTCAGGAAGGAACCTGGGTCATCTTCCAAAGAGCATAAAAATGTTGTAAACTTCGGTTCCATTTCACTTCCTGAAGGGGGAGAAAAGAGCTCATTTGGAAAGATGATGATTAGTGGTGCCTGATCTGGGCACTGGAAGGAGCCGGGAGGGTTTTCTCTGCTGAAGAGAAGCATTTAGCCCCATTTTGCAGGTAGTTAAACCACATACAGAAAGTGACTTACACGCAGTTCGTACGTTACATCAGAGCTAGAGTTAGAATCTGCGTCCCTGCGCCCCAGAAACCCAAACTCCTTGCTGTAATGTGGACCAGGGCTCAGTAAACTACAGGCAGGGGGCCAAATCTGCCTCACAGCTTGTTTTTGTCAATAAAGTTTTATTGGCACACAGCCACACTCTGGTTTACATACTGTCTGTCTACTTTCAAAATTGAGTTGTCAGAACAGAGACCAAATAACCCACAGAACCTAAAATACTTAAAATCTGATGCACTGGAGAATACTTTGCTGAGCCCTGGTATAGATAGGTGCATAATCTCAGCAACTAGCTGTAATCCATCTGACCCACCTTGACCCTGTCTCCGTTGATCTCCTCACCCTTTCTTCCTGGCTGTTATCTGTGACATGAGATCTTTTCCGCCACTAACGGGAATACCTTGTAAACCCTGCTTTACTGAACCAAAGTGGAAAAATCATTTCTGATAAAAAGTTTTACATGTTGGTTTCAAATGCCTCCGTCTGTTTTACTGTCTAATTTAACATCGGCTCTGAAAATGTAGCCAAGTGGAGAGAGCTTATCTTGCCTGCGGTCCGCCTTTGAAGACTGATTTTATTTGTAAAGCCTCGAACAGGTGTGGGTTTAATAGACTCCTGCTGTATTAAGTTTTCCGCGCCCCAGAGGGCAGTGCAAGGGGGAGACCAGCACAGGGTGGAGGCGCAGGCTGCGTGACCGGCCCCCACCCCCCTCCCCCAGTCCCTGTCACCACAGAGCTGTTCTAATTCTGTTGGGTGGAAGAGAAAGGGCTGGACTGCTCCTTTGATGAGGCCGGTCCGAAGTCCTCCCATAATACCATCCTCTCCCCTTCCCTCTCTTCCCTCTTTCTTGGTAAACCTAAGGGCATCCCTTTGCAGCGTATCTCAAAGGCACCGTTCTCATCTTTCTGTCCAGGATGTCCATCAGTAAGGACCAGGGCTTCATCTGCCTGACTTGCTGAGATTGGCCCTCCGCAGATGGGAGATGGGCCACTCACGCAGGACTCTGGGAGGCTGGGACCAAAGCAGGCCTGGCTGAGGCCAGTGATGCAGACCAGTCTGAGCTGGCCTGGGAAGAGCCAGCCAGCATTCAGATCCACCGAAGCTTTGCTGAAGGTTGATGGATTGAATCTGGGGAATTGCACTTCTGATTCTGCCTGGAGAGCCTCTCAGATGGGCTGGCTCGTTCCGCTCCCCTGGGTCTGTGTGCTGGCTCCTCTCGCATCCCAGCTGTGTGACCTCGGGCACAGTCCAGGAGAGCTCTGAGGCTCAGTGTCTTCACCTGTAAAGTGGAGATGATACTAGTACCTTCCTCGTGAGATACTGTGTCATTTCACAGAGCCTTCACCCAGGACCTGCTGTACAGAAGTGTTCACTCATTGGTTGCCTAGTGGTAAAAAGAACTTGGACAGGGATTCACAGGTTTGAAAGATGACTGTGGACCATCTTGGGACCTGACCGTTAGTTACTTTAAAGGAGTGACATGACCACCCGTGTTGCACATGGCATGTAACACATGGAGAGTTTTAGGAAAGTGGTTCCCCTCTCGAGGAGGTGGGAGGATTCCCCTGAATGCTGGCTCTTTGCTCTAACCTTGATGAGTGGGTGTCTGGAGGAGATGTCCCTGGTGGGGTAGGGTTTGGTGGGCTGGGGTCAGGGGTGTGGGCTGGAATCCCGCTTGCTGCAGGAGTGAGAAGGGGGGTGTAATCTAGCTGGTCAGGAACCCATCAGATCTCCAGCCCCCCCGAGTCTTACAGAAGTTTCAGTCTGGGATTTGATTTTTGAAGCACAGCTCTCTGACCAGCCTAATCTCCTGGAGGCTGGGTTTTTGACCCACTCCAGCCGGAGCAGCCTTGTTTCCATGTATGAAGCTAAGCGTGAGAATGCCAAGTCAGCCCTTTGCTCCTGAGAGAGGAGTCAGGCCTGCCTGTTTGTATTGAAATGTGGCAGAGGAATAGGGACCATTCATTCCTTCTTCTTCCAGAACACCCCCTGCGAAGTAGATACCGGGCCTGGCTCTGAGGTTCCAGGTACGGCTGATGAAAACAAGAACTTGTTTTATGGAGTACCTGCTACATGTCAGATCACATCAGCCCACAGGCGGAGGAACTATACACCCTGCTTTACAGCGGTTCACACCTATACATGGTGCGAAGGGGATTTGAACTCTTGGCTTGTTTTTCTCCAATGCTGTGCTGTGTACCAGCTCACGAAGAACTCCTGGCCTTGGGTGGAATTGCCAGGGTCCACAGAGATAGATACCAAGGTGTGATCCTTGTTCTGTGAGAGAAGGGGGACAGAGCTCTCCACGAGCACAGAGCTGTGCGGTCAGCTTTCCTGAATAGGAGGAATTCAGAAAGTTTGATCAGGGTGCTGGGCTAGAGCCTAGCAGAGACACCAGACCTGGGGGAGAAGATAGCATGTGCATTCTGTGAGCCCCAAGGACCTCTGAAGCCACTGCAAGCTAGGTTGTTGCCTCTGGGCCGTGCTGCCACAGGGCTGCTGGCAAACTTTCTTCCGTTCATGTTTTCTGATGGCACTCATCTGCTTACATGACTGTCTTCTGCTTAATTGCTCATGAGTCCCAAACCTGTGTCTACCCTCAGCCCTACTGAGTTCAACCTGTGTTCATTCTTTCTGATTCATTCAGCATGTTTGTTGAGGACCTACTGTGTGCCTCACAGTGTTCCACTGGTTGGAGACGCAGTAGTGGTCCAAACAAACAAACATCTCTGCCTTTGTAGAACCACATCCTGGTGGGAGAGATGATGTTAAAGTAGAAATAAGCAAAATACTGGGCATACTGGGTGATAGAGCTATTGAGAGAAATAAAGCAGGCAGGGGAGTGGAAAATGTGTGTGTGTGTGTGTGTGTGTGTATGAGGTGAGGAGGGAAAGGAAGAAAGGGGCTTGTTATTAGCTTTAGACAATAGGGCCTGGGTAGCCTCACTAAGAAGGTGACAAATGAAAAAAGATGGGAAGGAAGTAAGGGCATGTGACCTGCAGATCTCTGGGGGAAGAGCATTCATTCTAAGCAATGGAAAAGAAAGTGCAAAGGTCCTGGGGCAGGAGTCTGCCTGCTGTGTCTGAGGGCCTGTGTGTGGGGCACAGTGCCAGGTGGAAGATTAGGAAGTGAGGCAGCAAAGGCAGGTGCGTGGCCAATCACGTGGGCCTGGGAGACCGTTGTCAGGACTGAGTCCTGAGTGAGACACGAGAGCCATCGTTTGAGTTTTAGCCCCACACGTCTGTGACCTGACTTGATTTTTGCTTTGTTTTGTTTTTAAGCTGTAATAAAATACATGTCATGTGAAATTTACCATCTTCATCATTTTTAAGTGTACATTTCAGTGGTGTTAAGAGTGGTCAGATTGTGTAACCAACCTCCAGAGCTTTCTCCATCTCAGAAAATGAAAACTCCATGCAGCAACCTATTCCCCCTCCCCCAGCCCCTGGCAGCCACCCGTCTGCTTTCTGTCTCAAAGAATTTGACTCCTCTGGGGACCTCACAGAAGTAGAGTCACACAGTATTTGTCTTTTGTGACTGGCTTTATTATCCATTAACACAATGTCCTCAAGAGTTATCCATGTTATAGCCTGTGTCAAGGCTTCCTTTTTAAGGCTGAGTAATAGTCCATTGTACATGTATACCACATTGTGTTTGTCTGTTCATCTGTCCGTCCGTCCGTCCGTCCATCCATCCATCCATCCATCCATCCATCCACCCATCCTTTGGGTTGCTTCGCCTTTCGGCTACTGTGAATAATGCTGCTCTGAACATGGGTGTGCAAACATCACTTGGAGATCTGCTCTCCATTCATTTGGATATACACCCAAAAGTGGAACTGCTGGATCATGTGCTGGTCATTCTGTGCTCAGTTTTTTGAGGAACAACCGTACCATTTTCTTCAGCAGCTGCACCAAGATTCCAGTTTCTCCTCTTCCTCGCCCGCACTTATATTCCTTTTTCTTTTTTTTTCAAATAGTAGCCATGCTGTGGGTGTGAGGTGGTATCTCGTTGTGTTTCCCTAATGATTATGATGTTGCACATCTTTTCATGTGCTCAGTAGCCATTTTTAAATCTTCTTTGGAGAAATGTCTGTTCAGGTCCTTTGCCCATTTTTTAAATTGGGTTATCTGAGGTTTTTTTGTCTGGTTGTCATTGAGTTTTTGTGTTGTTGTCAAGATACTTAGAATATCTAAATATTGTAGATACCTCTTCCTTATCAGATGGATGATTTGCAGGTGTCTTCCCCCATCCTGGGGGATGTCTTCCTGGACCGGATCTCTCTGGCTGCTGGGCTGAGAATAGACCGTAAGAGGGCAAGGATGGAAGGTATAGCCTGTAGCCTGGTTATCTCAACATTTCTGGATCAGGAAATTTAGGGACACCGTTCGATGCCCATGCCTCCAGCTGTCATCTCCAGATCCCATGGATCCATCGCTGCTGCTTCTCTTGTATCTGTCTCTCTGTTGCTGCCACCACTCACCTGGCCCCCAGTGACAGGGATGCCCCGATGTGGTCCCCCTGCCCTCCCAGCTCCATGATGTGATCATGGCCTCTGCCCTGCCTGTCTGCTCCCAACATCCGCATCCCACCCTCTGGAGCTGCCCCCGCAGCCTCTTTGGGCGGAATTCCACATGGCTCCCTCCCTTTCTCTCCGGGCATGTCTCACCCATCCTCACTCCCACGCTCCTCCGTTGTTCCTCATCTCCATGGCTGCCTCTCTGGCTCAACAGGGAACTCCTTCCAGCGTGTGAAAGAGACCCGTCTTCATCACAGCATCCTTCCTCCGGCGCAGGCCTGGCACAGAGCAGGGGCTCAGAATGTGCTTCACTCGATGAATAAATACACTGACGAGACAGAAGAAGGAGGGTGTGAGGTGAAAGAGACAGGCGAGGACAGGGCAGTGGGAAAAGTGCGGGGGACTCGCAGCTGTCCCCTGGCCCCTTGGACCGCGTTCGGTCCCTCTTTGTGTGACTTGGGGCCAGCGGCGCCCTTTCCCTTTTCTCAGACCTTTTCCTGGCTCCCTGGTCCTGCATTCAGAGTTCCTGGATGAGGCTCAGCTCTTTTGCTTCTATGCCTTGTTCTTTTTTTATTTTTCCCATACTTTACATAATAAAGGTTTTTCTTTTCTTGTTTTCTTTTCTTTTTCTTTTGGAGTCAGAAAACTAAAGAGACCATCTTTATTAAGAACTTAATAAAGAACTCAAAGGAAGTAGCTTAGGTGGGGGGAGGGATGGAGGGAAAAGTCGCCTTTCATTCTGGGGAGATTCCACAGTGTGTGGAGCTGTCCCCTTGTAAATGCGTTTTTGGGTCCAGGGCCGGGGAGCGATGGGAAGGAAACAAAGGCGTGGACGAGAAGTCCCAGAGCTTCTGGGAAGGAGGGCCTTGTTGATGCCTGTTGGAACGGATTTGGTCAAGTGTTTGTTTAAAAGAGATGCCGCTTGGTTAGCAACGCCTGGCTCGCTTGGGTCGTGTTCGAGAATACTTTGGCCGGAGCCCCCAACACTGTTGACTTAGAAGTTGACCGGAGTGAGAGCCCGGAACCCAGAGGCCCAGCGCTACATGGATGCTGAAGTACCCGAATATCGGGATCGGGGCTGTGGGGGTGTGAATCTGCCAGGCAGCGCTACACCCACAAGGGGGCTGCCGGTCCCCTCCAGCCGTGGTTGGCATTTGTTGAATTTCTCCTGATTAATAAATACTGGTCAGTGGGTTGTACTGGGGGTTTTTCAGAAAGAGGGTTAAAGTACAAATAGGCCTTGGAGAGGGATAAACACTAAACACCCACGGGAACGTCTTCCGGACGCGTCAGTGTGGTTCAGGTAGGATCATCTGTATCCCTGAAGTAACGGGTTTGGCCCCGTCTTCCAGATGAGGAAACTGAAGAACGGACCTGTCAAGGGAGTGGAGTCAGGAGGTGCAGTGGATTCCATTCCCATTGGACCCAGTGCTGAGTTCCTGTTTCCCTTAGTAGCTTGTCAGGATTTTGTCTTTTGCTTCCCCCATCCTTTGTGCCTGTCACCACGCCTGGTTCATGGCAGGTGTCGATAAAATTTGAGGTGTCTAATGATGTGTTAGGCTGGATTAAACTGAACTCTGGGCTCTGGTGCCTGCATTCTTGTAGGTGGTGGAGTTGGACTAGGTTCTGAAGGTTCTAGATGTGGGCTTGTTACACCAGGCACATCCTTTATGGGAAAGTGTACCTGTGAGTTCTGAGTTCTGATCCTGCCAGGCTGGTCTTCACACGTCCAAAATACCACCCATGTGTTCTTGTCCTTGCGGAGAGTAACCGAGCTTCACACTTGGGCAGACAAACTTGTCACAGACAAAGACTTTGACATTCTGTCTAGCTCCTGGCCTGCAGATTGTACGTAACTTGACGGAATGAAGGATGAGTGATCTCATTTTAAGAGTGTCACTGCATTGGTATTTTTCTGGAATTGCAAAACAGCTCAGAAAAAAAAAAAGTCTGGAAGAAATGGAGGAAAATAGTAGTTTCTTTGCAAAATGACATGCTCAAGTCATGCCCCTCTGTGTGTCGTAGGCAACACAACAGGATCCGCAGTGTGGAGGGGAGTCAGCTGAAGGCCTACCTGTCCCTGGAAGTGCTGGATCTCAGCTCCAACAACATCACGGAGGTCCGGGGCGCCTGCTTCCCGCACGGGCTGCCCATAAAGGAGCTGTAAGTGCCTCTGTTCTGTCGGCAGAGCCCAGGTCTGGACGCGGGTGGGTGTTACCTCCTCTTCTCTGTGGTCCGGCTGCGGCAGCAGGACAGGCGCAGGCCTCCTCTGTCTTTCCCAGCAGGGCAAGGGGCAGGGGACCCAGGTCCATTGTCTTCTGTGAGCCTGTTTAGGGAGCATCTCCAAATCCAGCATGTTGTCCTGACTTTACAGGTGGGTGCGGAAGCTGAGGCCAGGAGAGGTGAAATGACCTAACAGACTGACCCCTTAAGAGGAGGATCTAGCCCTTAAAGGCAGGGCTCTATTGGCCATGAAGCCGCTTCTCTGTCCCCTTCACCGGGCTGCCTCCTAGGAAAGCTTAAGAGACATGCTCGGGGGTGATTAGAGCAGTGACGTAGGAGGGAGACCTCTCTGCTGAGGCTCAGCCGGTCAGGGCTTATCCATCCTCTGAGTTCTCTCCACCTTCTCCATCACTTTGTTGAGCTGTTTCTCTTCTTCCCATCCCAGTGCCCGTCTCACAGCTAGCCGATGGTAGATGGAAGGAAAATCTTGCTTTGGGGAAAACGTTGAAATCTCAGGCTAAAGAGACAGGTTAGGGGACACGCGAGTTCCCTGCATTATTACTGCGAATATTTGGGGGATCGATTGTGAGGCTGGTTGAGGGGTTAACGTGACCCGTCTGTGCAGAGGCCAAGGTTAGGCACACAGATTTCTGAGACCACAAGAAGAGGCATGGTTTCTTTCTCAGGCTGTATCCAGGGGCGAGAGCCGGAAACAGGTGGCCTTGGCCACTCCGTAAGCCGATGTAGTGGTGCTCAGTCCCCCTTGAGGGCTTTCCAAAGGGGTCCAGCTGCCACCTGGCACTGCCTTGCTTGGGACAAAGAAACCACAACTGCTAAACTGAATTGCAGTGACCTTCTTGCTGCACGAAAGCAGGGAGGACTTTCTATTTTGGCAGATGCTGGCCAGGATATCTTCAGCACACAGACTGTTCTTTAATCTGAAGTGTTAAGAACAAACAGTCCAGGTCCATTTGCAAAGAATCCTAATGTGCCCTGTCTTGGCCGCTGTCTGGTGGAGACAAAAAAATGCCTTCTTCGCTGCCCTGCTCTGATGGAGAACGTCCTGTCTGGTCCTTTTCCATTTTGCTTAAGTTGCAAAAAGCATCACTGGCCTGGGGAAGGCTGGAAGGAGAGAGTTGAGGGTAACTTCTCAGAGGAATGACCAAATTGTTACCCCCTTTTCTCTCTCTCTTTTTTTTTTTTTTTCTTACTTGATATAATTTACATGCAACAGAAATCTACAGCTCTTAGCTGCCAGGGCAGTGTGTTTTGAGGGGGGGGGGGCTTGCATACCCTCTAAGTGGATGTCCTTTGCAAGTATTGCTTGTTTTTTAAAGGGACTCCATGCAGATCTCTGTTTTAAAAAAATTTTTTATTGAGATTTAGTTGGTTTACAGTATTAGTTTCAGGTGTACAGAACAGTGATTCAAAAATTTTTATAGATTTTACTCCATTTATAGTTCTTAAAGCACTGGCTACATTCCCTGTGCTGTACAATACATCTTTGTGGCCTATTTATTTTATACACAGTAGCTTGTACCTCTTAATCCCCTCCCCATGCCTTGCCCCTCCCCCTCCCTCTCCTCCCTGTTAACCACTCTTGCAGATTTCCATAACTAGAATGTTTCTTTGACATATTTAAGATCATTAATATGAATTGGTTTATGCACATTTATTATATAAATCGTACATTGAGACCCGCTTCAAAATTAAAGGCTGTGTCCTCAAATTATCCACTCTGATCTTGCCTCGCAGTGGACTTTCTGCTAACTAAAGCTCTTCCCGCCCACCTTGAACTCAGACCCTTGCGTAGCAGGTGGTGAGGAGGGACTCCTGCAGGCCTCCCGGCTGGGGTGTGTGGACGGCTGGGGTAGAGGGCATAGCCCCACCTCCCTCTCTCCTGGGGTAGCCACACCGATAGCCACACCGACCACAAGCATGGCGAGCCCTGGGCTTCCGTCAAGACTCCCATGGGCGGTCCTGATAGCCGTGTTCCCCTGGCCCTCCTGTCTGGGAGTGATGATGGGCTTTGCAGCCTTGGGATGACAAACGTCTCACTGGAAAGCCATCCATCTGGGTGTGTTTTAGCTCCTTTTCCCAGCGCAGTCAGGTCTGGTGTCTGTAGCAGAATGAGGAAGGCCTTCTCCTGACCCCCACCTTTTCTCTCCCAAACAATTTCAGCAACCTGGCGAGCAACCGGATCAGCACCCTGGAGTCGGGAGCATTTGACGGTCTGTCAAGGTCACTGCTCACGCTTCGGCTGAGCAAAAACAGGCTCACTCAGCTTCCTGTGAAAGCATTCAAGCTACCCCGGCTGACACAACTGTGAGTACAGAGCCCCGCACTTTAGTTAAGCTTGGCCAAACTTTATGGAGGCCTGATTTCCCCCGGGACCTTGTTCCAAACGCACCCCCTTCCCTGCTCCGCCCCACCAGCATGCTCTGCGTGAACTACCACGGATGGCCCTGCGGCAACAGCTAATAAAAGCAGATTAGAAGCTGGGTCTGGTGCCTGTGGGCTGCCTCAGGTTGCTGAGAAAAGGTCACTGAGGACACACACGCTTGTCCTCGCCGGCACTTTCCAAAATGCATAAGAATCCTGCTACGTAGTGATCTCGGCCGACACTCGGCTGTGTGCATTGGGGTCCTTATTTATCTTCGAGGTTTGGGTGTTTTTTTTTAAAGGCACCCGTGTAATCCCAGCTGTGGGCGTGATGGGGTCCACTGCTCCTTGAGCAGTTTGAGAGGAAGTCAGTGTCCTCAGAGGTAGGGAGCAAGAGATGGGCCACCATCTCCATCTCCTCAGTCTCAACGTAGTTGACTGATGATTTTTATTTTTACAGAAAGGATGTGTTTTTTTTTAGTTTTTTGACCACCACAGCTGAGTGCCTTCCTATAATGGCGCAGGGTTTGGAGTCAAAAGAATGTCTATTTACCAGAACGTGATAGAATGTTCGTTCCCTGTTTTTTTGTTTTCCTGTGTACCCCTCCTCCTTTTTTTTTTTTTTTTTTTTTTGGAGCAGAAGGGTGTATCTCAGGAAAATAAGCTGATGTTGGAGATTTGCCTTAAACTGAACAAAACAGTTGTTCATGACCAGGTTTGTTGGCAAGGTGGGGTGCGCCCCCAGGCTGTCACTGCAGTGGTTCCCCAGCACACCCCAGGCATTGGGGCCCAGCCGTGCTCTCTCTGCTCCTGGAGAAGCTCTCTGGATGCTCAGGAGGTTGTTTGGGTCATGAGACACTGTGAAAGTATTTAGGGGAAACCCAGGACTTTCTGGTCAGGCCGTATTCTCCCGCCCCTTTCCCCTGTGTTACTGGTGGAGCCAGCCCATCCGGACTCCTGAAATCTTTTGGTTAACGGAGGTTGCATCACACCGGGGTTGGAAGCCCACATGTGTGCTTCGCAGTGTGTCAACCCGCCCCACCTCCGGAGTGTAGTCACGTCTCTCAGTCAATGGAGACTCGACTAATGCCTCGGCGGGAGGTGTTGCTGTTTGATGGCCAGTGGTTGGATTTTCTTGGGTTGAGGCAGCTGGTGGGGGTTTCTGCTGCTGAGTTAGGAGACAGCTCCCCCAGGACATTCACATCCTGAGTCACACCCACCTCCTCGCTGCAGAGTCATGGGAGTGCGGGGAGGAAGTGAGAGCACTCATCACGTGGCGGGGGGTGGGGCGTGGTGGGACTGGCCTCTGGGGAGCTCTGCGCCCCGCGTTCTCTCCGAATCAGTGCCCGGTCAGGGTCAGTGTCAGTGTGCACATCCATGCTTACCGGGACCTCCTCCTGGTATTTTCCCCGGGGCCCTCGTGGGGATGGTTGCAGATGGGATGTGTGCAGGGGATGCTCTGAATCGCCGACTTTGTCTCTTTAGGGACCTCAATCGGAATCGGATTCGGCTGATCGAGGGCCTGACGTTCCAGGGGCTCGACAGTTTGGAGGTGCTGAAGCTACAGCGAAACAACATCAGCAGGCTGACGGACGGGGCCTTCTGGGGGCTGTCCCGGATGCTCGTGCTGTGAGTGCAGCCTGGCTGGCAGAGGGCGCCACAAGTGTGATGACCCCACCCCCTGCCCTGCGGGACTTTAGCCCCTCCCCACTCAGTGTCTTGGGGGACTTTGCCACACCTCAAGGGGTTTTCCTTGCAGTTTAGGAAAATCTCTGAGCAGGAGTGCCAGTGGATGCGGGAGAGTGAGTTGGCGGGTGAAGGTGGAGGAGAGGGCTGTTTTGCTGGAGCCGCCTCCCTATCCCCGTTTCCACTCCCCCCGCCCCTGCCTCCTTGGTGAACAAACCGTGGGCTCCCTCCCCACATCCTCTCCCTGCTCCCACTCACCCCAGGAAGTTCCTTCTCTCCCTATGTCGGGTTTGACCGTCCTTGATGTGCAGGTGGGCCAGAAATGTCTAGTTCATCCTGAGAGATTTGTTTATGTTTCGTGAGTGAATCAAGCCGCTCCGTGCAGATGTTCCACTTTTATCAAGGGAGCGCTCGCTCCAGCCAGATGTGGAGCCTGCCTGCCACAGCCACAGAAAGCGGCGACAGAAAACCATCTAGTTGGGGGCAGAGAAGGCAGTCACGGATCTTCAGTTTTTAAACACTTCAATGTGTTTATTTTTTATCAAAAGAAACGTGTACTCGTAATTGAGTAAAATCAGATAATAAGACAAGCGGTCTTTACCCTCCATCCCCAAGCCCCCATTCTCTCTTTCCCCCAATTACACTCCCAAGAGGCTCGCCCTCACTCATCATTTCTTTTTTTTGTGTTTCTCTGTAGTTCTGCCTGTGGTTATTCCCAGTCGATACACTTACACCACTATCTTAACGTGTCAGCGTGAGATTTCTTGCTTTACAGGCAATGGTTTAACTTGCTCAAGACACCCGCACCCGCTTCCAGCCTCTCCAAGCCACATCACTCCATTTATGTCGTTCAGTTGTTACCTTTGCAACTGAAACAGAAAACAAAAACTCTAGGTCTAGTTCCATCAACTCTCTGTCCTCATTATCAGAACTGAATGTTGATGTCCACACCACACACCCACACGCCCCCCCCACACACACCCACACACACACGGTAAAATGACGGTGAGCACCATTGTTTTGCTTCCTCCTCTCATCGTTGTTCACCCGTGAGTGGCTCTACCTCTGTTTTTACATATTCAAGAACACTTTTCCTTAACATCCTTGAAGCTGTCATTTTGGACTTTGAAACCTACATGGTCGTGTGCTGGGTGAGCTGGGAGGCCCAGAGAATTCTCAGGACAAAATGGGGTAGCACATACCGTTTAGTCTCTATGTTGAACGCATTCATACAAATTGGGGGGTGAAGAAAGAGTTGCCTTAGAGGCTATTTGTAAATTAAGGGCTTATTTTTTGAGCAGAAGCAGAAAGTAAGGTGGGTGAAAGCGAAACCTGGTTGCCTGAAGCCCTCATAGTACTGAATGTGGCGCAGCACTTGAATTACCAGCTTGTGTTCACGAGGCCAGTCCCGTGGGGCGGCGGCGTCCGTGGCCGGGCTGTGTGGCATCGAGAAGCCGGGGAGTAGTGACGTCCTTACTTTAGAAACCGAGCAGGAGCTGCGTTCTCAGCACAGTGCTGAGATTCTGACCTGCCTTTTCGTCTCACAACAGCCCTGTGGAGTTGTTGGGCACCTCCGCTTGTTGGATGTTCAGGCTCTCCCAGCCAAGTGGCAAAATTGAGATTTAAACCCAAGGAGTCTGTCCCCAGAGCTAAAGCTGTGTGTCTTGGCTTGGGAGTCCAGAGCCCAGATTGGTTATTAGCCAGACCTGGGCTTGAATTCTGGCCCCTCAGGGCTGGCTGAGCTGTGGAAGGGTCTTAGGTTACCAACCTTCTCTCAGCCTCAGTTTCTGCATCTGAAAGATGGGGATAATGACGAGAGCTTGCTCCCCGGCTCTCATCTTTCTCTTCCTTGAATGGGCCCCGCCTTCTGCTCGGAGCTCCTCTGCCCACAAGTGTGCCTGGTTCGCCTGTACTCAGCTAAAAAGTTCGCTTCTAAGAAGCTTCCCCTTGGCCTCTGAACATCTAAAGCATCCTGGGTCCTCAGCACCCTGTGCGTTGCTTTGCTTGTCACTACCCACCCCTTGCGCAGGTGTGCGCACATGCACACACACGTAGGTGCACATCTCACACATCTTCGGCACTGTTGTGGGATCCTAGGTGCCAACCGGGCTATGACTCAGGGAAGCTGCCCCTTGGCTGGCTGCTCGGGGGGTGGGGGGGTGCGCCCCTTGGGGGTCCGTCCTCACCCACCCTGTGCGGCTGTCCTTGCAGGCACCTGGAGTCCAACAGCCTGGCGGAGGTGAACAGCGGCTCGCTCTATGGACTCTCGGCCCTGCACCAGCTCCACCTCGGCAACAACTCCATCTCCCGAATCAACCGCGACGGCTGGAGCTTCTGCCAGAAGCTGCACGAGCTGTGAGTGTCCCCGCTCCGCTCTGTGGGTAGCAGTGTTCACAGACACGTGGTGGCTCCTCCAGGGAGGCTCGAGGCTGGCACATCCCCCAGCCCAGCCAGCTTGCGGGGAGAGTGGATGGAGCCCCCTAGGCGGGCCTGGAGGGAGACCCCGCGGGCCTCAGTCACTGGAGCCTGACTCCCACCTCATTTCCAGCCTGCATCCTGTTTCAGTTCAGCAGGGGCTGTTGTGAAGGACAGCTGTTCTTTTGGGAGGGGGCCTGGGGGTGAGGTAATTTTGGTTGGTTTGTTTATTGCTGTATGTATGTATGTATTTAATGGAGGCACTGGGGTTAGAACCCAGGACCTCATGCATGCTGAGCATGCGCCCTACCCCTGAGCTGTACCCTCCCCGCTAGGTACCGCTTCTCAAGAACGTCTGCGCATGAGCAGCTGCAGCAGGTGACATGCGTGTCTGTAGTGAGCGGGCCCACGGGCGGATTCAGTCCCAGGCACCACAGTAAAGCAAATACTGTGATACGGTATCGTTCCCCAGCACATGTAAAAGCATCTATAATGCTTCACTGTAGCCCATTGAGCTTGCAGTAGCATTATGTCTAAAAAAGTGATGGGCAGCCTTGATTAAAAAATACTTTATTGCTCAAAAATGCTTTCCATCCTCTGACCACACAGAGTTGCCAAAACCTTCCATTTTTTTTTTTAAAGGCAGCGTCTACAAAGCACAATAGAGCAACACAATGAACGAGGTATGCCCGTATTTGGGCTCAAACACAGAAAGGACAGTGACCCCGAGAGCTGGCACACGGACAGTGGGAGAACTGCTCCAGTGTAGTTCCCCCCGTCCTTCCCTCAGACATGTAGCCCAGGCACCTTTTCTTCCCCTACTTGCGTCCCCTTTGGTCGTCTGTTAGGGAGGCTCCTGTGCCAGCAGGAATGTGTGCGTACACTTTGCATAAAGAGGTTCCCCAGACAGGCCTCCAGGCCGGGGCTGGATCTGCTGCGCTGGGGCCTACGGGTCCTGACACCAGCAGTGAGCGACAGGCTCTCTCCTGGGTGGGGAGGGCTGGGGCCTGGGCTGTCCTGCCATGTCCCGGTGGGTTGTTGCTCATGGAAGTGGGATGGCCCAGGATATGGAGGACACAGCCCCATGTCTATAAGGTTGAGATTTCTTGAGGAAAAAAGCAGCTCCTCACCATGGTTTTGGTTTCAGTTTTATATGTTCAAGGTTTCTCCATTCTAGTCTAGTCCAGTATGTTCCTTTACTTTTTTTTTTGAAGAGAGGTTGAATGGGTTTTCCTTTTTTCTAGGCTTCACTGTGGGAAAAGATTCAGCCACTGAAGTGAATGATGAAGGGGGCCAGGCCTTTGTCTGTCTTGTCTGTCTGTTGACCTCACCAGGCAAACTTAAGAATATGTTTAATGTTCATGCTGAGTCTTGCAGTTGGTGTTTTTATCTATTCATTCACGTTCTCCCCCTTTCCCTCATTCTGCCCCCTGTGCCATCCTCCCCCACCCCCTCCACACCCGCCCCACACTGACCTGGAGTTTATATCTCAGTGAGTCTCTCATTACCTAATGCAAAAATCAATAGTCCTGCCTTTTGCCTCCAGGCTCACTTTCCTTGGGTTCTGTGACTGTGCGGGTATGTTAACCCTTTGAGTTTGCCTTCCTGACCATCTAGGCATTGCAGCTGCCCGGTATTCTCACGTGGAACGGGATGGCTTCTGAAAGGCTCTGCACTCAGTAGGCTGTGACCCACTAGGGAGCTCCCTGCAGGACCCACGTTTTCCTGCTGTCCAGGCCCGGGAGCCGGGGGAAACAAATGAGGTCTTCCCCGCCCTGACACTGAGCCCTAGCCCACACACTTGCTCAGGCGAGGAGCCGCCCCTGGGTCGTGGCGGGTGTGCGCGCCCTGGTGCTGAGGCAGTGGTGAGAGGCACGCTCCCTGTGCCCTTCGGAAGGGACGGAGAGGGTCATGGAAGTTTGCCTGACACCCAGGGAGCCTTGGAGCCAGATTTAGGGTTGTTCTGCAGCATGTGTGTCCCGCCCCTCCTTTAAGCTAAATTCTTTAATTGCAGGTGAGGATGTAACTTTGGTCTCCTGCCAGGTCTTTGCCAGTGACAGACACCATGACTTATTTCTCCTGGGGAGAAAGACTGTCACTCCCTGCTACCTTTGAAAACTTACTAATCTTCTCCAAATTTATTTTCCTTCCTCCTGCCCCAGCCCAAAGCTCCCATTTTTCAACGACAGTTGACAGATATGCTAAGTAAGCAGCTTAGGGCTGTCCGAGGTGCAGAGGGTGTGCTGGAAGGAAGGAAGGTTCGATTCTGATGCTCAGGGAAGGTGGGTGATTTGGGGGTATGTTCCCTGTCCTGCTTACAGTAGGGGGATCACGGTAAAAGGCGGGCATGGGTGAGGGCAGGGACACCCAGATGGGAGAATCCAGTCCCTCAGGTGCTGCCCAGGTTAAGGCCTGGTGTTTGGGGAAGGAACGCTTGCTCCAGGCAGTGGCTAGTGGTGCCCTCTGCTGGCCGATTTCGAGAGGCTAACCGGCTCCCTTACTCACTGTGAGAACCCTCTGGGGTCCTGTCCACAGTATCAGGCTGCAGCCATGACAGGTCTTGGCCTCAGTCAGGACCAGCCATGGACACCAGGAGCATGAAGGGGATGGAACTTTGTGGGTCTTTGTTGTGTGACCTTGTGTAGTCCTCACAGTTTACAGACCTCCTTCCGGGAGTCAAACTGTATGGGTTTCGGCCCCAGTGGGTTTCTGGCTGTGAGATCTTTTTGCCCTCAGGATTCTTGTGGGCCTGACCCTTCTCAGTCTGACCCAGATTACTGGCCAGCCGTGATTCCACATTCAGGAGAAGAGAGAGGGCGACCATGTGACCCAGTGGTCACATTTGCTTTCCCCTTCCCTTTCTCAGGATTCTATCCTTCAATAATCTGACCCGGTTGGACGAGGAGAGCCTGGCCGACCTGAGCAGCTTGAGCATCCTGCGCCTCAGCCACAACTCCATCAGTCACATTGCGGAAGGCGCCTTCCGGGGACTCAAGAGCCTGCGTGTCTTGTACGTCCTTCAGCGTTGGGTTGATGGGAGAGCAGAACAGAGCAAACCGGTGGCTCCGCCAAATTCTCTTCTCACTGGTTTTGAGTCAGAATTGAGGCCAAAGCTGACCCTGTGGTGTGTGCAGAGTCTCAAACTTTCATGTAGTACATCAAAAAAGAGCTGGTTGAGCCGAAAAAGGTCACGCTCCCCAGGGTGGTGCCTGACATGATGATGATTCAGAAATCTTGTTGTCCCCAAGTGCCGCAGTTGCACCTGGCGGGGCGCGGGGTCCTGCAAGGAAGGCGTCCCAGGCTGTGCGCAGCCACTCCCAGCATGGGTGCCAGTGGGCCATCTTTCCATCCTGCGCCTTCCCGGGTGGCGTCTGTGTTGAAGTCCTGAGTGTTTTTACCTGAGCCAGGTCAGTGCTGAGGCGCGTGTCTCGGGCTGGCATTGCAGCTTCACCCGTGTGCAGGACGCCCGTCTCCCGGAGAGGTGGTGAGCGAATCCTGTCCCGCCTTGAGCCTCTTTAGGGTCACTCTGACAAAATCATGTCGTCTCCATCTAAGTTCCCGACAATGTGGAAGAAGTTGTCAGAAGTTGCTGCAGGGGGCTTTATTGGGGTTATAGTTTTTCAGTTGTTGGGTTCTGAGAACTTTCAGGCAGCAAGAACAGAAGGGCGTCTGGATTTCGATGGGCAGTGGCTGTGGGTTCCGAGGCCTCCCTCCCAGGCGCGCCCCCTGCAGGAAACGCGGCCTGTTCGTGTGCGATGGGAAGGAAGGCCTTTGCACTTGCACCTGGCAGGGAGGGCAGGGGAGGCTTGAATGCCGGGCCGTTGCTGGTGGGGGGCGGTGTGAAAGGGCCTGACGCCAGGCTATTCAAGCTGAGGTCGGCCTCCGAGCCCTCGCAGTGCCGAAGAACAAGGCCAGGAACATTCAGACCGAGTGAGCCAGAGAAGAGAGAAAAACTCTGGCAGCCAAGGCGAGGAGCAGGGGGCAGGCACACAAAGCACAGCCCCATGTCCTGGGTTTTTCAGCACAAAGATAATAGGGAGGGACCCACTGAAAGGAAAAGTCCCTTCCAGCCCCAGGATCTCGGCTCTCGGAGCTTCCTGCTGTAAAATAAAGGTCAGAGCGAGTGTTTCACTTTGCAGTCAGAGCTCCCCTCCCTGCTGCCAAG
This sequence comes from Camelus dromedarius, assembly GCF_036321535.1. Lineage (NCBI taxonomy): Eukaryota > Metazoa > Chordata > Mammalia > Artiodactyla > Camelidae > Camelus > Camelus dromedarius. The sequence goes on from NC_087452.1 coordinate 20,518,088, forward strand.
AACAGCATCCCTTTCTGTTCTTGGCCTGTGCCTGGCAGGGCTTAGGAGAGGAAGGTGTAGGAGACCTTGTGGAAAGTTGGAGAGGGCCAAGCCGGGGCAGCCGGGGGCCCTGGTCGCCAGGTGGGACGTCTCGCCTGGCGCTGTGACCTGCCCTTGGAAACCCCAGGGCAGAAGCTGAGTCATCGGCCTTGTGATGTGCATTGTTGGAGGAGACTGGGCTGAAAAGTTGGCCTCATCTTCCCATCCTGGCAGGCGAGTCGCAAGTCTGACTCAGCACCCAGATGTCCCTGGCTGGGAGTCAGCACCTGTGCAGGCCCCAGGGGGAGACGGGGGCTCCGGGCTCCAAACCCACTTGCCAGCATGGTGGTGGCCCCAGGGAGGGCCCCGTGCCCGTGCCTCTTTGTTCCCTCACCGTTTCCTCCATATGCCTTCTGCGGTTTCTCGATCAAGTCCAGGAAAGGGACCCTGGTTGCTATGAAGGCACATGGGAGCCGCAGGGCACCTTTCAGGCTCACTCTCAGAGCTGTGGCCAGAAGTCCACTCTTTGGGGACAGAATTCCAAGCAGACTTCCCTCCGTGCCTGCCCTCTGTGCCCCTTCCCCTGGGGCTGGCCTTAGCCAACAGGGGCGCAGCAGATGGAGTCAGGATGCTGTTGTCTGAGGCGTGTGTCAGGTCTGTTGAGGGGCTGAGAGAGGCAGGCCGCGGGGCAGGGTGGCTCAGTGGTCACGCCTCTCATCTTCACCAGACATTCCGTCTGTGCACCTAGCACACCCCAGGACGGTGCGAGTGTCAGGCGGCCGCCTGGGTGGGAGTCTGTTCTCCCACTGCAGACCGGATGGTGAGCTTTCTGTCTCCTCCGCAGGGATCTGGACCACAACGAGATTTCCGGCACGATCGAGGACACGAGTGGCGCGTTCACGGGGCTTGACGGTCTCAGTAAGCTGTGAGTATCAGGCGTGGGGCCAGCTCCCCGGCCCCCACACCTCCTTGCCGTGTGCCCGCCCGGGGGAGCCCTTGCACGCTCATCTTCTCTTGTTTGGGAAGAAAAGCCCGACTCAGGGCAGGAGACATGGCGACCTCTCGGGCCCGCGGTCTCCTCGCTGCCCTGGGCGTCGGTGTCTTTGTGGCCAGAGAGCCGGTGTGGGGGCTGTGGGGGCTGCTCTCCCGCTGCGCTCTGGACTGAGGCAAAAACGGCCAAAGTTTTTTCTTGTTCTTTGCTCAAAGGAGTCTTGCCCTCTCACTCAATTTCTAGAAATCCTAAACGTCTAAAACCAAGCAACTCTCGACAGTTTTGAGTCTTCAGGCAGGATTTTTGTTGTCAGTCATAATCTTAAACGGAAACAGTTATTACCGGGGGTGGTGCAGTGGCTCTTTTTTATTCAAGGTTTCCGGTGTTTGGGGTTTTTTTTTTAAGCTTCTAGAATTCAGTAGTTATTTCGTGAGGCGCACGCGCGCGCGCTTTGTGTGTGTGTGTGTGTGTGTGTGTTATATCTAACTATCTCAGGAGGCCAGGCTGTGTTATGCAACCTTCTTGTAGTTGAGGAAAGAGAGGTGAAGGAGCTTTGCCCGAGATCACACAGCTGGTAGGCGGCAGGGCCAGGAGTCGCCTGTGTGGCTCCGAAGCCCGCGTCGTGCGTCCCTCGTCCTCCCTTCTTTGTGCCTCTTACCAGCACTTTCTGTACTGCCGCCCCAGGAGCATCCAGGAGTGGGGATGGGAGCGCTGATGACTCGGGGCAGGTTTGGAGGAGGACAAGACAGGAGACAGTCACCCCTCCATCTTCCCCGGCCTGTTTCGGTGACAGTGAGCCAGGCGGAGCACAAGCGTAAAGTAAATATTTGGAAAGCAGCCGTGGGAGGCGAGGCTCCAGGACAGTCTGTGGTGGGAGGGTCTTTCTGTGGAGTTAATGTTCCTAATTTGTTTTGAAAAGTGGGGTTTTTCACACCTCTGATCCTTCTGAGAGTTCCAAGTAAGCGAAAACCGTTTTGGCTCTCGGAGGACCCCATCTCTTCCCGAGCACCCTGTGTGCTGTGGGTGGGTCAGGAAGGCCTGTCAGTCTTTTCACCCCTAAAAAAAAAATGCTGCCTCCTCCCCCACCTCCTGGGCCCTTTTCCCAGCCAGCTTGGGAAGAGCCAGGACAGCAGACGGGGGTGTCTTGGATCAAGGGAGCCTGCGCTCAGGGTGCGGCTGCTGTGGGGAGGGGGCGGTGGGCACCTGGATGGCCATGAGGCACAGGCCTCACTCTGCGTGCCTGCCTGGCCTCTGCCTCTTTGTGACTAATGGATGGCTGTGGTGGGGACAGTGGACAATGCCATCCAGTCCTTCACAGACATGTCCTTCTGGTGGAACCTGGAGCCATTTCTGGGTGTCGTGGCTTCCAGGAGGCTCAGCCCTGCCATGGGGGGGGGGGTGAGACCCCCGTGGGCACCAGGGCGCCTGGTTCTGCATAAAGCTGCAGAGTCCATAGCCTAGAGCCGCCTTCCTGTTGCCTGTTTCTCTCCCCTCAGTGTTTTCTCCTATTCTGACCTGCTGGACCACGTCCGGCCGTTCCACGTCAGGTCCCGGCAAGGTGGCACGAGCGTCGTGTTCCTTGCTTGTGCTGGGCTGTTTGCCATGGGCTCCCTGGGAGCAGTGGGTGAACCTTGACCTGTGACGTCCAGTCTCCTCCCACCCAGGTTGCATAACACAGCCTGGCCCCTGGAGAGGTGGATTCTGATCAGAAGCTTGGGGCTGGCGGCTTTTGTATGCTTTTGAAAAAACCAGATGCACACAACTGGGGGAAATTGGGACAGTAATGGTCATTCCTTAATATGATTAAAGATACAGTTACTTAGGTGGGATGGTATCGTGGTTACATTGCAAGAGAAAACAAAGAATCTCCTTGGGTAAAAGAAGAAAGCTGTGTGCTGCTGATTCCCAGTGGTCCAGCCGGGTGGGGACAGAAAGTGGGTACAGATGAAGCAGGTCTGGCCAATTCAACGACGGGTGCAGCCGTGTGACAGGCACATCGGGTGCACGACACTCTTCTGTCCGCTTGTGACGGTGGATGAAATCTTCTACGTTGAAAGGGAAGAAGGAAAGCAAATGCTTTCCTGTGAAGCTGGTGCACAGCTCTGGGTAAAAACCACTGTGAGCGGCATGTGGAGGCCCTTCCTGCCTTGTGAGGGGTGGCTGGTCCCCCCCAACCTCTGTTGGGCCTGGACCCACCTTCCTAATTGCTCATTGTGTTGAGTCAACATTCGCTGAATGGAGGAAGGCTTTGGTCTTGGCACAGCACTGCCTGGCACGGCGTCACTGCCTGGACATGGTGCTGACACTGCATCACCTGCCCTGTTGGAGCGGCCTGGTGGTGAGTCTGTTGGATCCATTAGATGTGGGGGGTGTCTGAGTGGAGGAAGCTGCCCCCCCAGAGCTGCCAGATCCCACGAATGCCTTCATCCCACGAGGCTGCTGTCAGGGCTCTGAATCCCCTGGACTGGCTGGGTTGGCCATGGCAGCACCTGACAGGTGGAGGCCAGGCCTCTTCCTTCGAAGGAGAAGGTGGAGACACTCTGGCCTGCCGTGCCTGAGGCCAGCCCAAAATTGTAACATTTCCCAGGAAAGGGACAAGTGAGCAGCAGAGCCATGGAAGGCTTCGTTCTGTGAAGAGCGCCCAGCCCTCATGTGTCCTGCTGCTAGACACAGCCATTCTGGATTAGTTCTTCAACCCAGAGCTTGCTGGCAAGGCATTATCACCCTCCTACCCGACAGCCCCTTCCAGAATGTTCATGGAGCACCTGCTGGGGGCCCACCATGCGTCATAGCGTGTGAGGAGGGAAGGGAGACTTTCTGAGCACAGGGCAGCTGCAGAGAGGAGCGTCAGTCACTTGTGTACGGCGGGGATGCAGGTGTGTCCCCGCGGTTCCAGCTCTCTCCCTGCATCCCTGGGGGCAGGGGCTGAGTGACACAGCTCATGGCTGGAGGCGGGGTGCACAGGTCACGGTCACTCCTGGTCAGGGTCTGCAGGGCTGCTTTAGTGAGAGACAGAAGGCCCTTGGCCGGGTTGGCTGGGGATGAGGGAGAGGACCTGACAGATGCTTCCCAGGGTGTCTGCTTCATGTGGGTGATGCGGGGCCCTGCTCTGGGAGCCCTGGGTCAGATGCAGCCTTGTCCCAGGAGCCCCCAGCGCGTGGGGCGGCAGGAGCGTCCTCCTGGTCCTTGGGCCCCGCCCTCCTCTCGCCACACAGTGGCCTCTGATTGGAACCGTCACAGTCAGCTAGCCCAGCCCTGCCCCCGCCCCCAGACGTCTGCTGGGGGATGTGAGGACCTAGTTTAATCCAGCAGCCAGATGATTAGTCCCTGCACAATTGAGAACTTGGGAATTTGTTTTATTGCGATTGTCACCATTAGGAGTAACAGCTTGCCCTCCTTGTAAAAGAGGTCAGTGTGACTAATATTTAACGGGTGAAATAAAGCACAGCTTTTTTCCTGAATCTCGTAGACGGAAGACTTCACTAAACAGTTCAATACGTTTTCCTGGGACCTGGAGCCTGGGGGGGGCGGTGAGTAAGTGGGAGGCTGGCCGCGTGCTTAGGGTGGGGTTCAGTGCCCCATGGGCAGTGCTGGCTGGGCGCGCTCGGGGATGGGGGCCGAGGTAGCGTAGCCACCGGTTCCTGGGCGTTTGGCTTATTTGTTTTAGAATAAAAGCCTCAGACTGAGTGATTGTAGAAACTCTCTCAGGACGAGGTTGTTTTCACATCCGCGCAGGCGGCCTCCGAGGAGGGGAAAAGGCTAAGAGGTGTTTGATGTTTGTGCGCCTTTCCCCTCCAGAGGCTGGGGACAGAGCTGGCTTTGTCTAAGGGCCGAGACCAGAGTTCCTGGTGGGGCCACGTCAGCCCAGGACCTGGAGAAGAAGCCTGTCGGGACGCAGGGGGGTTGAGGCAGCCTGGGGCGCAGCTGTGTGGGGAGCAGGTGGTCCCCCGGGTCTCCGGGCGCAGGCTAGGTCCGCTGCACGTGTGCACCCGTCTCCCTGGAGGCGGCCTTCTGGTACTTGCCCACGTGTGCAGTGCCAGGCCGTCGTGCCACCTTGGTCTTTCTTCCCTCTTTCCAGGGAAGGGTTGGTGCCTGCCGTTTCCCCTCGTGGGTCCCCACATGCAGGTCTGAAGGTAGAGCTGGCCTTTAGTCGAGATCTTTCCCCTGATCCTCAGTGTGATCTAGACAAGGAGTCCCCACTCCTGGTGAGGGGCTTAGCCGGCGGGGCTTCCTTGAAGGCTTTCTGCCCTAACCACCTGCACTTGTTTCCTCAGCGTCCCTAGCCCAGACCAGCGGTTCTGAGACGTCCCAGGAGCTGACTCCCAGCAGCCCATGTTGTTCCTCACCTGCCCATCAGAGAACCCTGGTGGACACACAGAGAGCCCCCGCCCCGTCAGCCTGACGTCAGCTGTTGGCTGGCAGTTTCCCGGGCTCCCATGGAAGCACCCAATAAGGGGGAAGGGAAACTGAAACCACGATGCTTTTTATCCCCAGGGTCCAGGCGCTTAGGGGCCACCCCCACCCCACGTCCAGACACTGCCCTTCTTTCCTTTGGATGACACAGCCCGTGGAAGAGGCCGTCGTCCCTTCGACGCGTACAACGCAGGGGCCAGTCTTTGGTTTCTGAGAAAACTCTTGGCAGTCACTGCCAAGACTGTGGTCGGAGTTGCGTGGAGACAGGACCCCTTCTCACAAGCAGATGGTCCAGGTCCAGGCCTTGTATAGCCTTGGAGGTTGAGCTTTGAGGACTTGTCTATGTGGGATGGATTTAACGAACCCTGGGCCATTGGCATCATATAAAATCTGGGCTCTTACTAAACAGCTGAGGGGCCTTCCCATAGGCAGGGATGCAGCTCACGCAGCCCACGTGCACTGAGGGTGCAGAGAGCTGGGGGCCTTCTCCATGGTTGCATGCTGTCCTTTCTCTTGACTCCTTTGGGTTCCTTTTTCCCAGAATGCAGTTTTTAGAAGTGGGTGGTAGTTTTCAGTCCCAAGAGCTTGCTCTCTAGACCCAACTTCCGCTCCCTAAAGCAGTGATGAGTTCACCCCCTGATCCACGAGACCAGGGCCATACTTCACCCTCACCCGTGGGTGGTCCCTGGAGAGAGACTGCCCGGGCTGGACCGGGTGATTCCCACTTAACACCACAAGGGGCCTTGCTAGGCGAGACGATGCGTGCAATTCCTACCTGTCATCACTGTTAAATTCTAATGAAGATAAAAGTATTTTATTTCAGAAGGAGGAGGGCCCACCTGCTTCAGACATGTAATCTCAGCGCAGGTCAGATTTCCACCTGCCTCTCTGCGGACAGACTTACCAGATAGCACCACCCTAATTGTGTCTTCTGTCTCCCCACCCTCCCTTGTCTGCTGCTCTCCCTCCCGCGGCCGCCTCACCTCTGTTCCTGGCTGTTTGGAAACTGCAGAACTCTGTTTGGAAACAAGATCAAGTCTGTGGCTAAGCGAGCGTTCTCGGGGCTGGAAGGCCTGGAGCACCTGTGAGTATCTTGCCAGACCTTCCCTGACCCCCGGGCCTGCCAAGTGCGGCTGCCGGGGAAGTCTGCTAGCAATTTAATCGCATCTTTGTAAAGCGAGAAACAGGCTATTTGGAAATGCCAGCTGCTTCCTGCTCATTATAAGTCAGCTTCATCTCTGGCCTTCGTGGTGCCCTATTATTTGCCAGGAACGGTTTCAGAACGTATGTCCACTGGGTGTTCAGATGTGCCCCACTGCGTCCCCCCGCTCAGCCTCACCGCCGCCCGCCCCTGCTCGGGCCCTGCCCCCCGACACTTCCACGAGGTCGCTGTGCCCTTCCTCAGGCCGGTGCCGCCCTAAAGCAGCCCCGCAGCGCTGACTCCACCCTGGGCGTCGCTGGGCATTCCCTCCTGTGCTCGCCCCCGAGAGCCCGGGGGGAAGGGAGGGGAAACCGGCCCGGAGAAGCTCGTGCTGTCACCTCTGAGGGGCCGCCTGTCGTGCTTGACTCCTAGTTTGTCTGTGAATCAAGTGCAACCGCAATTCTGTTGGGAATGCTTTTTGCCTGTTGACTCGCTGAGCGGGCCTCGACTGAGCGCTGATGCTCCCCTAAAGGCTGGCGTGGGTCCAGAGTAATTCCGAGTGCCCGTGTCGCTGTGGGTGAAGTAAGAGCCACCCGCGGAGGACTTAGGACATGGGTGTCCGGCTAGTACCTGTGGTTCATCGGCAGAACCAGGGCTGTCGGGCAAAATCCCTGAGCATCTTGCTGCAAACACGTGGCTGACTTGAAGGAGCACTGCAGCTTCTTTGCCTGACGGAGAGTGTTCTTTTTCAGAAACCTTGGACAGAATGCGATCAGATCTGTCCAGTTTGATGCCTTTGTGAAGATGAAGAATCTTAAAGAGCTGTAAGTACCTGGGGTTCCGTGGCCCTGGTTAACAAGAATAGCGAATTTCAGAGTAAAAGGTGCCTTCATTGCGTCTTGCCCCCTTTCACAGGACTGCTGTGATCGTTTATTGCTGTGTAAGTTAGATGGTCTCAGCCTGCTCTGTAGGGGGCAGATTTTGGATCGGGGTCAGCGCACTTTCTCTTCCAGGACTACAGTGAATATTTTCAGCTTTGTGGGCCGCAGGGCGGGCCTTTGCCAGGACGACTTGAGTCTTGTAGCAGAGAGCAGCCATAAACAACGCACAGACGACAGGGTGTGGGTTTGGGCCAGTAAATTCCTGTTACAAAAACAGGTAGGGGGCCTGCAGGCTATGGTTCACTAACTGCTAATAAACTCTCCTGTAAAATGGATAATCAGCCCTTTAAGTACGTCAAGGACAAGTTTTCATCTTTTGGGGGTGCCCACAATGAAGGGTCTGTATTAAAGAGCTGGGTGGGCTGTGGCCGGGGCAGAGCTATCCATGGGATGCTCACCCGAACTGTGGGGCAGCGAGGCGGCGCCCAGCCCATGTCTGTGTCCAGGGCCCCTGGGGGGTTCCGAGGCCGCAGTGCTGCCCTGCGGACTTGCCCCGCAGGCCCACGGGTTCATGGGTTAGACAGCTTACCTGTGTCCTGGCTCTGGCAGAGGAGCCCGTCTGAGTCTTCAAGCAGCCACACCCAAGTTTCCTTCTCCTCCGTGTCTGGTAATGTGATGCTGCAGCCTTTGGGTTTGGATTCTTAAAGCTCTGGCAAGATGGCAGGTGCCAGTGGCTGTCATCTCTGCACCCTGACCTCGTCCTTGTTCCCGAGGCCACTCCTTGACAGGGGCGGGAAGGGTAGGAATGGGGAGACAGGGAGGCAGAGTCCCCGCAGCTGGAAACCACAGCAGGAAGAGGCCCCGGGGGACGGTCCTCTGGGTGAGTGCAGGAGTGGAGGGGAGGCGGCCTGGGCCCTGCCGTGCGCCGCTCAGTGTGCTGTGAGATTCGAGTCTATCGAGTTGATCAGTTCTTTCTCAGAAGGGTTGTGATCTCAGGATGGGAGTTTGTGGAAGGATGGCTCCACGGATAGATGTGTGATAAAGCAGGTATCGCAATGCGTTCATTGTACAATCTAAGTGGTGAGTCCGTGAGTGTTCACTGTGCGTTTCTTTCAGTGTTTCCGTTTTTGAAACTTCCCAAATACAGTGTTGGATCTGATTAAAGGGAAGAGGGTATTTTGAGAGAAAGAGGGCAGGACAGGGAGCGATTTTCCTTTTTGCCTCCAATAAACTCAGGTTTCCTGAGGCGGTTTTCTAATTGAGAATAACTGGACCCTTCCAGGTGCCTGGCACCCCCCTCTCCCCCAGGCTTCTGCGTGGTTCTGAGGACTCAGCCTTGGCCCCCCTGCCTGGGCTTCCCATCAGTCGCTGCATGTGCCCAGCTGTGGCGGGCCCTGGGCCCAGCCCTCTGATGGGAGAAATGGTTAATCCCACTTGGTCATTTTCTTCCCCCATCAGATCAAGGCAGGTTGTGCTGGGCACTTAGTCATCCTCTGGGTAAATTTCCACGAGCGATGATTAGAAACACACTTGGAGTTGGAACCATAAAAAATGCACAATGGAAGCCAGTGGTGCTGGGATGGCTGGAGGCGGCTGCCCGGACGGCCGTTCTGTTAGCAGTTGACAAGGCTGCACTTCTAGTTGGAAGAGCATCAGGAGTCTGCAGGGCCTTGGGGTCACCGCCAGACCCCCGTCGAGTCATTCCAGCTGGCCCTGGTCTTGGAGGGAACGTGTGTGTGGAGGGGAGGTCAGGGCCCTCACGGTTTGCCTCCGTTTCTCTCCGGATAATCCTAACTCATTCTTTAGGACAGCCTCTTCCCCTCAAGTACCAACTGCCTTCTGAGGTCGGGACCCCTCTGTTGGAGGAGTTTCAGGTAGGAGGTTGGAGGTTCTCCAGGGAGCTCGGCCCCACACATACCCTGAATGTGTGATATGAAGCTTAACCCTTTCCGTGCACACTACTGGTCATGGATAAATGTCAGATTTGTTTTCCCCAGTTTGTTCTGTGGTTCAAAGGAAATATGTCCCTGTCCCCAGCAGAAGTGCCTGAAGTCTCACGGGATGGCCCAGCGTCACCTGCTGGACTTGGAGGTGCAGTGCCCAGGCCTTCCTGCAGAAACAGGCAGGCGCATCAGCTGCCCCCTTGCTGGGAAGCTGTAGGTGCTTCTGACAGTGGGAGAGGCCCTTTCCTCTCTTCACTCGGGCACCCTTCCCAGCGCCACCCACAGCCTGTCTGGGAAGCTCTGCACATGCTGCGTGGGACGCGGGTGTTTCATCACCCCGCCTCCGCCTCCTCCAGTGACTCCTCAGCAGAACAGCGTCCCACGTCTCTAAGGACAGACCTACCAGCCCATCAAATAAAAATGCAAAACCTAGCGCTGATTTTAAGGTCTCATGTGGGCAAGCATCCCAGTTATAATGGCTCTGAGCTCAGTTATTCAGTCTTTGAGAAAGCACTTTCCACAATGATTTTAATGGATGAAAATGCCCCGCCCATCTGGGAACGGTGAGAAACAGGAGGGAAGAGCAGATCGTGTATGTAAGTTCGTCAGCTGCGGGGCCTGTGCCGTCCAGTGCATGGCCTGGCCCGGGACCAGTTCGACGGGTTCTGTACTCAGTAGACGAAGGCCAGAGCATGAGAGAAGAAAACAGGACACGGGCCTGAGGAAGGTGGTGGGTGGAGGAGCTGTTGCTATAGCATCAGCCGGCGGGAACTTTGTGGAATTTCTAAGCATCCCAGCGCCCCGCTTTATCCCCACGTACCAGAGACAGTTTATTCCAGGGAAGCCCATGCAGTGACTCCTGTCTCCGTCTCCATCCTCGTCGCGGGCTGCCCTCCCTTCTGCAGCCCCCGGCCGGAGGTCTTCCAGGAACAGGGCCGCTGTGCTCCTCGGCTGACTTATCTTCGAGTGACTCCTCGGGAAGGAATGTCCGCTGAGATGGCGATTCCGATTTCTGTTGAAAAAGCTTATCCTCAGTTGTTGAGAAATGAAAAAGAAAATATCCTCTGTTTTGGTTGGAGCCTCCCAGAACCCAAGTTGTGCGTTCTCATGCTCCCTGGGCAGCGGCAATTAACTAACGAGCACTATTTAGGGAGCAGGGCCGGATTCTGCGGGCCTTGTGAGCAGTGCTGGTGTGGACAGACAGGGATACATACGCGCATGCACGCACGCACGCGGGCGAGCTTACATCTGGAAGTAAGAAAACACAAAGCTTTGCCAAATAGAAGTATGACAGCCATGGGGAAAAAGAGCCCTTCTCAGGACTCGTTTCAGAATTTAGACCAGAGTCTGAGCGGAGAAGCTCCAAGCGTATATCAGGAGGATGGGAAACGGTGGGTGCTCCTCATGTGTGGCGGGGTCAGAGGCCGGAAGACGACGTCTGGGGCCCGTGAGAGCAGCGGCTGGCTGAGCGCGTGTGCGAACCCTGGGTTGTGGCTACTTGAGGTGTGGTGGCTCGTTAGACATGCAGACCCTGACCTGCTGGGCCAGAGCTGCCTGTCATCACAGCCTCCAGGTAGATTGTACGTACTCCTCTTGGTCCCCAGGGAGGAACCGGGACAAAAATCATCTCCCCTTCGAGCTTGCTGATGTTCACGACAGAAGCCGGTCGAAAGCGATGGATCACTCCGGACCCTGCAGGGGGAAATATCCCTTCTTTGTGGTCATGCCTCACGCACCCCTTCTGTTTTGCTTTCAGCCACATCAGCAGTGATAGCTTCCTGTGTGACTGCCAGCTGAAGTGGCTGCCCCCGTGGCTGCTGGGCAGGATGCTGCAGGGCTTCGTGACGGCCACCTGCGCCCACCCAGAGTCGCTGAAGGGCCAGAGCATCTTCTCTGTGCCACCAGACAGTTTCGTGTGCGGTAAGACGGTCGTTGTGATTTCTAACTTTTTTTCACCAAGGGCAAGGAGGCCAGGAGGAGCTCTTCGTTATGGGAGTGATTCCTGTGATCAGAGTCAACCCCAACCCATGGTTACCAATCAGCCGCTGGATGCAATTTATTTCCCAGTGAAACCACACGGAGTATTTACTGTGCCGTTGCCTCATTATGTGGTTTGTGGAGTGCGTGCGTTTAATCAGGGGGGAGCCTGAGTTGGTTCAGTTACAGGGAGATAGTTGTGTTGTTTCAAGACGGCGCTGGTGCCCGGGTTGAGCTGTGAATTTACTCAGCGTATGAGGCCGGGCCTTTAATGTGTGTTTCTTTCCATCCCCAAGAATGAAAGGTTAAATGCAGGAAAGCACGAGTCTCGGGAGAACAGTTACTATAGTAAAAGAATTCCTTCGTGTTGACTTGCACTCTTGCTGTGTCTTCAAAGCCCTGGAATCTGCACTTACAGCTTTAAATTCTTTTTTTTTTCTTCTGATTGTTGGAATGTGGTGCTTGCCGTGTTTTTGACCAGGGGTGGTCGGGATCCAACTTCAGTTGCAAAGAGCACAGAAAATGGTGAACAGCTGAGCACAGACACACGCGCACACAGGCACTCACTCACACATGGCACGGACGTGCACGACACACGGCTTCATGGTCAGTAAGATGTGCTCAGAGAATGAGATCAATTTAGAGTTGTTGCTGGTTTGTGCTCTAAGCAGGAGCGAGGGGGGCATTCCTAGTCCTGGCCGGAACTGCTGGGCAGGTGGGAGTCCTGCTGCCTTTCGTGCCCCTGGTCTGCCCTAAGCCTTGGGTGTGATGTCCCGAACAGGAGCTCCCCTGGGGTAGGGGAACCCCCTGTGATCCACTTGTTACTTTTGGGGCACAGCAGTAGCCAGTGTGCCTGCCGAAGTCCAGGCACAAGGGCTCCTCTTCCACGTGTCCGCCCACCACCACTTCTGAGAGCAGGCTTGCCTTCCCTTCTCCTGATCCAGTCCAGCAAGAAGCCTTAAAAGTACCGAGCTTTTTCTTACTATTCTTCTCATGGGAACTGTGCCCACAGCCCGCATCCCCCAGGATAGCTGTGCCATCCATGGTTCCTCGGGTTCCTGGCCCCGGGCCGTTCTGCTGCAGTAGAGCTCCCTGAAGTTGAGCCTTCGGCCCCTTCCTGCCACTCAGCTGCCGCAGGGCACGAGCTTTCCCTTTGGATGTGAGCCAAGGCAGGACTTGGGACACGCCGCACCCAGCGTCCTGCCTGTGGCCCTGGCATAGTCTGAACCGCAGCAGCTAGGACACATTGCTCAGACCCACATCCACATTGTCAGTCAGGCTCCCTCCCAAACAGTTACCAAGTACTAACGGGTATCACAGAAACACTTGCGGGAGAAGAGAGTCTGAAGCTCTGGGGGGCTCTCCCACTGCTGCTTTTTTGTAAAATAGAAACAGAACCACTTCACACCTACTAGGACAATCAGAATCAAAAAGTCAGGTACCAACAAGTGTGATGGAGAGAAATCTGAACCCTCATACACTTCAGGTGGGAACGCAACGTGGTGTGTGTCGCTGCTTTGGAAAAGAGTTTGGAAGTATCTCAAACAAGCCCAGAGTGACGGTATGACCCAGCAATTCTACCCTTAGGTAAATCCCCAAGGCATTCGAAAACTTATGTCCACATAAAAACTTGTGCATGAATGTTCATAGCACCATTCATTATACTGGCATTAAGGTGGAAATGATTTAAATGCCCATCAGTTGATAAATGTATAAATAATATCTGGTACAGGCATACAATGGACTGAAAATTACTAGGTCATAAAAGGGAATCAATTGTACAGCATGGATGAACCTTGAAATACAAAGCTAAGTGAAAGTCGTCACAGAAGAGTGTCTGTTACACGATTCCATGCACATGAAATGTCCAGAGTAGGGAAGCCTACAGGGGTAGGACGGAGACTCCTTCCGCCTGGGGAGAGGTGGAGGGAGAAGGGATGACAGCTGAAAGGTACGGTTTCTCTCTGAGGTGATGAAAATGTTCTTGAAAATGACTGTGACGATGGTTGCACATAATTATGAATATAATAAAAGCCATGAAATTGTACATTTTAAATAGGTGAATAGTATTGTAAGGAACTTACATCTCAATAAAGGTGTTTTAAAAAAGAGAAGTGTAATTTACATACCATAAAATTCATTCCTCTAAAGTGTGCAAGTCAGTGTTTTTTAGAATACTGAAAGTTGTGTAACCCTCACTACTGTCTGACTGTGTAACATTTCATCACCCGTGAAAGAAACCCCATTGCCATTAGCAGTCACTCCCTGTTCTTCCCTGGCAGCCTTTCCTCTATGTTACGTGTCTGGTTACCTCTTCTGCACATGTCATGTAAGTGGAATCCTACAGGACAGTCCCTGTGACTAGCCTTGTTCACTTCGTATAATTTTTTTTTTATCATGTAATAGTACTTATTTTTTTAAATGGCTGAATAAATATTCCATTGTATGGGTAGACATCGAGCCATTCGTCAGATGATGGACATTTAGGTTGTTTCCACTCCTGAGTTATAAATAATGTCCTGTGAACGTTCGTGTACAAGTTTGTGTGTAACCTCTTGGGTGTGCACTAGGAATGGAGTTGCTGGGTCATACGGTAACTCTTGGCTGAAGTGTTTGAGGAGCTGCCCTGCTGCCTTCCAGAGTGGCCGCACCGTTTTACATGCCCACCAGCGCGGTGTGAGGAACTCGGTGTCTAGCCATCCGTGTCAGCACTTGTCACTGCCTTTCTAATTCTACCCACACTGTTGGATGTGGAGTCTCCCTGTGGTTTTGAACTGCATTTCCCTAATGACTAATGACCTTGAGCATGTTTTCATATGCTCATTGGGCCTCTGTATATTTGCTTTTGAAAAATGACTATTCAGATCCTCTGCCTGAGTTATAACTGGACCATTAGTCTTTTCATGGTTGAGTTAAAAGAGTGTTTTATATATTACGGATAGATCGGCAGCAGATAAAGTTTGCCAATATTTTCTACCAATCTGTGGAGTTTTTTATCCATTATTTTATTTTATTGACATTTGAAGCAAACGGTTTTTAAATTCTAGGTCCAGTTTCTTTTTTTTTTTCTTTTCTCATTTGTAATTTTGATGTCATACCTAAGAAATTACCAGAGATGAGGTCGGGAAGATTTACACCCATGTTTTCTTCTAAGAGTTTCACGACTTCAGCTTTTATATACTCCTCCAGTTTTGTTCTTGTTGAAGACTTTTTTTTTTTTTTATTGAAGTGTAGTTGGTTTACAATGATACGAGTTTCTGGTGTACAGTACAGTGATTCAGTTATATACACATTATTTTTCATATTCTTTCCACGATGGTTTGCCGTAAGATAATGAATATAGTTCCTTGTGGGAGAGTGTTTTGACTATTCTGGTTCCCTTGCGTGTCCCCATAAACTTGTTGACCAGCCTGTCAGTAACCACAGGTGGGATTAGGGGGGTTACCGTGAACCTCTAGATGACTCTGGGGAGTCCTGCCGTCGTCATGTTGAGTCTCACCAGTCTGTGAACATGTGCTGTCTCTCCGTGGTTTTATAGCTCTTCTTCAGTTTCTCTTAATGAAGGTTTATAGTTTTCATTGTACAGGTCTCACATGTCTTTTGTTAAATGTATTCCTACTTTTTTTCTTTTTTGGTGTTATTTTGGATGGAGTTCATATTTAATTTTTAAATTTTTCATTGCTAGTATATAGATATACAATTGAATTTTATGTTGATTTTTGTATCCTGCAACTCTGCTGAAATCATTTATTAGTTCTAATAGCTTTTCAGTGAATTCCTGAGGATTTTTTAAAATATATGATCATGTCATTTGCAGAAATACAGTTTTCTTCCTTTCCAGTCTCAGTGGTTTTTGTTTATTTTTCTTATCTAATTGCTCTGGCCAGAGCCTCCAGAAGTGTTGAATAGAAGTGATGAGGGCAGACATCCTAGTGGTTTTCCCGATTTTAGGGGAAGAGCATTCAATCTTTCACCATTGAGTATGATGTTAATGTGGGTTTTTCATAGATGACGACTTCTATTGAGTTGAGGAATTTGCCTTGTATGTCTAATTTGTTGAGTATTTTTTCTAATTAAGAAAGGGTGTTGGATTTTGGCAGATGCTTTTTCTGCATCTGTTAAAAGAATCATGGATTTTTTCCCCCTTTATGTTATTGATACGGTGTATGACATTTCTGGATGTTAAAACAACCTTGCAATCTTGGGAAATTTTAAAACTATTTTTACTTATTACATCTACTAAGATTTTCTATTTTTTCTTGAGTCAGCTTTGGTAGTTTGTGTCTTTTTCATAGTTTGTGCATTTCAAGTAGCTTATCTAATTTGTTGGCATGCAGTTGTTCATAGTCTTCCCTGTAACCTGGATTGTTGCTGTACGGTCGGTAGTCACGTCCTCTCTTTGATTCTTCATTTTAGTATGTTGAGTTTTCTGTCCTCCTTTCCCACCATCCCCATTAGCGTCACTACAGGTTCTTCAATTTTGTTGATATTTTCCGAGAAGAGGAACAGAAGAGTTACAAACAAAAAATACACTGTCTTTACATACTTACTCATGTAGTTGCCTTTAATGGTGTGTTTTGTCTCTTTCTGTGGACTTGAGGGTTTTTTTAAGATACAAGTATTGGAAAAATGTATTGAGCTCTTCCTGCAAACTAGGGTCTAAGATAAAGCACGGTACTGAATTATTTCACTTAATACTAATATTAATACTTACAACATCCCTATTAGGCATCATTCTGATTTTACACATGAGAAAATTGAGGGTCAGAGATTGTATGTAGCTTTTTTTTTTCTTTTTTTTTCTTTTTTGGATTTGAGTTATTACGGTGTGTCGTTTCTTTTCAACCTGAAGGATTCCCTTGGGTATTTCTTGTAGGGCAGTCTGGTAGCAATAAATTCTCTCAGGGTTTTTGTTTTTGTTTTTAAATCTGAGAATGTTTTAATTTCTCCTTCATTTCTGAAGAATAGATTTGCTGGGTATAGAATTCTTAGTTATTCTCAGGACTTTGAACATCTCTTCCTACTGCCTTCTCACTTCATGGTTTCTGGAGAGAAATCAGCTGTTAATGTTGTTGAAGATCCCTTGTGTGTGATGAGTTGCTGTTCTTCTGCTGCTTTCGATTCTTTGTTCTTGGCTTTAAAGAATTTGACTATGAAGCCTTTCGGTGTAGATCTTTTGAGTTTATTCTATTTGGAGTTCATTGAGCTTCTTGGATGCGTAGATGTAAATTTTCCATCCAGTTTGGGAAGGTTGAGGCCATTACTGCTTCACATGCTCTGTTCCTTTTCTTCTCCCTGCGCTCCCGTTGTTTGCACGTGACTCTGCCTGAGGCCATCCCACAGGGCCCTGCGGCTCTGCTCACTTTCTTCATTCTTCCCTCTTTGTTTCTGGATAACTTCAGTTGACTTGTCTCAGTTTCCCTGACTCTTCTGCTAGGTCAGTTCAGCTACTGAGCCCCTGTAGTGAATTTTTCATTTCAGTTACTGTACTTCTAAACTCCAAGATTTATATTAGGTTCATTTTTACAATTTTGGCTCTTTATTTGGTGGGAAAGTATTCAAATGAATGCTTTTCCTTTAGACACTTTAATTCTTTGACAATTTAAAGTTTTTTCTGTAGTAAGTACCAGATCTGGACTTTCCTCAAGGACAGTTTCTGTTGAGTGCTTTTTTTTATGTGTGTTCGCATGTTTTGTATTTTTGTGTTGCTGTTGAAAACTGAGTATTTAAAATAATGTGGCAACTCTGGAAATCAGATCCTCCCTGTCCTCCCCTGGGGCTTGTTGTTCTGTTTATTGTTGAAATTTCTTTCGTGACTTTCCTGGACAAATGTTGTAAAATCTGGTTGTGTAGCCACTGAAGTCCCTCTGTGGTCAGCTAATGACCGGACAGAGTCCTTAAATCACTTCAACCAGCGTGTTGGGGATGTGCCATCCCTTCCTGTCTGCACTGATCCTCAGTGAGGGTCAGTCACAGGGAGGAGAGGAGGACCCTCTCTGTGCTTCCCTAGGCATACACCAAGCCCTGCACATGCATGTGGCCTTCTAGGTCCACAGGAACATGTCGGACCTCTTCAAAGGCCACTATTGACATTTCATTCATCTGACATCTTTTTTTGTTTTAAAGCCAGCCTCCTGTTAGTTCCAACTGATATTCCTGCCTCAGTACTGACCGCTGATGGGTTTCATCACATGCCTTGGGGATAGGGCTTCCTCTGCTGAGCAAACTGTGTCAGGTCACATAAACGCAAGCCCTGAAGATGCAGCTTTTGGGGGTGTCCCCAGCCTATCCTGCCCCCGTCAGTGGTTGCTCAGCTGCCCACTTCTCATGCTACTGCAGAACTGGGGAGAGAGGGACGGGACTTGGGATAAGTTACAATGCTGTAACACTCACTTTTCTTCCTGAGATTTGGGTGTTTTCTTGAATCAACACTCCATGGGTTGTTAATAGCCTTTAGTTTTTCTCTAAAATCCTGAAGCAGTTGATAGTGATCAGCTGTGCTGTTGTTTTTATTGCTTTAATGGAGGTGCAGATGTTCTGAAGTCTTTCTCCTGCCGTTCTGGAAGTACTTCATCCTCCACCCCCTTTGGAGGCGAGTCTGTGGATGAGGTCTGTGCAGTCACGGTGGTTGCTGACTTTAATTTTCTTTCCTTTTTATTTTTTAAATTGCAGCTATACGTTGATTTACAATGTTGTCGTAGTTTCTGGTGTACAGCAAAGTGAAATCAGTTATACATCCATATATTCTTTTTCATATTCGTTTCTATCGTAGGCTATTACAAGCTATTAGGTATAGTTCCCTGTGGTAGACGGCAGGACCTTATTATAGTAAAGCCGACTGGAGCCTTCTCGTGGAAAGTGCTGATTGCTGGCCAAGTCCTGGTGGACGTGTTTGGAATCAAGGAGTGTGACCATACAGGGGTCCCTGCTCATGGGTGTATAACTGGATACGGTCAGGGAGCCATGCTGCAGTCCCTCACGGGGTTTGGTGGAGCCGACGATGCGCAGGGTCCCAGCTCAGCATCTGACTCAGTTTCTCATGAGTTTCAACAGCAGCTGGTTCCTGTGTCCTCAGGAGTCCAGGTGACTTAGAGGTGGCTCTTTTCTCCCCAGATGACTTACCAAAGCCCCAGATTATCACCCAGCCGGAGACGACCATGGCCGTGGTGGGCAAGGACATCCGGTTCACGTGCTCGGCCGCCAGCAGCAGCAGCTCCCCGATGACGTTCGCCTGGAAGAAGGACAACGAGGTGCTGGCCAACGCGGACATGGAGAACTTCGCCCACGTCCGCGCTCAGGACGGCGAGGTGATGGAGTACACCACCATCCTGCACCTGCGCCGCGTCACCTTCGGGCACGAGGGCCGCTACCAGTGCGTCATCACCAACCACTTCGGCTCCACCTACTCGCACAAGGCCAGGCTCACCGTGAACGGTAAGCGAGTGCTGTCTCTTTAGTTGGGTGTCAGAGCCCTAGAGAGCCACACTCGTGATTGCCCCGACACCCGTGTGGGAGTGACGGGGCACGCCTGTGTTGTGCGATTGCCTGGGTCAGCCCCAGAACAAGCATTGTAGACTGTAGGGTTATTCTCAGTGGATTCTTTGTTTTGGGTGACTTCTTTAATCCAATTATGTCAAGTGACATTGTAGGCTCAAGCCTTGCACTTTTTTGCACGTATTATCCTACTTAATCCCAGATGTCTGGGGTCCAGAGTCCAAGCCTGCCCTGATCCTGGGGGAGCTGCTGCCTTTTGAGGAGGTGGCACAGCCTTGGGGCCAGAGCCACGGAGGGCAGGGCAGGTGTGCGTGCTGGCCTGATAGCAGAAAGGTCTGTAGGTGTTTGACAAGGATTTTCACTCCGTAACCAGCTTTGGAGCCTGTCGAGGTGGCTGGAGGACTGCTGCTTGTTGTAGGGAGTTTAGGGTAGGAGGAGAGGGGTGAGCGGCTTGAGCAGTTGGCCCACCACCCCACTAACCTAACAAGATTCTCTTGATTATTAAACTATAATTAAAAGTGATGCAGCCACCGTGATCTTTAAGCCCTTACAGATCACACACACACAAAACCCAATTTTTTTTTTTTTTAACCGCACTTTGGCTGGTGGTCTTGGTTTATTCTGAAGGTGTCCTCACTGTTTCTCACAACCTCCGGGCCCTGTTAGACTCTCCACTAAAGCACTCCTGCGTGCACCTGGAGTGACACGGATTCCCGTGTCAGGGAACATCAGGAGAAACACGCTGGCGGAATGCTTTCAGCTCAGGAGAGTGCAGTGATGTGGGTCTAGCCCCATCTCTCCTCCACGGGTTTTTCCCAGGAAGGAAGAGGCAGCCCATTGCTTTCCCCAGGGTGAAGGCCCGTCACCCTGCCCTCTATCACTGCATCTTGCAGGAGCAGACTTTCTGTCTCCCAGGCGCTCCCATGGTGGTGAAGGCAGGCAAGCATCCGTTCCTGGCGCTTAGGGGTCCTCCTGTTCAGACTGACCGCCACGTGAGGGACAGCAGGGGACCGTTTCAGGGAAGCTTTACACCTGAGGGGGTCAGAGCCAGCCTGGCCTGCGCAGTGGCAGGGGCTGATGAAGGCGGCGCCTGTGCCAGGGAGAAGCTGGGCGGCCCTTGGAAAGCTTTGCTCCTGATTCAAAGGGGCCAGTTAGTGGTTCTAGGCCGACAGTGACGAGAAGGGTGGTGAGGGAGGGGGGAAGGTCGGCTTGCTGGAAGACACCCCTGGCCTTCCACCATCTCCACCGTGCGTGTGTGTGTGTGTGTGTGTGTGTTGCAGTGTTGCCGTCATTCACCAAAATGCCCCATGACATTGCCATCCGGACCGGCACCATGGCCCGCCTGGAATGTGCGGCCACCGGCCACCCTAACCCCCAGATCGCCTGGCAGAAGGACGGAGGCACGGATTTCCCCGCCGCCCGCGAGCGCCGCATGCACGTCATGCCGGACGACGACGTGTTCTTCATCACCGACGTGAAAATAGACGACATGGGAGTGTACAGCTGTACCGCCCAGAACTCGGCCGGCTCTGTCTCAGCGAACGCCACCCTGACCGTCTTAGGTTCGGCTGTTGATACGCGGAGTATATGTGCGTGTGTGAGTGTGTGTGTGTGTGTGCATGTGAGGGAGAGATTGCTTACGTGTCGTACGTACCTAGAGGCAAAGTTCTCAAGCTGTTCTGTGAAGCCTGGGGGAGCTGAGTGTGGTGGGCTGTTTCTTTGTTGAACACGTTGGGTTGCTTTCTAGGATTTTCTAACAAGATGCTCTACTTAGGAAAAAAAAAAGGATAGCAGGCTAACGGAGAGAGTCTTCAGAGGGCTTAGATATAAAACCCTCTACATCTCTGCCCCCTAAGTGGGCAGGAGCGGGGTGGGCTAGGTGGGGGACGAACATGGGCCTGTCACAGGGCCGTGTGAGAGCCGTAGGGGCTTCTGTGGCTGGAGGTTAGTTCACCCTCCTTGTTGAAGCCCCCTTGGAACAGTACTGACGTCATTGTGGCAGAAGGTCTCCTGCAAAGCGTGCCCCTCTGCTCTTTCATACGGCATTGCACTCATATGTTGGAATGTCCTTTGGGAGACAAGGCAGATCTCTAGTCGCTGAAGCCCACAGAATAACTGTAAGATCGCCACTGACTTCTTGCAGAAACCCCGTCCCTGGCGGTGCCCTTGGAAGACCGTGTGGTATCCGTGGGAGAAACAGTGGCTCTCCAGTGCAAAGCGACCGGGAGCCCTCCGCCCCGCATCACCTGGCTCAAGGGGGACCGCCCCCTGAGCCTCACCGAGCGGCACCACTACACCCCTGGCAACCAGCTGCTGGTCGTTCAGAACGTGGTGGCGGAAGACGCGGGCCGCTACACCTGCGAGATGTCCAACACCCTGGGCACCGAGCGCGCGCACAGCCAGCTGAGCATCCTGCCCACGCCGGGCTGCAGGAAGGACGGCACCACCGTGGGCATCTTCACCATCGCCGTGGTGTGCAGTGTCGTGCTGACGTCGCTGGTCTGGGTGTGCATCATCTACCAGACCCGGAAGAAGAGTGAGGAGTACAGTGTCACTAACACAGGTGAGCCGCGCCGGGGAGGCAGCAGCCACGTCCAGAGGGCTTTTTGGGAAGGAAGTTCAGTATATTTGGAAGTTGAGAACCCCTGGGAATATGGAGTCCTTTGGGACAGCTGAGGCTTTGGTCTCAGGGACTTATACTCTCTCTTGGGAATTGCACCTTAAAGGGGCATAAGCTCAAATGTAAGAACATTACGACTGCGGTGTTTGGAGGCCTCCCTGGCGGCTGCCCCAGGGTGACTGGCAGTGACCCCGGCCGCCAGCCTCCACCATCTGCCCTCCTCATCTCCGGCCTCTATCTTTTGTTTACTCAGACATCTGACTGCTGCACCCTTTTCTCCCTGGGTGCACGGTAAGGCTGAGCCTGTTGTGGGAAGGCTTCCCCAGTGCAGGCTGCCCACCTTGACACCCGCTCCTGGGCGTCCTATCTCCTTGCAGATGAAACCATCGTGCCACCAGATGTTCCGAGCTACCTGTCTTCTCAGGGGACCCTTTCTGAGCGGCAGGAAACTGCGGTCAGGGCTGAGGGCAGCCGTCAGGCCAACGGGCACGTCGAGAATGATGGTAAGGCTGCAGCGCCTGGGGCGGCGGCTCCTGCCCTGCCGGGGACAGGGGCTCAGCCTCATCCTGAGCGCAGCTGGGGAGCCAGCAGGCTGGTGACCTGAGGCTTCTGTTGGTTTGTTTTTGGACTTTACCCATGCAAGTTGTGCAAGGTTTTAAAGTCCTTGTCTCCCAGGAAGTCCCTCTCCTGGGCTTGGTACCTCCTAGTCAGGATAAGGTAGGACTGGCTGACGTAAGAGCCGCAGACACACTCCAGTTCCTGCTGGAGGAGGGGGAGTGCCCAGAGGCCTGGGGGAGACTGAGCGCTTGCTTGGGGGCAAGTTTCTCCTTACAAAGAACTGCTGTGCACGCTCAGAGGCCTGCCTGCTGGGAAGGCAGGATTAGAAAACGATCCTCGCTGGGCCTCTCGAATCCAGCACTGGAAAGAAAATGGTTTTAAACCATCCCCGCGCTGACAGCCTTGCCCGTTCTCCTCCCTGGGTGCCCAGTGAAGTGCCAAGCCCGGCGTATCTAACTGTGTGGGGCTCTTGTAGGTGTCGGTCCAAGAGATGCAAGCCTGTTTCCAGAGGTGGAAGGTGACAGCCTTATGTGCAGGCAGCCCAGGCTCTGCGCTGGGTTTATGCAGGAGCCATGGAAAGTAATGGAGAAAGCCAACGGGACGGCTGGGCCGGAGAAGATGCCGGGTAGGAGATGCTTCCGTCAGAAGTGCTCTGTCCTTGGAATGAAAATGTGGGCTCCCAGGGTCATCAAATGAAAGGGGAAGGCGTATCTTAATAGTCAGATCTTGGCATTCAACTTACTAACAGGCCTGGTTGTGTCTTAATTCCAGAAGAGGGCCTGTCAGTAATAATGGTGTGATGACAAGCCTTAAGGTTTGTATGTGATTGGCCCAAACGGGAGGGGGAGGAGGAGGAAAACTGATTTTTCCTGAGGAACCTAGGACCCAGCATACTCCCTGAGGTGTGGAGAGAGAAAGCTGAGTGTGGGGAAAGTAAGGTAGCTAGAGAGGCTGTAGGTCAGGGGTGGAACGTAGGCCTAGTGTGTAGGAGGGTGTAGGTTCGATAGGAAAGCAGGAGAGCAGGCCGCGCCCTACTAGGCACATACAAAGAGGGATTTTAGTCACTACATTTGATTTTTCCGATCCACTTCCAGCTGAATTCATCATGAACTTCATGACATTTTCTTGGGGGCAGGGAGGAAATCCTATCATGCCGGGTGTGTGTGTGTGTGTGTGTGTGTGTGTGTGTGTGTGTGTGTGTGTGTGTGTGTGTGTGTGTGTGTGTGTGTGTGTGTGTGTGTGTGTGTGTGTGTGTGTGTGTGTGTGTGTGTGTGTGTGTGTGTGTGTGTGTGTGTGTGTGTGTGTGTGTGTTCATTCGAGATCAGAGCGTATGCTCTGACTGAGGCATTGATCTGAAATGTTTAAACGTGGAAGCTCTCTTCTCCATTAAGGGCTTAGTGTCTGCCCGGTCTTGGGACAGACTCAGGGGACAGAGCTGATGAAAGCCAGACTGAGGCCTCACGACTCTGTAGGGGCGCAGTCTGGTCTCTGCCTGGGACAGAGACTTCAGGGCCCGGAGCTCACCACTGTGTGGCTCTGTCCGCAGAGCGCAGTGGCCCGCGGCTATGCGGTGACTGCAGCCCCGACTCGGACAGTCACTCGAAGGAGCCCGCCATCTGTCCCCCTCCGGCGCCCAGAGACGGTGCGCAGCCTGGGACTCTAAGCAGCCGGAATGACCGCCCACAGCATCTGAGCAGTGGGACTGCCGAGGGCGCCCTCTACCCCAGTAACCATGACAGAATGCCGACAGCCTGCAAGAAAAAGCCAGCAACGCCTCTGGAGGGGAAAGGTGACCAGGCGCTGTCTGGGGAGGAGCCCCTGGCAGCAGGTGGGGAGCGCAGGATGCAGGGTCTGACGTGCCCCCCTCCCTGCCCCCCTTCTAGGCTCCTCCTCTCGGACTTCGGAGTCTGGCTCTCACAGCCGAGCTAGAGACCTCCAGCCTTCCTCTGCGTTGACTCCAGGCAAGCCTGAGCCGCCAGAAGCCGCCTCAGGCTCTCCTGACGTCCCCAGTGAAGGCCAGCACTTACTTCTTTCCAATGGACACCTCCCCCAGGCCTGTGACTCCAGCCCTGAGGCCACGCCACTGACAGGGCAGCCCCCCGGGAAACGGCGCACGCCGCTGCTGTTTGCACCGAAAAGCTAGGCTTCGTCTACCTCGGCTCTTGTCGCGTTGGTCTCTGCAGGAAAGAGGTAGGAGAGGCGGTGCGGAAGCCCGGCTCCAGGCGTCCCCAGTCTCCGCTCCCACGTGCGGCACCGGGAGGGAGATGGACTCGCAGCTGCAGCACAGCAATGCAAGAGGCTATTGTGTACACAAGGCAGAAAAGTATTGCATACCATTGTACATAAGAGTTTTCAGAGATTGCATATATATTATATATCTTTTACAAAGGATATTTTAATCTTTAGTGCATGGTTAACAGAAAAAAAATCGTACAGTTTTGACACTTATTTTTCATACCAGGTTGCTGTTTAATTTCAGAAGTGGGGAATAGTTCTGGTGCCTTAATGCATGGATGGAGTTTCTAGGAGCTACAAACCACATTTGCTTCCAGGAGCCTTTGGTGGGTGGGAGGGAAGGGGAGTCCCTGGATTTGCACTGCACGTCAGGGCGGACCCCCCAGGACAGAGGCTGGGCTGGCGTGGGAAGTGACTCCAGTTGATGTTGCGCATGCGTGGGTGCCCTTGCAGGGAAGGACTGCTCGTAGGGTTAGGTTCTTTCTGGAACAAGCGGAACAGGGGTTGTTAAGCCACCACAAGCAACTGGCTCGAACAAGGAAGCATTGGCTTTCTTCTGTGATAAAAGCAAATGTGGTTTTGTCAGTATCACTCGACTGCCATTTGAGGCTTTTTAATATGATAGAGGCTGCTGGTGTTGGTACCTGTGGATTTTTCAATAGCGATTTTAGTTCTGCCAATATAATTCTTACATTGGCCTTGGGGGGAAAGAAGAGAATCAGAGGCCTTACTGTTCAGGGCTAGCATGTCTCTCCTGAGGATCCAGAGCAGGCCTGTCCTCGTCCTCCCCTCGCACAGGCGGACCCGGGCTAGGACCCTCAAGAGGTCTAGCGCTTGACCTGGGTTCTGGGTCTCATTTGCACTTTTTGGAGACCTGTAGCTAACCATCTCGTGAGTGCCAATGTGTTTACTTCAGGAAGAATTACGTTGAAACAAACACGGTCCTTAAAAATCTCAGAAAGCAAAGTTCCTTTAGCCGAACAGCTGAAGGGGAGGTATTGACTAAATTGCTGTCCAGTGCCGTCACTGTTCCCAAAGGTAAGAAGCACATGTAGAATTTTGTTCTCGACAGTTAACTGATTCTTGTTACTTCCACAAAATATGTGAATTTGCTGCTTCTGAGAGGCAATGTGAAAGAGGGAGTATTACTTTTATGTACAAAGTTATTTATTTATAGAAATTTTGGTACAATGTACATTGAAAAACATGTAAAATATTGAAGTGTCTAACAAATGGCATTGAAGTGTCTTTAATAAAGGTTCATTTATAAAATGTGTGGTAGGGTCCTTCTAACACTTACGTGAACCCGCACTGCTTCAACCCCACTTAAGTGCAGAGATCCCCTTACAAAGGCAGACATTCTTCTGCCTTTAATTACCTTTTTCCCCCCTGAAAAGAAAAAAATGGTTTTAGTCAAAGCAGAATTCTCTCTGTTGCTCCAGGGATGGCACCGTTAGATTCCTGAGGTTTCTTGTTGAATTTCTCTCACACCTGGAGCCTGTTAGCTCAGCACCAAAATGGTGGCCTTCCCTTCTCCTCTCTGTGACTCCCAGTGTCGAGCTTGAAGCTCCAAGGAGCAAACCTTACCGAGGAGAGAGGAGGAAACCACCCTGTTTCCAAGGCCGGCCCCGGCCCTTGCTTAGGGTCTGGAACAGAGCCAGGTGGGCGAGCGAGGGCTCCACCTCCCCCGAGGACCCACCATGCCCACCCTGTCCCTGAGCCATGACTGCTTTCTCTCACACGTGGGCCGCTGGACACTTCTCTGTAAAACAATACAGTTGTGTTTTTAGAGGTGGAATCTGAGGGTAATTGAGAACAGCAGCCTGGCTGCCCAGCAAGAATGCTCGCTATGCACCTGTAGTTCCCTCTTCACACAAGGCTGGAAGCTTATGCAATCGAACTACCCAAGGGGAAAAAACCCCCCCACACCCCCAGCTTTTCCCCTAAGTCTCCTTCCTTTACCCATTCTAGCCTTTCTCTGAAAATTGTAACCACCTCTACCTTTGGCTGAATCCTTCATCACGTGGCAGGAAATGAAAGCTCAGATACAGATCAAACGAAGGCTCTGAAGAGTCTGGACTCAGCGCTGCCACTGATTTATTAAGGGTCTGAGAAAACTGTTCAAAGTACCGCTGAACTCCGCGGACAGGCTGAAGACTCCACTCCCGCTGGCCTGGAGCACGGAAGACAGGTTCTTGGTGTCGTAATCCAAGCAGGACTGGATTTCAGCGCCGTGTTCTGCAGTTCAGATGGCCCAGCAGCTGCTCACCGGAAGGGAGACAGTTCTCACAGCAGGACCCTTTCCTGAAAGAAGGGGCCATCTCTGATTCAGGGCCTCTCTCTGCCAAGTTCCAACAGAAAGCTGCGAGTTTGGTCATAAGCACCAAGAAAGATGAAACCTCCCAGACTGATGGCTGCCATTCGAGGGAAGACACCTGCAAATAATCTAGGAGGGGGGAAGGCAAGAGGAAAGATTTTTTTAATTTTGTGTTAAAAAAGAAAAGGTTAAATTCCAACACCCACAGGTTGCTCAACGCACCATGCTCATTAAACCCCACACAGCACTTAGAATTTGTGTGTTTTTCCTTTCAGAATGGCACTAAATTACTTTCCCAAGTAGACTTGTGGAAGTTGGAGCCCAGCTGTTTTGCTGGCTGAAGGGGCTAAATACCAAAGAGCTGACTGAGCGCCCACAATTACGTCCAGCAATTAGTCAAGTCACAGTAACTCTGTCCCCACAACAGTTCTGTGTAAAACTTTCACACCGTTTTTGGCTTGGAGAGATGAAGTCTACCACACATTCATATGCATGCGCGCGTGTGTGTATAAAGGAGTCGAAGGGCTGAATCCCAGGGAAGGCTGGAGGAGCGGAGGTGGGTGCAGGGAGTTAGAAGATACTCCCCGACCACTCTGCTGCCCCTCCCAGTGACTCACTCAGTCACATTTTATCCCTAGAGACCCACAAAATGTGATGCCACGAAGGGGAAATTGACTGCACAGATTCCTTATTTTCCTTCCCCTCTAATGAAGGATAAGAAGGCGAGTGGGCTCCAGTAGGGAGGGAGGGGAGCAGCGCCTCGTTACTGGTTCTGTCCCCGACTGCCACAGAAGGCCTGTCATCGTCAAAGGTGCATTTCATTGCTCGTTCCCAAAGTTGCAAAGTAAAAGAACAAAGTTACTGGGGGACGCAGACTATGGAGTCATTCTTTAAAACTCTCCCAACAGCAACACACGGGTATTCATTCAAAGATGGTGTTGCTGGTAAGAGAAAACCTGCACAGAACGCCCTCTCCGGTTACACAGATCCTGACAATACACACACGGGAGACCATGCAGCTGGGAGGACAAGGTCGTCCAGGGACCAACACAGGACGGACACACAGAATGTTCTGAAAGAAGCCAGTCGCACAGCCACACGGGTAACATGACGGCACAAACACGGCTGAGCTTCATCCTCAGCTTCATCTGGAGGTAAGGATACCGGAGAGCTTCCCTGCCTGCGTTTCTGTAATAATCAAACCTTTCACCAAGAGTATTACTTTTGTAAGCAGGAAAACAAAAATCACCAAGTCAGAACTAGTGGATTTATTACTGAAAGAGGATTCAGGTCAGATGTAGGGAAGAAAATGCAAAGTGAGGAGGAGATGCCAACAGTACTCGGTGTGGCCTGTACGGTCCGGGAAGAGCCTCCGTGCTCCGCTACAGGGGGGCTCGCCAAGAGAGCGGACAGGAAGAGGAACCCCCGGGGCCAGGTCACAGCGGCCCCGGCTGCCTCCTTCCCGCGTGCCTGCTGGGAGTGGCCAGCCTGCCTCCCCCTGGATGTCGCACCCAGCACTTCTGAGAAAAATGGACTGCTGGAGAGCAGTCTTAGGGGCCCGGATTTTAGTTAACTAATGAAGGATTTAAACCATTAAGTAAGGTACTGTACACACTGAGAATCTCTCTGTTGTCCACATAAAAATTCTGTAGACCAAACTACACTTGTAAGGGAAAAAGTTGTTCAGCTCGGCCTCAAATTGTTTTCGCATGAGGTGGCAGGTCATGGCACAAACCCCACAGTTACTGCTTTGAGACCACTGTGTCCTGGCCCTAGAAAGAGATTCCTCTCCCTGCCCCTACCCTACAGAGGGAAGGAGGTCAGCAGCAGCTGGGCGGGGGCAGACCCCATCTGCCACCGAGCGCCCCCCCAGCCCTCCTCTCGGACGCCGGGACTCGCTTCTACAGCCAGCGTCCTGCTCAGCGCTCACTGCTAATAAGCTCAGCTGCTCCCTGCAAGGGGCAGATGGAAGCAGTTTATGGTTTCACTAGATGACAAGTGAGTCTGTTAACATAATTACAGCCTTAAAGTAGAGTAATTTGTACAGAGAGCGCCCCAACCCAACTCGGAGGCGGAGACGCGTGCTGAGCAGGGGGCCAGGCAGCAGCTAGTCTAGGGAGGGCCTGGTGGAGAGAAAGCAAAGGCCAGCTGACGTGCCAGAGCAAGGAGGAAGGCGCTCCGCAGGCCAGGCAGGCTCCCCATCCGCTCTGGCTCCTGGACTGAGGGAGCGTGCGGTATTTTCATTACAGAGAACCCAGTCTGCCCAAGAGCATGGATTCCAAACCTCACCAGGACGTGGTCCTCTCCCGTGTGAACCAACAGGGAGAGACCCACACATCACCATTTTCATTTATGCCGAGAGCTCAGCACCAGCCCCAGGCGGGTGGGGAGACTACACACCCGGCATCTCAGACACTGTCCACCCGGCAGGATGCTCCGGGGCCGCAGGGGGAGCCCGCAGCGGCTCTGCATGGAAGGCACACAGAGGACGCGGCCAGGGACGCGGGGACCACTGTCTGGGCAGCTGCCCGTGTCTGCAGGGGGTTCTGTTGGTGTCTTCTTATTACAGCCCTCCTGTCAGATCATGTGGTCTTTTATCACACTGTCATCAGCTGCCTGCGATGCTCTGCTGAGCACCCCGCTGTGCATACTACTGAGAGCCCAAGACTTAAGCTTCCGGGAGATAAGCACAACTCCAGACCACCTCTCAGGGCTGACAGCAGGCACAGGGACAGGCCTCTCGGACGCCCCTCCTGTGCCTGGAACTCTGGCACTGCCTGGCTAGGGAGCACCCAGTGACACCAGCACTGGGACGGGGGACATGCAGTTTCACTCATCTCAAAGACACGTCTTCTCCACAAGCTCGCGGTGACCACAGGTCTGCCAACTCTGCCAACCCCACACATCGCCACTTCCTCAGGAAGGGCAGGTAGGCTGCAGCTCCACCTGACGCCACGGGGTCAAGGTCAAGAGCAGAGGTTTGACCAACAGGTGCCAGTGACTCTCGTAAGAACTCTGTCAAAACAGGTAAGAGTGGCATCTGGGAGTCTGGCCGTGTAACCTGCAACCGTGGCCTCACGCAACACCTCTCTGGCCCAGTCACTCTGTGAAGCCCTAAGAATCGGCCCTGCACTTCAGAGCTCATTTCTTCCCCGTCACACCAGTTCTTTGTTCAGTGAGGAACTGGTGTCAAAGTCAACATGCCTCTGCTGTGAGCACCCAGATTCCTATTTCCTCACCAGCTCTTAGCCAGAAATTGCTGGCTCAGGACACAGAAGCTCCCACCCTGCCCCTCCCAGGCTCAGTTACTCCTTCCTGGTAAACCCAGCCCTTCTCTCCAAACCCTCTGTCCCTGAGGTGACCAGAGGTGGCACATTCCACAAAACCACAGAACGGCTCCTATTTTGCCTAGATGATAGCGCCTCCTGCAACACCTTGTCCGGGGCCTGACTGACCTGTGTCGTCCTCCCCAGACTGTCCACTAGGCTGAAATTAAACCTGTCAGATGCACAGAAAACCACAGTCAAGTGAATGAGCGACACGCTGCGGGGAAGACGGGGTGGCGCTGCAGCAGCTCTGCTGTTTCACACCAGGCCTGTCGCTAGGCTCCCCCCACCATCCCCAGGAGGAGGCTGCTGCTCTGCTCTCTCAGGAAAATCCCTGGTAGATGATCCCAAAGCCAGTCGTGCCTTCTGTCCAGATCCCAGCCTTTCCCCAGGTGTACAGGCTCACGTTGGAAAAGCAGTGTTGAAACAGCACTCTGAAGGGGGAGCTCTGCGGGACCTGATGCTAGAGGTCTGAGGCGCTCGGCTGATAGCACAGAACCCTGGGTTTCAAGGGAGGTCTCGTGCACTGTGGCATGTCGAAAGGGGTAACTAGTAACAGTAAAAACTGCCCCCAAACACAAATGCTCGCTCACGTGCTATTCCTGTAATTACACCGGAAGCCGGTTTTCTTCCTGCTGCAGCCCAGAACCCAGCAGCGGCCATACATGTGGACAGCGGGATGGGAATCACCCGGCTAAAATGTGACATCAACTTGACTGCAACGGTACCTCACATAAGCAACATCAAATCTAACGTTTTGTCCAAGAAAAATAAAGACGATCTCAACCAGGACAGAAGCAGAAGGAAGGAATGGTGTTCCTGCGAAGCCGGGCTAAAGGAGGGGGAGCTGGGGAGAAGCGGAGGCAGCTGGGCCTCCCCTCCCGGCCTTACCCTGACAGCCCCTGCGTCCGCCAGACACCGTGCAGGGCGGAGAGGACGTTCCCACTGGCAGTGCTGGAACCGGCCTGCGTGGAGAGACAAAGAGAAAGCCATCACCTTGTGAACCGCCCCCCACCCCAGCTGGCTCTCGGGGACCCGCGGACGCACGGCTGCCCACCACCCTCAGCTAGCACGGAGCTTCACACAGACTGAGGGGTGTCTCGGGGAGCAGGACCTCTGGATCTCACTAGACCAGAAGTCCTTACATTCAAACCCACAAGCAAGCACTGATTTGGACAACTTCCTGCTGGAAGCGGCTTTTCTAGGTTATTTCTCTCACCAATGAGCAGAGCTTACCCGGATAATTCACATCCAACTGTTAAACAGGAAAAAGACTGAAAGCAGTATTGATCTGAGCAGGATGGGGAATAATCAGTATAAACGGTACGATTATGAAACCTGTCTAAGTGGCCAATAAACACATTTAATACAGAGTACTATGCTCAATTTACAACAGGCTTTTCCCTGTTTTACAATTCTGCTCTTATTTGTCTGACTTTTCCACAAGGGTGTGACTTCTTTTTATTGTTTTCATCCAGATGTGTTATAGGTATGGCATTCCCTGAAGTCTAGAGCCAGCTTTTTTGAAACCTATTTTTCTTAACGACATTTTTTTAAAAACAATTTTGAAAAATGTCCTAAGTGATAAAGGCACAGTAAGCGTGGTGGAAGTTCAGAGCCTGGGGCGTACTCGCTGCCTGGCACGAGGCAGACCAAATCCCTCAGAGGTCTGTCACCAGTAAAAACAGAGATGATAGGAAAACCATCACCAGGCAGAGGCTCTACCAGTCTTACCTGCTCACAAAATGTCAATGAAGATGATGTCGAAAAGCTACAACGCTACCCAGACAGCGGCCACAGCGATTCCCGCGGGACCCGCTCTGTCCGGTGGCAGTTTCTTCAGTGCTTCCACAGGCAGCGTAAGGCTGCTAGTTACAGGTGTCACCCTGCTCCTGTTCACTCTACAGACACGCAAGCCCCAGTGCAGACACGAGCATCTGCTGGGTCTGCGTTACGCTATTTTACCACTCACCTTAGCCAACATGATTCTTGTTTTTGCCACGTCCAGAGGCGTGGTGACTGCAGCTGCAAAGCCACCTGTGCGTATAAAAATACCCAGCACACAAGTGAGGTATTGTTTACTGCATTACACGGGGTTTTATAATTTTTCTTTTAGAATTCCTCATAACTCTGCCAAAAATACTTCTGGATCCTTATGTCTACTTGACTGATTCAAGAACGGGATGCACACGTGCAAAACCTGAAGCACGTGCTCCACTGCGTTTGCAGTGAAGCCGAACTGTGCGTGCAGGGTAATGCTTTACACACGCAGGCAAGACAGACAAGAAAAACAAGGCCCCACGATCTATCTTCCTCGCCCTGGAGCCACAGACAAGCCCACATGTGTATGTGGGGGAAACGTCTGTGGTCAGACACCCCCTCCTCAATGTGAGCAACTGCTCCCCGAGTCTCAGGGCTCCACGCCTCTCGTGGGCCACATTCTCTAACCTGACGCCCAAATGCTGCTGTGGGTTCTGCTCTGAGGCCAAACTGGCAAACAGAAACGCGAGTCACTGTAGGGATTCCTGGTGTGAGTCGCCAGATGCTCAGGGTTAAAAGAGTAAACTTCTCTGTATTTCCAGGCTTCTGGCAACAGGTGAGTTAGAGGAACAAGATTCCTAAACTTAACTTCTGAATCTTGAGAGTAAGTCTTGATTCAAGCCCACACTCTTCCTGACAGCTTCTTTCCTATCTTTTCTCTCCTGTCCTTTTTACTTAAATACCATAACTGCCAAACTAGTATTTTTTTTAAATCCACACATTTTAAAGGGGTCCATATCTGCAGAAAGAGGAATGGAGGACTAGCTTTTTTTTTTTAAACAGAAACCACAAGGGCTTTCTAAAGGTTCGGCTTCCACACGCCAGAGTGAAATGGGCAGTTTCCTAAGCACTGAACACAGCGTGTGTGAGATGCGCTTCAGAAACAGCACTTTCCCTCTGAGGTTTGTGGTGTGTGGACAAGAAGGCCATTTGATCTCTGCCAAGTATCTTTCTAAATATGTTGCTGAACTAAGATCATTTAACTGAACCTCCTCCGTTTGGGAACATTTCCTATGACGCTGACTTTTGCAAAGATGTACCCATTTATGCCCTTTATGCTCCATTTTTGCTTACTCGTGAAGAAAACAGACGTTAGGCCTAAGGAGTAAATAACCATATACATGAGTATTAAAGTCCCTTTTCTTTTAGCCACCTGTGTGTTATGAATATGTGACGTTGTCCTCCAAAGTGAAAAGCTGCCTGAGATTCAGAGACTTGCTAAACTCCAAGTATTTTAAAATTCTGTGAACCCAATTCTGAAATCCTACTCTTTTTGGGCTTTTTTAATCACACATTCTGCCCTAAAGAAGTAAATATCCTTTTCATTATAGAAAAGGGTCAGGGAAGACTTCACATCCATAAACATTTTATTGTTTAATCCTTAGGAAGGAAGAAAGGAAAAAAAGGAAAGAATAAACCTGTAATATCTCAAACTTCCACCCCAAATCTGACATTCAGTTTTGTTTCCCTTACTGGCTGCAAGGGTTAGCAGGGCCCTGCCTGAAAGAACTCATCTTCAGAATCACAAAGACCAGGGCTTAACTCCTTGCTCTGCAAGTCGACTGGCCTTCAGTAAGTTCTTATTCTCTAGTTAAAGTCCTATAGGAGACAGGTACTCTCATTGTCCGATGCTGCCAGTGGGGACACTGAGGCTCAGAAGGGCTGAACAAGCCATGGAAGGTTCTACTCAGGGCCCAGCTGAGACGTGAACTTGTCTGACAGCCTCTAGGATCTGATCTCTGGGCCGCTGGGCCCCCTGCTGGCCTCACACAGCGCTGTGACCCAGAGAGTGAGCGAGCACAGGCCAAGCGTCTAGGACTGGGCCTGGCTCACACTAGCGCTCCAAGTAATGAGACAGAGAGGGTGTGAGATTTTCCTTCAAGTCTTCAGCCCAATAGAAAACAGTAGGCACTCAGAAGTGCCTACTGGGTGTCCTGGACAAGTGACTTTAATTTTTGCAGACTGAAGATTTCACACTGTCCCCCTACAATGGAGCTAGGAACACCTGGGCCTCCTTCATGGGCACTCTAGGACTCTGCTGGTATACCCGCTGATTGCTTTATCTCACCTGCACGGGAATCACTGTTCCATTTGAAAGACAGCTTGCCCAGGGCCACACAGACACAAAGTCATGCGTATCTTGGCCCCAAAAGTCGCGCTCTTTTGCTACACGGTGACTCTGATACTTGATTAAGACACATTCAAATTTGTCTGATTGTCAACATTCAGCAGTGCATACACCGTTTTCCTATTTGAAAATGTTCACAAACTGACCTAAACCAACTAAAAAGACTTAAAAATTGACAAGGACATCATCTGTCCCCTGTCTGACCACCCAAGCTCTCACGAGTTACCTATGTTGCAAAGTATCTGCCTTCTGCTAAACTTGGATACTGCAAATCGAACTTATTTTTGTCCATTAGCAAAAGTTCACTGTTCCTTTACTGGAGACGCCTGCCAATATTCTCCCAGTGATTTCTGTTTCGGGAAAGTAATATGAAGAAAAGTTAGACAAAAACACATATGCTGAAATCGGCCCTAATTTTACTACCATGATGGAAACCGTATTTTATGAAAGTTATTAATAAGTCAACTCAGATGTCTTCAAATATCAAAGACTGCTTTAATGCACAGGCCTCACAATGCTTTTTATGAGGCTGTAAGAAGGACTTGTGAAGATCATGCCATAGGGTAACTAGTCATAATGGGGAGGGGGCAGGGGACCTGTATTTTCATTTAAAATGCAGTTATTTTCTACATTTTACTTAAGGGAACTGTAAACCGCTGGTAATAAATACAAGGAACATGCTAACATATTAGACAGGAAATAATTATTTGGTACAGCAACTGCAGGCTTATTTAGTGCTCAAATCACACGTGAAACAATTTTCTATGGGTTCCACCAGAGTGAGGTTTTTACTGAATGTTAAGCTAACTGCTTTCAAGGACCAGATTCGGGGGAAATTAGACTTTTACGATGAGACTGCATCTTACATGTCCTTAGGGGACAAATGCAGGTTCTTTGGCTTCTCCAGACAAAGGGGCCACTCTCCTACAAGAGGCCCGGAGCTGTCACCTCCAACAGCAGCTGTGAATGCGGTGGGGGCAGCTGTGGGCAGTGCTGCCATTCACTGTCCCTCCAGGGCCTCCCCTCCCCCCAGATGCGCTGGGAGCAGGAAGAGCATCTCCACCTACCACCTCCAGACAAGCGCCCAGGCTCGGAGGGCTTCCACAACAGCAGCAACAAACGTTTTCTTACGTGTTTTAAAGACTGTATCAGGCCTTGTCATTTGTTACGCAGATAGTCCTTCACCCTAGTTTAGAATTTCAAGCCATGGGGGGAGATCTCGCTCTCTCTCCCTCCTCTCTTAGAGAATGTTAGTTAAGTGTTCATTATAACAAACTGATCAAAGAACACTAGCACAGCAAATCTCACTGTAGTAGCAGATGTCGTAATTACTTACAGTGAACGATGGTTTCATGTTTGGAAGTTAACTTGAAGTGAGCAAGTTGGCAAAGTCCATTTTCCCCCCTAATTTAACCCCTGACCAGAAGCCAAGGGAACTTCTGAGCATGACAAGCCATCAACACCTCCAATCTCAAGGGACATTTTTGGATATTTGCGCCAAGTGGTTTATAAAGCAAGCCTGGGCACTGGAGAGTGCCGAGGACGGCCAGAGAGCAGTTCGCCCACGATGATTAACCAGTTTACACTTGGAAAAAGCACACAAGGATGAGAAATCAGATTTCTGGTTCAAGGGCAAGTGTTATCACTGCCTTTCTGGCCATTAAGGCTAAAACGCCTGAAAGTGCGGAGGGTAAGCAGATGTCAGGGGCTGCCCAAGGTGGCAAGTCAGAATTCATTTCTCTATGCTGTGCAATGCACAATCTTGCAACAAACTCGTACAGAGTATCACTTATTCACAATTTGGAATACTTTCAAACTGATTATCTTTCAGAAAGGTTTTAAAATAATACACTTGTTCCTCAGGATCAAAATTTATCCCAACTAAAATTTCAAGAAACGTAGGTATTTTATCTTTTGCTAAATACACATGTAGATCTACTGACAATTGATTTTTTCTGGCAACCCTTGGGCAAATTCCTATCAGAACCTCAGCTGGAAAAATAAGATAATTGTACTGGAGGAGTCTGGAAATCTACACCCTATTAGAGGAAATGATTATGTATAGTAAGTTTATTAATGTTATTTTTTCAGTGCAATTAAGAGTATGAATTACTGTGGTGATGACAGCTTTTCACTTTCTGGGTGCTGATTGTTTTTAGTGAGCTAGTAATAATTCCTTAAATTCAGTTTTAATGATTACAAAATACTAACACATTATCTCACCTATCCCAGAAATGATCCCTTAACAGAGGGAGGGTTGCTTCTACGTGACGAGTAAGAAAACTGCTGCACAGTAAGGCCCCGCGGTCTCAGCCCTTAGTTGGTGATAGAACAGAGATCTGACAGCTCTCGGACAGGTCAGCCAGCACCACATCTGTGGCCCTGGGCAAACCCCTTCTCCGTCCTGCATCCCAGCTTCCCCGCGGCCCCGGGAGGACAGTGCGGGGTTGCTGCGCTCCTAGGGTGAGCCACCTTAACTGCCAAACGCTGACCGTCTGATAGCAAGTTTCTTCTTTCCCTTCCTCTTCTGACTAAACTAAATGCCTAGTATTACAAAGCACTATTCAAAAAAAGGAATTGTAATGAACGCACATTTCCTTAATACAAACAATGAATTTGCAAGCGAATCTTTGAATTAGCTACTTAAGGAACCAAAGAATATTTGTATTTATCTCCCAACACATGGAAGTTCTACAGTATGTTAGTTTTAAGAAGAGGCCTTCCTTATCCAGGATGACTCAATTTTCAGAATGGTCACTTTGTCCCCAGGGCCCAGCAGGGAGTCAACAAAACTGCACATTTCTCTCCGGGACCAGGGAGTAAAGACACGAGACCTCTGGCAAACGAATCAAGGCCACCTACCCGTTTAACACAGCTATGAGGACTATGCATCATGTGGAAACAATTACCCGTCATGATCAATCTGAGCTGCCTTCATGTCTAAAGGCAAGAGTCTTACTGTGGATTATCAATTCTGCAAGTCAGATGGGTCCCCTTATTAATAAAGAACCCTATAAAATGTATGTTTTGTTTTCATACTCAACAAAAAAATAAACCATCCAATGGCCATGAAACAAACGGGAAACGAGTTATTTTCTACCAAGGCTGATATCCTAAAGCCACACATCTGCCAGTTTATGGCTTCACCCAGGAACTAGCAGTGTACGATTTTCTGCCACATCTCCATTTCAACTTATTTCAACTATAATTCTCACTTACCTTTATTTGCGACAAAATCTAAATCTCTCTTAGACTGTTACACCTGTCGCTTTATTACATTAAATTCCTTCAAGTTTCTGAGCTCTCATTAAAACCTCACTGGAACATCCACATGACTAAGTGATGGGTAACATGCTTTGCGTATTGTCACTTTGCTCTCGGTTTAACGTCTAGAAAATGCCCAGGTGTTTACATCTCTGTATTTTCGACACTGAGCAGTTTAGCCTTCAGTAAGCTGTGCAGCAGCCTCGGCTCTCCTGACACTAGGTCATCTACAGCGCTGTCAAACATGTCACACACACCGTGAATCACTGCCTTTGGCAGGAATGGCTGAGACCCCGCAAGCACTGCTCAAGGCAGACAGCTGCACAGGGAGTCCTGCGCCCACAGCCCCTCTCCTCCTACAGAGGCCTCGCCAAACCATCTAGAAGACAATCCAGGGGCCTGAGTGAAGGCTTTAATAAAAATAAGTAAATAAAAAATTTGTCAAAAACAAATTGGCTGTCTCTCTAGCGGACACCGTTTTAGCGGGTCTTCCCCCCACCCCCCCAACCCCCGCCCAGGACTCTTTCTTTTCTCAAACAACTGGTGGAACTCTCTTCTAAACAATCTGGAATTTCTAAAGAATGTTGTTTTTGCATAGTTAATATTTTCACATTTTTCTCCCCGTCTTTGCTCTTTCCCAGTATAATATAATCCTTTGCACCTGCAAAAGCTCCACAGACTGCTGACTGCCAAGAATCCACCACATGATCCTGCCTCCAGGACCAGAGGGCCTGTGTGGAAGGAGAAAGAAAAATACAAGTTATTAAATATTTGAATTTATCGGAACCTCCTGTGGGTTAGCTCTGGGGATGGGAACTTAAGTGAGAAGCTATTTTGGTGGCATTCCTCACTGGTGACGTAAGTGATTTTCCCAAGGACTTAACTGCATTCTAAAATAAGTCAAAGGAACGAGGGTGACAGCTACATTAGAGTGCTCAAAGGAAACCATTTTCAGGGAATACGTGTGACGGACACATACACACACATTTATATGCATGTAACATTTTAAATATTTCCCATATAACTCTAACATACAAATACCATAATTCACAAATTAGTCCAGAGCAGTATATTCCAAAGTCCGCAGTTCTTTTTTCAATCTTTTTCCATATTGCACGTTTGAAGGATGCTAATTCCATTACTTATCAATTTAAAGTTCGTCAAAGCACTGCTTGCACTGTTCATGTAGTAAGCGGAGGATCACACAAATAAATACCCGTGCTGAGTCTCAAACTAGGCAAAAGGATGCCAGAGACATGGTGCCGTGCTTGCTGAGAGTTTACGATCTAGTAGACAAGATACAGTCATAACAAATGGTGAACAGCGCTGAGTCAGGCCCCGGTCTAATCTCTGTACCAGTACTGAAACCCACAGTCCTCACAACCACCCTTAGAGGTGGGTCCTGTTCTGATCCTCTCCCCACAAGGCTTTCTAACAGCACAGCCTGCACTCTTTGTTTTTAGCTTTACTGAGATATAACTGATCTCCAACAAACTACACGTATTTAAAGCATGCAATTTGCCACACATACGCGTGAAATCATCACAAGGAGGACAGTGAACATACCCATCACTCCAAAAAAGTATTCCTGCATCCCTCTGCCATCTCTCTTCCCTGCCTGGCCTTGCCACCCCCTGAACAATCTGATCTGTCCCTCTAGGTGACTGTGCCTCTTCCAGAACTTTATATTGATGTAATTGTACCTTCATTTCTTTAACCAGAATTCTTTCCTTCAGAATTTTTGTACAATTCATTCATGTTAGTGTGGAGATCACCAGTTCATTTCTTTTTACCTGGTAAGTAACATTCTACTGTGTAGCTGTATCATTACCTGTTCATGTATCTGCCAACTGATGTACATCTGGGACTTTCCCAGCATTTGGCCGTTACAACTACAGTTGCTATGAACATTTATATTCATGTCTTCATACAGACACATGCCTTCATTTCTCTTGTGGAAATACCTGTGGGTGAAATGGCTAGGCCACGTGGTAGGTTTATGTTTAACTTGTTAAGAAACTACCGAATTGTTTTAGAAAGTGGTTGTACCATTTTACAGTCAGACCAGTTCCAGTTTCTTTATATCCTCTCTAACACTTGGTGTTGTCAGTATTTTTAAAATTAAACCATTTAAACTGGTATGTAGCATCCTGGTTTTAGTATGCACTTCTAGAATGACTAATGATGTTGAGCTGCCTTCTCAGGTACATTTTTGCCATGCATAGCATACCTTCTGTAGTGAAATGTCCCTCATGTTTCAAACATTTTAATTGGGTTGTCCATTTTCCTACTTACTGAGTTTTGAGAGTCCTTTATATATATTCTACCTCCAAGTCACTTGCAATTACTTTCTCCTAGTCTCTGCCTTGTCACCTCATATAGTGTCCATCAAAGAACAGATCTAATTTTCAAGTCCAAATTATCCTTTAACAGATCTTGCATTTGGTGACATGTCTAAGAAATCTCTGCCCAACTCATATCACAAAGATTTTTCACCCATGTTTTCTTCTAGAAATTTTGTCTTTTGGTTCTACCTTTAGTCTACCATTTTCAGTTGAATTTTAGGTATGCAACAAGGTTTGCATTAAAGTTCTTTTGTTTTGTTTCGTTTTGATACATGGATATGTAATTGTCCCAGCAACTGCAGATTACCCCTTCTCCAGTGAACTGCCTTTTCACTTTTGTCAAAAATCAGTTGCCCATAGATATGTGGATCAATTTCTGGACTCTCTATTTTGCTCTCATCTACAGATCTATACTGATACCAATTCAACACTTTCTTGACAACGTTAGCTCTAAAATAAATCTTGAGATCAGGTAGTGTTAGTTCTCCAACTTTGTTCTTTTTCAAAAGCTTTTGTGACTATCCTAGATTCTCTGCACTTCCATGGGAGTTTTAGAATCGGCTTATCAATTCCTACAAAACAGCCTGCTGAGTTTTTGATCTGCGTTGCAATGAATTTATCAATCACTCTGGAGAGAACAGAGGTGCTAATAATATTGAGTTCTCCGCCCCATAAACATGTTGCATCTCTCCATTTACTGAGGCCTCCACTGCTTTCTGTCAACACTGTTTTGTAGTTTTCGGTATACAGGTCTTGCACATGTACTGTCAGCTTTATCCCTAAGTATTTCATGTTTTTGATGCTATTATAAATGTCACTGCTTTTTTTAAAAATTTCCATTTCCAATTGTGTGTTGCTTAGTATGCAGAGATACAACTGATTTTTTCCATACTGACCTTGTATCCTGTAACCCTGCTAAATTTATCAGCTGTAGCACCATCTTTGCAGATGTCATCAAATTTTCTACATGGGTGATCATACTGTCTATGAATAAAAACAGTTTCACTTCTTCCTATTCAATTTGGGTTATTGCCCTTCATTACTTTTTCTTGTCTTACTGCACTGGGTAGGACCTCTAGCATAATAGTAGGTACTGCAAATAATGACGAGAAGACAGACCCCTTGAACATATAAATTACAGTGGTTAAAACAGTATGACCTACTGATGGCAGCATGACATTTCTATGGGTGATGAAATGTACCACAACTGGAAGAACAGCAACAAAGTTACTACCCGTCTTCCACTCTGATTCCTTCCCCCTGAACACACACCTGGAGGTTTGAGAGGGTGGCTTCAAATATGGAGAAGAGGCCCCATATACAAACCAAGGCACACATGGCCCTGCTTGTCAACTTTAACAACTTTTCTTAAGTCAGACACCTAACTATGCTAAGTACCTAACAAGTCAGATATATGATAATGTGTGGTGTCTGAGGACTCCAACATTTCCTTCCAAACGACTAATGAGAACAGTTACTTGGAGAGTGTATTTAGTAAACTCACTGGACTAAAAGTGCAGGTATCAAATAGATATTTGTAACTTCACTTAAGGAAGCAGATGGGCTAAAAAAAAGGTTTTACCACAAACAGCTTCCTAAAGATAGTTTTGCCATTCAGCATAGTATTTGTTTATTCCCCCCACTCCCCCCAGTTAAATGCTAGAATATTCACAAATATATCTGTGTGCTTTTGGAGAAAACACATTTTCTCCGGAGCTCATATGAGCACTGGAGACAGCATAAGAAACAAAATTGTAGGACAGCACCTTTCTACTTTAAAGGTGGCAAAGTGTGTATCTTATCAGGCCAATGCCAATTTTAACACCATTGTTTACTTTGCTGACTTTTTAGAAACAGATACAAAACATAAAATAGAGTTTTGGCAATGAATGAAGGTCATACCTTCAGGGATTCCAAAAAGTAGAAGTTTACTCCAAACAGACTTGAAATACTACCAATATTGCTTAAACTACTACAAATAATGCTGAATTTATATGCAGTAATAAAGAACAAATAAGATGTGCATTATATGTAATGCAGGAGAAGAAAATTAAAGACACTACGTAACTCATAAATTCAACATTTACTCAATAC
This sequence comes from Camelus dromedarius, assembly GCF_036321535.1. Classification (NCBI taxonomy): domain Eukaryota; kingdom Metazoa; phylum Chordata; class Mammalia; order Artiodactyla; family Camelidae; genus Camelus; species Camelus dromedarius. The sequence goes on from NC_087452.1 coordinate 20,559,873, forward strand.
CTACTAGATGTCAGGCAGTACAGGGTCCAGGGGAAAAACAGCCCCCCACCCCCTCTCCACTCTAATAGTTGATGGCGGTCGAATGAGGACAGAAGAGGGTTATAACAGACACAAGGGAGGTGATGGAGAAGGCTTCAGAGGTGCCTGCTGTAATCTAGGGAGGAAAAAAATTGGTTGCCGGGGGAAAAAAACATTGGATCAAAATAGACTCAGATGGCTGAAGACTCAGTTTTAAAAATAGAATCTCCAGAGATAAGCATAGCTTTCCACTATCACCTGGCCAGGAGGATTTAGTCCAAGAGCATATAAAGAATCATTTTGTATTTAAAAGGATACTAATAAATACCTTAAACAAATAAACAAAAATCTCTAGAACCCAAAGGTTTAAAATCAAGTGAGAAACGTCCATGGCAAACGCAGAGCGTAAGAGAAGTAATGATTACACCAGCAACCACCACGCACACTTACACAGAACTTACTACGCTCCAGGCACCGAACACTTTACACATATTAACTCATGTAATCCTAACCACAATCTTCTCAGGTATGTGCCATTTTATCCTCATTTTACAGACAAGGAAGTGGAGGCTCAGAGGAGTTAAGTACTTTGCCAAAGTTTAAATAGGTAGTTAGGAGCAGAACTGGGCTCTGAATGAGACAATCTGGTACAGAGTGTAGAAACCCTTGGACTTGGCATCTGTGTGTTACAGCTCTCCCAACAGCAAACAGAATGGTATTTATAAGACACTTCACTTCCAGAGAGATCATAATTTTTCCTAGAATGATATTAAAATATCCAAGTGAATAAACAAATTCTGTCAACATCCAAAACAACTTGCTTTAAATAATACGAGTTTGTAACTTTTCTTAATGAGGAACTGTTTGAGTACAGAAACTTTGGAAAAGTAATATTGAGACCAAGCTAAAAATATGAGTGCTATATACAAATGATTCTCTTGGGAGCAACTTTAAATTCATTAAACAGCAACAAGAATAATGAAAAGGCTCTGACTGGTAAAAAAGTACTGCATATGAATTATGACAGTATTTTGAAATTACACACAGGCCCACAATAGATGGAGGGATGGGGGATTGTGATCAACACACAACTGGCTGTAGACAGGAAAGACTACTCACAGGAAGTGTGATATGATTGCTAATGAATTTTAAATAACTTAAGACTAGGTTGGAAAAGGTAATAAAGATGTAGTGTATGCAACAGTATGAACAATTGCTACCGACAGTATTAATTACTACTTGCTGAGTGCCTGGCATGATCCAGGAACTCTGCAAAAGATTTCACATTTCTCATTTACTTTTGGAAGTGTGTATTATCACCCACAAAAAGGTACAGAGTGGTGCCAACAGATGTCAAGTAGCTTGCCTGAGGTCATACAGATAGAAAATGGGGGGAACTGAGGCTGGTAGTTATGGTCCCCTCAAAGCCACGTGTCCTGTAGACAGAACAGTATATATGCAACATTTATAAGATTCCTCAATACACAGCTCAAATTCTAATCAAGCTACATCATAATATGCAGGTTATTAAAGAAAGTATTTTTATATCAATAAAACTTGTTTAAATCATGTGGGTTTGTAATGGAGGATTTTTTTTCTTTTGGCCCTGTCTGAACACCAAAAGCTTTTAATTTGCCATAATTTCCCAACCTAAGTAAGTATTTCCATTGGCGCAAGGCTGAATGATCATGCTTGTAAAGGCAAGTAAATGACTGGGGTCGGGGGGAGAATAAAGGAGGTCCAAATGTGAAGAAACACGTTGGGCTCTCAACTGATGTGATACTTAAATAAGACTGAAAAACACGAGTGGTCATGCTTTATATATTGTTTGCTTATTTATCCCAATTCAAAGTCCTGTTTCTGTTTTCTTTTCAAATAAAAAAATGAAATTTTCAGATGAATCCACACACATCTGTTTATATCTCATGTTGATGAGACATTGCAAGTAATGAGAGTGGCAGTCAGAAATGTTACTCATTTCACTTCTGGTAGCTTTTTGTAAGTCTGTTTAATACAGGATGATTGGAAGTGGTTTCTAATAGCTTATACAGAAAATTTCATCCTGAAATAATTTTAGACTTACAGAAAAGTTACAAAAATAGTGGAAATCCCACATCCCTCCTTCACCCAGGTTCCCCTAATGTTGGCGTCTTACGTAACCCAAGTTAATCATGAAAACAGGAAATAAAAATAGGTCCAATATTACTAAGATACAGACCTTAATTGAATTTCACAATTTATATTGTTTAAAGGTTCTTCAAGTTTTGATCAAGGCTGGTTTTTTTTTTTTTTTCAATTAATGCTATTTCTATCAACCTTAGGAGAAATCCTCAATACTTAGCGGTGTTGCTACAGAACAATCAAGTTGTTCTAACTGCCAAGTGAATCTTCATTCACAGCTCAAGGCAGAGGAAGAACAGCATGGAGTAATTTCAAGGCTCCCCCCACACCCCCACCAGGGGAACAGCAGCAGCATGCATTCCCAGGACAGGGAGAAAACACCAGGCCCAATACGAGGAAATGGCTGGGTGTCCAAGCCTGGGCCGGCTGTCTTCTCCTGAAGTACAGCATGAAGAGAAGACTGTGTTTATCGCTTTGAAACACCCACCCGAATGTGCACTGTTGTCTAAAGATGAACAACAAATTGAAAATGACAGTGCAGGGAACTTACATTTGGAACTTCTTCAGTTGTTGTACTCAAAGTAGTCACATGGCTTCCGATCTTGCAAGATTATGAAACTTTACCACATGACTTTTACGGTACAACAGGTATGTGTACTGAATCTTCTACTCAGTTCCAGAGTAATAACATCACGATAACGGATGATAATTTATTTAAGAAAACAGAAAAGACAATCTTCCGTGTTAGGTCTCACTGCTGTTCGTCCAGCACCAGAATTTCGTAACACATTAAAGCCAGCAGACAATTCCATGCACCTGCTCTCCTCACTGTACCTGATCAAGCGACTGTGCAGCTCTGGCATATATACTTTTAGAAACAACCAAAATGACAGTTGCCTATAATTTTATTATTCAATTAAATGAACCATCTCTCTGTGAAGTTCTCACATACTAACATGACTTTAAGAGGTTCCCAAAGCAAAGTTTTAAACTGAAAAGAATATTAAATATAATTGGAAACCATGATTAAGCTTTCACTTCTGCCAGACCAGGGCTGTAGCAATATAACCAAGTGGCTAAAGGGCCAAAATGAACTTCTCTTAAAAAGAACTAGGTTTCATAATTAAAATTGGATTCAACTAAGTAATAATTAGGAAGCACAGTCCTGAGGCTAAGGCAGTTGGATTGAAACTATTCTGAGACGTGTAAATAGCACCAACATTGTGTGGTTAACCTGTACCTTGTTTTTGATTAAACTGTGTATTTGTTGGTTGAGATATTTAGACACCTTCTAGACAGGTAAAATATCTTTGGTAAAGGCAGTAAGAACCTGTGAAAAAGTCTTTAATGAACAATTGTGCTGGTAATTCAGGAAAAGAAATTTCATTTATTATTCTTGACCAAATGGGCTCAAATGCTGAGTTTGCTGAATGATAGTTAGGTTTTACAACTACAAAGTAATATTTTTGGATATGCATGGCTAGGTTTCATTGGGGAGGTGCTGATTCCAACTGGGGGTTCTCCGAGCTTCCTGGATCTGTTGTTTGATGTCTTTTATTAGTTTTGGGCAGGGACTAAAGGTCCCACTCATGCTAATATCTAAAAGTATCACTAACAGTTACCGTAAGACAAATTATTTTAACTGATGCTCATGATTTAAGTTTTCAGTCAACAAGAAAAGGTGTAATTATTTTTCATACCTCTGCCTGGAAAGGCACACTTGGCTTGCTAATGTTTAAATATGGAACAATCTTTTAAAAAACAGATTTTTTATCAAAAACGGTGCACAGGGAAAAGCTGAGGGGCTCGCACTAACAAGCTCCATTCACCCGGGAACAGGCGCACTGACAAGCCTCCCGCCTCAAAAGCGCCCAGAAACACGAGTGACGGGGAGTCCCTTGCTTTCCTTAGCCTTCAAAAGCTCTCTCATTGGATCCCTGATTCTACAGGTGAGGGACCTCATGACCACAGGGCCTTGCACAGTCCCCTATACAAAGAAGGCAGGCAAATATTTAGTGCCTATATGAACACTTACAATGTAAGAAGTGTTGCATAACTTTACCCTTGTGTAGAGAATGAGGGAAGCTTTCCTTAGCCTTCAAAAGCTCTCTCATTGGATCCCTGATTCTACAGGTGAGGGACCTCATGACCACAGGGCCTTGCACAGTCCCCTATACAAAGAAGGCAGGCAAATATTTAGTGCCTAGATGAATACTTACAATGTAAGAAGTGTTGCATAACTTTACCCTTGTGTAGAGAATGAGGGAAACATAAACTGGCCAAACGTCATAATCCCAAATGTTCATTCCTGCCTCAGTAGAGAGTCATACAAACCAGGAACAGCCAACAGGTTCCACCTCAAGGGTTAATCTCTTCTTAACTTCATAACTTAATACGGCTTTCCAGTGAGCAGTGCTAAGATCGTCCCAAGGTTTGGTTTAGGTACAACTGGAAGGAGGGCTATGATCAACTGGTGATGGCTGAGACAGCGAGATCAGAGCAGCACAAATATTATCCTATCTCATATTTACATTACACATACCAGACACACACCACATATACTCACAAACAACCAGGAAGCAGGTCTGAAGAACAAAGAGAAGCAAAGCTCTTCTTTCTCGCCGTTTTTTAAAGGAGTTAGGTGTGATCTACAGATGGCTCCCTTGAAATCAAAGACTAGCAGGGTTTTCTATCTCCAAAGGAACTAGGAGTCATTACAGGCACTTGTAAAAAGTGCTTCTCAGTATATATATGATAATCTGATTAAAACAAAGTTTGGTGCATTCCCCTCTTTCTCACACTTTGTCTCAGCCAAAAAATAAGTCAATATGACTCATCACAGGAATGTTGTAGCTAACTGATCGTATTTATCTCATTTTAGTCACACACCTGCAAAGGCAGAAGAGAAGCATCTAAAAGGAAGAAGACAAAAGAGGAATCCTGATGTGTTTTTCACTGTTGTATGATCACGGACCCTAACCTACTACCCTGGAGGCTGTGGGACCCAGGAGGCACAGTTAAACCTTAACTTGGGTGACAGTAATGAAAACAGCAAGGAACGTAGTAGGTTCCTGTAACTACAGCAGGACGCCAGGCAGTAGAGCACACGCGTCCAGAGGAGGAGATGGGACAGGGATCCCGGCCCCAGAAGCCACACGGTTTCCATCCAGCCTGCCAGGCCTTCGCTATACACAACGTCCCTCCTCCCATACTCAGTTTTTCTTTGTCGTCTTTTTCACCATCTGTCTTTAAGAAATTCAAAAGTTCTCCTGTTTTTTGAGTTGTTAAAAGATGGCTGCTTCATTATAATGTGATTTTGCTAAAATCCTAATCAGCATCTCAGGCTGTGACTTTGCTGGTAGTCTGGACATAAAAATATTTTGCTCTTATTTTCAGGCGTTTTCTTCCATGTTGACATGTGCTATGTAATTTAGGGTATAAACTTAGTACGGTAAAAATCTCACACACGCATTTTTACTCTTGTACTCGTTACCATTGTGGCTGGGAGCAAAACTATTTAGACCTGACAACATTCTCAACAATCCTCTACACCGCACTAACACTGACGTTAGACATACAGACACTAGAACAAATGTGACATTCTTACAGGAAATTTTATCATATCCTCTCAAAACACGTGTACTGTTTATCTAAGGCTCAGTAAGAGTACGTGTGTATGTTATAGCTGTGGTCATACTTCTAAAAGTAAGTAATTATAAATAAAACAGTTATTGTATACAGTTACCCAACTTTGCACTGACCTTCAAAAAGAAAGAATGCTAACCTTCAAACAATTAGTAAAGTTATAAACACCTGCTGTGTAAAAGACAGAATTATAAAGAATATAAACATAAATAAAAATGATCAGAAGACAAAGTTCCTTCCTCTAAAAAGCAAAGCCCTAAGGAATTAAAACACAAACACGGGAAAATGCGGTCTGGCTCCACACATCCCCAGTAACTACCTGTGCTCCACAGTGTCAGGAACTGAGCGCTGAGTCCTTCCTGAGTGAACGCTGTTTAATCCCTGCCTGAGTGCCAGAGAATGGGGTCGGAGGGGCGGTTTTCTAAGAAACATGGTAGTCAAGGATTTTAGGTTTTATGCCATCAAGTTAAAGAATCAACACAATTTGCAGAAACACCTTAAACAAGCTGATTTGATATAATACAACCTCAACTTTTTACCAACTTTTAAGCGTACAAAACAGCAATATTATTAAAGACATGGTGAGCTACTGGGCAAAGTTATGTGTAAAATGATTAAGAACATCAACTCTAGAATCAGACTGCCTGGGTTCAAGACCTGGAAGTCCCCTTAACACTGAATATTCCTGCAGCCTTGGGCAAGGCACTCAAACTCTTCTTCAGTTTTACATCTACAATATGAAGACCATAACACTCCCTCACACAGTTTATTTATTACACAAAAATAAACTCAAAATGGCTTAAAGACTTAAATATAAAACAAGACACAATAAACCTCCTAGAAGAAAACATAGGCAAAACATTCTCTGACATAAATCTTAGCAATGTTCTCCTAGGGCAGTCTACCCAGGCAATAGAAAGAAGACCAAAAATAAACAAATGGGACCTAATTAAACTTAAAATCTTTTGCAAAGGAAATCATAAGCAAAACAAAAAGAAAACCTATGGGATGGGAGAAAATATCTGCAAATGATGTGACTGACAAAGGCTTAATTTCCAGAATATATAAACAGCTCATACAACTTGATAACAAAATAAACAACCCAATCCAAAAATGGGCAGAAGACCTAAACAAGCAATTCTCCAATGAAGATCTACAAATGGCCAACAGGAGCATGAAAAAATGCTCAATATTGCTAAATATCAGATAAATGCAAATCAAAACTACAATGAGGTATCACCTCACAGCAATCACAATGGCCATCATTCAAAAGTCCATGAACAATAAATGCTGGAGTGGAAAAAAAAATAATCCTCCTGCACTGCTGGTCAGAATGTAGTTTGGTGCAGCCATGATGAAAACAATATGGAGATTCCTCAAAAAACTAAAAACAGACTTACCATATGATCCAGCAATCCCACTTCTGGGTATATACCCAGAGGGAACTCTAATTTGAAAAGATACATGCATCCCAATGTTCACAGCAGCACTATATACAAGAGCCAAGACACAGAAGTAACCTAAATGTCTGGATGACTTTATCCAGATGACTGGATAAAGAAGCTGTGGTATTTTATACAATGGAATACTACTCAGGCATAAAAAAACACCTTTTGCAGCAACATGGATGGAACTAGGGATCATCGTTCTAAGTGAAGTAAGCCAGAAAAGAGAAAAAAAAAGAACATATGATAGCACTCATATGCGGAATCTTTAAAAAAAGAAAAAAAAAAGTCACTATGAACTCATCTACAAAACAGAAACAGACTTGCAGACATAGGAAACAATCTTATGGTTACTGGGGAAAGAGGGTGTGAAGGGATAAATTTGGGAGTTTGAGATTTGCAAATGTTAGCCACTATGTATAGAAATAGATTTAAAAAAAAAGTTTTTCTGTACAGCACAGGGAACTATGTTCAATATCTCAAATAATAACCTTTGATGAAAAAGAATACATATATGTGTATGAATGCCTGGGACATTGTGCTGTACACCAGAAACTGACACACTGTAACAGACTGTACTCCAATTTAAAAGAAAAGAAAAAAGAAAAAGAAAAAAGATGGTATCCAGAGCCAAGAACAAGATACAATAATAAGCTCTGGTTATTTGTCAGGTAATAGAACCATGTAATCTAACATGTTTCTCTTCTTGTTGGGCTGCCAGAAAGTTTCAAAGTCAACATAAATATTAGAGTAAAATTATCTTCTCAGAGGTTCTGGATATGATGATTTATTCTTTTAAATTCCCTCCTCTTCATGGTGCCTAGTCTTCTTTCATCTAAATCTTAATTTATTTTTTCTTCATAAGTATATGTACTACTGAAAAAAAAAAAGGAAACATAAGAAACGAGGTAGTATAGTCACATGACCTGGGGAGTCAGGGAGGCTGGCTCCCATGCTGCCTTGAGTGGTCTTCAATCACAGACACGCTACCTTGGAGTTATCCATGGGTATGTGACTCAGAGAGACTGAAAGCTCCTCAGGGGCATCAGCCACATCTTACTCATCTCTGAAATGCTGTGAATGGACTAGCTCACAGCAGGCAGGCAATACAGGTCTACTACCTGCATTGCTCTTTTCTGTAGGGGGAAGGGGTTGAGGCCTTATTAGAATACTCTCAGGCTTAGTTCTAAGATGTTTTCAACACAAGACAGCATATGATTAAACACCAATCGGCAACAGAGATAAACGTTAGGTTAGAGTCTAGATTGGAAGACTTAAAGCAGGACTGAGCTGGCTTTGAAAGATGCATAGTATTTGGACCTGCAAAAGCACATTTCAGAAAGAAGCCAAAGAACAGGAGCAGTAAGGAGCCATTCCGACTGGAGGGAAAGCGGGGGGAAAAAAAGGATTAGTATAAGGGGAAGGTAGCTGGAAAAACCAGATAAGGGCACAGCATGGACATCCTTGAGCTCCAACAACTTCATGTTTTAGAGTTTTAGAAAGTTATAAATTTCTGAGAACTCCAAAGAGATGTTTAAGGAAGATCGTACAAATTCAATGTGTAGAATGGATGAGTATTCACTTAGTTCAGGCCCAAGTTAGTAAGAATCTGATAAAAGAGTTTGATACAGGTGCCTAGAAGTCAGAGTCAACCCCGTCTGGTGCGTGATGTCATGTGAAGGAACGGACAATCAGATTTAATCTGGGTTTTGAGATCGAGGAGTCAGGAGAATAGTAACAGGACGAAGAGGAATCAGGGAGACAGCTGGAGGAGGTGATTTTAGAAGGTGATCCCACTGATTGTAGGCAGAGTAAGTTTAAAACGGTAGTGGCTACCCCCTACACTCCTTACAGCACAATGTGCATGTAATCTGCTCAAGTTCTTGCTGAGAAAAATTTTTCTGAGCACTATTTCCACATAAATGTAACAGAAAAAAGCTTCAATATAATACAATCTCTCTATGGTTGCAAAAGTGAATTTAAACAGAGAAAATACTACAAAAATAAAGGACATGCCAAAAACTGTCTACTTTTATAAGGCACTGTGACCTCATATCTGGATGTTTAAAAAAAAAAACACTATTATATGAAAAAATGCTCATCATTATTTAGCCCTGAGAGAACTGCAAATTAAAACCACAACGAGATACCAGTACACAACTATTAGAACGGCTCAAACTTTAATCAAATAGTAACAAGTAATGACATGGGTGTGGAGCAACTGGAACTCTCATGCATTGTTGGAAAATGGTACAGCCACTCTGGTAAACAATTTCACAGCTTCTTATAAATTAAACTTACATTTTCCCTATGACCCAGCAATCCCACTCCTAGGTACTTTACCCAAGAGAAACAAAAACATATGTCCATACAAATACCCATATGCAAATATTTACAGCAGCTTCATTCATAATCATCGAGAACTGGAAACAATTCAAATGTGTATCAACGAGTAACAGGCTAAACGAATGACAGTACACCCACACAATGGAATACTAGTTGCCCAGTGCCAGCAAGGAACAAGCTGCCTGTACTAGGATAAAACAGGGACAAATCTCAAAAGCATCATGTTAAATGGAAGAAGCCAGGCACAAAATACTGTGTAGTGTGTGATTCTAGTTTATATGATACTCTGGAAAAGGGAAACCTACAAATATTTTATATTTTGTTTAAGGTGGCAGCACTATTTGTCCAATCCTGCAAAAATGTACAATGTATGAATTTTCCTGTATGAAAAGTACTCCTCCATAAACCCAACTTAAAAAAATATTTATAGCATCTTAACATTGGCTCAAAGAAAACTGTTAAAGCTCCACATTGTTAATTTTGATTATTCTGAAAAATTCTAGACATTTCTTTACTTGCTAGAATACTGTAAATGTCCTGAATACTGAAAAGAAAGAAATCCTACGCTTTTCCCCTTTTTGGGCTTCAAAGCTTTCCTGGGCACAAGGATGTTAGAGGGTGTGCGGAAGCCATGTGAATGCTCGTTACTGACACCCTAATAAAGTGAGTCTTGTTTGCTGGACAGCTGTTGCTTCATTGTTCTTCTGTCACATGACACAAACAGTGAGCTATTATGCTTATGGAATGTGACCTTCTCATTGGATAGCTGTTACATCACGCCTGGAAACAGTACTGGAGAAATCCATTTTCACTGTGCACCACACAGAAATAGTAAAAAACAAAAACAGAACAACCAAGAAAGACCCAAGAACCTGCATTAAATAAACTGTACTATTACTAAAATCAGGTCACTTATGAGAAGTATTTCTCAGTACTCAGTACAGCAGTTTATTTTTTTGAGGAATGTGTTATCTCATTTTATTATCTCCTTAGAACATAACCTCAACAGAGTATTTTTCAGAGTCCAAGTAACTGTTATTCCTCAAAAGACATTTTCAATGGGCACCCCATGATTACCAGTCCTATACAACTATGAGAGTCATTTCTTTATTTTTTGTATTACCAAATGCCTACCAAAATACTTGGCCATTTTACAGCTTGGTCATTTATAAACCACTTTCACTTGAACAAGGGCCTTTACATTCTTCTGATCACGATCCACAGCGAGAAACACACTCCACACTGCAACCCAGCATAGAGATGCACATGCAACGCTGAAGTCGGACAAAGTAAGGCTAATCTTTACCTCATGAGATGCTCTGATTTTATACCATGACCCACAGACTTCCAAAACCACTGCACCAGGAGATGAAAAACAATGTCTCTGCACAATTATTAGAACAAAGCCTTTTAAAATTCCATTTAATTGTTTTTAAACACGTGAGTGACCTTCCCCAAGGCTGACTGCCAATCCCTGACACCCTACCCCTTTTCACTGTGGGTTCCTAGGAGGCGTACGGGTGAGCAGCAAAGATGGGAGTGACCTGCAGAAACCATGCCCCCCGCTGCTCCTGCGGCCATTAGATGTGGCGGAGGGGAGGCTTCTAGGCCTACAAACATCCTTCCTTTTCCATTTACCCTCGACACACATGTACATGCACGCAAGCACACGCGCACACACACACACACCCGCCCCGAGGTGAAACAAAATTCGACCGGGTACAAGAAGAGTTGCAATACAGAGGAAAGTCAAGTTTTCCCTTAACCTCTGAGGACTTGAGTGATGCCTGTCATGCTTAGTACCCAGTATCACAGACACCTGAGCAAGTCTGAAAGACTCAACCGGCATGTGAATTCCACTCATAAAGTATTTCCAACTGTTAATAATTTTGAGTTTTTCAACTGCTAGTCAATATTATATTCTACTATTCCATACTGAAACTAGCGGATATTTATGATAATTTGAGAGACATTTTACATGAAGATTCGGAAACTTACTTTTAAGGACTCCCACAAGGGAAATTGGACCAGTGAGAAAGGAATCTGAAAAGGAAAACAAAGAAAAAAACAAATTAGGGCAGGAATGATCAGTCTGCTTAACATTACTATATGAACCTATAATTCTTATTTAGAAACATTATTTCATTTTCACTTTATGTACATAATAAACTGCCATTAAAAAAAAACAAATTAATCAGTATAGTATGCACAGTTTCTAGAAGAATAATTAAACTGAACTGCCAATAAAATCTACTTTTTGAGCCCAAGGGACATAAAATGGTGCTGTAAAGCCCACTTGAAAGTGAAAGAGAAACATAATATGAAGAGGGTCTGGCTACTGAAAAGAGAAACAAAAATATTTTCCATCACAAGTAATAAAGACTTGAAAGACTTGACACTGTTCTGTTACAGAGCTAGAGCTGTCCTTGGCAGGCCAAGTGTCAGGGCTGGAAAGAGAGATGGGGAGGGGGAGAAAGAATGGGGTGGGGGGGACAGCAGGGAGGAGGGGAGGACAGGGAAGAGGGGAGATGAGGGGAAGGCAGGGGAAGAAGAAAGGGGAGACAGGGAGGGGCAGGAAGGGAGAGGAGTGAGGAGGGATGGAGGGGCAAGGCAGGTGGAGGGTAAGAGAGGGGAGTGAAGACAGAAGAGACAGATTTTCACAGAAGGAAGCTGAGCAACAGGCCCCGGGGACAGAGTGGGCGTGGGAAGAACAGCTTCTCAATGCGGGACAGGAGAGGGCTGTGAACAGACAGGGGTGGAGGTGGGCCGGACGGGCCACTTCTGTCCCCAGCCTGGTCAGGGAGAGGAGTTGTCTCCAGGAGTGGAGATAATCACCACGCTTACAGGAAGGCTGCACAGCTGGCTGTGTAACAGTAAGCTAGAATTACCAAGCATAGCTCACGTGCCCGGCACTGTGCCAATAAGCACTCCATAAGTTTTATTTCCCTGAATCCCCACAACAACCCTGTAAGACATGTATTACTAACCCCATTTTACAGAAGAGGAGGTTCAGAGATGCTGCTTAACTTGCCTAAAGGCACACAGGAAGTAACAAGCCCATACAATCTGATACCAGAGCCCTATCTGACTGCTACCCTACCTAGAAGACATCTAACTGGATTTATCAACACAGAAATTCACCCACAGTATCATCTATTTGCTTCTAACTAAACTCAGATAAAATTCTAAAACAGAATCCCACCTCCCTGTTTCCTAAAATAAAAACACCTGAACTCCAAGGGACCCCGCCCATTAGCAGCGGTAATGCCCACTGGGCCTGTCAGGGATGGTGCTGCTCAACCCGGCCGGGGCCGGGGGCTGTTGCTCTGCATCCATTTCAGCTGTAAATGGAAAGTCACTGTGGACTATGGCCATTTACAATATGCGTATGCGTATGGGTGTGTGTGTGTGTGTGTCACAACACAAATTTGAAGGAATTAATGGGTATTTACCTTCCCACAAATTAAGGGTACTAAACTATTTCTAAAATGTTTACATTTAATCAGAAATCAAGAGTGTAGCATCATCTTTCTTATTCTGCTGGCACAGAGATGGCCCTGGGCTTGACAGTGGCCACACAAAGAAAATCTGTCTTCCATTCAGACAGGAAATGGCAGTGAGGGGAAAAAAGAAGTGTCAATAAATTAGTTTAAGTTGACAAACTAGAATCTCAGAGAAGTCTGTCAGCTTCATAAATAAACAGTACCCCAGCCCATACATCACAGTTCCATAACAGATACCAAATTTAGTTTAGTTTTTTTGACAACACAACATGAAAGCATCTGACCCTGTCCATTCCGACACTGAAGTCCTGTGTTTTCAAATAAATTATCAAGAACTCTAAAAACTGACTATAGTTTTCTAAAAGCTTTTCTAAATTTGTGAAAATTGATAGAATGTAATAAAATATCCAAGAGGACTAAAAGTTAGTGGGATAATACATGACTTTAATTTTCTTCTTCGTACTCTCTCCTCCCAAATGTAAATACATCACATTTTAACAAGAATATAAGTATCTCACATTTATAAGAAGAAAAAAGACTTTATAGCTTATTGTAATGGTCTATGCTAGCATTCTTCACTTCTTGATTAAAATAACCCACAAAACTACATCGTATGTTATTGGCACTTTTTTGGTACTTAATAAATACTACCAGATTTTGAATCCTGCAGATGAATATTTTGCCCATTTTCCTCTATTAAAAGTTAGTCATTAAATTGTTCCTTCAATTTAAAGGAGTAATTTTAAAATCACACATTTGAAATGGCCAAAACTATTCCACTGGGTATTTATTTTTAAAAGTGAGCCAACGGTAAATCCCAGCTTTATTTTCTAAAACAAGATTAAGTGACAGTCTCAGGTAATTAAATGTGCTGTAAATGCTTGAATAATTAAATGTATTTCTGGCTTCCGGTAGTGAAATATTCCTCATAAGATAAACTCCTCATGTGTGAAAAAGTTTCCAATATTCTTCAAGCCAAAATCGTACTGAATGTGTCTTGTCATTTACAATCTGAAGAAATAATGAAAATGTGTTTCACACATGTTAAAGTGCAACTGCCAGCAAATACGGCTCCACGCTAAGACAAATACTTCGCCCCAGCTTCTACAGGACGTGGGCCAGTCAGAGAGAGAGTCCCCTCCCCATGCCTGGTTTGGAGTTTCAAAACAGTGATGTTTCTTCAAAACGTGGAATTTTAAACCCCAAACAGATGTAAGCTGTTATTCTAAAATGTTTTATAGATGAAGAAAATGAATAGCTGCACTCAGAGGTCATATATTCCAAAACACAACATACCCATTTTATTGCACCAAAAGTTACAAAATGGCTCACTGTTGTGACCTTTTTAATGCCTCCATTTAAGATGTTTTGTTTGAATAAGGCTGTTAAGACCCAGGGCACTAATAAGTGAACAGCAGTAAACCTAGCTACCATCAAAGAGGCAGATGTAGAGGGGAAAGAATCTGCTAAAATTCAACATGGATTCCACCAGTAATAAACTGAGCAATAATTCTATACAGGAGTACATGTGAGGATTCCACGTGAAGCAGAGAAAAACGCAATCTGGGTGGTAAACAGGGCAAGGAAGGGCTGGGCACTACTCATGGAATAAAGAATTTACAAACTAATGTTATGAGCACACTTTACCTACCACCAAGTATTTGGACTACAATTATCCTTGAAACCAATCAATGCTTATAATCCTGTGATCTTAAAATAAATGCCTGTAACCTTACAGTCCTTTAATAAATAATGTGACTCACAACTGAGGTGATATGAAAATATGATTTCTAAGGTATTATTTAGCTCTAGAATCCTATGTCTCAATGGAAAGATCAAATTAGAACACCAATACATAAAGAAAGAAAGGAAGAAAGGAAGGAAGGGAGAAAGGAAGGGAGAAAGGGGGAGAGAGAGAGAGAAAGAGAGAGAGAAAGAGAGGAAGAAAGAGAACCCTGAGACCTGACTGTAAGCCACAAAGAACACAAGGAACCCCACAAGGGACCCAAGGGGACACTCCTTTTTGTTGTACGACAGTGTCCAGATTCTGTGCTTGCTTTCAGGTTTCCCATTCTAGGGTTACAAAGATAACAAAGCCATTTTACCTCTTAAATATTCTCTGCCTTTTCTCATTCAACCCCAGTGGTTAACCAAGGAGAAATGAATTTGAAGATCCAAAAACATTTTGCCCCAAAGTGACTACATTTTATTAAAAAAAAAAAAAAAAGAGAGAGATAGAGACCCATTCAAACCTGGTCTGCTAGCATTTAACATACCAGGAAAGAATTGTAACAATATATATTTACTGATTTTTAAATTTAACAACTATAATTCACTTACATGCACTGTACACTGAGCAAAGAATGTATACCTAATAAAGGAAATTAACCTAAAAGTAGAAAAAATTTATACTGACTTACTCCTCAGGTATATAAACCATACTAAAATTGCTAAAGCATCTTTCCAAAGAAAGCACTGAATGGACGCAAGAGTATCAAAATCTAAAATAGAAAAGGAGATGAGCACGAGCAGTCTGATTCTCAAGTAAGACTGATCTCAGAGGCAGGGGCACCGAGGGTATCAAAACTTACTATGAAGCTACAGTAAGCCAAACAGTGTGGTACTGGTAGAAACACAGATACACAGACAATGGAACAGTACAGACAGCCCAGACATAAACCCTTGCATATATGTTCGAATAATCTTTGACAAGAGTGCCAAGGCCATTCAATGGAGAAAGGACAATTTCTTAACCAAGCAGTGTTAGGAAAATGGATATTCACATGAAAAGGAATCAAGCTGAACCTTTATGTTACCCCATATACAAAAATTAACTCAAAATGAATCAAAGATCTAAATGTAAGATCCTAAATCAAAAAACTCTTACAAGAAAACAGGGGAAAACCTTCATGATACTACATTTAACAATAATTACTCAGATATTACACCAACCCACAAGCAACAAAAGCAAAACTAGACAAAAAGCACTACATTAAAATTTAAAGCTTTCCATCAAAGGACAAAATCAACAGATTGAAAACACAACCTATGAAATGGGAGAAAATACTTGCAAATCATTTACCTGATAATGGGTTACTATTTAGAATATATAAAGAACTTCTACCACTCAACAATAATGAAAAAATTATTTTTCAAATGGGCAAAGGACTTAAATGGACATTTCTCAAAAGAAGATAACAGAAATAGCCAGAAAGCATATGAAAAGATGCTCAACATTACTAATCATTAAGGAAATGCAAATTAACATCAAAATGAGGTATCACTCATTAGGAGGGAGGGAGGGAGGAAAGGAAGGAGAGAGGGAGGGAGGACGGAAGGAAATACTAAGTATGGTCAAGGATGTGGAGAAATTGGAATCCACATGCTGTATTGCTAAGAATGTAAAATAGTGTATCCACTTGGAAAATAGTATGGCAGCTACTCAAAATATTAAAAAGAGAATTCCCGCTTGATTCAGCAATTCTACTTTTAGGTATATACACTAAAGAATTGAAAGCAAAGTCTCAGAGAGATTTGTACATTTATATCCATAGTAGCATTATTCACAATAGCCAAAAGGTGGAAGCAACCCAAGTGTCTATTTATGGACGAATGGACACACAAAACATGGGATATACATACAACGAAATACTGTTCAGCCTTAAAAAGAAGGTAATTCTGAGATCCTACAGAATAGATGAACCTTGAGGACATTATGATAAGTGAAATAAGCCAGTCACAAAAAGAAATACTGAATGATTCCACTTATATAAGGTATATACAGCACAGTCAAATTCATAGAAACACAGTGTAGAACGGTGGGCTGCAGCGGGGAGTGGGGAGCAGGGAGGGGAACCTGGGATAAGAGGGGAAAGGGGAGTTGTTTAATGAGTATTAAACAAGTTTAAGGGTTTCAGGTTTAAAAGATGTAAAGTGTTTTGAAGACAACTGCACAACAATGTTAAAATGCTTTATACAACTGAATCATACACCTCAAAATCATTAAAATGGCATGTGTTACGTGTATGTTACCACGATCTTAAATTTAAAAAATTTTTAAAAAAGATGTTAATAAAAAGGCAAGCCACAGACTGAAAGAAAATATTCACAAAACATATACCTGAAAAAGTACTTCTATTCAAAATAAAGGACTCTCAGAACTCAGTAATAAAAAGAAAGAAAAACTAGTAACACAATTTTTAAAATGCACAAAAGACGTGAACAAGCATTTCACAAAGAAGGTTATACAATCACTAATATAAGCACATGAAAAGATAGTCAACATTCTAAGTCATCAGGGAAATATTAATAAAACACACTGAGAAACATTTGATGGCTCCCCCAAAAGTTAAACATAGAATTACCATACAACTTGGCAATTCTGCTCCTACAATAAGTGACACCAGGGACTCAAGCAGATACCTGTACACCAATTTTCACTGCAGCATTATTCACAACAACCAAACAACCTTCGTGTCCATCAACAAAGAAATGAATAAACAAAATGTGGCCTACCCATATGATGGAATATTTTTCAGCCATAAAAAGGAAATGCGGTACTGATACAGGTACGTTCAACAGGGAGGAACCCTGAAAACATGCTATGCGAAACAAGCCAGACACAAACGGACAAATACTATGATTCCACTTATATGAAACAGCTAGAACAGGCAAACTCACAGAGACAAAAACTCGATTAAAGGATAGCTGGGACTCAGGGAAGACGAGAGTGGGGAGTTACTGCTTCACGAGTACAGAATTCCCATTTGGGGTGATGAAAAAGCTTGAGGAGTAGATTGCGGTGATGATTGCACCACATCGTCAATTATAACTTAAGTGTATACTTAAAGTGGTTAAACTGGCAAATTTCATGGGATATGTTTTGCCACAATTAAAAAACTATTTCTTAAAAAGCATACACTGAGGTGCCATTATACAACCACTAAAATGGCCGAAATGAAAAAGGGCTGACAAAACCAAACAATGGTAAGGATGTGGAGCAGCCACAACTCTCGTATTTCGCCAGCGGGAACTTAAAATGGGACAATCACTTTCAAAAGGGGCTTGCCAAGTTTTTATTTGATGCAGAAATTCCATTCCTAGGTATTTATTCAACGAGCAATGACAGTATCTGTCCACAGCAAGACCTGTACGTGACTGTCACAGCAGCGTTAATCACAACTGCTAACGTGCACCAACAGGAGAAAGGCCGTACAAACTGTGGTACAGTCAGTCACACAGTGAATACTAGGGGCGAGGCAGAAAGAACTGCCGACACGCTGTTAACACTGATGATCCTTACACACACTATGCCAAGTAAAAGACGCCAAACACAAAAAGGATTTATATTACATGAGTCTATTTATAGACGCTAGGAAAGGCAAAGACTATTTATAGTCTAGGAAAAGGCAAAACTAACCTGAGTGGGCAGAGTTACTGGGACAGAGTGTTAGGAAACATTCTAGAGATAATGGAAATATTCAATATCGTAATAGAGGTATGGATTACATGAGTGTATCCATTCTTCAAAAGCATACAACTATGATGTGTGCATTTCAAAGTATACAAACTTTATCTACAAATATACTATAAAAAATACAGTAGTAATCGTTATGCTAAGTGAAAAAAGTCATACAGAGAAAGACATACTTTAAGATATCACTTACACATGCAATCTAAAATACTACAACAAACTAGTGAATATAACAGAAAAGAAACACAGATGTAGAGAAGGAGCTAGTGGTTATCAGCGGGAAAGGGGAGGGGCAAAATGGAGGGGGATTAAGTGGCACAAACCGTCAGGTATAAAATAAGCTACAAGGCTGTACTGAACAACATGGGGAATAAAGCCAATGTTTTATAATAACTATAAATGGAGCATAACCTTTAAAAATTGTGACTCACTATACTGTATACCTATAACATACAATATTGTACATTAGCTATACTTCAATTTTAAAAAATGATATTGTAAAATAAATACATTAATAAATAAAAATTTAAAAAGATAACTGCATATATTCTGGACTTTAACAAAGGTTAGTCAAGAGAAAACAATATTGTAAATCATCTATAGGGTAATTTTTCCTTAGAGATATTTTTTCATAATACAATAAGAAAATATTAAGATTTTCTTTATACATTTTAAATGATGTCATTTAGACACCAAATGGGAAATTAAGATTCAAATGTAAATGCAAAATACTTATAAAAGAATACCTTATAAGGAGAAGCATAATGGTATTTTACTGACACACCACTTATTATTGATTAAACAATGCTTAATACTCTTACAAATACATCTAAGCTATTTCTTGAACAGTGAGTTTTTAGGTAAAAAGTTTGTAATACAGTAGATGACTTTAGCAGCTCTAGATAAATGGAAGTATTGTTAAATAGGAAACGTAAGTGTGTCAGATGGCAAATCTTTCAGACACCCATCGTTAAAGGAAACAGGATTACAATGAACCATCTGAAAACATGTGAGCTGCTCAGGAATATACATAAGCCACAGCTGATTTCCTATTTACCGGTAGGTAATGCATCAGACCACATGTGCTGAGTTTGAGCCCACAAGCATCTAACACTGAGTCATATGAGCAGCACCTCATAGAAGCAGTTTTTCATATTAAATAAAACTTGGGAAGAAAAAGGGTTGAAGTCTAACTATAAAGAAAAACCTCTGCTACCAAGTAAATCATTCTTTGAATTTTCATCTTAACAGAACTTTTATCCTCTTCCCATACCATTATGGGGAAAATGCAACATCATTTCAATGCTAAGAAAAATCACCATAATTAAAAGAATCTGTGAAAACTTCGCTTCCAAATTAAAATGTAATAATAAGAGACAAAGAATGATCAAATACTACGAGAATAAAACCATATTTTTACAGATTTACTGTTTCAAATTCATAATAAAGCACAGTATATTTATGAATGTAAATCCAAGGCATATTACCTTTATTACATGTTTTTTTCAATTTGACACAGAAGATTTTGTTACATGTTAATACCTTTACTTTCTTGATGACTAAACCATTACTTGCCTTTCGATCATTAAGTTCAATCAGAAAGAAATGAATGGAAAGGACAGTCAAGACAGAATGAACTTTGAAAAAAGTAAGAGACCTTTAAAAAGTGTAACTTTTTAACGGAAAAAAAATTAAGTAAAGCATGATACAAAATTTCAAAAAGTCTTAGTTTACTTCTATCTCCATTAACACTCTGAACATTTACTGAAGGCCCATTAAGCATCCATTGCTAAGCTACGCCCGCAGGATAAAAGGATGATTGATTAAAAAGAGGTCTTTGGCCTCAAGGAGCCTCCATTCTAACAGTATTTTTTTCTTCTAAGAACTAATTAAAACAGATGTTCCTCTGCTGAATAAAAGTCACTGGCTCCACATCCTGTGACTATCCCAGGTCCACCGTGGGGACTTCATAAATGAGCACTGAAGTGGCCGAGCTGAGCGTGGCCCGGCCTGAAGCGGCACTGAAAGGCCAACAGCATACAGGCAGGCGCGGACGGACTTTCCTTTCTGAACAGTTGGCCCTTCTCAAATTCCAAAGCTGAGAGAACATCGAGATGGATGTTGTAGTTTTGAGCCCTTTTCCCCATCCACAACACCACACAGCTGCAGGAGCCACTCCTTCCCAGAAGCTTCTCCTCTGAGTCCCAGCTCTGTGGTGCCCCTTGGTCAGTAGAGGCAGATGATCCCGCCGACCACAGGGAGGATAACCAGCCTATTTCAGCTACCAAGTTTACTAACAAAGATGAGAACTGGTTTTGCCTCCATGTTTTTCAATTGTTACCTGTATTCTTAGGAAGACAAGAAAGTTGGGCAGCTCACATTGTAGATTTGTCTAATAATTGCACCTCAACTTTGGTCCAAAAAAAAAAAAAAAGAAAAAAGAATTTGCAAACAAGTAACTTTACAAAAAAATTCAAAGGAACAGGGAAAGGAGATGGGGATGGGGCAGTATATATGCAATTGGGAAGAACAAATCTGACTCCCTATTAGATCTGCTCCTTTGGCTCTAACCCTGTGCTCTGTTTTCTGTGCTTAGTCATTCTGGTTCTGCACCTTTTGTAAAAGGATGTTGCCTACAGACTGAAATATACAGGGTAGTCCATTCTCAAGGCTCTGACCTTTAAGGGCATATCACCTTCCCACTCATATAAAGATAAAAAAGTTGCAGAATAGAAAGTAGCCCTTGTCTTGTTGGAGGTTTACAGAGACACCAGGACCTGACCTACCTGGAAAGCAGCAAGAACACAGGATTCAGGGGTGACAGTTACAAAGAAAAGGCACCTCAAACAGAATCTGCAGACACTTGTTAGGAACAAGGGATCCAAAAAAAAAAAAAAAAAAAAAAGGTAGAGAAACCTAATTGGTAACTTAGTAACTAAGTTTCCACTGTTATTTCATGCAGTCCGTATATCCCTCTGTTCAAGGCAAAAGCAATAATGTCTAATGGTTATCTTCAGACAACAGAATCCTCCTTTAGGTGGTGAGACACACAACTAGCAAAGGTTCTTTATGTTAATTAATGCATCCTCCAGTGCAGATTTAGAATAGTAGTATCTCAAGTCCTTGCCACAGCTGTAGTGGGGACTCCTGATCAGGTTCCTTCAAATGCAAACTCTTAAATTCATGTATTTCATAAGTTAATCATCTTACGATATGATTAGTTAACTTGTACATGTATGCATACACAACATTTAGAAGTACTTTTTAATAAATTGCAAATAATACGACACTGAAGTAATGGCCTCTACAAAATTATTTACACAGAACTAAAGAAATACCAATGCCTCAAGATAACAAATTCCTAATGATGTGATCCACTTCCATCAAGCCTTTGTGACTCCAACTGCCATCATCTCTGATTCCATCCCTCAGGACCCAGGAACAGTGACAAAAGTGATGTGAAAACCAGACACAAACTGTAACCAAGTAAGATGCCATGGGGCCTTCCTGGGACAGACCCCTCTCCCATATTCTCTGTTTAAACTCCTCTCTGAAGTACCCAGAGAATAGCACCTGATGGACATTTCTTGAGTTGTTTCACAGATGCTAAAAATCACCAAATGGAAAAAAATCAACTACTTGAGAACCATGAGCATCCATGTAGCATGAGCAACCATAAGGATTATGCAGCCCCCTGACCTACTGGAGCCCAAGGGTTGATAACGTTAACCAATGTGGCACTGCCCTGTTACCTCACCACGAACCAGTCAGAGAATTGCGCAGGAGCAGACCACATACACTAGGACTCCCCTCCCTCACCTTGCCTTTAAAGACACTTTCCTGAAACCCACCGGGGAGTTCGGATGTTTTCAGCACTACCTGCCCTGGATTACTAGCTTAGATCCCTGCAATGAACGCTGCACTTTCCTTCACCACAATCCGGTGTCAGCAGATTGGCTTTACTGCACGTGGGCGAGCAGACCCAAGTTCGGCACAGTAAATATGTAACAGGGAAGAACAACTCTGACTACATGCTGTACCTGTTTCTTTTACTTTAACCTTGTATTCTATTGCTTTTGCTGCAAGTTAACAATGTTGTCTACAGCCTGAAATATATACAGGATAGACCATTCTCAAGCCTCTGACCTTTAAATGTATAACACTTTTCCATTCACATAGAGAACGCTGCAGAACAGAGAATAACACTTGTCTTGTTGGAGGTTTACAGGAACATCATGACCTGACCCACACGGACAGCTGCAAGAACAAAGGATTCCAACACCAAGGAGCTAGCACCAACCAACCACACCCCTCTCCACCTTTTAGTATAAAAGCCTGAATTCTAACTCAGGTAAGAGGGTTCAAGAGGGTTCTTTCGAATACTACTCCACCATCTTCTTGGTCTGCTGGATTTCCAAATAAAACTACTATTCCTTGGCCCAACAACTCGTCTCTTGATTTACTGGCCTGTCACTTGGCGAGCAGTACGAGACTGGACTCAGTAGCAAACACATGTGCATACTGGAGAACTTATCAGAACTCCAAAGATATTTATAGTCTTAAAATCCAAATGACTGGAATAAATTTAATGTCCTCTTAAGAAAATGCAACCTTGAAGGAAAAAAGAATGACACAGCATTTATCTGACAAACACAGATTTCCTACAAGACTCCAGGCCCCATGGTAGAAGCAAAGATAAGTGAGAAGAGACACAATACTCTTAAGTGCTGCGAGGAGACCTCAGGTAGAAGCGGTCATCTGTGCCATCTGGTGGGAGGTGCATACCCGGCTTTGAAAAATGGACAGTGTTTTGAAAGGTGAAGGTGGGGAGTGGGATCCTCTGGCAGAAGGAACAAATAAGTAGAAAAGCAGAGAAGGAAAAGCCACCGAGGAGGAGTGACCTGTGTAGGTTAGCTGGCAAGTTGGGGACGAGGACTGGTGGGCACACAGAAGGGGAGTGTGTAGGCTGGGGCTCAACTGTAGAGCACCATGAGCACCAGTCTGAGGAGCTGTGATGTGCAACAGGAGGCTCTAGGGAGAATTCAATGCAAGCTGGAGAGGGGCTTAGGCACATGCGGCTTTAGGAGAACGCCAGTTAGTGGGTCGCCGCAACAGTGAAGGGAGACTGAACTAGGCTAGAAAAAGTAAGAAGTGGAGATGGCAACAGGTATGCAAGGCCTTACAGAACAACAGCAGACGGGGCTTCGGCACTTAAACGTGAGTGCTGACAAGGAAGTCAAAGATGAGATCAGTAGTGCACACTGGAAGGAGGAGGGACATGGAGTCTGATGCTTGGGCTGCATTCTGACTTTCTCATTAGCAGGCTCTGTGACCTTGAGGTCTTTGTTTCCTTATCTACAAAGTAAAGCTATTAGACATGAAGATCTTACAAGCCCTTATCTGACATTAAAGGTTTAGAATTCCCAGGTTCCGAGGTTTAAAGTTTTGCTGGCTGAGAGATCGCTGGTACAAGGGGCTCACAGGGAAGTCAAGAGCTGTGCTGTTAAGAGAACATTCCAGGTATCTGTGGAATCACACGTGCTTCAGAAAATCGTTTTAAACTGACTGAAGATTATTCTAGTTTAACTTTTCTGGATTGCAACAGGATTAATGGAAAGAACAAAAGCTATGGAGCCAAGACATTCTTGTTAAAATCCAGATCTGTCAAATGAACTTGTGAAGTTACTCAATGTTCCTAAATCTTAGTAGTTAATTCATCAAAGAGAGGTATTACCTGGGAGGATGAGATACAAGGAGCTGGGCATCACGTTTGGCTGGCATGAGGATATTCAACAAATGGGAGCTTCCCTACAGATGGCACTGCAGATGCCCTTATTTTAAGCTTTCTATCTCTGCACTTTCCCTCACTGCTGCTGTCATGCAAGGTATCTCACATAAAAAAGAAGAAAAGGTTTCAAGCTGCATTGTCAGCAAATTTCTGCAATATTGGACATTCCATTAACAATTACAGGACTTGCAAAGCTGCTGCCTAAGCCAAACAGATGTTTTCTTTAAAAAACCGTCTGAAATGTCTCTCTAGCCCAGACAGCTCCTCTAGCTTCTGATCCATATGTTCACTTGCTCACTCAGTTTCTCCACTTTATCTCACAGCAACTCATTCATTCTCAGTATGTCCCACAATCTGTCTCACAGCCTAACACCCCAATCTCCAAAGCCCATCCTTCCCCTGGGTTCCCTGTCTCAGTCAACATGGCCAGTAGACAACCCGGTGATTGTGCCAGAGACCTGTGGGTTGTTCTTGGCACCTCCTTTTGTCTTCACAGACTAGTAACCAATCCTAACACATCAATTTGCTCTCCTAGATGCCTCTTCAACCTGTTCTCTCCACTACACTCCTAATCCAAGCCACCACTACCTTTCACCTGGTCAGCTGCAACAGCCTGACATCTCTGCCCAGCCTTCTTTTCATTCTCCCCACCATGATCCACTTCCAAGAGGAGCCAGAAGCAACATTAAAACAGCAGGTCAACAAACAAAAGTGGTCACCTTCTATATAAAGCTTTCAATGACCTATTATTTTTAGGATAAAATTCCATGGTTTTTAAGGCTCTGCATGAACTGGCTGATTTCAAGCCACCTGACCCTCCTCTGTGCCCTCAGCTACACTGGCCTTTCCCCCTGAGAGCCTTCACACATGATTCCCTCTGCCTAGACTACTTAGTCTTCACTGAATTCCTTTTTCACCTAATTACTATTCATACCTTGTAACTCAGACCCAATAGCACTACCTTCAGGAAAAAGCCAGTAACTGATCCCAGATTAGATTAGGTGTCCCAACTCAGACATTCTCATACTATGCGTGCTTCTCCTTTGAAGATCATTATGTTCAAACCCATGTCTGTTTCACCTACTAGACTGTGAGCAAAGCAAGAGCAAAGAGCAGGGACCATACTTGTCTTGTTAACGAACATCGCCCTATGCACATGCTCTGTACACGTGAACGGCTGAGGGTACATTTTAAAATGAATAGATGAACTAACCATTCATCCATCCATCGGTCTGAAATACCTCGTGTAGCTGGACATAACTTTTTTTTTTATTACTGAAATATAGACAGTTTACAATGTTTTGTCAGTTTCTGGTGTTACGGCATAATAGTTCAGTCATACATATACATACATGTATTCATTTTCATATTCTTTTTCATTATAGGTTACTATAAGATATCAAATATAGTTCCCTGTGCTACATGTTTATTCTATATACAGTAGTTAGTATCAGCAAGTCTTGACTACCAATTTATCCCTTCCCACCTTCTTTCCCTTGGTAACCATAAGTTTGTTTTTTATGTCTGTGAGTCTGTTTCTGTTTCGTAAGTAAGTTCATTTGTCTTTTTATGTCAATCTCCAGGTCCATCCATGTTGTTGCAAATGGCATTATTTTATTCTTTTTATGGCTGAGTAGTACTCCATTGTATAAATATACCACAATTTCTTCATCCAGTCATCTGTCAATAGACATTTAGGTTGTTTCCATGTCTTGGCTATCATAAACAGTGTTGCTATGAACACTGGGGTGCATCTATCTTTTTGAATTAAAGTTCCCTCCAGATATGTGCCCAGAAGTGGGATTGCTGGATCATATGGTAAGTCTACTTTTATGGACTTAACTCTTAATGTATAAACAGGGTAAGGCTCATCATCTCACGTTTCCTTAGAATTTTTTTCTTTTATTCCAATTGCATTTTCTTTTTTTGTTGAATCTATGTCTTCAATCTCCCACAAACCAGAACTGGATGAGTGTTCTGAGAGAAATACTCGCACTGGAATTGTGGAAACATCAAAGGAGACCAGGATGAGGCAGGGGGTAAGACAATCCTCTAGCACAAAGAAAGAGAAATCCAAATAAAGAGAGATGTACAAGTAGAAAGCAAATTATTAAGCTGAGTAGTGGTACATAGTAAAGGAATAAAGAAAGTACTCAAGTCAGCTCAAAATTTCCATCAATTTTTCTTACCTTGCCCTTCAAGTTTAAGAGACCTGGTTTCATACAAGCAACCTTGTAAGTAATGCATTCACACTAAGGTATGAGAACCAGTGAACTAAAGCACAGAAAAGAATCAAGTCATGTGCACATCTATGAACATTCAAACCACTCTGCCTTTAGGACACTAGCAAATTCATAGGTGAAAAGAAGATGAAGCCATTTTCTCAAATGGCTGACTTGCCTGTGGATTTTCTCTCAATTTGTTTTATTATCAAACCTCTTCAACCTTAACATATGCTTACAGATGTGTTATGATTCAACAAGTTCCTGTGTGTGGAATGTACTAGCAAAAGGCCTGGAACATACGAGGTACTGGATTTAAATCCATGATTTGCTAGATCAAAACCACATACATGCTGCACTTCAGAAAAGAACACAGTCAACTGCTTCCTCTCCTTCCCGGCTGGCATTTCTTACCACAGCCCCACGAAAGAGCCATGACTCTTATGCCTTTGAAACCATCTCAAAGAAGTCCCATTTTACATGGGGTTAGGCTCTGTGGGTCTATGGGTAAGTTAAAAGACCACATAATTTTATTCTATGTAGTGGGACTTCTTGCCAGAAACCAAAGCAACTAAAAACAGAAGAGAAGGGGCCAAGTTTGGATTTGTGGTCAGGGACCAAGGGCACCCTACAGCATCTGTGTGAGAGGCCTGGTGCATGTGAGGGCACCGTGAGCAGTCACAGTTTGCTCCTTCTCCTTACTCTTGCTGCCTCACCTGATTTGGGGGGCGGGGGGGGTCAATGCCAGCATGTCCAAGAGTGAAAAAGAGGCAAATAAATTCTCATTCATCTCTATGTCTTCATGAACGTCCTTAGGAACACAGAGGTAAAAACACAGAAGCCACTGAGCAAAATGAGGGACTGGGGATTCATCCCCCTGGCAGGGCTAAACTATTTATTCACAGAATCTAAGCCAGGGTGGAAAAAAGACCCGAGTCAGTAACTAACAGAGACGGTGGTCCCATCTTTGGAGAATCCCATGCTCTTTATATTTGATTTGAAAGACATTCTAAGCACTTCCACCGTTCCACAAATAATAACACCCAAACCCCTTTCCCTGTGCCAACGCCACTTGCTAAACAATTCTCTCTGATAATACCATTTCACTCACCAAGGCTAAGTACAAGTGATGTGTGACCACAGCTCTCTTTACAGGGGACAGTAGAAGACTCAGATAGGTTTGAGGGTCTCAAATACATTAAAGATGTCATTTTTCCAGAATTCCAAGTTAAAGAAGACATTAGAGACAACAGACCAGTATTCTTTCATATCCTTAAAGAAAGAGTAAACCATTTTTTCATTTTTAATTGAAACATAGTAAACTAAGATATACAAAAAGCCCCTCTATGGCTGGGACATTTAAATAAAACCGCAGTAAAATTTTACCTGACAACACCCTCTATCCCACAGAAAGAATTTATATAACCAGAAATGAAGCTGTTAGAGGAATGTACTGACCTAGAAATACAATAACTGCTTTTCTTACACAACAATATTTTGAGAATGCTGGGATATGCCAGAGGTACTAGGGTCTGACTGCCTGTCATATTTCATAGAGCTGTGTTGTGTCACTCAATTACACAAAGTAGTATTTCTCACAAGGGATGTTATAGTTTGAAAGTGAGCTAAAACAGAATTTTTGCTAAAAATAAGTAAAACAGAAAGGATCTCTTCAATAAGAGACCAACGAGTATGTGCTTTTTGCAAGGGAGCTGCAAATCTGTTCAACCACTTTGGATGAGAGTTGGCAGTATCTGTTAAGTTAAATACAGTCCGCCCTCTGTATCTGAGGATTCAGTCAATCAAGGATCAAACCTATTTGGGGGGAAAATTTCCACAAAGTACTGAAAACCAACCTTGAATTTACCAGCAATTATTTTCATAGCGTTTACATTGTATTAGGTATTATAAATAACCCAGAGATGACTTAAAGCATATGAGAGATACACCTCAATCTTATATATTGTACATCAACTATACCTCAGTTAAAAAAATTAAGTATATGGGAGGATGCACATAAGTTTTATGTAAATACTCCACCATTTTATGTAAGACACTTGAGCATCCAGAGATTTTGGGATCCACAGGGGTACTAGAGACAAACCTCCACAGATACCAAGGGGGTATCCATCACACCCTACAACACAGCATTTCTACCCCTATGTGTACACTCAAAAATAGGTACCTAAACTCACAAAAAATCATGTACAAGAGTGTTTGCAACAGCTTTATCTCCAAGAACCCCAAACTGTCAACAACCCAAACATCTACCAACAGGAGAACCGATACACAAATTGTGGTATATCCATACACTGCAATCTATAAAAGAAAACAAACAAACAAAAAAAGAACTACCATACATATCACATGGCTGAATCTCACACTGGAAGAAAGCTGACACAAAAAGAACACATAGTCTGTGATTCTATTTACTTGAAGGTCAGGAATAGATTAAAACATCTATGATGATGAAAATCAACACAGTAGCTAACTCCTGGGGACATGGGTGTGAACATGAAATGGGAAGGGGCCCAAAAGAGCCTCTGGGTAATGAGGAAGTGCTGGCTCTTGATCAGAGTGGTGATTATGGGGATTTGTACATAAGTGCAACACACCAAGCTGCACACTTAAGATCCGTGCAGTTTGAAATATGCAAATTATACCTCAAGGAAGAAAAATCAGTACAGGGCTTCTCATAAAAGCAAAGAAAGAACTAATGATGGAAGGGAAAATGATACAGTTATCTATATAAAAACGTAAAACTTCCATACGGAACATAAAAGCCTTACGGAAAAGTAAAAGGCAATTGACACAACTAGGAATATATTTACAATGTACATGATAAAGACCAATATCCTAAACATGTACCTCAAAACCTAAATAACCTCTCAGAACATACAAGGATAATAGATCTCAAACACAAAATTAATAACGGATGTCACCAAGTCATTCTCAAAGGAAACGCTAACAGGCTGGCGTGAACTCTGGGCAGTAATCTCAAGCTGAGTAAGTGAACCAATAAATACAGACTGCAACAAGGCCCCAGACGACAGTCAGTCATCTGACACGGAATCAGTCATTTTCCTCATAACAAGCTCAAGAAATACAGTACTCTGGTTTTATTTTCTGGCTTTCTCCTAGTGGCAGATGACATTTTCCTATCATAATTGCAAGACTGAGGTAGGATTTCTATGTTCCTCCACTAGCAGCAGTCAACCTTCGCCAGCTACTCAGGATGGGGGGGGCGCGGGGGGGGGGGGTGGAGAGAAGGGAGGTGTTACCTGGCCCTCCTCCAGCAGGTGACTACTCTTGTATCTCAGGTTCTGGGACATGGGTGAGTTTCATGCCAGGGACAGCTGATCAACAGCTGTACCCAGGCAGGGTCCAGAGCACAGATGGGCTTTTCTGGGTTCTCCTGTTCCACCCTTAAACTCTGTCACAAGGGGACTCTGCAGGGTCTTCTGCCCTGTCCCTAAATCCTTCTGATAAGTACCTGGTGGAGTAACATGGAAAGAGCTAATCAATTGGTGAAGATGGCTGGTACCCGAGACTTCCAGGAATCCTGCTCTCTCACAATAGATGACACTGAGCCTTTAAGAAGGTGTCAAGATTTCAGTGATTTCCTTCTTACTCACTCTGGTGGCTGCCACCTCTTCCTGTCTACCAAAGATGAAACAGTCTGTGTGTCCACCCAGTCTCTTCTCATGGCTCTCTGTAATTCAGTTTGCCTGGTTACCTTGCAATCTTAGCTCTAAAGGGCTCAAGAAAAGGAACTCTGATTTTATATATTATCTGGCTTTTTTCTTGTGACTTTATACATGCTAGAAGAGCACTTGAGAAAATATTGTGAAACGAATGAAAATGAAACCACAACCCATCAGAGTTTAGGAGATACAGCTAATTTGGTGCTGAGGGGAAATTTTATAAATTTAAATGATTATTTACATGAGGGGGAAAAAAAGATCTTCATAAATCAATGATCTAAGCTTTTCAACTTAAGAAGCTGGAAAGAGAACAGAAAATTAAATTCAAGGTGGTAGGAAAAAGGAAATGATAAAGATAAAAGCGGAAATCAGTGAAATAAACATACCAAGAATACATAAAATCAATTATTTAAAAATTGTTTCTTTGAATAGATCAAGAAATTCACAAACTTCCAGCTATACTGACCATGAAGAAAAGAGAGAAGACACAAATTACCAATACTGGGAATAAAAGAGGGAACATCACACATCAAAAGGATAAGACATACAACTCAGATGAAATGAACAAAAAAATGACACAAAATAAATAGAATACCTTGATAGGCCTGTATTTGTCAAATATATTGACTTTATCTAAAGCCTTCTCACAAAGAAAACCTAGGCCCAGGCGGTTTCACTGGTGAATTTTAGCAAACAGTAAGGAAGAAATACCAATCTTACATAAACTCTTTCAGGAAATAGAAGAGAATATTTCCTAACATATTTTATGAGGACTGCATTACCCTTATACCAAAACCAAATAAAGATATTCCAAGAAAAATCTACAGATCAGTATTCCTCAAGAACACAGATGTAAAAATTCTTCAGAAAATATCCATAAGTTGAACACAGAAATACATAAAAATGAGAATACATCATGAGCAAGTGAGGTTTGTCCTAGAAATACAAGGTTCTGCCATCATTCTAAAAGTAACTTTAACAGAAGCAGAAAAGACATATAATTTCAATAGATGCAAGAAAAGCATTTTAAAAAATTGAACACCATTATAAACAAACTAGGAATAATAGGAAACTTTTCTAATCTGATAAAGAACATCTATAATCTATAAGAAGCACTCAGCTGACATAGTACTTAATGGTCAAAGACTGCATGCTTCTCCCCCTGAGACTGGGAAAATGGCAAGGATGTCCATTCTTGCATATCTATTTAACATTTTATTGGAGGGTCTGGCCAGGAGAAAAAAAAAGGAATGCATATTGGAACAGAAAAGTAATAAACTCAGACTGACAATACCAGCTGTCAGCAAGGACATGGCACAACCAGAACTCTATACACACGTAGCTGGTAGAAGTGTATTATAGTACAATTACTTTAGAAGAGAGTTTGGCAGTTTCTTTAAAAAGTTAAATACATACCACATGGCCCAACTACTCCACTTCTAGGTATTTGCCCAAAAGAAATTAAAACATTCACACAAAGACTTGTATAAGAATGCTCATAGGCGCTTTCTTTACAAGAGCCAAACACTGACAACCCACATGTCTATCTACAAGAGAACAGACAAATTGTAGCCTATTTGTTCAGCTCAATACCCCTCAACAACAAACAGGAATGAGCTACTGATACATGCAACAGCATGGATGGACTTCAAAAACATGGAGCTAAGTAAAAGAAGCCAGACACTAAGGAGTACATACTGTATGACTTCACTGATTCTAAATTCTTTAAAACAAACTAGACCTCAAGTGCTAGGAAGCAGATCAGTACTTGGCCAGGGACGAAGATATGACTTATCTGATGAAGAAACTTTCTGGGGGTGATGAAAGTGTTCTATCCTGGGCGTTGGCAAACTAAGGCTTTCCAGCTGGTGGCCTGTTATGATGAATCAAGTTTTGCTGAAACACAGCCATGCCGATTTATTTATGTGTTATCTATGACTGTTTTTATACTGTACGGGCAGGACTGAGTAGCAGCAACAGAGATTTTACGGCCCACAGAGTCTAAAACATTTACCATGTGGCCCTCTGCCTAAAAGTTTCTGACACCTGCTCTTTATTTGTATCTTACTTGGGATGATGAGGTTATAAAGCTGTACTGAACTGCATGTTTAAAAAGGACCTCTTGAAGGCAAACTATACCTCAATAAAACTGATCTAAAAGGAACACGTACTTTGAAGAAGGTTAAGTCATAATGTAAAAACAAAATATGAGCCCAAGAAGTTAAAAAAAAAAAAAAGGCTAAGACAAATTATAAAACAAAAGGACTGAAATTGAGCTTATAAAAGAACTTCAACAACTGAAAACATCTTTTAGATAAAATGCATTACTTATTTTTAGGCTAGACTATCCTTTTTATTGTTGTACAGATAATTGGAAAATATGGTTTTAGAGTAGGTAAAACCTGTGAAAGGCAAGACAATTCCATGTGGCCTCTATTAACTCTCTTTCTCTCAACACCCCTTGTGTCTCCCCCTCACCGCCTGCCCCACAACCCATCTGAGGAAAAAAACACATTTACATGGACAACTGCCTCATGCTGACCCACCAGAGAGAGAGAAGTCATCTCCACACAGTCCACATATTAATGCTCTGAACAGCAACCAGACTAAATTTCTACTTCAAAAGCCTCATTTTCAGTGGGAACGTTGTAAAGTGAGTTTTTATAATATTGAAGTAATTTAGATCTTGTCTTTTTTATGCAATATAAACCATAATAATTAAAAACCAAGAAGGTAAAAAAGAGCTCTGGGGGAAATTTGTCCCCATTTAATTATAAAACCCGGCTAGAAATTTACTATGAAAAACTTGTGGAAAATTGTTTATCAACAAATGTGTGATTTTCAATCATCAATGGACACCCCCAATAACTGATGCATATAGTGAAAATTTTCATATAGTAACTGACAGATTATTTAACACTGAGTGCTGTGCTATAAATCAACAAGTCATGGTATATGTATATATAAAACTTCAAATTCTAATTCAACTTTCATTTGCCCATGCTTATTTGTTATTAAAAACACGTGTTGGCACCGAAATCATTTTATGGTTCGAGACAAACATGCAGAAAACTGTGGGGAACAAATCGAGTCATAGGAGTCTGTTAAAGACAAGGTACTCAACTCCAGTGCAGCCTCAGTTATGAGGCCTTCTGAAGCCCAGGCTTAACAGTGTCCCTGCGGTTGAACAGAGGTTTGTCTTAATAAGAAAATTTCACTGCAGCTATAATGAGAGTGAAACTGTAGCAACTAATCACTAAGATTTTATTTTTATCCCCAAAATTGGAAAACATGGATCCCATTATTTGTTTATTGAGAGAATGTGGGCCAAAACTTCAAATGACATCTTCGATTAGCTGTATACTTAAATTCTGCATGGTAAAAGTGTGCTGTTTAAATATATATATATAAAGCATGTATCAAATTAGTGAATACTGATATAATTTTAATACAAAGGACTCCTTTCTGGAAAGACACTTTTCTACACCCTAAAGACAAAAACATAATCATCACAGAATGAGTCCCCCATACAATACTTCAAAGTTCATTTCAGGCAACCTTGTATGTGAAAGCAAGTTCCTCCTGATAATTCTGAATTCTCCGTAACATAACACACTTAAAAATGAGACAAAAAACAATGAAGTGGATAGAACGCTCAGCAATAAGAAAGTGTAATAAAATCCCCAAGAAAAAAAATTTTTTTTCAATTTAAAACCACCTGTTGCCATGGTTTCCACTACTCAACAAGTCAAACAACAACCGACTTCCCTAAATCTTCCCATAAACACTCTTGTACTCTGTCCCTACCCTCTGGGCACACAATTCAAATTAACAAACCTTTAAAGAACCTCTACAATTTGTTAAGCATTATGATAGATAAGGAAGTGACAGAGATGCAAATCCCTACACTGAAGGGCTTCTCGCTCAGTAAGGGATATCCAACTAACTGTCAGCACTCTACAGTATAGCACTGTGGGAGCCCAGGGCAGGAGGTGGCTGGGGTTGGGGAGGGAAGCCTTCCTAGAAGAGACAGGACTGCAACGGAGTCAAGACGTACAGACTCTGACCCTCCTATAAAAGACAAGGGAAGTACTGTAAAAGGAGAGAATGGTATATACACTTTGGCGTACAACATAACCATCTGGATTATCTGTGTCAAAACACAGACCTGGGGCCCTATCTCCAGACTTCTGACTCCAGAATTTTCATTTAAATTCTCAGGGATGCTGATGCTCTTGGTCCATGGACCACACTGTGAGAACCACTGGTAAAAGCAGATGTGTATAACCTGTTCAAAAACTCCAATTAGTTTCCAATGGCTGGACTGTAGGCCAACCTGTAGGTTGGCATTAATATATAAAAGTTCCTCTTATCCCCTTCCAAAACTGTTTCCATTTCATTAGTTTACTTTTCTTTTCTTTTTTTCCTTTTTTAGGTGAGACACACACACTTAAAAGACCATGAGAACTGGGGTTAAAAAAGACCAATGTTAACACAGAAAAGAATTAGAGGGTCTAACAGTAATTTTTATTTAATTGTTGAACTCAGGGCAGTTTTAAACAAAGCTTAAAGCTTTCATAAACAAATTATTAGATTTACTTTTAAACATTCAAGTGGTTTATACCACCTCACACCTCCTAGGATGGCTATAATCAAAAACAGAAACGAGCAAATGTTGAGAGAAATCGGACCTTCATATAGGGTTGGTGGGAATGTAAAAAAATTTTTTTTAACATTTTTTATTGATTTATAATCATTTTACAATGTTGTGTCAAATTCCAGTGTTCAGCACAATTTTTCAGTTATTCATGGACATATACACACTCATTGTCACATTTTTTTCTCTGTGAGTTATCATAACATTTTGTGTATATTTCCCTGTGCTATACAGTGTAGTCTATTCTACAATTTTGAAATCCCAGTCTATCCCTTCCCACCCTCCACCCCCCTGGTAACCACAAGTCTGTATTCTCTGTCTGTGAGTCTATTTCTGTCCTTTATTTATGCCTTGTTTTTGTTTGTTTGTTTGTTTTTGTTTTTGTTTTTTAGATTCCACATATGAGCGATCTCATATGGTATTTTTCTTTCTCTTTCTGGCTTACTTCACTTAGAATGACATTCTCCAGAAGCATCCATGTTGCTGCAAATTGCATTATGTTGTCGGTTTTTATGGCTGAGTAGTATTCCATTGTATAAATATACCACACCTTCTTTATCCAGTCACCTGTTGATGGACATTTAGGCTGTTTCCATGTCTTGGCTATTGTAAATAGTGCTGCTATGAACATTGGGGTGCAGGTGTCATCCTGAAGTAGATTTCCTTCTGGATACAAGCCCAGGAGTGGGATTCCTGGGTCATATGGTAAGTCTTCCTATATGACTCAGCAATTCCACTCCTAGGTATACATGCAGAAGAATGGAAACTGGAGTCTCAAAACAGGTAATTGTACACCAATGTTCACTGTATGCTACAGTTTAAATGTGTGTGTCCCCTCAAAATTCACATATTAGATTCTTAATGCCCAATGTGATTGTTTTAGAAGGTGGGACCCTTGCAGGTGATTAGGTCATGGGAGTGGAGCCCTCAGTAATGCGATGAGTGCCCTTATAAAAGAGACCCCACAGTGGTAGCTCAGGGCAAAAAAAAAATGTGACAATGAATATATGTATGTTCATGTATAACTGAAAAACTGTGCTCTACACTGGAATTTGACACATTGTCAAATGACTATAACTCAATAAAAAAAAGTTATATATATAAAAAAAAAAAAGAGAGAGACCCCACAGGGCTCCCTGGCTCCTTCCACCATGTGATGCTAAAACGAAAAATCTCCAATCCAGAAGAGGGCCCTCACCTGACCATGCTGGCACCCTGATCTTAGAATTCCAGCTTGCAGAACTGCAAGCAATAAATCTGTGCCTTTTATAAGCCACTCAGTCTGCAGTATTTTGTTACAGAGCGCAAATGGACTAAGACACGGCAGCACTATCCCTAACAGCCAAAAGATGGAAACAACCCAAGTGCCCATCAAAGATAACTGGAATAACAAAATTTGGTATATACTTACAATGGAATACTATTCAGCTGTAAAAGGAAATGAAGTTCTGGTATAAACTACAACACGGATGAATCTTGAAAACACTACACTAATAAGCCAAACACAGAAGGACGAATATTTTATAATCCACTTATATGAAATATCTAGAATAGGCAAATTCAGAGAGACAGAAAGGGGATTAGAGGTTACTACGGGCTGGGTGCAGCAGAATGGGGAACTATTGTTTAAAGGTTAGAGTTTGTTTCAGGTGATGAAAAAGTTTTTCAAATAGTGGTGATGGTTGCACAATACTATGAATACAATTAATGCTACTGAATTAATTAGACTTAAAAATGGTTAAAATGGCACATTTTGTGTTATGTACATTTTACCACTTTAAAAAAAAAAAAAGATGAAATATTTTAACTCAATTATTTGTTCTAAAATCCCACTGGAGATTAAATTCCTGACATCAGTACTTCGGTTTCTGTTTAGATGAGCCCTTAAATAATAAAGACATGTTATACTGGTCCCAATTTGTCTAAAGTATTTACATGCTTACAAAACCCACTTTACAGGAGGCTAGCCAACAGCTTTAACCAAATTTAGTCACACCAAGTGTGAAAGAAAGCTACAAGAACTAGGTCACTAATCAGACACCAGGAAGGTCTAAGATGTTTATCCAATCATCTTGTTCCAAAGAAAATTTTTTTAATTTCATTTTCTCCCAGTCATATAGAAAATCAACTGTCTAGTGTAAGCACATGAAGTGTTTTGATAAACACACTGACGGGATACATCATGTATCACAATGGTATCTCTGCCCACAATTTTTATTTGCTTAGCCATAATATGAATTTCCAGTTGTATGTGGTCTTACTTGTTTCTGGCACCCCTCAAGTTTTCAATACTTTTGAGTACTTAAAAAAAATTATATTAGACTCAAATTATATAATAAGGCCCCTACTATACAGGAAATGTGTAATAAGCTGTGCGTCTGACACACTTTCCTACTTCAGTAACTTTGATTCTACAACCCCTAACCTGTGTTAAACGATGCAGGCTCTTGGTTTCCCATCTCAAAGCAGTAAGCTCCTTGAGGGTGACTGTGATTCTGCCTTCACTCTTTTTATCCACAGCCTCTGGTATATACAGAATATACCAGTGTTAAATGAAAGTTCATATCATAAGTCACATGGGGGAGTGAGGGTCACTGAAATTGATGAATCTAAAAAATCCTTCTATCCTTAATAAATAAACTTAATGTTTGTTAATATCATCGTAAAATCCTAACCAGGAGTTCCAGTTTTTATACCACTGATTAAATGATATCAATCATTTTACTCTCAGAGAATTATTTTGAAGAAAACTATGTAGATCCACTTAGGAAAAAAAGACAAGTTCTCATATGTCTATAAATTACAGCAATACACTTAATAATGTAAAAGAACTCCTTTCTCTAAATTCAGACTCTGCTTCTCCAAATTCCTCTCATCCATGAGAAAACCAAAGCATGACATGAGAAACCAAGAAACTTAATGAGCTTGTGAATTATTATTTTGGGGGAGAGAGATAAAGATCATTTGGAAATAGGTGTGGCTTTTGACAGCTGCAAGTGTAAAATTCAGCTCCTAGGAAATTGTCAGTTGCTTAATAAAAAAAAAAATCCCAGGATTTTAACAATTGATACCTCCGTGTTTTAAAAACTCTAAAATGAATGCAGTGACAAAAATTTTCAAGTTTCTTCACATTATAGCGTAAAGGGTCAGTGAGTTTAGCAGGTCTTTTATGATCCTAAAAATCATAAATTATCATCATTTTGATAATAATGCATAAATACAGCCACAAAGGAAGAAATCCACCAGCGGCCACGTGGGCCTGGCAGAGAGCCCTGAAGTATAATGAGGGTAAATGAAGAGGCTCCTAACAGATGGAATTCAGGGCATATTCAGGGAATGCTCGGGACAACAGACGGAGGGCTAGGAGCCCTCAGGGTGAAGCTACTTGATAAGGCTCCAGGATGAAGCCAGCAATGACGATGGTGACATCATAACCGTAACAACAAATCATAGCAGACTCTTCTTCAAGACTGTGTTTCAGGCACCAGCCTAGGCACTTTTTATGTATGAACATGTGCAATCTTTCCAACAATCTTATGAGGTAGGTATTATTATCACCCTTATAAAGATGAAGAAAACAAGGTAAGTGAGATTAGATAATTGCATAAGGACACAAAACAGTGAGCAGTGGAGGCGAGAGCTCAACCAGGGAGGCTAACATCAGAGGCCAAGCTCTAACCACCAGCGCTCCCCATTCTCACACTGACACCTGCAGGTATTAAGCGCATCTCTCTCACCACCTGTACCTACAGATAAAATACGTTTCATCAGTGTAAGCTCTTACCTAAGTGCTAATATTGAGATAAGAAAAAGCTGAAATGATGCTCAGTGTATTCTGTCTGAACATGTATGGAAACGCAAACATTTTTTCTAAGTGAAAATGTTAACCCTCTGCTCTCTAGAAGTTATGATGGCCTAGCAAGAGTCAGTCCTTCATGTTAGCTGAAGTCTCACTTTCCAAATCATAATTTGTGCTTCTGCTTATGTCAGAATACTAACAACCAGATATAGATGTCACAGGTTCTTGCATTTAAGAGAAAAGGCAACAAGAATTCGTCATGCTCTCTGACCAGAGTGAGAACTAGGGAAAACAATCCTAAAGTCACCAGAGATTTATGGCATGAACTTGCTCTAACACATGGCGATTGCACAGACACTACATACGGCAGCATCATTACGCAAATTCTTTTAAATGTATGTATTCAAAATCCGTAACAATTTAGCAAGCAAAATTATACTTCAAAGCAGATAGTATGTCAATTAACTTACATTTCACTTCATTTTAAAACAAGAGCCCTTACTATAATAAATGTAGGGACACTGGCAGTTTTGAGCTGAATGCAAAAAAGAAAATTCGATTTTCACCTTTAAAAGCTTTGTTTGCAATTTGCTCTTCCTCACTGAGCCTATTTTCCATTTTAGAAGCAAAAGCTCCAAGAAAAGTAAGAGTTGTGATTTTATTCTGGCAGATCAAAAATTGGTCCAGTATTATTCAAATGTATAGCTTCTATTTAGACATGAAAAGGAACTCAGAGTATTTTAAATGCCATTACTGCCAAAACCGCTTAGAAACCCAAACAAAATCTCATTTGGGAAAAATAACTCTGAATATACAGAAGTATAAACACAGATTAACAAGTAAATTAAACAAGATGCTAACATGTAATACACATGTGTTGGCAATCATTTTGAAGAAAGCTCTAAAAACATGAGAACTAGTCCACCTCCCTTTAATACATGCTGCAGTCTAAAACATTTAATTTCCTACTTTCTCTCCAGTAAATAATACTGCTCAATTTTTTTTTTTAATGAAGCAAAAAGGAAGAAAAAACAATTTAGAACACCAGGCAAATATGGATAAACCACAGTGGTGCTCCTAGGAGGACGTATTCAAACCCCGAGTCAGTCTTAGATCTTCAAAACAAACAGAAAACAAGCATCAGCAACAACCAAACCGAAGGGTTCTCTAAGAAAGTAGTTTTTGGAATTTAACTGCTCAAACTGTTAGAGATGAACAGAAAAAGATCACCTGAAATATACACAGAGAGAAATTTTACTTGAGATCAAGTCAATATTTTATTTAGAAATGAATAAATGTTCAAATCATATTTACCAGTGTCAATATAACAAAATCTGGACATTTCAAAACATCTCCCAAAATACATTCAATAGCCCACTCACCTCTAGTAATATTGGTAATGGCTGAATTCCAGTATAACACACACACACACACACACACACACACACACACACACACAAATAACCTACCCTAGAAGTCTACTGGAGTTCACTGTAATAGGATTTGAGCTATAATTAAATTTGATTAGTTTGGTTCAAACCTCAAGTTCAAAAGAATTATCAGCATGAATGGATGAAAAGCCCTTTTACACGGGCATTTTGAAAATATGAAAAGGGCTGACCCAGCAAGCATCAAAGACTTTAACAGCAATTGACCCTTCCTAGAGCAAAGCAGAAATGCTAACAGCTGAAACTCAGATGCTGCGTGCAAAGAAAATAAAGTTCAGATGCTTCCAAAAGCCTGGTAGTTTATTAAATATTAAATACTATCATTTTTAACTGGATTTTGCCCAGAGATAGTCAAATGTGTCATCTAAAAAATGCGGGGGAAAAAAGTCTGACTCTCCCAGTGGAAAACTGAAGCAAATAAATGAGCCCTTTCCAAAAATCACTGGCATGGAGGAAGCTTCTCAAAGAGTTATATGACGTTCAAACAATGATGTTTAATTAAACAAACAAACAAAACACCTATAACCTTAAAAAGTCAAAACCGTTTATCTAAAGAAAACAAGACTTCACCAAATTTATCCTATTCGTATCTGGAAATAGTTAATTCTTACTCTACATTAAAGGATGATCACACATGCACATGTACACACACACATCCTGTCCCCTTAAACCACATCATATTTTTGGTGCATTTCAGAAAGCAGAAAATAATAAATATCTTTATAAATTTTAAAGGAGAAAGTAAAAGCAATTGGCATAATAAATTTGGCGTATACAGCTTTGTTAGTGACTGAGGGTTAACAGAATTTCAGAAGCAGTTAAAAAACAGTTTTAGGGAGTTATACATATAGAGGTTTGTTACATGCAGTATTTTAAATATATATACATATATGGAAGTATGTTTATATACATTGACAAAAATATCAAATGAACTATATATATGTCTAGGTATACATACAGGTACAATGTACTGTGTATATGTGTACGTTATATTATGCACACACACACACAAGACCAAGGGTCCCTTTTTAACAACATGAAGTTAGATAATTCAGCTTACATACCCTGCATTTTTAGATGGCACCTTTAAGTGAGCTTTTGCGTTCCCTCTTATTACCACACTGTATCTATACACTTGGGGACTTGGGGGAGGCCAAAGACTTTTTCATGAGATGGAAACAGCCTGTGCCAAACGAAGCAGGTGTGAGATACCTCCAATATGAAAGCAATTCCCCAAATAACAACGCCATCTTGTAACGCTTTCTTTACGTGTGCAATTTTGCTATTCCTCTCTTTGAGACTTAATAAAGCAGTATGTTTGTGATCTCTCCTAACAGAGATGTGTAGTCTGACTGGTGCTCATTTTGAGTGGCTTTCAGCAGTGGGAAAGTCAGTTCAACGCAGATCTGATTAAATGGGTAAGAAAGACAGCCACAGCAGACAGGCTGCTGTACCTCCTAAATGCTCTTTTCTTAAAGC
The DNA here is from genome assembly GCF_036321535.1 of Camelus dromedarius. Taxonomy (NCBI): domain Eukaryota; kingdom Metazoa; phylum Chordata; class Mammalia; order Artiodactyla; family Camelidae; genus Camelus; species Camelus dromedarius. The sequence continues at coordinate 20,601,521 of NC_087452.1, forward strand.
ATTTGCTTTACAAGCAAAAAACAGAACAGAAAAAGCTGTTAATGTAATTTTTATTTTCTTTTACCCTGAAATCTGTTTATTTCCAATCACTAATTTCAAAATAACTCAAAGTAATCCCTCACCACCAACTACAAAAAATCCCGAGAAGAAACCAATCATACTGGTTACTTTTCGTCCATTAAAATATATATATAAATATGCTGAAGGTAAGATAGACGTACTTTTCAGGAATGACAAAAGGTTTTCCTGAAAAAGAAAAAATATTACTTTTTCCAGTTTCTGTAATAATATCCAACATTTCATTTTTCTCCTGATTTACCAAATAACTGTAGAATTTAACTTTCTTATTTCAAAACAAACAGAACAAGAAAATCTTTTAACTGAACTTGGTGTCATCTAGCCTAGTGGTTCTCACACATTAGTGTGCATCAGAATCATCTGGAAGGCTTGTAAAGCAAAGGCTCTGGGTACCCCCATTCCTGGAGTTTCTGATTCAGAAGGCTTGGGATGGGGGTCTGAGAATCTGTATTTCTAAATAGGACCCCGGTAAAGCTGCTGCAGTTGGTCCAAGGACAACACTTTGAGAAGCAAGGATCTAGTCAATGTTTTCTTTCTCTTGATAAGTAACAAAGCTGGTAATGGGGAAAAATGACCACTGAAACATGGTACATGATACACTATATCCTTAAAAGGAATAAAGACTTCTGACCGTTAAGTATTAAAGAGAAATTGACATAAAGGAAATCTAAGATAGGCCTCAGAGATAGATCTAGTCCAAGATTCAGCAAACTTTTTCTGTAAAGAGCCAGAGAATAAATATTTTAAGCCTCGCGGGCCACAACTACTCATCTCTGCCACTGTGCTGTGAAAGCAGCCCCGGACATGACAGACACGAATGGGAGTGGCTGTGTGCCTACAATACTGTATTACAAATACAGGGTGTACTCTGGTATGGCTCACAAGTTTACTCACCACTTTCAACATGAGAAAACCAAGCCCTCCAGAGAGAGTAAACAACTTTAAAAGGCATAAGACAGTAAGTGACACTACTGCTACTAGAACCTTGGTATCCTAATACCTGATACAGTAAAGTAGTTACTATTAAAGTAATGTTTTCACATAGGCAAAACATCTAACATAAACCTTATCAATGTTCTCCTACGGCAGTCTACACAGACGACAGAAATAAAAACAAAAATAAACAAATGGGACCTAATTAAACTCATAAGCTTTTGCACAGCAAAAGAAACTATAAATAAAAAGACTGGGAGAAAGTATTTGCAAATTATGTGACTGACAAAGGCTTAATTACCAGAATATACAAACAGTTCATACAACTTAATAAGAAAAAAACAAACAACCCAATCCAAAAATGGACAGAAGACCTAAATAAGCAATTCTTCAATGAAGACCTACAAATGGCCAATAGGCACATGAAAAAATTCTCAATATCGCTAATTATCAGAGAAACGCAAATCAAAACTAAAATGAGGTATTACCTCACACCAGTCCAAGTGGCCATCATTCAAAAGTCCACAAACAATAAATACTGGAGGTGTGGAAAAAAGGGAACCCTCCTACACTGCTGGTGGGAATGTACTTTTGTGCAGCCATTATGGAAAACAGTATGGAGATTCCTCAAAGGACTAAAGAGAGACTTACCCTATGATCCAACAATCCCACTCCTGGGCATATATCCAGAGGGAACCTTAATTCAAAAAGATACATGCACCCCAATGTTCACAGAAGCTCTATTCACAAGAGCCAAGACATGGAAACAACCTAAATGTCCATCGACAGGTGACTGGATAAAGAAGTTGTGGTATATTTATACAATGGAATACTACTCAGCCATAAAAAAGAATAAAATAACACTATTTGCAACAACATGGATGGACCTGGTGACTGTCATTCTAAGGGAAGCCAGAAAGAGGAAGAAAAAGACCATATGATATTACTTATACATGGAATCTGAAAAAAAAAAGACAAATGAACTTATTTACAAAACAAAAACAGACTCACTGACATAGAAAACAAACTTACGGTTACCAGGGGGGAAGAGGGGGAAGGGATAAATTAGGAGTCTGAGATTTGCAGACACTAATATATGTAAAACAGATAAACAACAAATTCAGACTGTATAACACAGGGAACTATACTCAATTTCTTGTAGTAACTTATAGTGAAAAAGAATATGAAAATGAATATATGTATGTTCACTTTTGACTGAAGCATTATCCTGTACATCAGAAATTGATACACTGTAAACTGGCTATACTTCAATAAAAAAATACAATAAAAGATACAACACATTTACCAAAAAAGTAATATTTTGAAAAAGACAAGCCACAAAATAGAATGTTATGAAACCTCACATAGTTTCATGACCAAAAAGAAACTTTACTAAAATAAAAAAGTATATTTAATACTCTCTAATTAATGTAAGACATTATTGCTAATATTGCTAAGATTATTTGTAAATAGGAGGTTTAAACAATAGAGGACACTGTCTGGACTCTTGTCACACGAACCTTTTGCATCTTACACTGGGTTGGAGCACAGCCTATGATCAAGCCTTCTGATCAGGGACTGGGGAAACTGGGGAGTCATGGGTTTCTCAATTCTTCCCCTCTGGTCTTCCCCCTCTGTTACCCAATCCTCCCTTTGTTCAACACAACTCCCTACAAAAATTATTCCTGATGACACTGAAGTCTTCTACATTAAAGCCAGTAGTAAAGTGTAAAACTTAGGTTAATAATGTTTTGCACAGACAACTAGGTCTGCTCTTAATTCTAGTTATTAAATAATTATTAAAGTGAAAGAGAATATCTAGCTAACAAAAATAAATCCAGTATGTTTCTTTACCACATATAGCTAAAAGTATGGGATTATACATATATACATAAGCAATCACATGTGCCTGCATGTACACACACTTTCTGCTTTCACAGTTGTCTAAGCTTTTAGTCTTAAAACTGACATTTGAATAAGTGAATATATTTTAGCAACTGATAAAATAAATTTTATGTGTTGCCTTATAACTTACTTATGCCAGTTTATTAAAAAAAAAGGCCTGTGCATACATGTTGTGAAAAATAAAATATGCTGTGCTTTACGTATCAAATACAAATTCAAAAAAGTTTTTTCTCAAATTGCTGGACAGTTACAAGTGTGTATATCCAATTTTAAATACAAATGATGAGTTCTAAATCTGAGACAAAGTTTTAGACATGTTTGATGTATCCTGAGCCATGCATGAAAAAGCATGTTATTTACAGATCAAAGCAAGCCTGAGTATCCTAAAACAACTAGAGTGAAAAATGCCCAAATCTAATTTCATCCCTGTCCACATGCTTCTTTGAACTAATAATTCAGCGAATTGATCAGTATGTTGAACTAATTAGCATGCTTAACGCCTGCCAACTTTGATGGCTCCAATTCTGTAAGAAATAGCATATAAAAAATAGTTTTTGCACACACAAGCAAATCTGAGAAATACAAATGCTAGTCCAAGTTCACATATGTCAAATAATGTCTCAAAAAGCCCCCAAATACCGGTGACACCTGTTTAATGCTAAGCTATGAAGTGGATTATAAATCATTTTGAGGTTTTGATTTGCATGAAACTAATTCAACAACATTTTTTTCCATTTTTTTAATGAGGTTCAGCACACATCTAACTATATTTTAACATAAGGAATCAAAAGTAAAGTTCCTGAAAAGAGTTAGTGCCTCAGGTTTTTAATTGTATTGAGAGTCACTTCACTCGAGATCTTTGAAGTGAAATCCCACACCTAAGAGCCAAAGGCAGAGGGTATGTCTTTACTACTCACACATTTGAGCCTCAAGGGACACATCTGGTACAAAGCTCTTCATAACGCTTATTTGCAGCAATCAATGAAAAACCCATAATAAACAGGTTACTAAGTATTCTATGCAGAATGTTAATTAGCTAAAATCGCCATGATTTGGGGAAAGGCCTAGTACGAGTTTTTTTTTTTCTAAGTTTTTCTTTTAATGTTGATATTCTAAGACCCATTCCTATAATTTACATGAAAACATTATAGACAGCCCTCCAAGCAAATTCCACCTTGGCTTGCAATTCTGCTTTCCCCTTCTGACTTGAGGCAAGAATTAGGCATTTAAAAAAAAAAACGGTTAACAAAGATCCCAACCCCAAAAGAGGGCTCGATACATGTGATTTCAGGCAGGAAGTCCAAGCTTAATGTGTTAGTGCCACTTGAAGTATAAAAAATACTCTTTAAAAGGCAGTTAGCGTATTTTTTTAGAATGCTTCCCAGTACTGACACATGGATTCCACTACTCTTCTCTACCTTCTTCTATTCTGTAAAATTATTACACAAAATTCAACTCCTCCAGAGGTCAAGGGTTTACTCCCTGACTGACGACTCATTCCCATACTTGCCAGCACTTGCACTATTATTTTCCACTATTGATGAACTGCTTTATAAATGCATATAACGTGCTCTTCCACACACAAGTAACAGAAGCTATCTGAGGGTAGACTCTTTGATCTCTTCTGTCTTATCCATACACTGCTAACTCCATAGCTCTGGACCCCGTACATAAGAAATGTTTTCAGGTGAGCTAAAACCACTAGGCCACCACCTCAGTAACATTATTTATCGTCCAACTATGCTGAACTTCTTCTAAGCTGCAGGATACAAAGTAAATGTCAATGATCTGTCTTTTGCATTAAATACTTCATATTAATTCCATGGTTTGTAGACTTTGCATTCCAGGAAGGCAGTGCTAGATTAAGAGTCAAATAATCTGGGTTCTCAACTTATCTTCGCCACAAGCTAGCAGAGTGATCTTGATTAGTCATTTCAGATCTTGTATTTCATAGGATTGTGTGAAGAGAATAACTCAGAGCGAAGATGCTTCATGCTTAGATAAAATAAAATACATAGCATCTTTTCCTTCTTTAAGTAAAGGTCAAGATTACTTACACTATTTGGCAATATCACAGCAACAACAACAGAGTGGTCCAAATTATATGGAAATACTACTACCTGTTGAATCACAGTCAGATGAAGAACTGTGGATCTAACTCACTGATGTTTACATATTAAAAGTACAGTAATTCAAGAAAAAGAGGCCACCCCTACAAAAATGGAAGAAAAAAAAGGACAAAAGATACATAAAGGTTTTAGAAGGTTTTTAGCCAGTTTTTCCTATCAGTTTTTTAAGAGATGGTTTATAAAGATAAAAGATGGAAAACACGTAAGTTTGGGGGTTGTTTTTCCAGACAGCCTATCAGTTAAAAGAAAAACAAAGGGGAATGTCTTTGAAAATCAGAACAATATCTTTCAAGACTGGGATGTTCAAAAATATGAACACAAATATCTGAGTAGGAAGAAAAACAAACACAGTGCTTGGCACCTAACAAGGAACCAAAAGAAATCTGTTCCACAGACAGACACACACAGATATAGCAAACCAAGTTTTTACAAAGATGCAAAGGCATTTCAATGGAGAAAAGACATTCTTTTCAACAATTGTTTTTGGATGGACACACTGCCCAAGGCAATCTACAGATTTAATGCAACCCCTATCAAATTACCCAGGACGTATTTCACAGAACTAGAACAGATCATAATAAAATTTACATGGAACCACAGAAGACCTAGAATTGCCAAAGCATTACTGAAGAAAAGGAAAGAGGCTGGAGGAATAACTCTCCCAGACTTCAGACAATACTATAGAGCTACAGTCATCAAGACAGCATGGTATTGGTACAAAAACAGACATACAGACCAATGGAACAGAATAGAGAGCCCAGAAATGAACCTACAAACTTTTGGTCATCTTCAATCAAAGACTTAAACATAAGACAAGATACAATAAACCTCTGAGAAGAAAATATAGGCAAAACACTATCTGACATACATCTCAAAAATGTTCTCCTAGGACTCTACCCAAGCAACGGAAATAAAAGCAAGAATAAACAAATGGGACCTAATTAAACTTACAAGCTTCTGTACAGCAAAGGAAATCATAAATAAAACAAAAAGACAACCTACGGAATGGGAGAAATTTTTTTGCAAATGAAACCAACAAAGGCTTAATCTCCAGAATAAGTAGCTCATACGACTTAATAAGAAAAACACAAACAACCCAATCCAAAAATGGGTGAAAGACCTAAACAAGCAATACTTCAAGGAAGAAATACAAATGATCAACAAGCACATGAAAAAATGCTCAATATCACTAATTATCAGAGAAATGCAAATCAAAACTACAATGAGATATCACCTCACACCAGTCAGAATGGCCATTATTTGAAAGTCCACAAATGACAAATGCTGGAGAGGCTGTGGAGAAAAGGGAACCCTCCTACACTGCTGGTGGGAATGCAGTTTGGTGCAGCCACTGTGGAAAACAGTATGCAGATTCCTCAAAAGACTAGGAATAGACTTACCATATGACCCAGGAATCCCACTCCTGTGCATCTATCCAGAAGGAATCCTACTTCAAAATGACACCTGCACCCCAATGTTCATAGCAGCACTATTTACAATAGCCAAGACATGGAAACAGCCTAAATGTCCATCAACAGATGACTGGGTAAAGAAAATGTGGTATATTTATACAATGGAATACTATTCAGCCATAAAAACTGACAACATGCCATTTGCAGCAACATGGATGTTCCCGGAGAATGTCATTCTAAGTGAAGTAAGCCAGAAAGAGAAAGAAAAATATCATATGAGATCGCTCATATGTGGAATCTAAAAAAAAAAAAAAAAAAAAAAAAAGAACATAAATACAAAACAGAAACAGACTCATAGACATAGAATACAAACTTGTGGTTGCCAAGGGGGAGGGGTGTGGGAAGGGACAGACTGGCAGTTCTATACTGACAGGCATATGTAGAATAGATAAACAAGATTATACTGTATAGAATAGGGAAATATATACAAGATCTTGTGTTAGCTCACAGTGAAAAAAAATGTGCCAATGAATATATGTATGTTCATGTATAACTGAAAAATTGTGCTCTATACTGGAATTTGACACAACATTGTAAAATGACTATAACTCAATGAAAAAAATGTTTAAAGATAAATAAATAAAACTATCCAACTTTTAGAGGGAAATATGGTAGATGACCTTAAGACCTGGAGTGAGACAGAGTTCTTAGCTTGACACTCAAAGTACAATTCACAGAAGAAAGCACTGACAGACCTTCAATGGGTGAATGTATTAACACACTGTGGCATATCCCAAAAGTGGAATGATTGAAAAGAATTAATACAATACAGTATGCAACAACTGGGATGAGTCTCAACAGCATTATGGTGACAGGAACTTCTTTCAAACATTTTATATTACATGACTCCATCTAAATGACATTCTCAAAAAGAAGACACTGTACTGATGGAGAACAGATCAGTCATCACCAGGGATCAGAAGCAGGGAAACGAGTGTGACTATAAAGGGACAGCACGAGAGAGTTTTGGGGATGATGGAAATAGCTGGTACCCTGACTGTACTGCTGGTATATGAATCTGTGTATGTGTTAAAAAAACTTACAGCTCTGTGTGCTAGTAAGTCAATTTTACAGTGTGATAACTTAAAAGACAAAATAAACAGTAATTGTTGTTCTTGCCTGAGATAAATATAGGAAAATGGGAAGGAGGGATAAAAGCAATGTGTTTAGTAGTGTCTCAGCCCAATAAGAGAACCTACATGCAATAATACACTTGGAATCCAGATCTTGGTTTGTGAACACCACTTCCCCACTAAAAGGAATCCAGGGCTCCTTGGAGAGGCAGCTGATTACAGGATTAGGCAGGGAAGTACAAAGGAAGACTGCGACACCTTGTTACACTAATAACAAAGTTCTCAAAGACTAATGGGGGAATGTTTTAAGAACAGAGAAGGAAGTTCAAAGAGGCCAAAAGTCGGGCAATGTGAGCATCAAAAAGTAATAACGGTAATGGATTGTAATTATTATATAACAGAGAATCCCTGACTGTGGTGATGGTTGCACATATCAGTGAATATACTAAAATCCAATGAATTGTTACTTTAAATGAGTAAATTGTACGACACATGAATTATATCTCAATGAAGCTGTTTAAAAAAAAAAAAAAGAATCCATCAGTCCTAAGGGATGTTTGAAAAAGAAGCTGGGGAGGGGGTGGGGAGCAAGGAGTGAGGGAGGCAGTAAAGGAGGAAAGCTCTTCTTTACAGAAGAGTGCCGACTAATAAATTTGGAGAAAAAGGACAGTGTGAGGAAAATCAGCATTTTGCAATCAGCAATGTAATAAATGCTTCAAGCAAGAAGCATCCACAGATGTTAAAAGTACTGGGTGAAAGATTATTGGGGAACAGGATATTCTCAAAATATAACCCCATAGATTTCTTTATAAAAACAAAGGTGAAATGAACGTCTAGAGTACAGAAAGCCACGGAATGCCAACTTAATCAAATGATCAAACTTAGTTTCACCAAATATGGGACATTATGTCACTCCTGGTACAATATTATGAAAGCACCCAGCATCATCTATGTGGTATCCATGCACACACACAATTTAATATATAACCTGAATGCAATCATAAGGAAATCAAACAATCCACATTATAGGAATGTTTATAGAGCAAGTGCCCCAGACTGGGAACATCAATGTCACGGGGGTGGGGGTGTAGGTTTGGGGAAACCTAACAACCGAATGCAGTACGTGATCCTTTACTGGGTCCTGGAGCAAGAAAAGTTATAAAGCTTTTATTATTGGGACAATAGGGAAAATTTTTAAACTGATCATACATTAGATAATATGAATATACCAATGTTAAATTTCTTGGGAATGACAATGGTATTGTTATGACAGGAATGACTCTATACTTAGAAAACATGCAGAGTATTTAGTGATGATCTAGATAGAATGTGTGCTACCTCCTTAAAAATGTTTCAGGAAACAAACACTGTATCGAGACAGACAGATAAAGCAGATGAGGCAAAACGTTAATCAGTGAATCTCAGGCAAAGAGAATATGTTTTAACTTTCCCTAAGTTGAAATTTTTCCAAACAAAATGTTGGAGAGGGAGAAGAAAAGAAAAAGAAGGTGTTCTATTCACTTTAAAATCTACTTACAACAGAGAAAAGGAAATGCATGCACTGATATGAAAAGAGCATTAAGAGTTCAGACAAAGCATTCAGAGCCCAACTCTGCCCTCTCTTAACTGCGTTATTTCATGTAGGTCAAATTAAACCACTGAATGTCAGTCTGCTCCCTGGTATTAAATAGGCAACTATCTGCTAGTTCAAAAAACGGTTTACAAGTTAGACAAACATTATAGATTAGTTGGGAATCATGACCAGTTACATAGGGTGTACACACTTTCCAAGCATTCGGTTGACAATCATGACTCTTTGTAGGATTACTGTAAAGATTAAATGAAAAACATATGAAGAATTTCTGCTCTGGCAAGTGGCAGATGCTGGATAAATTCAATCCACCTCCCTCCTTCAAATAAAGTGACAAGAACTTACTGACAAGTTACTAAGTGCCAGACCCTTTGTTTGATGCTTTACTTAATCAAAACTAGTCCAAAACTTAGTGATTAAGATGTGTTATCCACACAATTTTTTCACACTCTTATTAAACACCTATAAGGACGAAGAAAGAGCTTTTGTTAACAGTTGTGTGAATCAGCATATAAATCAGCAGAGCGTAACTCCCACAAGACCTTCGCCGCTCACTATGAGATGTATCATTGTCTCCCCCGAACACAGATACTACTGGTATCTCCTACCAGACAAAAGACATACTTAAAAGAGATACTTGATTTATCCTCTGAAGAAAATTAAACTTCATTCCAAAGTGATTTTTTAAGTCGGTCATCACTCCAGCTCCCAAAACAGAAGTCTGGAATAATTCACAGGTAAACAACAAAAAGACTCCTCACACGTGGATCAAGATATAGGGGAGCTTTATTAGAAAACCTGGTGTCAGTTTAAAAGATTCCTAAACACAAATTTAACGCCTTATTTCCCAAGTATAATCAGGATACACACAGAACTGGTAAGATCCACATGCTTCTCTAAGAATCATAACTTATTGACTAATTCCTTCCCATTTAAAAAAAAAAAGAATAAATGAAACATAGCTGAGGCCAGGGAATCATCACGAATAGTTATCACCAAGCGTCCTGAGTAAGAACCCTGGTAAGCTATATTAGGAACTAGAGAAAGATAATTAACCTGACAAAACATCGTGATCAAATAAAGGACTTCAAGCAAAGGAGCTATGTATCATTACACTCATACCTTCCAATGTTTTCATTAGATGGAGACAGTAAAGAGCCAGAGGTGTAAGCTTTGAGAGGCAGAGCTGTGGTCAAACTCAGGCATTTTGGCTGCAAAGCCCACATGGTCTAAACCACGGTGCTCTGAGGCCTCCAGGCAACAGCAAATCCAGCCCATTAGGGCGGTGAGGAGAAGTCCAGACACAGTGAATGATCACAGCGGATCAGAACAGGAAGACAGAAGATTCCAAGATTCCCAAGGGAAGAAGAAACACAGTGCTACAAAAAAAAAAAAAAAAAAAAAAAAACTACGATTTTGAGGCTGCCACACTCAAATATATGAAAAAGGCACAGTGCACCCCAAAACAGCAGTTAGAAACTCCAAGAAAAAAACATTAAAAAGTTCACGTCCCAAATGTCCCACAAATTAAAATACAGGATAAATTTTAGCAAGTGATGGAACGCAAGAAGACAGTCTATTTGTTCAGGTGTTGGAAACAGCTCTTTCAGGGTAACGCAGGGCCGACACAAAAGGAAGTATAACCCTAGCACGCTACTTGGCCTGGCGAGCACGAATGAAGTCTCAAATACTGCAAACACGAGTTCACTGGTGGTCAACTTTTAGAATCAATCCAGAAATGCCATGAAAGAAGTGACGGTGGCTGAGGAACAGGAGGAAAGTGTCAGCCGTCACGGAAGTGCAGACGAGAAAACATCACTTCTGAAAGTTAAGGAGGGTAAGGCGAAAAAAAGGACCTCATCTTACAAGAAGAAAATTATAACATACTGGGAGTTTGCGGGATAAGAAATACATGGTTTGACATTTCTAAAATAACTGGAGGAGTGAAGTTCATGTAACTGGATGGCTAGGATGAGATAAGGCTGGCAAGGGGCTAAATCCCATCTTCCACTCCAGGGACTCAACAGAGTGCACCTAAAACTAAGCAAGAAAGAGACGTATAAACACATCACTCAGAAATATGGATGTAATAAGGAGAAATAAAAAAGGAAACAGCTAAAAGCGGTTACCTCTAGAAAGTGGGACCAGGATGGAGAGGGACAGGGCAGGAGACATGCTTTTCATCATAAAAATCATCTATATTTTTTGAATCATTGCTAGTTATTACTTTGATTAGAAAATTTTTTAATTAAGTGGTAAATTTACATTTTCATTATATTAAGAGGTCATTTTAAAAATAAAAGTATTTCATACAATGCCCAAATATGGCATTTTTTTCAGCTTTTTATTATAAAAAAAATTTACAGACTTTCATACAAGTTGCTAAAATAATATAGGGAGTTCACATATATCCTACACCTAGCTTCCCTAATGTCCAGAAATTAAATCACCAGAGTATGATGATCAAAACTAACTATCAGCAGTGGCGGGGGGGGGGGGGGGCAGAGGGGTATAGCTCAGTGGTAGAGTGTCTGCATAGCATGCACGAGGTCCTGGGTTCAGTCCTTGGTACCTCCATTAAATGAAGGAGGGAAGGAAGGAAGAAAGAAACCTAATCCCCCCCTCCTCCAAAAAAGCAAAACAACAACAACAAAACCCTACCGCTGTACCACTGACAGCTGTAATACCACTGTAATACTAACAGCTAAATCATAGGCCGTATTTGGATTTCCCCAGTTTTCCCCCCAATACCCTTTTTCTCTTCCAAGATTCAAACCAGGATCCCTCCCTGTGTTTGCTTGTAGTGCCTCCTTAATCTTCTCCTATATGTGACAATTCTCTTCATCTCGATTTTTCATGACTTCCACAGCTTTGTACAATGTTCCTCAGTTTGGGTCTGCCGGATATTTTCTCATGATCAAGTTGAGATTATGTATTTTTTGGCAAGAAGAACAAAGAAGCTATACTGTGCATCATATTGGCAGTGTATGACATCATACACCTCATTACTGGTAATGTTAACCTTCATCACTTGAACAAGGTAGCATCTGCCAGTTCTTCTAAGCGTAAAATTACTATTTTTCCCTTTGTAAATGAAAAATTGCTTGAGGGGAAATACTTTAAGACTGTGATACTCATTTTCAGTAAGTTAAATAATACTTATTGGTTCCTATATTTTAGAGATACATAATGAAGTATTTGTGGGATTATAAGATAATATTATTCAAGAATCTTGGATTGGAAAGCACTATTTATTGATCTTGGAATTTAGTTTTTTAATTCAAAACACTTTTTAAAAGGTGCCAAGCAATCAATTCAAGAGCTTTTGAGGATCAGGTACTGAAGTTTGTCACCAGTATTTAAAACACAGGCATTGCGCGCCCTCTAGTGTACATTTCTATAACACAACTTTTGCACTGACAAATTCAATTAAAAAGTATTTTCACCAAGGCAAAGAAATAACCTCCCTCACACTATTTTTCTGCTTCTCCACTAGTCAATAAATTATTTATCAATTATTTTGCCAATTAACAAAATCATCTCAATGCCAAATATTATTGACTTCTTCCCATCTTTCGGGCTGTTTCTCCGAACACAGCCCAGGGAAGAAAAGAGGACAGAAGGCTAAAATCAAAGTATCTTTAAGCAACCTTAACGAACGAAGGCTAGAGGAAAGATGTTGAAATCAGTTTCAGTGCCTAATTCAGGAGCACAATTCATTGTGTTCTGCCTGTACACACAGCTCCACTTCCACCTTGTAGAATACTCTAACATTCAGAAATTGTGCTCCACCTCAAGTTAACAGATTTGGTCCACATCTCAGATACTACCACTTTATTTTCCTATGATTTACTGAAAAATGCGGAGAGCAATGAACTGTGAGTTTATCTGCAAAACATTAGCAGGAAGTGTAACCAGAAACACAGGCTTTGGAATCACACAGGCTGGGCCTCAGCTTCCAGACCTGCCACATACTGGCTGTACTGCTTAACCTTTCCACGCCTCAGCCTCCTGGTTTTCTTTCAATTAAAAAGAAAAAAAGGGGGGAGGGGAAGGGCTAGTATCTTATGGTTTTATTTGAAGATTAGAAAAACACAAGTGAAGTACATGATCTGAATTCAAACTGTTAACTATTATCACTGTGTGATCCCAGGGAAATCTAGCTCCAGATTGTAGAACCCACAGGTTAACATTTTCAACAGTTCTTTTAAATGACTCCCTGCAACCACAATCCTTGATAAAAAATTCTAGATTTTACCTTCATATTTGGTTTTCTAAATACATATAGTTTCTTCATTAATATCCCTTATAAGACAGTGTTTGGTCAGACAACAAGATAATATACAATCCTAAGAATCTCAAGAGTAATTTTTACCCACAGTGTTCACTGTACATAATTTGCACATATCTGATAAAAGATTCTCTTCATGAATAAGTTGTTTGCTATTTTCATATGTCATTTCAGAAAGTGCTTCACATACATAAAATATTCATAGGAGCAGCCCTTAACAAGAAATGACCAAATTAAAATAAGGGCTATTTGTGGAGGACACAAGAATACCAGGAATGTGATGAGAAAAGACAAGGGGAAAATTAAGCTCGCTGTTAGGGCAGAAAGTTTAGATGGCAGAAAACACAAACTTGCCTCGGAACTGAGAACTCCGTAATTCTGGCCAAACGCATCTTAGCCTGAGCATCTGTTGGAGAATTTAAATATCTAAGTACTTAAAACCAGTCTACTTCCGTAAAGTGTGATTAAGTCATAGGTTTGTTCATTAAATATTTTCTGACTATGCTGAATATCAAGGACTCTTCTAGGTGTCGGATTAACGGAAGGAAAGAAAACATGCAGGAGGCACTTGACCTCAAAGCACAGATATTCTAGCAGGGGAGGAAGGCAGGAAGCAAGTTTACAAACGAGAAATGAAGATAATTTCAGATAATGGTACCTGCTAGAGTACCAAGCGAGTGTTGGGGATTTGGGCAGGTGTATTTTAGGCCGAATGGTCACAGCAGGCCCCTGAGAGAAGGGACATGTGAACTAACACCTGAATGCTAAGAACAAATTACGCAAACATGCAGAATAATATGCTCTTATAAGACACTATTCTCCATGAATATCACTATCAAAGCCAATTCTCTGTTTACATCCTCTGATCAACTTTTCTTTTAATGCCATGTGGGCTTCTAGTTGTTGAGAACTTATTTTCTCATTTTGTCTACTTAAAGGTTTAAAGATAAGAAAGATATAAATATGGACTATCAATTTTAAATATTTATTTTCCTCCCCAGAAAAATCTGTCTGCATATAAAATGCAAAATATACAGCTCACCTCAGGGGTTAATATCATGGGCTCTCAAGTCCTCGATCTTCTCCCTTACTGGATGCGAGACTCGGGACGAACCACAGCCTCACTAAGCCTCAGTTTCTAAAAAGCAGGGGTTGCGTTTTGGGTTACTATGAGGATTATATGAAATAAAGCATGCTAAGAACTCAGCGCAGTGACAAGCACTGTAAAGACTTGCAAGTATTAGCTATTATTTCAATTGCGATTTACGTGTTTTTAAAGAAAAGTATGTATATATGACTATCAAGACAGGTATATGAGATCTTAACTTCATATTCAAAACTATAAAAAATAAGTAACTTTGAAGTAATTTCCTGTTTTCAGAATAATAATTATAAAGAGACAAATGATTTTTAGAAAGAGGTTCCGCACTGGTGCCCAAAAGAACAAAGGTGACAGAAAAAGAATAAGAGTAGACAGACATCACAATTTATAGAGTAGAATTACATGTCCAAAAATTGCAGTCCAGACAGGTGCCCTGGATGTGAACAACAGGGTCCCCAACTATGGTGCTGAAGTCAGAGATGCATAAAAAACTGAGCTTAAACTAGAAGGACTGGAATAGACAGAAAACAGCAGGCTTTGTAGGGTGGTGACTCAGTGTCCCAGCCCCCTCTCTGCCTGCATCTACCGATCACACTGCAAAGCTACACACACATTCAACTTGCCAAGTCCTGCGCAACTGAGACTGAAGACACCTGGCCCAAGGAAGCTTTTGTTTCCCAGCTAAACAGAGTGACAGGTAATGCCTCCTGCCCTTCCCACTTCTTCATGCTTGGAAAGGGGCCACGATGCCTAAAAGTGCAGCAGCCATTTTGTAACCATGAGTAAATGAGCCCGAGTATTGAGGTTTGTCAAGCAGGATGAAAAAGCCTGGAGCCTCAATGCCTTTATGTAACTGGGACACCAGCCTCAGAGTGACCATCTCCAGATTTCTTGTTACAGAATGAGAAAAACATTTTTTGTTTAAGAAAAACCTTATTTACTGCAGCCACTGTAGTCAGATTTTCTGTATTTTGCAGCCTAAATGCCATCTAAACTAACACACAAAGATGAAGGAAAAGGATCTTTCACACGAGATGAAAAGCAAAAGGAACACCACAGACAAAGCTACTTCAGTATTTTGGTTTATGAGGCTCACATTTAAAAAGAAGAATTAAGAGCTAATTTATTTCCACCTTTATCCAATAGCTTTCCCGTATGTTCACACTGAAGGCGCATGCTACTGCGCGCACTTCCCAGTGAGCCCTACCCACAGGAAGTGGCATCCCCTCAGGACAGCACGGCCAACGTGCAACAACGGAAGTGTGCAGCCTTCCCACGCTGCACACTGCGAGTGAAACTTACCCACAGAATGAGGAGAGTAAATAGCAGCTGGTTTCATGTAAACAAAACATGTGAAAATATGTACCAAAGGGCTGAAGCAATTTTTCTACATTAATTTTACTAAACTGTTCCTTCTAAAAATGTTTGTTTATTTAAGAGACGATGAAAAACTGTAGGCTAACATCCCATATTTGAGAAGTAATAATCTTACGCTCTAGGATTAAAGAATGAACTATTGCTCATTCTTCATAGACCATCTCTACCGTAAAGTTATAATAATGTAAATGCAATTAGGTGACTCATTTTATAAACCGCTTGTGATTAAAGGCAGTAATTCATTTTCATTTGTTTAATATTCCCATTAATAAGAATGTCTCATTACGCATTTACGGAAAGCCTGAACAATAAAACAATGGACAGAAGCCAAGAGCAAACGGATTTTTTTCTTTTCCCATGAAGTTAACATTATGGAATTTTAACAGATGTTCTATTTGGTCATAGTTAATAAAATGAATTATGTAGGATTAAAACAAGGTTCAATGTGTTTGCATTGGATTTTAACTGAAAAGCAATTTCACATTAAAAGTTTGGAAAGATTTATCATCACTTTTTACCGCTTACTGTGAATTACTAAGATGTGGGGAAAAAAGTGAATTACTTTTTGAAAGAAACTAAGGCTTATCAAAACTAGTTTTTCAAGGTTTAACAAGATTGAGATCTTAGAAAAGAGTTGCTCTTTGGTATTTCATCACCTATAATACAGTCTAACAAAAGGCTGAGCCACCACCCCGCAAACATCCAAGTCGCCTTAGAGCCCCCTCAGCATTCGGAGATGGTCACAGTGTCCACAGCACCTGAACAAAAAATAATCAAACTTTAAGGAATGAAAAAAACAAATATTTACTGAGTGCTGACTTTGTGGAAGGTGTTAAAACAGAGCCTCCACCTCTTACAAAGTGGTAAAAATCTAATCCCTGTCTTCAAGGGGAATATATATGCTGTCTGGAAAGACAAAGCATAATTACATGTAGCCAGGCAAAATGTAAAGACAGACCAAAAAAGAAAGGAAGAGATAAAGCCAAGAAAACCGTTTCATACACACACACACACACACACACACACACACACACACAGAGACATGCAACACTGATAAAGGAGGAAAATTCTCATCGTTTTCTGACTATCATGAAAGCCTTAAAAGCACAGACTTAAGAACAGTAAATAAGTAATAGAAGTTCTAGCTATAGTTGCTTGAAAACAATTTTCAACAGAAAACATTCAAGTGTTGCAATCTTAATCAGAAAGCCTTCTTCTAAGTGGGTAATCTTATTCAGAGAAAAAAAATTCCAGTAAATTACCAATCTGACCCAAAAAGGAATAATCATAATAACTTTCCAACCAGTTTACATTAATAATTTTGATCAATTCAACCATCAACTAAGGTAACTGTACATTATTATAACCAATATGTTGTTTTTCCTACAGAAGTAGCCAGCGAACAGAAAATCAGATGCAAGTTGCAATTTGTTAACTGAATAAACAATTCCATTCCACAAGACATTTGGATAAAACAGTCTCCAACTGTTAGCTGAGAAGCTTTTTAAATCCTAAAGGTTAGCTGGCCTCCAGTCCAAACACAACTATTGTTATTCATCCTCCTGAAGTGGCATTCACACGTTCCACAAGGTTGCATCCCTTGACCTGAGAGCCTGGAAGCAGGCTTCTTCACCTGAGTCTCCCAGCAGACCACACAGCTGTAACACCTCCTTCCAGAGACCACAAGAACCATCTATGCGAAGTTTCCAGCGCAGAGGGGCAAACATGAGCTCAAAGACGTTAAGTAACTTTTAAGTAACTTGCCAAGAGCAGGCAGCTGGTAAGTGGCAGTGGCATTCCACACTGGGATGTCACTTCCTGTCAGAAGCCCCTTCTGTTACCAAGAATACCACCCGTTACAGTTACCATATTTTGGACACACACGTGCGACAGGGTCTGTGGAAAGCTATTCACATTGGATCTCTTCGTTCAATTCTCACAATAACTTCAATACGATTCAAGTCATCAGTTCTCAGTAAAGGAATAAAATTGTTCCCAGATATATGTTCATGTGCCCAGGCTCACTTAAAATAACAACTACAGTGAGATCATTTATCACCTCTGAGATTGCAGTGGATGAGGCACAGGAAAACAAGGATCCCCCACATTGTGGGCAAAAGGCTCGACTGGTACTTCCGTGATGGACAATGTGTTGATGTGCATCAAAATTATAAACTCCTCGACACCCTAAACCAGGAAATTCTACTTTTCAGCATGTAATCTATGAACATCCTCAACCATGTCCGAAACAACACAGGAACAGTATTACTATAGCGCATCTGTCATGCCCACCAATGAGGGAACTGTGGTACAATGATTCGTTTGCACAGTGGAGTCCTATACAATCATAAAAAAGCAAGCATGCTCCTTATACAGTGATATGAAATGATCTCTAAAATATTTTGGTTAAAGAGACAAGATGCAGAACACTTAGGATAGGGAAGCTCTGGAAAAACACTCAAGAGACTCCTATAACACAAAGACTTTTGGGGAAAAGGCACTGAGTGGGTAGACGACAGAGCTGGGAGACTTTGAAGGACGATCCTTAAGGCTTGATTCCTACATGTTCATGTTCCCAGAGACTAGATATGGGGAAACTCTTACTGAAACAGACAATAAAGGAAACTAAGTTTGGAAAGCTGCCACATCTACCTGCGAGTGAACTTTGTAATCAGAGTGGGGAATTTTGCACCTAAAGGGACAGACTGAAAGCTTCAATGAACCTATCAACAGGATGAATGGCTTGTTTTGGCCTGCCTGCGTGCTTGATTTTGAATGCATGTGTAACAGAATTTGCTGAGAGACTTGCTTTACTGAAGGCCTGGGAGCAAAAGTGGGGTGAGAGGGGGAGATTGCCACCACCTATTTCAAACCTCCGCAGTGGCTACTCTCATCCACCAAAAAGAAGCCAGGAGACCCTCACTACCAAAACGGCAACATCCTGCCACTGAGGCCTCTCCAACCAGCACCTGACTGTCAGATTCATGCAGGTGAGAGTTAGAAACCAGTCATCTGTCCTCCAAACTCCAGTGGACATAAGTCAGGCTTTTCCAAGGGCTTTTCCCATGGGATAGACTCCAGTGCCCTGACAAATATCCAGCTGGGTTGAGAGAGTCAACCTTTCCTCTCGGCAAATGCCCCACTCAGTTGAGTGCTTCCTTGAAGCGCCCTCAGCAGGCCTGAGGTAAAGGGGAATCACTCCTGACTCTTCCCTGGGCGTGAAATCCCCAGTTCTGCTTCCATAAGCAAGGTACACACAACACGTGTTCTCTCACAGTCCTGGGCCTTTTCTTGTGTTGTTACATGTGCCTGTCTCCTTGACTAGTTCTAATCGCCACTCCTTCAAGTATTAAGCCCAGACTAATTTTTTTTAACGCAGTGAAGTCCGAGTACCGCTGCAGCACTGCTTCCTCGGAGCCCCAGCTGCATCTCGCACACGCGAATCACTGCAGGCCTAGCACACCGGTGTGCCTACTCCCCTCCTGGACTGCCCCCCAGAACGTGAATCCTTCAGGGCAGAAATGTTCTGTGTGGTGCCCAACACACAGCAGGCACTCTTAAAACAACAGTCAAGTAGAATTTGTGGGTAAAATGCACTTGATGGGCTTAACTTTTTTTGGGGGGGGGGGGAACAACTTGTCTTTCTCTGCTTTCTTTTGCTTTAGAAAGTCCTGATTCACATCCCAACATCATGAGGCTGCTCTCCATAGAACTTTTGGGACAACCAACTCTCTGAAATGAGGCTGGCTATGAAAGCAGCTGGGATTCTGCTCCCCATTTCCATCTTACTGAAATAACAGCACTGGACCACAACGTTTGGCCACATCTCATTCGGTCTAGATCATGAGGAAAATGAACACTGAAAGTGTAAGGTAAATAGTGTAATCTGTTGACCTTGCTTAGACTCCATCTCAAATTCACAGTAACTAAAGTAATTTAGGAGAACACAGGGATAAGCACGCAATCTCCACAAACATCAAATACAGAGAAAAAATGTGACAGCATTCACAAAATCTAAAGAACACACATAATCTATTTTATAATGCATGGATTCAAACTTCAATCTCATTCTAATGGACTACTGCTAGGGAGATAAAGCTATTTTGAAGGAAAAATTGTACACAGAATAAATGTGTAGGTTTCCTGGTGATTCTCACTAAGGCTTCAATGTATTTTCTTATTGAAACAATCAAACAAGCTCTTGGCAAAAAGATTAGATACTGGTGTCAGAACGATGTAAGAAGCAAAACTATTTATAATGCAAAAATTTTGTTTAAAGCAGATACATCACTTTTTATTTTACTCATTTTGAAAAGAAGCTATGTTTTATTCAGCAATAATCCTTCTCTCACTCTATCAGACAATCTGTACAAAAGCAGTATTTCAACCAAAATCAGTTCTGAAGGATCTTTTATGAAAATGCATAATGCAGAAGACCCCAATTAAATTTCCAACAAAGCACTGCCATTTTGAGTAAACAAAGTCATCTCAGTAGGGTCACACTTTCTACAAGAATTGCAGCCCAGAAATTAATTACTAGTGTGACATATGTCAAAACAGATTTTCAAAAGAACAGAATGCAGTTGTAAGCATGTGTTTTATCTATTTGTTTGTATGCACAACCAGTATTCCCTGGCATGTGAATATATTCATTTATTCAGTATATCTCAGAAAAATAAAAAGGCTCACTGCCCCCCACCCCATCCTGCACCCAGGTGAAATCGGAGTAAATAACACATGTTTAGTGAGTCAGAAAACAAGTACAGAATGAAGATACAGTGCGGGTGATATTTTTGAAAGGCAGAAGTCATCTTCACACAAATAACTAATTTTGAAACATTCAGTCTGCCTTCAAAAAAGTTTTTCAAAGATATACATCAACTACACCACACTACACTAAAGGTTACTACTTTGTGGAAATCAAAGCTTCAAAATAACACGTAACCGTGCTGGTGGTTCATAAGGAAGACTAATCTAGAGTAAAAACAAACAAAAAGACTTCCTAGGAATAAAATTAGGATTCTGAAGAATCTCAACATTCTGCTGATTATCACAATCATTATTTAAATTAAAAACATTTTTAAAAATGAAAACATTTTGGCACCTAAGGGAACTCCAGACAAAACAAAGATTGAGAGCAGAGGAATGCAGACTCTCTTCCGTATTTTAACAGAAAATCACATCCTAATCCTTTTCACAGTGTATATACCTACATCAAATCATCACACTGTACATTTCAAATATATCACAATTTTATGTCAATTATATCTCAAAAAACTAAAAAAACAAAAAAAACCTAGCATTTAAACTCATAAAAAAAATCTTACGTCCCAAATCAAGATTTCTCTCATATTTCAAGTATCTAAAAATCAACTTTCGAACTTCAAAATAGCCTCTTCCACATGAGGCAAAAATTAAAACATGCTTCCTGCAGTAATACAATCACTTTGCTTTTTCAACCAAAAAAAGAAGACACTGATCACATACTGAATCCTAGAGTTTCAGGGTTGGAAGGCCCAGAGAGGTGGACAGCTTGCTCTGGGGCACACATACTGCATGTCACAGGAGGGCCAGCACTCCAGGCCAGACTCAACTTTCCAGGGCATCATACTTTGTTATTAGGAAGACAAGAGCTAATGGCTTGATTTTTCACATAAAAACAGACTATTGAGACGCTTGTCCGCTAGAGTGCTTCTTTCATTGCCAATTCTTCATGAATTCTGTGTATACGGTAATTAACTCAATATTTACCCTTAGTAGTTACTTCTTAATATTTCAGCTATCACAGACGTGTAGCCACCCCCAGTGACAATGAAGCTATAGGATGGAACGCTCTGACCCCTGGGACTGCTCTCTGGCCAGACCCAAGCTACCCATTCATTAGATGTCAGAGCCGAGATAAGATGAAACAATGTTTTACAAAGCGATCATAATTTCCCTCTGTAATTCTTTTAAACCAGTTTCTCCAAATACATTTCCTGAATGAAGCATATCATTCTTTGACACGTAAGTACTGGAAAGTAAGTTTCTTACCTCTCTTAAAACAGTGCTTTTGTAGCCTCTGTACAGTCCTTGTATGCCCTGAAACACACCAAAGGCCAAGAGCTCAGAAAGTTAGAACAGTAAAGACTTCTGAATGACATTCTGCATAAAGCAGATTCACCTTTTCTAAAGTTTCAGTTCTAAAACACTCATAATTGCCACAGTTCTGTAACCGGTCAAAGGTTCTGAACTGGCCTAAGGCATATAAAGCTCAAGCCAGCTCCTGTGAAAATGGGACCATCTCTCATAATAAAGCTGACTAATATTAGTTAAGCTTTATTTGCTTTCAACATTTCTTCTCTTGAAAAGAATACTTGAGCAGATTTAGATAAACATATTTCTAAAAGCAAATGCACAGAAAATGCCAATTATCTTTTCATATAAAAACAGATTCCATGGTTGTAATCATAAGGCATCACAAATTCACGAATAACCTCGCAGTAGTGATCGATACCTCTGAACAAGCCCGATCTATTTAATCAAATACACATGATTCAACAGGGACTTTTACTGGATTGATCTCATTCATAAGATTAAATATTTAATGTTCTCCTCACCTAGGTGACGGAAGGATCATTAAGAATAACTTTTGTAAAACTTAGACTCACTGAAATTTCCATGTGATTGATTTCCATTTTTTAAAAAAAAGGCTTCTGTATGAACTATAAAGAAAAGCAGGTACGTGGTCCCTAGTCACATGGCCAGCAAGAATGACTTCTGACCCACAGCTTAACATTAACCAGTACAAGAGAAATTACATTTTTATATAAGCATTACGACACTGGTCACAACTCAGTCCACTACCACAGGTCTCTTCCATGGCTCCTCAAGTTCTGTAGTGCTATTTTAGTACAGGAGCTTTATTCACTTTATATATTCACTATTTATTCCATATCTGACTCTAAAAGAACTGCAGGACGACTGCAACGCAGGACACATATTTAGTAGTGGCACTCACATGTGTGTTTAGAAAAAAGGAAAAATAAAAAATCAAACTAAAAATTTGAAAAAATGGGAAGGCAAAGATAATCTTAGCATAAAAAGTTGCTGTAACTGAACACTAAATTTAGCTAAGGTCTCTTCTAAGGGTTCTGGAGTTCCGTGGTGTTCACAGTAGCTGTCATAAAACCATTCTCAATAAATAAAAAAGAGAGCTTAAAAACATATTCTCACCTCTTGACATAAGATGTTAGAGAAAATGTGAAATGTTCCTGAAGAAGCAGATACCTGTGCCCTCTGCTTAACCACTTCAGAAGGGACTCGAATCAGGCAGGCAACCTGCAACACATCAATTTAATTATATCTTAGAAAAAGAAGTAACTCCTATGAAAATGAACAATTTTTTCTAAGCAAAAATTATAGTTTAAAGAAAAGCATAATGTATAGGCTCAATGCAAGACATCAAAAGGTTTTTTTTTTAACCTACAACACTTAGAGCGTTACTGAACATGCACTGTGTTATCAGCCCAGAACTTTGCCTCCCTTGTCTCGTGAGGATCCTCCTGCCTCAGTGCCCCAGGCACACTGGTCCACAAGCCCCATGATGGGAAGAAGCACATTTACTCATTCTGAGCTCCTAGCACCTAGGACAGCATCCGGCTGCTCACATGACAGCCATTTCAAACAGTATGATCAAGGAGTGAAATAAAAGGGTCTTTGTTTGCTTTACTGGAGAAACACATAAACACGTAGAGGCAAAACTGAAAATCACTGGGCATAAATCCAGAAGGAACCTTACTCCAAAATGACACCTGCACCCCAATGTTCATAGCAGCACTATTTACAATAGCCAAGACATGGAAACAGCCTAAATGTCCATCAACAGGTGACTGGATAAAGAAGAGGTGGTATATTTATACAATGGAATACTACTCAGCCATAAAAACCGACAACGTAATGCCATTTGCAGCAACATGGATGCTCCTGGAGAATGCCATTCTAAGTGAAGTAAGCCAGAAAGAGAAAGAAAAATACCATATGAGATTGCTCATATGTGGAATCTAAAAAAACAAACAAAACATAAATACAAAACAGAAACAGACTCATAGACGTAGAATACAAACTTGTAGTTGCCAAGGGGATGGGGAGTAGAAAGGATAGACTGGGATTTCAAAATGTAGAATAGATAAACAAGATTATACTGTATAGCACAGGGAAATATATACAAGATCCTATGGTAGCTAACAGAGAAAAAAATGTGACAATGAATATATGTATGTTCATGTATAACTGAAAAATTGTGCTCTACACTGGAATTTGACACAACATTGTAAAATTATTATAAATCAATAAAAAATGTTAAAAAAAAAAAAAACCCTGAAAATCAGCTGGTCACCCCGAACCTTCCATTCCACCCCATCCCCAGCCTCAACCAGCTCCCAACCCCTACACCCCCAAACTCCCCATCACCCAACAGCTAAAGAGTAACTCTCGGACCCTGTTCCAGCATCTGAGTTGACATAGGTCCTGACTGGTCCATACTCACATCTGACCAGTCAACAGATAACTTTAACAACTCCCTTGGTGATGGGTCAATCATATACCACCTTGAACTCACAATGCCAAGACTGTGCCTTCACCAACCTACTTACCTTCAGCAACAGTAACAATAAAGATGGTAACAATAAAGAACTGGTCAAACTAGAAGGGACTCTGCCCACTGAAGGACAAAAGGCAGGAGAAACATACAAATAGTTTCCACAATACATGGCTGCAGGGAACAGGGAGGGAGACATAAAACTGATACTTTAAACTGTTTGAAGGGAAGTCCTATATTTACACCTCCCCATGCTAAGCAGCCTGCCAAAGATACAATCTTTTTCTTCAACTTGCAATTCACACACCTGACTCGAGTGTTCAGTGTTTTGCAAATGATTGAGATCAACTTTAAAACTTTAAAAAATACACCTATTTCATACATAAATAAGCACATTTGAGGCACAGTAAAAAATGTGAATAATCTCTCTTCAATGACACATGCAGCTAAATGGAAAGAACAAGATATTTAACAAAACCATCCCATCCAACAGGGTCCACAAACTCAGACATTTGTCTTTTTTAATCTGTATTCTCCTAACTCCTAATTTGAGATTACTGCTCAATTTGTATATTATGTAAGGATCTGTCTCTCCAACATTAAGAAGCTCTAAGGTACAAATCAGCAAATTATTTATGTAGAAGATCAAAGAGTAAATATTTCAGACTTTGCCAGCCACATGGTCTCTGTCGTAACAGTTCAAGTACACTGTGGGAACACAAAAGCAGTCACAGATGACAGGTAAATGAATGGTGTGACCATGTTCCAGTAAAAGTTTATTTCTCTTTCCCTTCCCCCGGGGCTACCGCTGGCATGTTGGCTTTTCATCCACAGGCTTGTGCTGCCTCAGGAGTAGCTCGGCTCACACAACCTCCAGCACAACCTCGGCACACAACTGGCTCGAGGCTAGAACAGGCCTCCTTTGTTTCAGATGACCCCCAGCGGGTGTGCCCCCTGGTCAGCATTATGTGACATGGCCACCCCTTAGTAGGAAGCTGAGAATATGCACATTTAGCAGAGGATCAGGGATGCTGCCACCCAAACCCCATCAAGGGAGAAGGAGGAAAGCAATTTAACAGTAACTCCCAACTTTCCAAAAAAACAATCTTTTCCCCCCACATGTTAGGCAAGATCAGTTTCAACTAAGACTGCTACTGGATACTTGAGGGGACCAGAAGTCTCAGATAGGGACTTGCAGAGCAGTGGATCAAAGGTCTGAACCAGCGCACACTTGAGGGTTAGTGGAGTTCACAAGAACGGTTTCAGTGGAGGGCTGGGCCAGGAGACCCATTACGGTGAACTCATTAGTGATTCAGAGATGGAGATGGGCAAGTGCAGACAACTACCACAGGAAGCTGGCGGAGACTCAGCAGAGATGGGCTCATAGCTAACGGCAGTTCTCTGTCTCATTTTATTTAAGATATTAAGTATCTGCACGTAGGATGGGGGAAAGTGAAGAGAAAGGCAGAGGCTGACAATCTAGGAAAGAAATGGGATAACACATGAAGACCCCAGAGGCTATAAGAATGAGAGAGCCAGGAGCCTAGCACATGCCTCCACTACCTTTGCCTGAGCAGCTCCTCAGCATGGGGTACCATCCTGCATCTAAACTGGGCTTTTCGTGCACGGCACCCCAGGAGGGGAGGAGCAGGGGTCTGCGTGAGGGTCTCCAGACCTAGGCTCTGGCCTCGCCTGCGGAAGTGAACTCTCAAGCCTTCCTACCACCTTCCTGGGTCTAGTTTTCCTTATTTGACTTGGACCACAAACCTTTACGGAATCCTTTTAGGGTTTTGTTTTGTTTTGTTTTGTTTTTTAATTGGAAGTATAGTTAGTTATAGTGTGTCGATTTCTGGTGAACAGCATAATGTCCCAGTCATGCATATACATACATATATTCGTTTTCATATTCTTTTTCATTAAAGGTCATTACAAGATATTGAATACAGTTTCTGGTGCTATACAGAAGAAATCTGTTTATCTATTTTTATATGTAGTGGTTAACATCTGCAAATCTCAGACTCCCAAATTTATCCCTTCCCACCCCCTTTCCACCAGTAACCGTAAGATTATTTACTACGTCTGTGAGTGCTCTTAGGTTTTGACTTCTGAAATCCTTTTCTTCAATCATACCTTCTCTTTTTTTTTTACCTCAGAAGATCCTCTATTCTCCAAATAAACTATTTCTTCATTATTCTTATTTCCCAAAATAGACCGTTTCACTGGAAATTTTTTACTAACTTATACCATATAGTTTTTTGGGGGCGGGTGAGAGGTAATTAGGTTTATTTATTCATTAATTCATTTATTTAAATGGAAGTACATGAGATTGAACCCAAGACCTGTGCGTGCTAAGCACATGCTCCACCACCGAGCTATCCCTTCCCCCCAATTTTTTTTCCTTTTTTATCTCTATTGTTTTTTGGTTTTTTTTTAATGGAGGTACTGGAGATCGAACAAAGGACCTTGCGCACGCTAAGCACGCACTCCAACACTGAGCTATACCTACCCCCTCGCAGTTTTCTCAATATAGGACTTTCTCTTCTACTGAACATAAACACTGTGAGGGCAAAAAGAAAACATGCATCAATGTTACTAAGCTGGAATCACCTGGGGGGAGGGTGGAGTTTTTTCCCCCCACTGCTTCATTTAATTTTAATTGAAAAAAGTGTATCTACTATTTTTTGTATTGTTTTACGTAGCAAGTAAATAAAACTACCCAAGAGGAAGGGAAATGCCAAAAATTAAACATTTCCACAGAAATACCTTACCAATACTTCAGATTTTTTAAAATGTATCTTTTTCTTTGAACTGAATAGACTATCTGTATAGTTACATAAGGACTAGAATAGAGTGAGATTACAGGTGATGCTTCTTCTTTTCTGCCCACCTACATCTTCTAAATTCTCTACAATGAACATGTATTATTAAGTTTTTTTAACATAATTTCAAAGGGCAAAAACATTTGTTATGGACTAAAGATTTTAACTGAGAGAGAAAATGAAAGGGCTAATTTGAAATAGGCTTTTAGATGCAATCCTACTTACTAGCCTTGACAGAAACAACATTTAGTTTTAATTTAGCGACAGTAACACACACACACACCAGATTAAACGCCTTACAACTATAGCCTAAAATTGGGTATAAGTTATGTGATTTTTATTAAGAGTGCTAACTTTTAAATTCATACTTATAAACCAGGATAGAAAATAAAGTTCACTGAAACTTACATGAACCTAACCAGGCAGCTCCCAGCATCCAAAACTCATTAAGGAAATGAAAACAAATAAATAAGAAAGAAAAGAGAAAAGAAAGAAAAGGGTACTCTAACTCCTTGTATTTTTCAATTCAAGAGGTCAAGAGTGAAATATGACCCCAATATGTCAAGAAAATAAGAACTGTCCACTTTTGTGGCTTGGCATAAATATTTATGGAACTTCATGCTTCATAACCCTCCATGTTCTTACATTATGTTTTTATTTCTTAAAAATGCAGCAGCAGAGGAGAAATTCTGAAAAGGTTCTCAGATGAAGAACAATCTAACAGAAGAGGTACAAAGCACCCAGCACGGCTCCCTGACTTCCACGGTGTGGCGATTTTGGCCTGAGAGAGAGGCCACAAAGTAATGCCAGTATTTCCTTCAGCAACTCCACTGCCTTCTGTTTGGTTTTCTATTAACTCTGATCTTTTAGATTTGAATCTGAGCACCAGAGTACTTCACTGCACAGGAACAAAAACATGTTAGAGCATCGCAGTTCTATGAAAGGAAATAAAGGTAGTGTCATCTGTGGGTCTCGTGGCAAATCTGTTCTTCAGAGCATCCTTTCCTCGGCCACCTGGGGTTCAATATGAATCCATGACAGAGGAGGTGGTGGCATTTTCATTAAATCCCAAAATGTTTTATGACAAATAAGGTTTTTCATAAAGAAAATACATGTCCCCATCTTTTATCAAAAGTAAAATGCAATGCTGGCCTCGGTGGAATTTAACGTACCAAAAATTTGATGAACTTTAAATTAAAAATGACTATAATAATAAAGCTGCCACCAAGACTTTTCCTTCCTTGACATAAATAAAAACTTTTCTGATATGCTTTTTATTTGTTTTTGAAATGGAGAGTGGGATGTCTCCTTTTCATATTTATTAAAACACCAAGATGCAAAACTTTAAGTCCTAAGACTAAGGGTATGAAAGGAAAAAAAAATTACAGTGAACTTTGGCCTCACATTAGGTAAAATGAGTGAAGGTAGAGAGAAGGGGAGCGGGAGAGAGAGACTCTGTTAAAATCTCTGGTTCCTCCGTTGCCACAGGCAAGCTCCACACCTGCAACATCCCCTGCCGTGTTTTAGTCTCAATTCCATCTTCTCACTCTTGACATGCTCTTCAAAGTCACTGGGCATCAACCACAGTATCTTGTAGTAACACTGTGTCTTCTACCCAACTATTTCAACACAGACCACAAAAAATACCTGAATAAGAAACTTAATCAACAATCTATAAATATTCCTCTCATATTAGAAGCTAATTATGTCAGTACTAAATATATAAGTCAACCTGAGATGGAAGTTTCCAAAGGTCAGGGAGCTACCTAGCTTAGGAAGCAGGGGTAAAACCCAATTCTTTTGATTATTGTCTCCAGAATTATTTTTCAACAAAGGTTTATCATATTCACACAAAGCAAATGAACTTAAAATCTTCAGGTTTAATCATCAGCTAATTCTTCATGTTTAAACTGGCAACTCCATAACTACTTCAACAGAAACTTACATAAGTTGAATAGAGCCCATCAAAGTTTAATCACATTCAAAGAAAAAGCTGCTCTGGACTTTGCAGAGTAAACTCCACGTGTCAAATAGTAAGAGGGAGAAAGGCGGGGAGGGGAGAATAAGAATTCATGGCACCCTATAGATTTTTAAAATGCACAGTGATACTGACTTGTATTTTATTCCACATTCTTTGTGTAATTCCCAAAATTCTTTCTAGAAAGCAGGTTTCCAAATTAAGAATACCTAACATATCTTTCCTCCTACACCACCATTTGAAAACAAACCACATACAAGAGAATAGTTCATCTGTTTGTCAATTCTGCCATCTTCTGGTGACAAGTGGAATCACAGCTGTTGATAAAAGAATGCACTCAACAATTGATAAATTCTAACGTACTTTCCTCAGGGTTTATATTTAATCCACTGATACTGGGGCATAAGTTTACCACACCTTTCTTCCTTATAAGACTCTTTCCATGTATACAAGTAGCCAATAGGCATAGAAAGAAAATGTTTTATTTTTTGCAGGTTATTAGCCTTCTCTTCCCTGACAAAACTAACATCCTTGATAAACCAGGCTCTAGACAAAAAGTTAATAGTCTTCTTAACAAAAACAATTATACATCTTGGGCCCTGTGTTTAAAAGTTGCTCACAGAATTTTATACAACCCAAGAGGTAAGCCTCACAGGACTTTTTCACTTTTATAACTTTCCATAACAGAATGGAGCCATGACTTCAAATTTGTGGATAAAAGCCTCATGAATGGATTTATAAATTTCTAACTATAAAATCTGAAAATGGAGATCGTTAATGCTAACTGTTTGTTTCCTATTGCTGCTATAACAGATTACCACACAATTAGTCGTTTAAAACAACACAAATTTATTCTCTTACATTTATGGAGAAGTCCAAAATGGGTCTTACTGAACTGAAATCAAGGTGTGAGCCAGGCAGCATTACTTCTGGGGGCTCTAAGGGAGCATCCACTTCTTGTTTCTAGAATCCACCTGCATTCGTGGTTTGCGGTCCCTTCCTGCATAACGTCTTAAAACCTCACACTCCTGCTTCCCTCCTGCTAGGATCCTTGTGATCACACTCGGTTCACCCAGGTAATACCAAAGAATCTGCCATCTCAAAATCCTTAACTTAATTATATCTGCAAAGTCCCTTTTGCCCTGTTTGGTAACATATCTGCACATTTTGGGGATTAGGACATCTTGAGGAGCCGTTATTTTGCCGACCATCATAACCAAAGGCAAATTTTAGAACCATGCCTTGTCTTACTTTAAGAAACCCAGAGTAATCTGAGTTCCCCACTACCCAACTAACACACTTCCCATCTCCAGTTCTGCATCACTTCTGCCATCTTTAAAAGAATACATGAAAAGTAGCAGATGAAAGTCTAATCTTCGTCTAACTATTCATTCTGCAATGGTGTTTTATTGGCCACAGCAGCTGGGAAACCTTCAGTCACTAAACTCCTCTGAATTTCAATTTCTTCACCTTCTGAACTGATAGCCTTCCCAAAATTATCCAATTCTGAAAACGTCCTCAGTACAGCATTGTGTGTGATACGGGACGAGAACCAGTACTCACTGAACACAGTATGTATCAGATGCCAGGCTGGGCACTTTGTAAGTGTTGTATCACTTAACCTGTACAAGACCTGTGAGTGGGGAAGCATTAACCTGATTTTTCAAGATAAGGAAAACAGCAGCTCAGTGAGCTTGAGTAAGCAGCCTACAGACATAGAAAAATACATGGACAAGCCACAACTCCGAGTCTGACCTGGGTAACCTGACAGCCCATGATCCATGCCCCGCCTCCTTACAGACGTTCTTAAAACAGGCTCTAAATACTGAACAAACGTATCCAACTTCTTTATATACTCAAGGATGGGGGTCAAAATTTCTTATTCCATGTTTCTTAGCACCAATCACAGTGCGAGATACACAAGAGGCACTCAGATATCTAAAAGCACACAATTACAAGTCAAAGCACATTTGTGATAGTGGCATTTAATTTATTATGCTACCAGGAACCCTACTCTTGAGGAGATAACATGCTAAAGAATAAGGGTTTGTCACTGACAAGGTGCAGACTCGCAGAGAGAGAAGCAGCTAATCTGATCTTCAGTAGCTTGGTCCTTGGAGAGAAGAATTTGGTTTTTCTGCGGACCATACAGGGGCAGTACTAACCAACTAACACTCTTGTGGCTTCAAACGGCTTCTTCAACTCTATCATCCTATATGAAAACCAGACTCATTGTTTCCATAAAGCTGAAATTGATTTGTGGTCCAGAAACTGACGCTGCTCTTAAATGAAAAGCCAACACAGCAGTCCCCTTCCTACATAAGATCATCAACTGCACCAGCCAGGGTCGTGAGTCACCATACCTGAACCAATGCTGCAAACATCGTTTGACAGGCAAGGCCCATCCAACAGCAGACAGTCTGGAACGTGCTGGGGGAGGGAGCCACTGGGAAGACGGAGGGACGAAGGTAACCTGCTCCGTGGCTAGCATCTCCGTGAAAAGTCTCCCAGCACATCCATGCTGGTTCTTCAGATGAGTAACTACCGGTAGGGCCAACACGGCAGAGGGTCACGCCAGGCCCTGCCCTCTCCCTCCCCTTCTGCCATCAGCTCTGCCTGGAGGGCCGGGCCAGCTGGAAAGCTGGGGTGTGCTGCCTGCGCTCAGCTCAGGGGACTCGGCACACTCAAGCACATGCACAACACAGAGACATGACCAACTGACAGGCACCAGTGACGGCACAGGCGCTGAAGGAACGCGGCGGGAAGGACTTATACAGGAAGAACCCCCAGCTTCAGGCTGATTCTGGGGACCTCAGCTTCTCCCTCCACATCCCCCCGCCCTGCCTTCACGGAGGCTCCGATCATCTCTCTCCTTGGGACTTCCAGAATGGAATCCTCCCCTCCATTCACATCATGCCCACCTCCACACGGCTGCCAGGGGACAATCTCAAAAACCCACCAGTGGTGCTCTCCTGCTCAGCCCTACAGAGGATAACGGCCAAAAACTCCCTACCACGGCAGGCAGGGCCCTCCACAATGACCCCGTCAGCACGTGCGCTCCACGTGGAACTTGAAAGTGTCCAACAAGGGCTCTGTGTAAGTTCACTAGCCCTCCTGACAACCACCCACCCAACAATTCCACTCTAAAACTCAGCTCAAGGATGAGCTACTCCATGAGGCCTTCCCTGAATCAACATGCCTCCACCCACTCTCACCCACGTCCCTCCAGGCTCTCACTGTACTTTGTACTTACTTTTCTTAAAATATCTGTAACCCTTTGGTGTACTTACACACTTACACGTCCATCTGCACGTCTACACTGCAAGCCTCTAAAGGCAGTACCTCGTTGTTTTATCCTCAATGCTGGGAACATATTAAGGATTTCTTAAGATCTAAATCCACACCACCAGGTAAGGACAACAGAAGGGATGGAAGACATGAAGAGCGGAACAAAAGCAACTGATGTAAATGGAATCAAAGAGGTCCAAGTGGTGAAAGGATATAAAAGGAAAGCGTTTAATGACAGCAGTAGAAAGCAGGTCATTTTTTATATTCTGGAGGTAACTTTTTGTCTTTACAATTTAGCGCTCCTAAGAATGAATTACAAAGTCTGTCTGTCTTACGTACTTAGTGTCCTGAAGTGGAAAAAAGGTTCCCGGGCACAATGGAAAATGAACAGATAGGAGGCAAAAGGCCCCCAGTCACAGGCATGTGCTCAAATACATCAAAGAGCACAGTGCTCGTGTGAGTGTGTCTGGGTATCTGACAGTTCGGTTTCAGCTAACTGTACAGCAAGCTTCCTTCCGACTTAATAGCGACACTTCAGTGACACGATCCTATTTTCCACTCAACTTCTCTTCCATGACTCGATTATACAACTGCAAGAGAGTCTAACTACTATCACAACCGTAAATGAGAGGTAATGTCTCTTAACTTACAGGGATTTCAAAACCTATCACCATCATTTCAAAAGATAAAACACATTTCAAAAGTTGTCAATCTTTCTTCTATTATCTTGCTCAGTGGTTCTTCTTAGAAAAGACCAGTAAAGATCATGAAAAACACTATGCATACAATTTAAAACACAATGTTAACAGTGTAATAAGAGTTTAAATCCCCACTGGAGGAAACACAATGATAAGTAACACGTGCACTGCTGTGTAGCTGGTAACACTCCTGTCAACAACGCATCGAACCCTCCAAGCAGCCAATTCAGTGAGGAAGCGAAATGGATGGATGTGTGCAGCCCATACTGACACTCAGCGAGACCCTGCAGGACACTGACACTCAGCGAGCCCCAGAAGGACACAATGACACTCAGAAGCCCCCGCAAGACACACTGACTCTCAGCGAGCCCCGAAGGACACACTGACACTCCGTGAGTGCCCATAGGACACAATGACACTCAGCGAGCCCCTGCAGGACACACTGACACCTAGCAAGCCCCCGCAGGACACTGAAACTCAGCAAGTCCCCGAAGGACATACTGACACTCAGTGAGCCCCTGAAGGACACAATGACACTCAGCGAGCCCCGAAGGACATACTGACACTCAACGAGCCCCTGAAGGACATACTGACACTCAACGAACCCCTGAAGGACACACTGACACTCAGCGAGCCCCCGCAGGACCACAGTACAACGCAGGTCCACTGACCTTGTGAGCTGCTGGAAGAGCTGATCATAGCCTAAGTTGCCTTTACTTTCAAGGCTCTTCAACGGCATTGGCCTTGGAGAAAACGGTCAGAGCTAAGTGCAACGCTCACTCTAACTTCAAAATTCAAATTTACACTTCTGAGTATGCTGCCACCCTCAAAATCAACCAGTTTATTAAACCAGGATTTTCGTAGGCCTTAAAGTGTATGATTCTGACAAAGACAAAAGGAATCATACCTTTGACTGGCATGTTCAGCACCTACTAAAATATTCTTACGCATGTGACTGCCAAGCCAATTCAGTCAAGATGTTTACTACTGGGGTGTGAATTCAAGTTTTTGATAAACCTGTATCAGTGGTGCCTAAGTGTCACTGAACACCAGAACCAGCTAAGAATCTTGTTTAAAACGCAGAGCCCTCAATGCCATCTCCAAAAATCTTCATTTGTAACCTGCTGCCCAGGCAATTGATTCTAAAGTAGGTGCTCCTTGGGCCGCGCTATTATGTGGCAAAGTGCTGTCAGAAAAGCATTTACAAAACACGGTATCATTTAGTTCCTAGCTTCGTCAAATCCAAGTTAGAATGAGACCAAAAAGAAAAACCCAGCAGCATCTATGTGTTTGAGGACATACACACCCATGAGCACATTAAATTCACAGAGGCTGATTTTAGCTACGAAGAAATTCAGTGTTCTTTTATTTCTGAAAACAATGTTAACTAAGGCCAAAAGTAGGGTAAGACCCAGAAAAGCTTTAAAGAAAACCAAACAGAAAAATCACTTACCACTACAATGCTACAGCGTCTGTTGTATTAAAGTAAACCTGCTCCGACCCTTCTGATCTAATTACAGATTCTACTTCTCACAGGGCCTTTTCTGTGGCTGATGAAAACTGAGCTGTAAAATAACTGAGGTAGGGACTTCGAGATTTGGTACAGCAAACTTCCTAATAAAAACGGCACAAACGGGACTCTTCTTACTGTTGTTACATATTAAATCTTATTTGATCGATTTTTACTGTATTGCAAATTACAAACATAAGGTAGAAGGTTGTAATTACAGTTTTATTGATTTGTCATTAACTTTTAATCAAGCTGCTGCTACAGGGAATGGTTATTATGGCAATGTTCTTCTGTTTCTAAGTTTCACACACGCACACTTATCATCCCTACAAAAAAGTAACTGTGAACAGATTCAATATCAACCAAATGTATTACTTTTGCAAGGTATCTGTTTGCAACATAACTATCTTATGTCAGCACAATTGTGTTTCAGAACAATGACTACACTAAACTATACCCTGACTTTCTCTAGGTCTCTATATATCTTTCTGATCATTGACAAGTTTTACATGTGTTTAGTTTTCTGTTCCTTTTTATTTTACTTATTTGTTTCTCCTAAATTCACCTGTTTCTCTTACTTATAGCCAATACACTTAGATAAATCTGAAACCAAAAGTTTATGCTCTGTGAAACTGAAGCAAGTTACTAAAACAGGAAGGCAGTACACACACAGCTGAAGCATTTACTAAGGAGACTGATATTGAATGGTTTCAGGACGTTTTTCAATAAAGTCCTAAGATTACTGGAGAACCAGAACCAGCATTTTCACAAACATCATTAAGCTCAGCAAACTTTTGAGCATACTAAACTGTAATTGAATTTAAAATCAGAAGTCAACATCAAGAGATGTTTTCACCAGTAAAGTCCTCAATCTTGCACCTGCTGCTGATCAATTCTCCTCTTAAGGTTCTCCAGGCATCACAGAAACTATAAAAAGGCATCTGACATTAGGGATAAGAATAAAGATAAGAAGGTCCTATCGAGACACAATAAAGATAAGAAGGTCCTAGAATGATTTATTTCCACTCTTATGGATACCTATTTCCTAAAGTCCACCTACCTCACCTCCTATGCCCAACAATTCAAAGGACATTACATTTAAAAGGTTCTGAGTTTAAAAAAATATCATTTACAGATATTATTGTATTAGAATATATACCATATTTCATACAAATGAAATGATGTATCACTAACATGAGTGATCTAACAGCTATCCTTTGCTCTATTTAATTATATTACTTTATATATTCTTTGTAAGTCTAAGAGACAGAAGTTTCATAAATTGAAAAAAGTCTATCCTCTAACATGGCAAACTAGCTTTCAGGCAAGATGGGCCTGTGTGAAGTGAAGAAAGTGAAGTTTTTTGCTGCTGGCTCTGAGCAACATACTAGAAAATGTAAACCAAGTGCTGAATTTATGAGAATATATTTAACATAAAGCAACAGGCAATTTTAAAACAGCAGGAAAAGCAGTCATAAAGACAGAATTTTTACAACCTGCGAGACACTGAAATTCTCACACACAATATGTTGTTCTCTAGTGTATATCCTGGAAAATAACTGCATGTAATGAGGTTCTAATGTCAGAACATAATCACAAAAACACAACCTAAACCAAGGACAATAGGTTAAAAGATTTTTTTTTAACATAAATCACTTTTAAATCACAGACTACACTAATTTTCAGGCAGCATTCAAGCACTGCAGTCCTTACTTTGCATACGTGTGAGGAAAATGAAAATCCCCAGAAACTGTATGCAAATGTCCCTATGTTCACTTTACGAGAGAGAACCAAGTTTTCATTAAGTTCCTAAAGGGGTCTCTAGCTCATAAAAGGAACTACTACTTTATATTCTTTGCTACTCAAGAATTAATATACTGTTAGTTCTATTACATTTATAAGTTCAGTAAATTATGAAAGCAATTTTTTTTTTAAATCCAGAATTAGCTTGGGTTCTGCAAAATCATTTTTAACCAATGTCAAAAGGAAGTTTTATAGAAAACACTTTGGTGAATTTAGTGTCTCTCTAGCTAATTTCTTTCAACATTCTCTTCAAGGAACCATCCAAACGATTTCCTAGATCAAGAAATCCACTGCATAGTAATGAGAAAGTATGAAATTACATACATCTCAGAAATACATACATACATACATACATACATACAAGCCAAAGTGCCAAAGAGGACCAGAGGTCATCTTTTTTCCCATATCAAACATCATAATCTCAACAATTCATATTATCACATAAACAAATACCTTGCCTTTCTTTAGAACTGAGATTTCCTCCATAATTCCTTTTCTCCTGGATTGTCCAGATACATTATTATTGGATACGTTTTCATCAACCAAAAAGATACATTAATATGATTTTTTCTTCAAAATAATTTATAAAGAAATTATCTTAACACCTCCCAACTCATTTTATGAGGCCAGTTTTACCTTGATACCAAAACCAATAAAAGACACAAGAAAAGATAACTAAAGATCAGTATTTCTTATGAAAAAAGAAGCAAAAGTCTTCAACAAAGTAATAGTTAAGAAATCTCATACTATATAAAGTTTTATATACCATAATCAAGTGAGATTTAACATTCTGCTTTACAAATGCAACAGTAGTTTAACATTTAAAAATTAATGTAACACATGGTATCAATAAAACAAAGAACAAAAATCACATGACAATCCCAATCCTTCACGGTAGAAAAAGAAAAATTTCACTAAAGAAACTAGGAACCGATGTCAACTCTTTCCCTTGAAAAAGGGAATCTCTGAGAAACTTAACTGAAACACTAAATACTTTCTCCCTAAGATCAGAAACCAGATAAGGATGTCCACTCTCACCATACTACTTAACACTGTCCCAGAGCTTCTAACTAGGGCAATTCGGCAAGAAAACGAAATAAAAGACATACAGATTGTACAGAAAGAAGGAAAACTATCTCTATTTGCAGATGATATGATCTTGTATCATTTCCAAGTAGACAGAAAATCCTAAAGAATTCACTAAACTTTAGAACTAATTAATAACTTCAGCAAAGTTGGAGGATACAAGATCAATATACAAAAATCAATTTATTTCTATATAGTAGCAATGAACTAACTAAAAATGAAATTAAGAAAATAGCTCCATTTACAATAGCTTCAAAAATAATATATTACTTAGGCATAAATTTAACAAAAGAACTGTAAAATGTATACTCTGAAACTATAAGCCATTACTGAAAAAAATTAAAGACCTAAGTAAAAGACAGTCTATGTTTATGGATTAGAAAATTTAATACTGTTACAGTGATAATGCTCACCAAATTAATTTGCAGGTTCAGCACAAATCCCTATGAAAATCTCAGCTGCCTTTTTTGCAGAAACTGACAACCTGATTCTAAAATTCACATGAAAATGCAGAAGATTCAGAGTAGGCAAAACAATCCTGATAGAGAAGAACAAAGTTGAAAGACTCACACTTCTGATTTCAAAACTTACTAAAAAGCTGTGGTAATCAAGGCTATGTGGTACTAGCATAAGGGTAGACATATAGATCAACAGAATAGAACAGAGTCCACAAACAAACTTTACATTTATGGTCAATTACTATTTGACAAGGGTGCCAAGGCCATTCAATAGGTAAAGAATAGTCTTAAAACAAATGGTGCTAGGTCAACTCGACATACACCTGCAAAAAGAACGAAGTTTGACCACAGCCTCACATCAGATAGAGAAATGAACTCAAAATGCCTCAAAGCTCTAAATGTAAGAGTTAAAAACTATACAACTCTCGGAATAAAACATAGGTACAAATATCTGCAT
The DNA here is from genome assembly GCF_036321535.1 of Camelus dromedarius. Taxonomy (NCBI): domain Eukaryota; kingdom Metazoa; phylum Chordata; class Mammalia; order Artiodactyla; family Camelidae; genus Camelus; species Camelus dromedarius. Next base: position 20,640,147 of record NC_087452.1, read on the forward strand.
GATCTCAGATTACACAATTGTTTCTTAGATATGATATCAAAGCACAATGTAAAACTGGACATTATCAAATTAAAAAACTTACGCTTCAAAGAACACCATTAAGAAAGTGAAAAAATACACAGAATGGGGAAAAAACTGCAAATCAAGAATACATAAAGAACTCTTAAAACTTAACAAAAATACAACTTACAACAAAAAATACAACCTAATTAAAAAATAGCAAAGGAGATGCATAGACATTTCTCCAAAGAAGATATACAAATAACCAGAGAGATGAAGATACTCAAAATCATTAGTTATCAGGGAAATGCAAGTCTAAATCACAACAAGATGCCAATGAACATTTATTTGTTGGCTCTAATTAAAAGGACAGGTAATACCAAGTGGTGGCAGAAAAGACTGGAACCCTTACACATTCTTGATGGGAATATACAACAAGTGTGGCCTTCGGATAGGAGGTTATAGCTCAGTGATAGAGCACATGCTTGGTATGTACGAAGTCCTGGGTTCAATCCCCAGCACCTCCACTGCGGAAAAAATAAAATAAATAAAATGCTTACGGAAAACAGCCTGGCCAGTTCCTCTAAGGGTTAAACATAAAGTTACCATACAACTAATGATTTCCACTCCTAGGTATATTTCCAAGAAAACTGAAAACCGAGGTAGCTAATGAGTGAATAAATAGAATGTGGTACACCCATACCGCATGGATTATTATTTGGCAATCAAAAGGGATGAAGTTCTGATACATGCGACAACAGGATGAAATCTTGAAAATATTATGCTAAGTGAAAAAAGCCAGTCACAAAAGACCACAGATTGTAGGACTGCATTTATATGAAATGACCAGAGCAGACCAGTCTGTAGAAACAAAGAGTGGATTAGCGGTTGCCTATGGAGAAGGTTAGGGACAAAGGGGAGTGACTGCTGACGGGTAAGGTGTCTTTGTGGGGTGGTGATGATGCTCTAAAATTGTGGTGACGGCTGCACAACTCTGTGAACATAGTTAAAAAAAAAAAACAAAAACAGTGAACTGCACACTTTAAATGGGTAAATTATATGGTAGGTGAATTACATCTCAAAAAAGCTATTTTTTTTTCTTTAACAGTCTTCTTAATGTTTACTTTTACTTTGCTGTCAGGATCTCTCTCCTTTCATTACCCCCATTCACTGTATTCTCAAGTGAAGAATATTCGATTACAAAACAGTTTGTAGATTCTCATCCAAATTTTCCAAAGGAAAATAGTGAACAGAAAACAAAACCACAATATATCATCGTTTTTTATATAAATCTTACAAAGTCTGATACATTTTTCAAATTTACTAATGTAAATATATACAATTTTTATAAATGATAAACATATATGTGTATATATATATATGTGTCACTTGATAAAATGATAAAAGGCTTATAAACTGAGACCCTTCTCTTCACTTTGCTAATTCTTGTTAACGTACCCTGCCCATAACAAGGTTCTAGGGCTATTAAGATACATTAGATAGATACACAGATACAAAGATACACACATACATACATACAAAACAACGTGATTTGGAAATAATAATAAAGAACAATTTCTGGATGAATACACAAAAATAACTTTAACAGAGGTTGTCCTCTAGTACTGAGCAGGAGGGGCTGGAGAAAGTTAAGTGGGTGAGAGGAGAGGGAAAGCTCTCTTCTTGGCATACTCTTCCGTGTTAGTTTAGAAAAAATTTATATCCCTGTATTATTTTTTACTTACAAATATTCTATCACCTACATTACGATTTCTTTTTTCGCTCACCAATTATTTACAAGAGAGAGTTAGTTAATTTTTTAAACACATGGAAGGGATGGACTGCCTATGTTTCTGTCACTGCTTTCCAATTTTACTTCATTATAATCAGACACCAAATGATCTGTATGACACTGTCTCCACGTGATTTGTTGAAAGTCGCTTTGCAGACTACTGGGTCATATACTTTTATTAATGTTCCAAGTATGCGTGAAAAAAATGAATCATCTTTAACAGTTAGGCAGAGAACTCCATACACAGCCATTAGGCCATTCTTGCCACTGTGTTGTTCAGATCTTTCAAGGTCTTAAGTTATGCCTGCCTGGCCCCAAGACTTTTACAGAGAGATGTGAATATTTCCAATGGAAATAACAGTTGTATTCGTTTCTCATTATAATTCTGGTAGTTTGGGGCTTGATATTTTGAGACTATTATTTAGTCCAGGTTCACTGTATTTCCAAGGAGAATTGTTCCTCATATCGTTATACAATGGTCTCTTTGTTATTTGCTTTAAGTCTTTTTTATTTTTTTTGGTCTAATATTAACATTACTCCACCAGCTCTCTTTCAGTTAGTATTTCTCAATCAGAGTTGATCAGAGAAGTAGAACCATGAAAGATGATAAGAATAAGGAGTTATTACAGGGATGTGACCAGTAAGTGTGGGAGCTGGTTAGGCCGTTTACGGAGAACTGCTGCTTCTGCATCTAGCATTTAGACAGAAATTCAGAGGGCAAGTCATCGGGAAGAAAAGATGGATGTGAAATGGGGAAGAGCAAGGTCAAACTGGAACTCGTAATCTTGCTCACCCATCTCGATGATGTAGAGGATAAACTGGTACCCGTCACCACAGAGCCCACACACCCGACTCAAAATTCAGACCAAGTGAAGGAGACAATCCAGTGCAACGTGGAGGAGCTAGCGGCCTGGCTGCGGCCTGATCCTGCACCGACCTCCTGAGCATGAGCACAACTGCTGCTTCACTTCCGCCTCACAAATCTTGTGCAAATTTCTCTTGCAGCCAGGCTAACCTGGAACCATCCTAGAAAAGGAGTTCTAGGAAACAGAGTTCCAGTTCAAATCCTGTTGACACAACACAAAGCCACCACAATCTGCATGGATATTTTCTCCTCTCTCTTTAATTTTATTCCTTCCATTATAATTGCGTTTGAGGTACATAGCTGGATTTTCTCCTTCATCCTATCTAGATTCTATCTTTCAACTATCATGTTTAACCCGTTCACATATATTGGGATTTATGACTTTCATAATTGCAAAAGGAACTGTCTTTTAAAAATGAAATACAGTAATACTTGTACTGAAGACATCTGCACACTTTGCATTTCTTAAGTATTTTATCCACATAAACGTATTACTTACCACTTCTCCAGCCGAGGCAGCCAACATGTGCTTCACAGGCATCAAATATGGAGATGAATCAGAGTGCAAAAACCATTTCACATATTCATAGGTGATAAAAAAGGCAGCAGCTGAAATTTAAAACAAGCCAGTCTTTCACAAAGTTTAAATATATATTCAAACTGTTAAGAAACATTATTTCTCAAAAAAAAATTACAACTCTAATTATTAATTTATGAGATTACAGATTTGTCTGACTCCATGTTATATGCCTGACTTTGGACTTAGAGAAATGCAGAAGACATGAATCTCTGCCCTGAGGAAGCCTAACAGCTAACCTGCCATTTATCAATTTGTACTGACAAGTCACTTAAAACTTTATAGTAAGCTTTTTAGAAAAGAATATGAATTTCTGTGATCCAAAATATCTTTACACGTGATCATAAAACAATCAGCTACGCCAATTTATAGATGGTTAAAATTGCAAACATATCCCTTAACTAAATAAAACATCTACTCCATAATGTTTTACTGCTGGTTACTCAAAATAACCATGGCTACTTTATACCATATCAAACTCACCTTTACATCAAGGAAACAATCAACTATTTAATTAAAACTGGAAATCAAAATCTCTAAAAAGCTGCTCCTATCACCATGAATAATCCTAACCTCATAAAACACTTTAAGACTTGCCATGTACTGTTAATCAAAAGATATTACCACCTGCATGAAAGATAAATAAATGGCATAGTCATCTTTCAAAAGGCATTTGAACATGTCACAACAAAGTTGAAACAGTCAGAAAAAGAGTTGGATAGTGAAAACCAGTTCCTCGTCATGTGTAAGCACCCTTGAGCTGCTAACAACAAACATCAGACCAAATGAAGAGGCACGCTGTCCCTGGATGAGTAAAGACCATGCAAGTCATTTTATCTAGTTACTGCAAGTCGCTATTCCCACTTGTGATTCCTAATCAGGCTGAACCTACTCTGGCCCACTCACTAAATGTACAGCTAGAGTATCTCCAATCGCATTCAGCTCTAAGCTCTACCTGCCACACGTTCCACCCGCCCACTACCTCCCAGGAGAAGGGAGAAAGACAGTGCTAAAAGTTTCTAGGTTGTCATGGTTAACCACCTCAATCTGGTCAGAACTGTATTGCCACTTTTTTGACAGACAAAAGACCTTTAGAAATGTAAGTCCCAAACTCTCCTGGGTGTCACCCATGTAAGCCCCTGCTACTTGGAAATGATGGCACCGTAAGGTTCCAAGTGAGGTTCTGAGCAAGTGACAACAAAGAAGGGGGCTGATCTATCCAATACCTACAGTCTCTTCAACCTCTGAAAAACACACAAAACACAAAACCCCAAAAACTGAAAACAAAGAAAAAACGATGGTTCTTCTACATTCCCTTCTAAATATGGAGTAAGGATCCTGAATAAAGGTATTTTCATCTCCTCTTTTGACCCTCAATCCTTTCCATCCCCCTGCAGAGTATGTTCCCAAAAAAGGCTACAGCCACTAAACGCTACACTGGTATATTGTACTCAGACTAGAGGCTTAACCAGCAACAAAAAAAAATTTTTAAATGCCAAGTAGAAGGTTTCAATTCACCAAAAATTTGCATAAAAATCAAGGCCATTTCTGAAACCCTGGCAGCACTCTGATGCTTCACTCAGCACCTCCCATTCAATGATGTGCTGTGGACGGCAGAGAAAAGCAGGGCAAGAACACCACTTTCTCACACGCGCACACACACACAAATTCAAAACCACATTCTGTGTGTGAACTCCTGCTGACAAGAATCTAAAAAAGGTCTGTGAGCTTAGTGGAGTGCCATGTATCCTGTAGACCATCACCAATACCTCTTCTACCAACAATTCCTAAGTGTAATATGTATGAGAAAAATAATACTTGTAACAATGAAGGAAATATCTTAAGAGCTGATGACCAAAAGACTAGGACTTAGTAACATATTCCTTTGCAATTCCCTAGTTCAGAGGTTCCAAAACTTGTTTGCATATTAAAATCACTTGGGGATTTTTTTTTAACCTCCAAAGCCCAGGCCACACCTCAGACCAATTAAATCCCAGTCTCTGGGAAAGGGTCACAGGTACCAGTACTTTAAAAAAGGGGGGGGGGGGGCTCTTGAGGTGATTAAGTGAATGCGATGTGGACAAATAGGAACCAAGGCCCATCTCCTGCACACAGAGCTCTACTTGGCACGCAGCAGGTGCTAAACCGTAACTTGCTAGGATCAACCCCTGAAAAGTAAGGCATAAAAAAATCAAGGATAATCTCAAAACAGTTTCCTGTTCTAAGGATGGCTCGGGGAGAGGGAAGAAGGGATAAACTAAGGGACCAAAGAGATTTGCACTCCAAACCTTTAGGTGAACACTGTGTTCACAGATGAGCATACATGGGCATTTAAATGTCAAGTTAACAGGGGAGAATTTCTCATGAAATATACTGAGAAAAAAGAAATCAAACCCCAGGATTTAAGGATATTCTGGAGCAGTGGTTTGTGTGAGTGTGTGTATATGCATGTGGTGGTGGTGGTCATGGTTTTCTGTTTGCTTAGTTTGCTTCTGAGTGCCATGCAAAGCATCAGTAAACAATTAAAATATACTGAAAAGAAGTATACCAAATGGGTGGATTAAATAAAATAGATTATAGTGATTACAGAATAAGAGGGCCATAAATCACATGTGACTTCAAAACCAAAACAAGGCACTTCAAAGAGGTTAGTGGGAATAAGCTGCATCGTCTAAGAGCAATTCAGTTAAAATAAAGATTTCATGTCTCTTAGGTTAGTCTGCTTCACAAGAATCTCGAAGGCAGTCATTATTTAACTCAGCTTCACATCTAAATCCCCTGGGAAGCTACTAAAACTCCTGATACAGGCAAAGCTCAGACCAATTAAACTTCTGGCATCAGTATGCTGTGAAGTTTCCCAAGAGATTCCAACATGCAGGCAAGGCTGAGAACCACTGCTCTAAGGCATCACAATCAATGTTAGAGTAACTTTAAGGATTCTAAGTAGGAGTTTTAACAACACAACCATTTTAAAAAGATTGCTCTTTTTTTTTTAAATTACAAATACACTAGAATGGAATCTACAGCATTAGCTGAGTCAAAAATAATGGGTTAATGAATAGAAAACAAATTCAGAAGGTCAACTACAGCATATAAGGAGTTCTTTATAGGGTCGGACTACATACCATTCTAAAAATAAATCCCATTATCTTGGCTTTATATAAAACAGTGAGAACATCAATATAATTTTTACCATTAGGAAAGGATCCAATAGCAGTCGAAGGAACGCCAGCATATATTCCACGAAAACCACCAGCCTTATTAAATCCTTGGGGACTCTGCAGCCTGGTTTTAATGGTATCCAGAGGAAATAATATCAAGTCAACACAGACACCTGCTACCCCACCAGCCTTTAAAATAAAAAAAAAAAGAAGAAAAGGGAAAAAAAAGTTACAATAAGACAAACTCTGCCATTTTGGGGGTAGGAATAAGAAGGCAGTTTTTAAAGCAATTTCTTTAAAGTATAGTTTTAAAGTAAACCACAGTCTACTTCAGTATAGTCAAAATCTACAGCTTGCCCTGGGAAAATAACCGTTATTGTGGTATATTTTCAAATTGTAAATTTTAAATTATATATTCTGCTTTAAACAAAAGTTTGATGATTTTTAATAAATTTATTTTAATATAAATTTTAAATTCACTTTTAATGATTTCATATGCTTCAGAAAAGTAAATAAGCCTCAAAAAGGTAGAGTTCAAAATCTCCTTCCCTGACCCTAAAAACTCAGGTAACCACTTTAATTGGTTTCTTATTGTATCCTTCCAAAGTTACTGTAGGCATATATACAAGCAAATATGAATATGTATTTTACCTTCTTTTAAAAGTAAAAGGTAATATGCTGCACTTTTTTTCATCTGGTCACTTATCTCAGTGATCTTTTCATATGAGACCAAATGTTACATGTGTCTTTTTAACTAATGAGTAGTGAATCTACATTAAAAAAAACTAGGGGGACTTCCATTTTAAACAAGTAATGCTCCTTGTAAATTGACATCCGTATTTCAAAACTCACACATCTGAGGATTTCTATGGTATCTTCTCTACTTTGTGTATATTTGAAAGTTCTTTCATCATTTTTAATTTAAGTGAATAAATGGAAAAAAAAAAAAAAAAAAAAGAGGTAAATTACTAGAGGACATGAAAACCTGGCCCAAACTAGTCATCTCCCAAAACAGACCATGTTGCTTTGGAAAAGGTGCACTTTAAAAAACTAAGTTTGCACACTGTGATTACAGTAAAGCAAATGTAGACTTTTAAAAACTAGTTACAGTTTAGTCAAAGCACAAAGAAACTCAGAAAAATATGAACTCAGAAACACTGGCAAAGAAAGGTCAATACACAAATTCTAACGGCATTATTTAAAGAGATGAATCAACACCATCTTACAGCAAGCAAGGGGAAGAACTACAAAGAGGAAACTCACAACATGGTTCCTACATGGTAATGTTTGAACTGAACTACCTTTTCCTATCTTTCACATTTTTAACAATGTGAATACATTACCTATTCAAAAAGTAAAAGGAGACATTAAAAACTATATATCCCCATGACAAGGAACAAGAGTGAGTACTATTTAAACATACAGGCACAGTCCAAAAAGATCCCATGTTTCCATCCTTTAGGTTCACAAAATGCTCAGGTGGTACAAGGGTTAGTACCACGTAAACACTTTCTGCTCTAATTACCACTTACCATAAACCCACTGCAAGAGTTCACTGGAAAATGAAATCACTCTGATGAGAAATGCAGTAATGCCTATTTCTCAATTAGCTACCACAGGTAAAGTATGTAAGGTTAGTGTACAGTAGGAAAGTCCATTTCCATAAACATTAATACTATATGATCAGACTAAAAGGCATGACAGAACCCCAAAGACCATGAGGGTATACTCGGCAAATGACTTAAAAAGTTGTCACCAGAAGAACAGAGACGGGCTAGTGCAAAATCCCAAGTGGGAGTAAAAGAATGGCAACATAGGATTTCCTTCTTGATACAAAGGTGGCCTAAGTCATGAGGGAAAGTTCACAAGTAATGCAGGAAAGTTAAAAAAAAAAAAAAAAAAAGTCAACCTTTCTCAATATTCTTCTCACTTATTTTTTAAGGGCTTTATAAAATTCAGTACATAATAAACTATCTTGTCTGTCTCCTCATCTTCTCAAAACATGAGGAGAACCAAAATCCTGGTGAGAATGCCTGATACGACTGGTTTCTTTAAAAATATGCTGTAATTCATTATAATTTTCTCTTTTAATCTTCGAAGAGGGTTAGAGAGATGCGTGCTGTCTACTGCTACATTTTAATCAATAAGTTAATTACTCTTTTAATCTATTTGGCTACTTTGCATGCATTGATTCTCTAAACCCTTCTTTCATCAGAATTCCTACCTTCTGAGAATAAAATGATCAGATTCAATCTACTTATCTAATAAATCAAGAATCAAGATTTACTAATTGCTTCTGTGGATTTCAAATTCCTGTAACTCAAATGTCATTTACATTCATGGGACTGGAAAAAAATACAGCTAACAGAAAAATAAGAATACCTATATATCTAGTCACAAAGCAACATATTTAAGATTTAAACAAAAACTTTAAGGAACACTTACAATTTTACATCAATATTGCTTTATACATAGTTACATACAAAGCAGGTAAGCCAACATCAACTGAATTACATGGAACTCTACCGTATTCTTTTATTCTTTAGCCTGAGAAATTTGTTTCATTTAATGATCACTTATCAAAAGGGTTATCAGGCAGGGGGAGGGTACAGCTCAGTGGTAGAGCATGCTTAGCATGCATGAGGTCCTGGACTCAATCCTCAGTGACTCCATTAAAAAAAAGTTATCAGACAAATGGTTAGTTTCAAGATTTAAGGTAGCTTACACTGAAAATTGTAAATTAAGAGCTAGATAAAATCCTAACAGAACATAACCCAGATAACCAGCAAGCCTTACCACAGTATAATAATTTATTGAGATCTTGATATCATATAGATAAAATACACATCTCTACCTTAATTTAATAAATGTAAAAAACGCTGGCAGGCTATAGATAGGAAGTGCCGACTCAGGGCTTTGAAATTCCTCTGGGAGTTGAAAAAAGTCAAGATTACATGCTATAAAACCTTTATTTCTCCAAAGGAGACTGGTAAAACGAGAAAAAGTCACTGCTGCTCAACTACAGGACAAAACCAAATCACTTGTCTAATTTAACTAAGCAAAGTCATCACAGGTCCCTGGCCTAAATCACAGCTAAGAAGAACCAGGCAAAAAAACATTAACATGGCTTCTCTGGGGAACATCCCTGACATTCTCAGTTTTCTCCATAATGATGTGGCCACCAGTGACTTTAACCCCCTCGCCGCAGAGCTGCAGCTTCTGCTTCCTGTGAGACTTGCTGATGAGAATTTTAATTCTCTAGTTGAGCATCTGACCCTTTCTTCAAAGCCCATAGGTCTCACTAGATGGTAAGATCCATACCTGTTTTGTTCACCAGTATGCTCCCTGCACCAGTACACAAAAGATAGGTAACTCAATAACTATTTGAAGAATACATGAATTAACGGCTATCACAAAGCATTACTAACCATATTTTAGAAAGTACTACAAAGCAGTCTAAAAAAGGTACATCAATTTTTTTTAAAAAACTGCACACCACAGGACCAAGCAGTTCCCAAAAGAAAAATACAAATGGCCAACAAAATTATGAAAATGTACTTTCTCATCACCAATGGTCAAATAAAAATGAATGAAAACATTTTCCCAATTAAATTAGAAGTCGTTAAAAATACGAAAATAGGTATGGGTACTATTAGGAGAAAGAAATTATTACAATCTATTAAAGGACAATTTGGCACAATGAAAATTTTAAACGATAAAACACTTGACCCATTTATTTTATTCTAAACATTTCTTCCACAAATAAAAGTGCGTAAACATACAAGAAATTTCATTAAAGGATTGTTTATAACAGTAAAAAACTGAAAATAATCTACAGGTCCCTCCTAGGGGGTCTTTATAGATAAATTATATCAGAGTAATGGATAGCTACACAACCTGGAGAACAATGAGGTCAATCTGAACTCACCGGCAGAGAAACATGTTGTATTCTTAAATTAACCATAAAGCGACTGAACAATACATGCTGTACAATCATACCTTTCAAAGAAGCATATATTTACTTGTATGTGCATAATTAGAAGTCTGGAACCATACACACTAAAATGCCAGAAGTTATTACTTCTGTGGAAAAACATTCAGGATAAGGTTTTTTTTCCACTACCTTTTGCATTGTTCAAGTTTTGCAATAAATATTACATACATACAAAAATAGAGATACTCAAATTTAATACTCCCTCACACATACACACAAAAATCCAAATTCATTGGTCACATTTGGCATACAGTAGGCACTCAGTAAAGGATAACTCAGAACCTCGAACCCTGGGCCCTAAACTATCTGTGCAGCTTCATTTCACACACTCTTGACCTTGAGCCTCATTCAGCCTGACTACTCTGTTTCCCAAACATGTCCTGAAACTCCTCATTTCTGTGCTCCTCCTGGGATTTTTCTCTCAGCCTGGAAGCCCTTCCAATGTCCCTTGTCTCCTGTCTATTGCAGCCAGCAGACCACCTGCTCCCCCGCCAGCGCCCCCTCCCCACACATTCACCCTGACAAAATCCATTTCATTGTTAAGGCTCTAACCAAATGCTACAACCCTCCTAAAGCCTCTCCCAGTCTCCCAGCCAGAATTAAAGGCTACTTCCTCACCTCCCCTTACAACTTTGTTCACATTTCACTCTGGGTTCTAACCACCACATCTGACACTAAGAGCCTTCAGAGCAAAAGGCCGGTCAGTCCCCTGGGCCCTCCTAAATATTGAACCCAGTGCCTGGGATGGAACAGGGCTTCTGCACTTGTTTGTTGGTTTGAACTGTATGGAAATGTGAGATGATAAGAAAACACTTTAGGAAAAGACTCAACATTCAAAAGAAAAACTGCAGCAATCACTCTTTGGTTGTCCCTGCTGTGGTCTGCCACAGCACTGTGACAACTGAAAGCCAGTGTTCCCTGCTGCTTGCTTCTTGGCATTCTACAGACACGCTGACAGCTCTGTGGTATACTCAGGGTGACTTCTTGAGAAATCCTCTGCCTATCATCACCTCCTGACGGAAAAGCCTGTGTAGGATCACTTTCGTTTAGAGAGGATACTGTGAGGAATGCAGTAATGGTTCTGGAATTGGACTCGAGTATGTTTCCATTTGTCCAGAAATTCTTTCAGATTAAATACTGCTTAGGACAGCAGCTTTGACATCAGACAGGCAGACGTGGCTTCAGTCTCAAGTGGGTCTCTTTAGGAAAGCTATTTAACCTCCCTAAGCCCACATTTCTTCATGCATGAAATGGGGAAAATAACAGTATCTACACTTCACAGAGTTTTTGAGAACTAAGTGAGATTAAATTAGAATTAAATACAATTGCATGCTTAGCAAAAGGCTTGCCCTTTATCAATTATCAATAAATCTGAGTTATTATTTTTAGTGTTACTATAAATATCCTTCCAAGTTTGCTGATGCCCTATTTCTGACATGCCAATAGCAAAAATACTAAAAACCACATGAAAGACGCAGGACTTGACCAAAGACTGAAGATTACATTCCTATATTAAACTGAATAAATGCACATATAAAATCAATAAATTCAAGTCTTTCCTTAGCAATAATGAATGAAAAGCTCTCCTCAAATTCTGCTCCCTGGACAAAGATCACCCATGGTCTCACTCAACAGAAAGCCAAATCATGGGATGCGTGGCAGGAATGAGCATCAAACTCAAAAACCTGAGAAATACTACTGTTCAGATTTATTTGCGACTGCTGGATTTGAAATAAAGAGTTAATTTTTTTTTTAAGCAGAATACCAAAAAAAAGAAGACAAAATTGTAACCATACGATTCCTGCTCTGAAAAAACTGCATACGCACTCGTTAAAATGCTCAATAAATGGTTACTTTTTATCACCATTCTCAATTACACAGTTAATTTTTGTTTTATTTTCTGTTAAATGTCTGCTCCTACTTGACTGCACACCCATGAGGGCAGGGACCATATCTTTGAGGCACTCTTTCCAAGTCCTAGAGCAAAGGCTCACACATATGTCTGGTTAAACATATGGGTGATGTAAAAGATACCTGATTTGTGGAGGTGGAAAAACTGGGCACAACTCTTATCTTCCCTCTATTTGGTATTTCACTAACATTATTCAAATTCTGTCTGTACCATTAAAAATTTAACATTTCAAACTTTATTTGAATGCACAGCATTTGGTTTGAAAATGGTGACAAAAGCGTATTAGCAAGTCATTCACAGCTAAATTACCAGATTTCAAAACTTTCCCAAGACCCCTTCCCACACTGAAAGAAAAATGAGAAAGGAAATATAGTCCCATCTCCTGGTACTTGAGATGCAAAAGAAATGCCTCTATCACAGCAGATGTTCTCAGCTGTGGTCCCAGGAAACTGGTGGTCTCCAAGGGCGCCTTGTATGCTCCAGTGATCGATCAAAATTGAGACTATACCTGTCTAGGTGACTGCCTGCTCAGCACAAAAACAAGCAAAAAGGAAGACCTGCCCACTCTGACCTAAATGCCAAAAAGAAACAAGTCATATGAAGCAAGCTTGAGAAGGTGCAGTATAATTCCCAACCCCTTTTAGATTTAGAGATCACGCTTCTTCATCAGATACTAACTTGCCTTGACTCCAGCAGGCAATTAGGAGGCTGCCTTCCAGAAAAGAGACATGGGCCAAAAACACTGAAAACGTCCCCTAAACGTATGTCCAATACTTCATTCTTATCTTTTCTTCTGTTTTCTCACCTCACCTAAGAAGCCCTGGCAACATAACCCTTGCCACTGCCCTCAAGTCCCTTTCTGCCAGTGGTTCTCAACCAAAGAGCAGGTCCAGTGAGACTTGAGTATCACAAAGAAGCTTTTTCAGAGTCATTTCATGAAAGAAAGAGAAAAAGCAAAACAACGATTTTCACAAGAAGAAAAAGAAACAGTATTAGCAGTCCCTGCTTCACACAGCACCAACATACGTGAATTTCAGTTACCAAAAGAACACAGCCCTCCAACACCATGGTCCACGTTACAGTTACCACAGTGATAGTCTATAAAAACAGATCCTGGAAAGAGGGAACTGGCCAGCAAAAATCAAAGTACAGTAAATAAATGAAAAGTGGCGAATACCGAAAGTGAAATTCAAACCAAATATAGAAGGTGTTACAAAAACACGAGCTGGCTGTGGGAACACTGACGCTGCTGTCTCTGGAAACCAGACCCGCGGCCAGAGGGAATTAGTGAAGGCGAGCTTATCACCATATATGAAGAAAATGGATGTGATGAGAAGGACGAAGAAGGCCCAGAGAAAGTTGTGCCAGCAAAATCAACACATTAAAGGAACTCTGGGAGGTTTTCACAACACTGAAAACACACAGGATAAAAGGCTGGAAGTTGATCCAAACTTAGGAAGCAGATCACTTTGCCAAGGCATAAAACAATACTTGGTCTGCACTGGAAGTTATATGACTCACAAATCACTTTTGATTTTTTTTTTTAAACAAAGAAATAAAATCTTAGCGTTTTAAATTACAATGTATTAAGTGTTGGTATTACTTTTTTCTTCCATTTCTCTGCACATTTATAATCAACTGTAAGAGAGTTCTTAACATTAACAAGAATTTGTAAAGGTTATTAAATAATCATAAGACCACTTTGCATGATTCCCATTTGCACATTCATTTTTACAGTCCACACTACCATGCAAAGAACGGCCCGGACTTCACACTGCATAGCACAGACACCTGCAGAAGCTCTTCCACCTGCAACCTAGGACGAGTTAAAAGTGACCGAGGCAGGGATGCTTTTGGTTTCCTTCAAACAACAAGCCAGGTGAACCACAAGAGCAATGTAATAGTTAAATACTGAAGGAGAGAAGAGTCAGGCAGAAAAGAAGACATAAAGGGTGAAGAGTGGTTTGGGGTTTCTTGTTGCTGTTGTTGCTTGCATTAAAAAAAAAAAAACTAGAAGGAAAAAAAGTAAGGCTACTATCAAAATTATTTTCTATAATCTTGGGGAATTTCAATATAGCTGGTTTTCATAATGAATGAAATAAAGCCAGCCAGCCATATCTTGGGGTTCTGCACGCTGGGATTCAACCAACTGCAGATTGAAAATATTCAATAAAAGAATTCAAGAAAGTTCCAAAAAGCAAAACTTGAATTTGCTGCATGCAGGCAACTATTTACATAACATTTACATTCTGTTTACAGCTATCCACATAGTACTTATGCTGTATTAGGCATTATAAGTAATCTAGAAATGATTTAAAGGGTGCAGGAGGATGTGCCTAAGTTATATGCAAATACTACACCATTATATACAAGAGACTTGAGCGCCTGCTGATTTTGGTATCCACAGGGGTCCTGGAATCAATCCCCCTTGAACAGAAAGGGACAAGTGTATTTCTGTATGGTTTGAATTAGGAATGAACAGATGCTCATACAGTGTTGTATTTTTTTAAATCTATAACCCTTTTCCAGGTTACTATTGTAGCACATACTCTTCGCAAATACTTGCCAATGGCCCCCAAATTGTCCACAAAATGCATTTGTCATCATTTACCTAACCATTCCTGTTGACTGTTTCACGTTTAAGTGGCTTCCTATTATCTTCACTGAGTTGAATGTTAGCAACATCTTTACGTGTTCTAAACTTTACGTGTTCCAAACTGCTTTCCTAAAAGCACGCACAGTCAATGTACTCTTTGGAGGTTTTTTCCTAAATAGTTTGCTCCATGCTCCAAATAAAAGCTAACACCCCAGAGGCCCTCCCCTTATTCAACTCTCCAGCCCTTCAATCCCCTTTTAAGAAACTTGAAGCAGTAAACAGTTAAATGTCTGCTACCTGCCAGGCTCTGTACTGTACCTCTAATGTCAACTCATTTAATCTTTGGAATCTGAGTTTCAAGACTTCAGCGAACAGGTGAAGGTTCATTCATTCATTCAACAAGTTGTGGTGAGGGCCTACGAAGTGTCAGGCACTGGTCCCACGGCAGTAAGCAAAACAGAACTCCCTCAGGAGTGCTCAGCCTGCCTCAAACACGCTCCAGCCTTAAATAACAACCACTCCATTTCTGGGCTACTTCAGTAATAAAACTTTCTAATGGCTTCCATTATGCTTCAAAATAAAATATCTTTTAGCTGGAATGAAATTTAACTTCCCTGAAACTTCTACTCACTGATCCTAATTCTACCCTCTTTAACTACAATGAAAAAAGAAGTATGCGTGTGTACCATATATTACTAAAATAAATTTTAAATAAATTTAAACACCACTGTTCTTTGTTAACTCTGGCACACCCCTGTTTTTAGCAACTGCTACTGTTGCTGACTTCAGAGACAGTATCAAGGAACAGTCAAAGGTGTGGAATCCCACGTTACACTGCCTGGAATCTAAGCTCACACACGTGAAGTCGATCTCACTATGTAACTTTGGACAAGTTATGTAACATACTATATCTCAGTTCCCTCATTTGGAAAACTAGGATAAGACTCCAAGTTTTGTCAGAATTGAGTGAGATGATGTATGTAAAAAGCTTACCTAAGCTCCCAGCAGAGCAATGTTAACTGTGAAAAGTACTACTATCTCACCAGTTGGACAGGAAAACTCTTTCAAAGTGGTAATGCATTTCTTTGCAACTCTAAAACCTAGCTTATACAAGCTAGGTTTAAAACCATCATTCCACAAGTCTGGCTAAGATGCCCCCTTCCACATCTTTCCGTAACACGCTGAAACTAGCCCTCATTATTTCACTCTTTCACCCCCACCACCTGACCCATGTGGGCAGCCCTATCTTGTTCACTGATATCTCCAACACCTGCAAAAACAATTGAAAGTTAAATGAAGGGGGCAGGGTATAGCTCAGAGTAGCAGAGCACGTGCTTAGCATGCACTAGGTCCCGAGTTCACTCCCAGGTACCTCCTCTAAAAATAAATAAACCTAATTACCTCCCTTCCCACCTCCAAAAAAAAAATTAATTGAAGACATTCCTCTGGGCCTCCGTTTCTCAGGAAAAGCTTTCAGAGCTTTTTTTGTCTGCCTCTGCCCACCACCCTACAATAAAAACATAGGCAGCCAATCTGTCTTCACTACTGTATCTAGTATCCCCTACCAGACCTGCCATAAGAAAGGTTTCAAAATATTTATTAAAGGATTTGGGGGTCTTTTTGTTGCTGTTTTTTTTTGATGTTAAGACACGTTGGTTCTCACTGTTTTCTCAAGAATTAAACGCTTACTGACTTAACTAGCTCCAGAGAGCAGCTGTTTCTGCTCATCCGTATACCCAAAGGCTCAAAGAATGCCTGGGAGCAGAATAAACATTAATTATATACTGAATAAATAAATACGTCGTTTTCCGATACTTAAAAAAAAAAAAAAAAAGCAAAATGAAACCATAGTCTCGAACAGGTCTGTGAGTGTCTTGAGTGAGCTTTGTTTTGTTACATATATTTCGTTAACTACCAAGTTCTGCAGCCTGTGGTTTATACTACAATTGAAGATTTTCTTTTCCCTTTAGTTAAGCCGTTGCGCGGAAGACAAGTCAAGTACCCCAACCCTTTCCCACCTCCGTCCTTCTGAAATACGAGTAAGGAACCCGGGGCCTCGACACCAGGCCCGGCGCGGCCCAGGAGCCCGGCACTTCCCGCCAGCCCCGGTGACCGGTGCCCCGGGACGATTGAGCACGCAAAACCGGGAAAAGGAGCCAGGGCAGAAAAGCCACCAGGGACTCCAGTGCGGCACCCCGGCGCTCTGAGCACCCCACCCTGCCACCCCGTACTCACCACCAGCGAGGCTGTGAACCCGGGCCGGTCCATGGCCCCACAGACACAGTCAGGGATATCATTCAAGGCTGACCAGAGGCGGCTGGCGTCTCCCGGCACTGGTCGCCGCCATCTTGCAGACGCCTGCGCTTCCGCGACCACGTGAGACTGAACCACAACAACTACACGTGCAACCCGGGACGCTGCGCTGGGAGGCGCTCGCCTCGGAAGGAGGAGCGGGGCCTGAAAGTGTGGTCGCGTCAAGTCTCGCGACTCTTCTCTGCCTGCGTTTCCTACGGCTTCTGAGTGGTCTAGATGGAGGAACTCTCGCGAACAAATGAGCCTCTGATGGGAAATGGTCGCGGGGAGCCCCGCAGTGAGGGCAGCGCGAAGCCGAAGGGGGCGTGGCTATGGTGGAGGGCGGTGCCGTGGAGGGGAAGGACTAGTTCCTGGGGGCCAGGCTCGTGGTTTCCGTTTTTTTGCTTTATCTCTTGGTTTAATCTGTAGAAATTTTGTCTGAATTTCATAAAATAGACTCATTATCAGAAAATTATTAAGTATAGAAAAATATTTCATTAGTTTCTTTACTCGGGCTAAAAATTAGCGTCCTCCACTTCTCGTTACAGTGAATTTTGCACTTGTTTTCACTTGTTCAGTTAATTACTTGCTTATCTTGTTAACTGAGATACCAGTTGCATACCTCGAAGTCTACTTTATTTAAGCACTTAATAAAAGCTTCTTGGAGTGGACCTGTCTTTACATTTATTAAACAAATACCTTCTAAGTTTCCTCATGTCAAGGGCCAATTACATCTCAGACCTGATGCTCTAATACAACTTAGTAAGGTAAGCACCATTGCAATCTTCATTTTATGGAAGATCCTAACGCTCCAAGAGGTTCAGCAGCCGACTCAAAGCTACAGAGAGCAGAGCACAAGCTTGAGATTTTACCTCATGCCCTCATCATGTTTCCTCAGAGCCCTTGCAACAGCCTTAGCAGGCTCTCTGTCTGCCTTTCTTCAATCTATCTTTCATATCACTCCTAGAATCTTTATTCTTTTCTAGATGAGATGATCTAGAAGTGATTAGCAGGATACCTGGCAGGGTTTCAAATTCTGCTTTCCCAGGAATCTGGGAGTGGCTTCCCTGAGTGGCTCAGACTCGGCTTCTCTCTGATGAGGTTGCAGTAAAGGCATCAGCTGGGGCTGTATCTGAAGAGTTGATTAGGGCTGGAGGATCCACCTTCAAAATGGCTCGTTTTCATGATTGCCAAATTAGTGCTAACTCTCGGCAGGTGGCCTCAGTTCCTCACCACATAGACCTCTCCATAGGGTTGTTTGACCATCCTCCCGATAACGACAGCTGGTTTTCCCCAGACTGAATCATGTAAGAGAGAGCAGGATGGAAACATTATGTTCTTTTCTATTGTACAAAGGTAAAAGCTTCATCAGATATTTCACAATGCCACTAGAAATCCTTTAGGAAATACAGATATTGCAAACATGACCTGGGGCCTCCTTTTTCTGATATACTGAGGGAAAGATCCATTACCACGTGTGCATATCTTTTAAATGGAGCATTTCAGTGCATCGTCATTGTTACCACATTGCAGGCAGAGTGTATCCTCAAATCTTCTATTTTAAAAGATACAGGAAGTAAGTTCAGTACTGGTTTGCACTAAAGGTGTGAAATTATACTAATAAAATTGTCTTCCTCAATTAAGTCTACCACTGTAAGCCAAGTTTACTTTTAAACAAGTTCTGATATATTTTTAAATTATTGAGATAAAGAAATGTTTATGCATTAAATTTTCCTAGTTTAAAAACATTTGCAGCACATATGACAATGAATTCTTAATTCTAAATAGCTCCTATAAATCAGTAAGAAAAGACCAGTACCAACAGAAAAAAAAAGGCTATGTATATTTGTTATATATATGGCTATATATATGTTATATATGTATAAATGAATATAAATGAATCACTATGCTGTACTTCAGAAATTAACACAACATTGTAAATTGACTATACTTCAATTAAAAAAAGAAAAAAATAGCCAAAGTCACAAAGGAAGAAAAACAAGCAGCTAGTGAACATGTGAAAATATTTTAAAGTCATTAGTAACATCAAAATGAACATCAAAACAACAATACCGCATATTTTTTTAACTTATCAAATAGGCAAATACTTTTCTAGAGGGAGCGTCAAAGCAGCTTTTCTGGTGAGTGAATATGGCAAGATCTATCAAACCCTAAAAAAATGTTCTTTGTCCTCCATTATTCTATTTATTGCATTGTACTCTAAGCAACTATTTTTTAAATCCATCAAAATACATCTATGAAGATATTCATTTCACTGTTTACCATAGCAAAAGGAGATTTTTTTACAAAACTGTTCATCAGGGCGTGATTGAGATAATTTGGCTATAGTACCCATAGGTAGCTATTTAAAACCATGATATAGAAGAATCTCTAATGATATGGAAAGACAGTAAACATAGAAACAGTTGCATAAGAGCATATGCATACGGTGTTTTCTCTCTCTATGCCCCAGCAGGTCCAGTCTCTACTTTTCCGTCTGTGAGCTCTGTCTCAGGGACCTGACCCATAGGAACTGGCCCCTGGTTTCCAGTTGGGTTTGGCCAGTGGAAGTCATGGGCAGAACTGAGGATGGCAGGAGAAAGAGGTCAGGGTATTTCTTCTCTGCTCTCTCCCTGCCCCCATCTGAAACACTGCTTCTGTGAAACAGCCTCCCCTCTTTGGCTCCCTTTCTCCTTCAGGTCTAGGGAGGATAATGACTCCCTACTGTGGGAAATACTGACTACCTCTCCATACGTCACTGATTTTCCTAACCCTGCCCACGGTTCTCTTCCCAGCTGAGTACCCTCTATTTGCTGCTAGAACTCTGACTGACAAAAGATACTATAATCCAGTTTTGTAAACATTTACATATTAGTTATTTGTTGCTGCGTACGTAACAAACTACCCAAACACTTAACAGCTATAAACAACAAACATTTACTATCTCAGAGTTTCTGCGGATCTGAAATTCTGGAATTGGCCTAGCAAGGCATGACTGCCTCAAAATCTCTTAAAAGACTGCAATCATGCTGTCAGCCAGGACTGCAATTCCATTTGATGGCCTGAATGGAGATCCACTTCCAAGCTCACTCATATGTTTGTTGGTGGGATTCAGTTCTGCGCAGGGTTTTGGAGTGAGGGGCTCGATTCCTCAATGTCTGTTGACTGAAGGCCTCCCTCAATTCCTTGGCACATGGAACTCTCCACATGGGAGCTTGCAACATGGTCCCTGGCTTCCATCAGAGTGAGAGAGAATACTGAAGATGAAGCCACAATCTTTTGTAACTTAATCACACCCAGTGGGAGGCGATTACACAAGGGCATGAATACAAGGCAGCAGGGATCAACGGGGACAATCTTAGAGGTAATTTAAAACTTAACAATGCAGAGAAAAAAAATCTATATGACGACTGGTTATATTTGGATGCCTTAAAAAAGATCTTTTTGTTTTCTTCTTACATTACTGGCCATTTCTAAAGAATAAAAACTACTTCTGCAACTATTACCATCATATATTGTTGCTGACCTATCTTGAGCTGACAGCCACTCACATGATATTGCTTATTGCTTAATTTCTTAGGCTTTTCTCTGAGCAAGTTGATATAAACCTGCCTTATTTTACGAAGCATGAATCAGTTATCTTCCATAATTGGATTTTGTTCAATATTTGACCCAAGATGAAGTTCTGGCTAGGTTTCCAAAACATATATAGGGGGAGGGTATAGCTCAGTGGTAGCGTGTGTGCTTAGCAGGCACAAGGTCCTGGGTTCAATCTCCAGTACCTCCACTAAAAAATAAAATAAAAAATTAATTAAAAATATATAAAGAAACCAAATTACCTCCTCCCCCAAAAAATATATATAAAAATAATCAGGATGGAATTTGCTCGGCTCATTTTTACATTCTCTGACAAAGACCCCCACTCCGTTGGATGTGGAAAAGCCTTGTGCCTTGTGCGTTTACTGCCCATCAGATTGGCAAGCCTGTCACACTGAAATGTAACACAGAAGTGACCTTGCTGTAATCTCTCCCCTCTGTCGAAGTGGCAACTGGTCATTATGGGTCAACTTTGTGACACTTACCTGACACACATGATAACAGCAAACAATTCTTCTCAGCCACCGACTATTGTTATACTCAAGGGCAAATTGAGCTGTTTTTTTCTCTGCAGTAGAGGAAATAATGGGAGAATATAAGTGGAGTTCATGATCTTCCCATTATAGGAATTTTAAGCAAAAATGTCCACTAGGAAACCACAGTCTTCTGGCTAACCACAAGTAAGAACTTTATCATTCTTCAAATTAACTCCATCAACAAGTGCTAAGCACCACCTGTGTCCACAAAGCCTTTTTTCTTTCTAAACCTCTCACCCTCCCAATGTCATTTTTTATCATGGTTCCATAATTGTTACAATCTTCTAGGTTAAGAAACCTGCCTCGTGTCTCAATTTCTCATTTATCCCTGATACCCAAACCATTACCTAATCCTTCAGACACACTCCTCCTCTGCTTTCTGCAGCACATCTTGGTTTAGGCCTTCAAAAATCACAACTTAATGAGTGAACCTGTCATAAAAACCTTCTCCTGACTCCATATCCCCTTTTCCAGTTCACCTGGACAGTTTTGCATGAGGTTAAAAAAAAAGAAAGACAGAAAGTAACCATTTTATATCAGGTCCCGTGTAGATGACTGACCATTTCCCTGTGTACTTTCCCAAATAATCCAAACTGCCACCCCATGACTCAGGACTTATAATCAAGCCTGGACACCTGGTTTCTGAAAGGAAATCAGTAAAACCTAAAAGGAGATCATTGACACATTGGAAGACGGTATGACAGTGTCTTACAAAGCTAAACATAGTCTTAACATATGATCTGAGAGTCATGCTCCTTGGTATTTACTCAAATTAGTTGAAAACTTATGTCTACACAAAAAAAACTGCACACGGGTATTTATAGCTGTTTTAGTCGTAACTGCAAAAGCTTTGAAGCAATCAAGATATCCTTTAGTAAATGAATGGATAAATAAACTGTGGTACATCCAGACAATGGAATAGTATTCAGTGTTAAAAAGAAATGAGCCCTCAAGCCATGAAAAGATGTGGAAGAACCTTAAATGCATATGACTAAGTGAAAGCAGCCAATCTGAAAAGGCTGCATACTGTGTGATTCCAACTATATGACATTCTGAAAAAGGAAAAATTATGGAGACAGTAAAAAATTCAGTGGTTGCCAGGGGCTGGGGGAGGGAGGGATGAATAGATGCAACAGAGAATTTTTAGGGGAGCAAAACTATTCTGTGATGCTATAACAATGGATTTATGTTATTATACATTTGTCAAAACCCATGAAATGAGTGATCTACCTAATGTAAACTATAGATTTTGGATGATAATTATGTTTCAGTGTAGGTTTATCAACTGTAACAAATGTACACTCTGGTGGGGGGTGTTGATAGCGGGGGAGGCTACGGGGTGGGGTGGAGGGGAACAAGGGAGTATACGGAAACCCTCCACGGAGTACTCCAAATTGAGTACTTTCTGCTCAATTTTGCTGTGAATCTAAAACTGCTCTAAAGGATAAATTCTATTATAATAATGAAAAAAGGAAGTCATTGTACTATACCCTGAGATTCCCAATGATTACACACTTCAATTTTTTCTACGGGGGTAGGGGGCAAAGGAGGGAGGGAGGAAGGAAAGGAGAGAGATGGAAGAAAGAATAGGAGGAAGAAAGGAAAGAAGGAAGGAAGTGTGCAAAAAGGAAAAGTAAGAGAATATAAGAAAAGAAAAATATCATGTCTCTGCTCTCCATTTAAAAAAATACTTTTTCTCCAACCCAAAGGTTCATTGACAGATAAATGGATAAACCAAATGTAGTGTACACATAAAATGGAATATTATTTAGCCTTTAAAAGGAAAGCAATTCTGATACATGCTACAACGTAGACAAACCTAGACAACATTATGCTCAGTGAGATAAGCTGGGTACAAAATGACAAATACTGTAGGATTCTGCTGATAGAGGTATCTAGAGTAGTCAAATGGCCAGAGACAGAAAGTAGAAGTGTGGTTGGCAGGAGCTGGAGGAGGGGAAATGTTTAGTGTTTGATGGATAGGGAATTCCAGTTGGGGAAGAAGAAAAAGTTTCAGGAATGGATGGTACTAATGGTTGCACAGCGTGAATGTGCTTAACGCCACTGGACTGTACACTTAATATGGTTAAAATGGTCATTTTTTTTAATTTGTATGTATATTTTACCAGCTAAACAAAGATTTTTTTTTCATAGGAGGTGGAACACATTGAACATGTTTCATTTCAAAGATGAAATGTTTCTCAACCTCTCCCAAAACGCTGATGCATGATATTCTTTAATCAAGCAGTAATCAGAGTTCTCCCGACTCCTTCAATGCCATTTTGCTTCCTAAGTCTGAGTGATTGGAGGGAAGGCGGGCAGGGGAAGCTCTAGTACATGCCGCAGGGCCCCAGATAATTCACCAATTTGGAAAATGTTTCAAGAATGAAAGATACAACTTTGAATTTCCATTCACCAACTCCCTCATCATGAGGTGCCTCTCCTGGATTTGTTCATTTTATACCTTCATCGTGGCCAATCTTCCACAAAACTCTCTGGCACTGTGGTCTTTTTATGTATGACCTTCCATCAAACAAACAGCAGTCCTTCATTCAAAAGGGCACAACCCCTTATTCCTCTGAGCTACCAGCATGGGTCCTAAATAAACACTGTAGGCTTCCTGTTACAGGCTGAAAGTTAATCGTCTCCATCTGTCCCCAGGTGAACCCCTTAGAGTTCAGAAGAATCACTTGAATAAGGTGAGCTTTATCTTTGGTCATTTCTCAGGTTCAATGCTGCTGATGTTGCAAAACAGCTGCCATTCCCCCAGATAGTTACCAGAGAACATGTCACCCCCTCTAGGGTGACGTGTCACTCGAGTGCAGTCCCACATCTTCTACTAAGTTTTAGTTTTGTTCCTTTTGCAGATTTTCTTTCTCAACAGACATTTTATATTTTTTACCTGACTATTGCTTCAGCTTCATGGCCTGCCAGTCACTTTTCTCTGCCCTTGGGCCCCCAGGTGGGTTGGTCTTCTCCATACCTGCTGTCTCAGGGCGTGGGCACAGGCCACGCCCCCACTTCCACATCTCTCCTTCTTGCTTGACCTCCGCTGACAGCTCCGCTTAATGTGGCTTCCTCAGAGGGTGTCTTCTCCTTCACGTCACCCTACTCCCACCATATTTCTTCCCCAGCACTTAATATAATGTATAATTCTCTGTTTGTGTGCTCATTTGTTTAACATCCCTCTCCACCACTAGACTATAAAATCCATGAAGGCAAGGACAGTACCCATCAAGCTCACCACTGTACTCAGTGCTAGATACAGAGTAGGAGTTCAGCCGTTGGAATGAAGAAAAGCAGAGAAAGGAGAGAGGAAGGGAAAGAAGGAGACATACATAGTTGCACCTTCACTCCTGTAATAAAGCCGATGTGCACGGGGAAGTTTCATTAGGCATTCGAGACACCTGGAGACCAATGCTAGAGGGTTTGTAATGCTATGAAAACCTTCAGGGTGTCTTTTCCTCCAGAAAATTATTGCACTTCTATTTTTGAGAGTGGAAAACAAAGGATGTCAATTCGCGGCATATGTTCCTAGCAAAAGAGCCTGTGGAATCCATATAGCAATCCCCAGCCTAATTCCCCTGGCCCCTACCCCTCCCAGAGTTCACTGCAATTGCCCTGCCATGATAGCCATTCAAGAAGTGAGCTCTCTCAGAAGCAAAGCTGAATCCAACCAGGGCAATGAGAAATCAGTTCTGTGAGCCAGTTGGCAATACGTTGGCCATTTCACAAAAGCAGGTAATCATCTCTCTTTTTCAAAGTCATTGTGATGATCAGTGAAACTCTATGTTGCTTACAGATAGGAAATGAGAAGATCAAAGAAGAATCTAGATTTTTATCGTAGTAAATCTGGAGAAAGAATGGTCAAAAATAAGTTTCAACAAAGGAAGCATACAGTTGACCAATCCCTCAGAAACAGAGTCATTTTTCTACAGTGTTCTGTTTATAAAGTCTTTTCCTGTGCAATATGTGGTTTACCCTAAACACTCAGAGAGTACTGTCCTTACACAAGTACATTTACTTCACGCGTGCATATAGTGAATTTTTAATTCATTAAAAATAGGCAGAACTAGTGTAGTGTTGATAAACTGTTTCAACAACTGATCAATAGCAATAGTAGATCGTCTGTGATGCTGACTTTCCCACCTGTGTTTCTCCTCAGTTTCTAAAATACTCCTTAAGAGAAAGATTATAGGGACAAGACAATTGGGACAGAACTTACGATCAAGATTTAAAATTAAGGCAAGAAATACATTCCTAAAATACATATGGTGTGCCTATTTTCTTTCCCAAACGAGACTCATTTGTAATTTTTAAAAAAAACTTGGTTTTAACCATGCAGTTGTTTATATGAAAGTTTATAGCATTTGTCAGTTGCTTGGGGTAGAGGTATGGAGATGAGATCCATTGTTTTACAGGCATTGTGTTCTTAATCATCAAAGAATCATGCAGAATATTGCAAATATATCATGTGGAATATTGCATCGGGCCCTGGGCTGAACCACGATCTGCCTTTGAAATAAATTCGTGGTCTGCCTCCATGTAGTTCTGTCTCAATGGAAATGATAAACTGATACATTAATTGTGGAAGGCTGTATCTGCCTCATTTGCTGTAAAACCTCTAATTCCTGGGACCACAGTAGACCAGAAGGGTCTAAAGGATTGGTAGGAAACTGAGGCTGCGAACTCTCTGAGCTAGTGTGACACACTTATACCTTGTATGCAGGGTGGGGATACCTGTCCTGTGTAGGTGAGGAACGCCAAAGGGCTGGGAATTGAGGTAGCAGTCGGGCCTCCCAGTGAGGTGCAGATGCTGCACTTGTGGTCTCTATCCATCCAAAAAGCTAAGAAAAGACGGTGTTAGGCAAAGCCCTCTGGATCTCCTGAGTCTGACTGCCATTTAGAATCTATAACTATCCCTAGGCTGATCCAAGTATATTAACTGAAGTCCCTTCTATTCTGAAATGTCCTCTGTCTAATGCTTTACTATAATTTATTCACTCTTCTAAAAACAGCATCTACTCTTCATAAGAGGATTTTTTTTTTAATACGAGACACTGGGTTTACAGCTTTGCAGATTGTGCACTGCATGGCTCCAAGGGGGTGCCAATTACAACGTAGTTCGTGTGAATGTTTCACAGATTTTTCATTCCACAGCTCTGGGGAACCATAATTACACTGCATTCTATGTAAGTGGCAACCCTTGGAGTGGTGCAGTGTACAACCTACTCAGCCTTACATGGCGGCACTCGATCACCCTCAGTCTGAGATTTGTTAGCTCCAAAATGAACGCTGCCTTGGGGTAGAGGAAGTAAGGATTTATGGTAAATCCTATTGATGCAATGCCCCATATCGCCTTGGCTCACCTGCAGTTCACATGCAGCTATGGTCTCTGGCACACTGACAACATCCCACCTCAGGTATCAGTGTCTCTCACCCCCTACCAGAGTGCTCTCTCCTGCGTTGGGAGCTGTGCTGGCACCATCAAGGTATGTGGGTGAATCAATGCCCCAGCCTTTACTCTGATAGGCCGACTTTACACATGTTCCACATTGTTTCTCAGGGGTTCACCGGGAGAACTGAGCCCCCATTGCCTACAGCACTAACCTACTGTTTTATGCACACTTTATCACCATTTTCCCCTTTCTTGTCTCACTTTTTCCACTTTCTTTTTTAGCCTCCCAGGAATTGTCTCTCCCACAAAAAAACTGTCTTAATTTGGGTTTCTTCTAAAATAGACCCGATGCCCTTAGGAACAGAAAACCTTAGTTGGTTCTGTAACCTGAGTGCTGGTCCAGGGCTAAATACTTGTTGGATGAATAAATGAATAATTCTTGCACAGGGAAGTGGGCTGCCTCCACTTAGGAAGGTGGGAAGCGAGAAGAACAAATTAGGCAGTGAGTTCTCATGCCTCAAACTGCATCTGTGACAATGTGACAGAAAACTCAACCTGTCCCTCACAAATGCAACAAAACATGCTCCATTCCAGATGCAAATGACTGCTGCTTTACACAGCACAGACATAGTTCAGATTGTAGTTTTGAGTGGGGAGGAGGGTAAGACCCTTTGTATTTATGCAATAAAAGGTCTCTCTCCACCCCTCAAATTCTCTTCAAGCTCTTAATAAAATACCTGCAAATACCCCCATCCTATTCTTGGACACAAAGCCTTGAGATAATCCAGCTTTGGAAAAATGATGCGTGCATCTGCTTCCTAACCAGAAAAAGATATAAGACTCTGGGGACAGGGAATTATAAGTCCATTTCTTTGTTCTTTAAAATCATTCCTTTATCTCTGAGCCTCAACAGCGCTGTTTTTCTCTCTAATGTGAGGAGGAATACATGTGCAAAGAGTGTGAAATTAACAGAGTGCATGCACAATCTCAATAAATAAACATGAAAACCTTTCCATTGCACCTCACTAGCTCCATTCAATTAGTGAAATGTTAAAACACTGTTGCATTGCACAACCTAAACATTTAATTTGGGGAAAAGCTAAATAAAACAAACAAAAAACCAGCAAATAAGAAAGCCTGAAATTCTTCTGTTCCCGCCAAAGTACTCAGTCAAACATGGAAGCAGCAGAACCTGTTGTCCAGAATTCTCATTACCATCTCAGAATCCCTTTAGTCCTCACCTCCTAATATCACAGTCTTCCTGTTTGCAGTCAACTAACTGCCCAAAATGCTAGCTGATAGCTAAGGCAAGCAGAGTGGTTTAACACATTTATGGCAAACACATTACAAAAGCCCTCACTTTGTCTTATTGCACACATGACAGACATTGCTAATCTATTGCTGAAACAGCTTCATACTCCTCAATAAATTGCTGCCAGCAGACAGCAGCAGTCAGTAAGAGTTGGTACAAGAAAGTCATTCCTTCAACTAATTTTTATTGAACTCTTACTGTGTTCTAGGCACTGTTTTCACTCTAGGAACATGATGATGAAAAAAACAAATATTTCAGACAAAGTATCAGAGACATGGTGAAGGTGAGAGTCAGTGTCAGAATGAGGTTGAGGGTGTGGGTGAGGGTTAGCAACAGGATCATGGTGAGGAATAAGGTCAGGATGAGGGGGTCATTAGTGTCAGGTGAGTTTCAGGGTCAAGTAGAGGGTTATGATGACTGTGAGTCTAAAGTTCTAGGTCAGGGTCAACGTCATGGTAATGGTGAGGGTCACTATGTAAGTCAGGTACACATCAGAGTCAGATTCAGGGTGAAGTTCAGAGGCAGGGTCAGTGTGAAGGTGGATGTCAGGGACATTGTCAGGAATAGGGTAGCGTCTAGATGAGCAAGAGGGCAACTGTCAGAGTTCGATAATGTTGAAGTTTGAAGTCAAGGTTCACATTCAGAGTTGGGGTCAACTTCAGCATCAGGGTTAAAATCAAGCAGAAGGACAAAGTAAAGGTCAGTGTCTATGTGAGTTTCAGTTAGGAAGGATCTGAGTCAGGGTCATGATAAGTGTCAGGATCACAGTGGGTGTTAGGTGAACAAGAACCTGACCTTGATTATCACCCTATCCTGACCTTGATCCTGATCTGGATGCTTACTTTAATCCAGATACTACCTTCACACCGACCCTGATCCTGAACTAGACTCTGAGCCTTACCTGACCCTTACCTTCACTCTGACTTTACCATGACACTGACTCCAGCCTTGACCCTATCTAACCAGACACCCTATCAAGCTGACATTCTCTCTGAAATACATACACACTTTCCCTTATCCCAACACTGATAACGACTCTCTCTCTGACCCTAACCCTGTTGGTGACCATCATCTGACCTTGACCCTTACTCTGACCCTCATGCTCACTCAGATCTGACCTTCACCCTAAATCTGACCCTGATCTTCTCCCTGAACTTCACTCTCAAACTCACCATTTCTGTAACCTTAACCCTTATCCTCACACATACACTAACTCAGAATCTCCCATTCTGCACTTTACCCTAACAATGATCTTCAGCTTCACACTAACCTTATCTCTGATCATTAACCTCACATTGCCACTTACCCTGATTCTGGCCCCTTTTGCCCTTTCCCAAATCCAGACACTCACCTTCAGCGTACATCTGACTCTGACCCTCATCTGAGTCTGAAACCTACCCCCACATTGACCTTGACTCTGTTGATCACTCTGACAATTATTCCAACCCTCACCCTTATCCTTAACCTGAACTTGACCCTAACCCTGGTCCTTCCCTGATCCTGATCCTCAACCTCATGTTAATCTTACTCTGATGCTAACCCTGAGACTTATTCTAACCCTGACCCGTTACACAGATCCTGACTCACAATGACCATGATTCTCATTATAATAATCAACTGTGCTGACCCCATATTAAACCTGACCCTAAATCACCATGACCTAAACCTAACATCCTCACCCTCACCATGACCTTATCCTTCACTGTGCCCCTGATGTCTGCCTTCACACTGATCCTGACGCGGACCTTCACCCCAAATCTGACTCTGACACTTGCTGGGCACCTCACCCTTACAGTGACCCTAACCATTACCACGACCTGGACCCCAACCTAGAACTTTACCATCACATTCAACCTGACCTTGTACTTGGCCTTAAAACTCACCTGACCCTCACCCTCACTCACACCCTACTCCTTACCATTGTCCCGACACTGGCCATCTCACAGACGGCCTCAACTTTGTTCTGACCCTCAGCATGTCTCTGATTCTGCATTTGACCCTGACCCTCACTTTCAGCTTGACCCTTTACCTGTCCTAGTCCTTCTCCCTGGCCTTCAGCTTGATTTTGATGCTCACTTTTGCTCTGTTGCTAACCCTGAGGCTGGACCTGAACCTCACCCTCACCCTAACACTAACACTCTTACTTTCACAGTGGCACATTGTGACACTGGCCCTTACCTTGACTGTGAGCCTTTCTTTGACCCTCATCTGAACCTGATCTTCACCCTGACCCTCAGCTGACTTGACACCAACCAACAGTATGAACCTTACCCTTATCATGATATGACCTTCACCCTGACCATCAGATTCTCACCCTGTCCATGACCCTTATCTTCAATCTGACTCTGACCCTGATTCATAGTCAGATAATTTAGCCCTTATTTGGCCTCCCTCTGACCCTGCTTCTCACAGTGAACCCGAGTAACCTTAATTCTCAGCCCGAGCTTGTCACCCTGACACTGGCCATCACAGTACACTCACCCTCACTCTGACTCTGACCTCTACCTTCACTCTGACAATAAACTCTTCACTCACCATGACCCTTGTTTTGACCCTGACACACACTTTGACCCTGATTCTGAACCTGCAACCATACCTAATCTTTTCTGTGACTCACACTCACACTCACCATGACAATGACCCTGACCCTTACCCTCAGCCTGTCTGTGATCCTCTCCTTGACACAGAGCTTGGTCCTGACCCTCATTATTAACTTCACCCTGACCTGAACCCTACCCTCACCCTGAGCCTGACCGAGCCCGACTCAGACCTTGATACTGACCCTGACCCCTATTACGACCTGGCCCTGACGTGAGCCTTGCCATCACCAAGATGAGTTTGAATATGAAATCTTGTACATTTACACTCTAGTTTTATCTAGATTCCTTGTAAGTCAAGATAGGAGTGTACTTTTGAGAATTATGTATACTTCTGAACTTGCTTACAGTTGCTTTCAAATATGTTACTTTTATTTGTGTTAATATGGTCTACCTCAAAGTAAGAAAGTGCAGCTGAGAAGAATGTGTGGTTTTCATTGATTTGTCTCAGATAGAGCCTGGGTTCAACTCTGTTGATTCTAACAGTCATTAAGAATTTTCTTATATATACACAAAAAAAGAACCCCAAAACGAAACAAAAACAGAAACAACAACAAAAAAGAATTTTCTTTATAGACAAGCTTGATTTCTTCTTTACAGTTTGTCTTGTCTGTACACATATATGCAATTTATTTGCTTTAACTTGCAGTAAGAAATTACTGATGGGAACAAGGTGTACATCTGCGCTCATTTTCACATACACAGCTTGGGCTATCTTGCTCTAACTCATAGGAAGAAACAGCAGTTGAGATGAAGCGCATTTGAGTTTTTGTTTTTGTTTTTCCTCACATAAATCTTACACATGTCTAAGTTTAGGCAAACAAGAAGTCATACTGAAAAAAATTCATGTTGGTGCAAATTGGCTCAGCCTCAGACTTTCCTTTCATAAGAAAGTCCTTGTTGCTCCTTAGTGTAAACTGAGAGAAACATAAGGACAGCAAAACGCATTCATTTCAAAGCACATTTTTAGTTAAAAAAAAAAAAAGATATAAAACACTGTTTACAAATCATCATTTTAAATGACCTCTTATTTAAATGATCAGTGATTTAAAATATGCAAATGAATTTGGATGATAATACATAAGTATTTGTATTTGCCTTCTCCAAAACTTTAATTAACATGAGATAATGCTCACATATACACACACAAAAGTACCTGGATTGTTTTTAACTTTCTGTCCTCTAGGTGTCACTTTTGTCTACAGAAAAAGTAATGGTGACTTCAACTAAAGCTAATAATTAGCGTAGACAGTTGATTATAGTGAGTAGAATTATAGAGAGAGCTTCTACTTGATTTTCTATTTGTTTATTTTTAAAAGTTGCAGCACTTCATTCACATCATAAATGTAATATGATCTATATATTGTTTTGCTTAATAAACTAACAGATTACATTTTAAACCTATCATTATAAACTTCAAATTATTACCTGATTCTGTGTCTCTGTATTCACAAAAATACCCAGAGAAATGGCCTTGCTTTCTAACAACACCCAATTTAGAGCAAATACTCACTTCTTTAGACCTTCCCCAAATCACCCAACAAAAGACCAAATTCTATAGTAGGTACTTTCTAACAGTCTCTTACTTAAGACACTCTCTGGTACTCCAGTGCTATGCATTCTCCCTGCAATCAGTAATAAGGCTAATTTATTCAATCACAGGTATGTTGCCAGGAATCAGCTTGGCCAGGGTTAGAATACCTTGTTTCTTTGCTATTTCAAAAATGTTAAAATAACAGGATATAAATACTTACTATTAAAAAAAAAAGCAGGATGGTTTTAAACTTTCTGTCCTCTGAGTATCCTTTATGTCTAGAGAAAAAAAGGACGGGTTGCTTGCTTTAATTAAAGATACGACTTAATATAAATCCTGATTACACTAGGTATAGGGATTTCACAGATATACAGATCTATACGTAGGACAATTGTATTTTAAAGCTATTGTCAGAAACTTTAAATTATCACCTATTTATATGTTTGTATACCAATGTATGCATAAATTCATACAAGTAAATGTATGTCAACAGACCCATTACTAAAATTTGTAACATAAATAATGTTTCAAAGGAATTAATTAGAGTTTAGGGATTTCATGTGCAAATTACTGAATTATTTTATGCCCGGATCAACAAAGGTTCCTTTTGTCACCAATTTATTGTTAATGCTCAATGCTTATGCACACCCTTCAACTGTTCTTTTGAGATCCCCTCGAGTAGCCCTGACTTATTTTTGTTAATGTTTTAAAATGCCGTCGCACACTTTAATTCACCCCTAAAATGTGGACCACAGTTCCAACAGGTGGAGACGCTGAGAGCGTGCGCTTCTGGCACCGAAGCATCACCTTTTGAGTTGCTCCTTTCTTGAAAGAACAGGTTATCACAATGTGGTATTTATCTGGGCCCCCGACCCTGTGCCGTTCTTCCTTTGAGGAAAGAGAGAGATGGCAACAGAGATCCCTGCTAACCCCTGTCTTCGCTGGGCCGTGTCAGCGGCAGGCGCTCCCTGGGGCTGCCGAGGGCTCCCTTGAACTTGAACTTTGCCAACAGCAATTTGGTAGCCGAGGAACCTGGAATAGTCAAAGCATGCGCTATAGTCGCACAGGGAACTTTCCCCTAATGGTCAGTAACTGGCATGGTCAAGAGCATTTCCCAGCATCGGGGAGTCCTGACCAGCCCAGGTTTTGAGTAAAGTGTGCAGAAGCCTGGGCTCCTCTCTGCAAACTTTTGCCAAGGACGGCAGTACCGCCTGCTTGCGAGTATGCGCATGCGTTGAGGAGCATTGGGAAGATGACTTAGGCCAAAAGAATTAAGTTGCAATAGGATGCTGGGTAGTGTAAAACTTGCAGTCCATCACTGGCTAGGATTATTCGGGTAAGCAGAGAGGTCTGTTGCAGCTCTCTCCCTTTCCCCAAGGTGGGAAATGGGTGAGAGGCAGAGTTGGGACCCCAGATAGACCGTGGAAATCCAACCACTTGTCCCTTTAAGAAAGGGTCACCCTTGCAGAATTAGGACAAAACGTTAGGGTCCCAGAAAGCGTTGGTCTTATCTATTTGAAAGCTAATAGTATTTAGGGCGATGGGAATTTCAAGGGGTTTTGAGAACTTTGTTAATTTTAAAGATTCCGTTAATTCTCTGGATTGTTCTTGAGGATTTGTAGGTGATAAGGACAGTGCAGTTTCTGTGTAAAAGTACTTAATCACAGTAAGAGTAAAATAAGTGTCTCAGTCATTAGAGGGGTCAGTGGGAATTCCCCTGGTGGGAAAACAAAACCAAGCACTCCCCCACCCCACCCCCCAGCCCAGGTATAGCTATAATTCTCCAGCAAGGAAAAATTTAGATGCACTATGACAATCAATACACAGTGAACTGAACGTATCTCTAATTCACTGCAAAAAGTATTTGTATGAAGTCCATTTGGAGATGCTTAAAGGCCCCGGGCCTTTATTTCCTGTCCATGGCCCACCTGGACAGTTTAATCTGGATTGTACAGTCGGCAGGTAAGACTTGCTTTGGAAACAACCTTGGTGCCTACACTGGTGTTGGTTTAATATTGCTGTTGGTTTATCTTTGCTTTATGGGTAATGTCGTGAAGAATTGTTGTTAAAGTCCATTTTCAAGTGTTTTGGCATAATCAGCCATCCAGAAACATAATGGGCATCCTAAGTTGAATTGGAGAGTAGTTTCTGACATTCTTTGAATTTCTCCAAGACTTTTCTTGCCTAATGATTGTAAGAGTATTTATCTAGGTTAAAATGTTTTTTTTTTTTTTTTAACATAGTAGTGGTCAGCTGAAGCAATACGTGAGAATCTAGGTCTTTGACTTTTTATTTCATTTTATTTTTGTGTGCTGCTGCTTCTTTTTTTTTTTTTTCTTAATAGAGGTACTAAGCATTGAACCCAGGACCTTGTGCATGCTAAGCATGGGCTCTGCCCCTAAGCTATACCCTCCCTGACTTTTTATTTTTTATTATAGCTTTTTTCTTAGGTAATAACAAAATGTCTAAAAGTTCTTTAATGTGTTGTCCAATTTATTTAGGTTTTTCAAGGTTAGAAACACCTTTATTTCTAAATAACTGAATTTGTGAACTACTCAAAAGCACATTTACTATCAGTATGAATATTTGCACTTTTATTTTCTGTGAGCTGGCAACCCTGAATGAGGACAATTATCCTAGTCAATCTGAACTGATTCAATTTTTGGAAATTGTCAATGTCTAAAGGATGGCTTTAACTTTAGCATTTTAAACTTTGAACAAATTAGGTCAAGGCTATCCAAGGGAATTGCTGAGGAAAGGGTTGAAGAGTATGCAAAAAGCATGAGCATTAATAGTTAACCAACAGTTAGCAGTTGGTGACAAAAAGGAACTTCTGTTGATCTCAGCATAAAATAATAAGTTGTTTTACACAAAAGGCCCAAATTCTAATTTCACTTTTTTGGCACATTACTTGTGTAACAAACTGAAGCAAAAGATATGTACCTTTTTTGTATGCATCAAGACATACATAGATATAAAACACAGAAATAGGTACTAACTTAAAGTTTTAAACTATAGATTTAAAATATAATTGTCAGTATACTAAATGATACATCATCTTAAATTTATTATGTAAATGAAGTGTACAACTTTTAAAAATAAACAAAAAGAAAATCATCTCTTATGCATATACCTATGTCTGCAATGCCTGTACCCAAATAATCACATATGAACACCAAGTACTAAGCACTTCCTTTTTTTTTTTTAATTTTTTTTGGGTGGGGATTAGGTTTATTTATTTATTTAATTATTTTAATGGAGGTATTGGGGATTGAATCCAGGACTTCGTGCATGCTAGGCACACACTCTACCACTAAGCTATACCCTCCCTTCGCAAGTACTTTCTTTAATTACTCATTCTTTTCTTTTTTCTCTAGGCATAAGAGATACCTAGAAGACAGAAAGTTAAAAACTGTGTAGGTCATTTTCTTATGAGCATTTATCTCAGATTAATTAAAAGCTTTGAGAAGGCAAATACGTATATGTATTACTAATCAAAAGTATTTCCATACTTTTTAATCCATGGACATTTTAAAAACAAAGGGTCAATTAAAAGTTATTTAGTAAAAAAAGAAAGTTATTTAGTAAACAGTAATTTTAATCTTTTTTTCCTCTGAATAAGAATCTGCTTTTTAAAGTACTGTGCTGTCTTTATGCTTATCTTGCTTTACTCTGAAAAGCAATATGGAGTTATTTTTGAGAAGGATGTCTGAGATGGAGCTTGTTTAAATGGATTCTTTTCACTACTACTACTTCCTCTCTTGCTCATTTGCTGTACCTTGAAGTAAGAATGTGCCTTTGAGATGAACATCCATGCTTGTACGCATCCTAGTTCAAAGAAGCACTAAGGGGTTTCTTTTGAGAGAAATGTCTAAGATTGAGCTTCTGTGCACTAATACGAATTTTCTCACCTCTGTTTGCCTATGCTGAGATGTATATGAGATTTATATCATCAAAAAAACCCTTCAGAAGCTCACATTCATCTCCACTGCATTTTCTTCCTGTGAGTTAGAACAAGATGAGAAGACTCTAAGCCATACATGTGAAAATGAGTTCATATTTATACACCATTCTCTACAGTAACTTCTTATTGTCAGTTAAATCAAGTATCATTGGAAATAATACTCGTGTGAACAGGCAAGCGGTAAACACGAAATCAGACGTTAATCTCTAAAGAAAATTCTTACTGATTGTTAGAATTAACCCATGCTTCTTCTGAGGCAAATCAATCAGAACCACACATTCTAAAAAGCAGACCATATTAACATAAATCAAAGCAGCACATCTGAAAACACACAGTACAAGTGTAAGCCAGTTCAGAATTGTACATGGTTCTCAAAACTATGTTCTTACTGCTAGTTATAAGAAATCTACATGAAACTAGTATTTTCAGTAACAGAGTGAGGTTAAGGATCAGATAAAGGTCAGGGTGAGGGTCAGGTTCACAGTCAGGCCCAGGGTTATGATGAGTGTCAGTGTGAGGTTCAAGTTAAGGGTCAGAGTTCAGTCAGGAAGAGAGTCACACTGAGTGTCTAGGTCAAAGTCAGGGTCAGGATCTTGGTGAGGGTCGGGTTCAGAATCTGAGTTTTTTTGTGTTAGGGTGAGAATTAGGGTCAGATTCAGAGGGAACATGAGGAAAATGCTTAGGATTATCATTAAGATAAGTTCAAGGTCAGCATGAGGACTCCAGTCAGGTTCAGGGACATGGTAAGGGTCAGGGTGAGAGTCAGATTTCGGATCATGGTGACGGTGAAGGAGGGGGTCAGAGAAGTTTCAGGGTCAAAATTAGAATCAGATTCAGCCTCAGGGTCAGGGCTAGTGTATGACAAGTTCTATGTGAGGGTGAAGGTGAGAATCAGCACAGTCAAGGTAGGATCAGGGTCAGAGTCTGGATCAGAGTATCAGGCTCAGGGACATGGTGAAGATCAGACGCAGGTTTCGGAGAAAGATCAGGGAAAGGATTCAGTTCAGCTTCAAGCTGAAGGTCAGGTAAAGGTGAGGGTGTAGGTCAGAGTCAAGGTAAGTATAAGGGTGAAGATCACCTTCACTTTAGGGGTGGTTTGCTTGCAGGATAGATAAAAACCCTATTCCTTGGAGGGGCATTATTTATTTGCACAGAAAGCCAACAGCTGCTTCCTGGTCCTCCACATCCTTTCCTGTCCAATTCACTACTTCAGGTCTTTGGAAGGACTTACCTGAAGAACCGTGGACTCAGAATTCATCTGGAACAGCATGAGGAATCTGCTTTTGCGGTCCTGAAACCCTCCATTGCAATGTCTTCCTTCAGGCCCATTGAGCCAATGCCCTCGGATTGGTCCCAGCTTCCTACAGGCGTGTTTTAATTCTCTATAGTAGAACTAGAGGATGACTTCTTGCTCGTTCCCTGGTCATTCACCAGTACCCCCTCACCTGCAAGGGTGAAGCACGTAAAGGGTGAGGCAATGTGACCATCAGCCCTTGAGCCAGTGACATCTCTGCGCCTTAGCTGCCTCACCTGTAAAATCGGGGATTTGGATTTGATGGTCTTTTCAAACTCCATGGGAACCTTTCAGGTACTGACTTCTTCTAACTTTCAGATCCTGCTTCTCTTCTGAGGACTCTGTAGAATAATGTTTCCCAGCTTTTAAAGTTCATGTCCCAAATAGCCCAAAACGCAGGGTAATGATCTCATCTCACCATTCAGAGCCTACCTCCTACACAGCTTCAGGGGTCAAGGAGAGTTGGCTAAGCTTTAATTTCCATAGTTTGTGCTATAAGAATCAGAGATATTTTTTGACATTTCCCCAAATATAAAAATTGTAACATGAAATCTGCTTTTTCAAACAACACCTTGTCCGTCACCCCCTTAGGAGAGCCCAGAAAGCTATCTCAGGCTGTCATTTTCAGGACTCCTTTCACCTCCCTTTTGGGAATCTCTGCTCTCCTATCATTTAAAGATATTGATTATCTGCTCTACCACTACCCTGTTCTCTTTTCTTTTTGTCGTGCTTGCCTGTGTTTGGTGTCAGTTTTCAGATAAGAAAAGAGAGTGCTGTTGAGGCTCTATTTATAATATGTCCTTGAAAGCTCAGTGCTGACTTCTTTGAGCTACAAAGCTGGCAGATTAGGACAAGAGACACAAGGCAGGGGGTCATCCCCAGTGAGATGATGGCACGGACGCAGCAGGGCGGGCACGCAGGCGCGCTCCCGGGCAGGCGCGCGCACACACGCAGCGCGCACAGCATCCAGGTCAAAATGAATAAACAGAAAAGAAACACAGGTCCAGGGAAAAGGGGGAAATGACAGGATCATAATAGAAACTCGAGAAACATATCTGGTGAAAAGAAGATGAGAAAAAGAACGAAAGGGGAAGGGAGGAATTCAGAGAGAGCAAATTTAGTTCGGAAAGCACAGAACTTGGAGTCAGGGGACTTCAATTTGAAGCCTGGCTCTGCTTGATTCATTCGATTTATTAGGAATTCGAACTTGGGAAAGTTTCTTGGCCTCTCTGAATTTTGGTTCCCTCTTCCCTCGCGTGGGTGTATGTAACATTCTCTTTCCAACTAATCTCATAAGATTGCTATAAACATCGAACATAATCATGGCTATGGAAGTTCTTTGTAAACTGAAAATCCTGTCAACACACAAGGCTTTCAGCCTTCTCATCAGAGCTAGCATTTTGCAGAGCTGTTGGCCAGCTGCTGCGACACGCTCTGCGTTCATTAAAGTGCGTAACCTCATCACAATCTTGCAGGTATAAACTATTATTATTCCTCTTCTACAGATGAAGGAACACACAGAGGGATGATAATGTGCTGGACGTCACACACTTGGGAAGCTGTTAACTGGGATTTGAACAAGGCTTGCCTGAGTTTAATAGCCAGTTCCCTTAACCAAGCTGCCACCTCTTGGACCTTAATATGTATCCAGTGCTGGTTACCTTACCCAAGTGAAATGAAATCCACCTCCCAGCTCCAGCTAACACAACAGAATGCTGCAGATGAGGTGTCTTCAACAATAGAAATTTCTTTTCTCACAGTTTTGGGGTTGGAAGTCCAAGATCAAGGTGCTGGTAGGGTTGGTTTCTGATGAGAACTTTCTCTCTGGCTTGCAGATGGCTGCTTTGTTTCTGGGTTTCCATGTGGCTTTTCTCTGTATGTGGGGAGACAGAGTGGGATCTCTGGTGTCTTCCTCTTCTTACAAGGACACTAATCTCCTAGGATTAGGAGCCCACCCTTATGACCTCATTTAACATTAATTACCTCTCTAAAGGCCCTATCTCCAAGTATTGTCACATTGAGGGTTAGGATTTCAACATATGAATTTGGGAAGGACACAATTCAGTCCATAACTGACATGCAATAGACACATACTCCAAAAAAAACAAATACTGTCGATTTTTTCTCCCCAGGGAGGAATGTTTTAAAACCCCATCGGATAAACAGTGGCCACTGCAGCAGAATTCTTCAGCTCTGAGTCCTGCCCAGATAACTGCTTTCCCAGCATGCCAAGCAGCTCTGCTGTACAGGAATGAAGTGGGTTTCATGCAAAATATTTATGCTGTTCCTGCTCCCTCCCTCCCTCTTGCTTCAGAGAGCATTCTGAAGTGAAAGATCTGTCCCTTGCTCCCCTTTTGCCAAGCCTTCCTATTTATAGTTTCTGGCACTGGTGAGTCTGAAGGAGTCAAGAGTTTTCAAATCACTTCCATGGCTTTTGCAGCATGCCTCCCCACCCCCTCTCCTTGGCCATTAGAAATTACTATTCCTGGTTCCCACAGGGTGGGCGTGAAGGGAGAAGGGAAACAAAGAGAAAGAAAGATTTGCAGTATGGGAAGCCACAATTCCCTTTAAACAAACAAAAAAACCTCAGAGGAAAAGACACTGTGGTTTTATTCCTGAAGTGTTTTCTGCTTAGGTCTGCTGGTAACCAAGGCCTCCTGGTCTGTTCCTTAAACCTTAGAGGAAAAGTTTTATGTGGACTTCATCCTTGAGTCCTGCTTCACAGAGATGCTGATGAGTCCGAGGGCAAAGAGAGACAGGCCAGAAAAGTTTGTTGCCTGGATGTCAGAAGCCATTAAAGGGTTTTACTATTTATCTCTCTACTCCTGGTGGCACATGATAAATGACCAGCATCCATCTATCTAACAGGATCAGTCTTCG
The DNA here is from genome assembly GCF_036321535.1 of Camelus dromedarius. Taxonomy (NCBI): domain Eukaryota; kingdom Metazoa; phylum Chordata; class Mammalia; order Artiodactyla; family Camelidae; genus Camelus; species Camelus dromedarius. The sequence goes on from NC_087452.1 coordinate 20,680,448, forward strand.
GAACTTGTGAGCCGTATGTTCACGTCATTGCTTTGTGCAAATAGATACTCTAAATATGCAACGATCTGGCACATTTCATGGGTATTTATCAAAATGTTCTCTTGTCTCCCAACACATATATTAATAAAAAATAATACTGAATAGTTCCAAGTTGCAGCCATGCACGTGATTCCAAACTGTAAGTTTAGTTTGCACATTTAATGAAGGTTCTTTGTAACCATAAGAAGAAAAAAAAAAATAGCCCAGTAATCAGAAGTACTTATGGAAGATAGAATAAAGCTTGTATGTTACAGTTTTTATAGATGGATTGTAGAGAAAAGATAGAAATATGGTTAAACTTTTACTGGTTGTTCCCAGTAAAACTTTGGGGTTGGGTGTTCAGCCATCTGGGACAAGAACAAGCATTCTTTACTTTGGCAACCTTGTCTCTGTGACCTTGAAATAGGTCACACTCCATCTTTAGTCCCGTAATGCTAATTTCATATTTTCTGGAAAAGAAATTAATATATTTTAAGAATTTCTCTGTTGCCAACGCTTTCTCCCTGGTTAGCATAATCAATAATAGGAGTTCTTGAGCTTCTAAAGAAAATAAGGCTAATAGTTACGTTTCAAGTCAACAAATTGTAAGTTAGAAAAAAATCTGGAGGAACAAATATCAAATAGTCAATTTTGGTTGTTGCTTGGAGGTGAGTTTATGTAGGTCATCTTAATTCTGTTTTAGAGTTCTGAATTCACTGACTTATTAGAAAACATTTAAAGCTGTTTTAACTTTTCCATTTGGGAAAAAATTTAAATACATAATACAGGAAAATATAGTAAATGCATGCATACTTTCCAACCCAAATGAACAAATGTTAACATTTTGTCAAATTTTATTTTTATTTTATTATTAAACCTTTTCTTTTCTTTCTTTTCTTTTTCTTTTTTTTTTTTTTGGTGGGGGGAGGTAATTAGATTTATTTATTTATCATTGGAAGAGGTACTAAGGATTGAAGCCGGGACCTCATGTATACCAAGCAGGTACTCTACCACTTGAGCTATACCCTCCCCACTTTAAACTCTCTCTTTAAAATACGTAACAAAAGTTACAGATTAAGCTGAAATCCTCTCTATAGCCCTTGCAAGCCCCACTTTTCTGTTTACCTCCATGGTAGTGGCCACCACCAGGAATTTGGAACATATCCTTCAGCCATAAGCATATGTAGCTATCAGTTATGTAAGGTATTGCTTTGCATGTCCTTAAACAAGTGTATAAACATCTTACTGCATCATTCTGCAACTTAATTTTGCATTCTCATTATGCTTTCTCAAAGGCGTTCCTATTACTTACTGGCATTATAAAAATAGTTATTACATTTCTTAACAATTTACATTTTTTAACTTCAGTTTGCAGGGGGAGACATTTCATAACCTTAATAAGTCAAAATATTTGAGAGACACCTATAGTACCTGCACTTTACAGAATATTATCAGGCAGTGCCACTCCCTCAGTGTCTCTGTTTAGGAATCTCTAGACAAGGGCTTCTGTGCAATTAATTAATCTATTGGGAGAATCCCAGGAAGCAAGAGTGAGGAAGAGGGGGGTGAAAAAGCCAGTACAGATGTGCATTACTGAAACTGCCATTGGGTGGGTGGGGTCACAGGGGCTCAGTTCTACCAGGACCTCTTGAAAAGCACATGAAATGCTGCCCAGATTGTCCATCTAGAGGAAGGGAGGATGGTTGAAGGTGGACCCCAGGGCATTAGCCTCCCCACACTCTTGAGCTGCACCTTCCATGGGCCATGAAGGCATCAGGAAAGTCTCCAAAGCAGAACAAGACAAAAGCAGAACACAGCGCACACTCCAATGGGACGTGGCCAGTCAGGGTGGGTCTGAGCTCACCCGGAACTCCTGGGCCTTTGGAACCCTGCCTCCAGCTGGGACCATAAACAGTGAGACAACAGCTGATGGCACGACTCTTTCTTCCTTACAAATGCATCTGGTCTGACTACACAGAGTAGGCTTTGTGTGTATTTAAACAAGGATAGAAACATTAGTGTATCATTCTTCACCTGAACTGTGCATTCTCATCATGCTTTCTTGAAGGCTCTCCTCTGTTGTTACTTGCTGGCATTTAAAAAATATTTACTAATTTTTAACAATTTACATTTTTCACTTTAATTAGCAGGATGAGACATTTCATAACCTTAAAAAAGCCTAAGTAATTGAGAGCCACCTCAATTACTTTGAGGGTAAGCCTACTTTGAGAGAGTAGGCTGCTCCCTCAAATGCAACAAATGTCAGGAAAACCAAGGTTTCCAATTCTCAAGAGCCGTCTCAGTCAGAAAATTCCAAACAAGGGCCCACCATCTGTGAAGTCACCCATTTCTTTCAGCCCAAACGCCAACAACAACAACAAAATCAATTCTGTTCAGTCTACTCATGTCACCACTTTCTTACCCATAAGTAGAGGGGAGGAGCAGCCAGCCAACAGTGTGAGAAAGCCAACGCTGCCTTCCTCTCGGGCCTGTACTAGACTACAGTCAAAGGGGATGAGCCACACCCATTTCTAAAACCCCAGGACATAGAAGATGCTCAGCAAATGCATCGCGAACCGTTGACCCCACCTCGTGCCTAAAACACCAGCTTTACTTAGCATGACTCTTCAAGGGATAAGTCCATTACCTGACAGGGTTTCATACACCATTCAGGTCACCCACCGATCCCACTCATTCCCATCCCCCGGGCAATCACAGGACAGAGGCTGAGTACTTCAGAGAAATAAAGGGCTCCAGACGTAGGGCAAAAGGCATCGGTGGGGATCCACAATGAGGCGGAGGGGAGAGGAGATGCTGGCAAGGAAGGATATTAGCTCAAAGGGTGAGAGCTACTCACCAGAAGTGTGAATTGTTGCTGAAAAAAACGTTTCTGTATCTTCAGTTTTGCCGGGGGTCCACTGTGATTCCTTTTATGTACAAAGGCAATTTTTTCCAGTGGATTTTGGAATGACTTCTTTGTTCAGAGCCTTCTGGTCACTTGTCATTATCAGTAAGATGGCCCCAACCTGTAAGACAATCTACTATGTTCAGTCTTGCTATGTCAGCACTTCCAAAATTCTGCAGGGCAGAGATCACATCAGCTGACATTCACTGTGATACCCAGTGTGTCTACAGTTCTCAGTGAACCCAGTTAGCCATCTGTTCACTCAGTCAAGAGGGCCTCTGTTTTGATGAAACATGCCAGGCTTCCAGTGCCAAAGGAAAGCAGAGGATTATAGTAATTATGTGGATGACTCCCACCATAATCTCACTTTTGCCTAAGTGTGATCCTTACCTTAATTGCCTTGATAGCTAGAGGGAGACTTTATTCTTGGAATTACAAAATTATAGGGCTAGAAAGAGATCTAAGAAGGTCATTAATCATCAGGATAATAAGCTCAATTATCTGGTACAAAAAGATTTCAGACACCTCTTCCTTTTCATGCTTGGTGGATAGCGGGGTAGATTTCTCAGCATCTTCTCACTCCATCTTACCACCTATCACTCTGTCCCCAGTGAAGGTAAACAAAAATGAAATCTCATCAGATCCTACAAATGAGAGATCCCTTTGGAAAAAAGGACAATATGGGTAGAGGGATGGTCAGAATAAGTGAAGGGGATTAAGAGGTACAGACTTCCAGCTACAAAATAAGTAAGTCACGAGGATGTGATGGACAACATACTGAACATAGTCAATAACATTGTGACAACTCTATATGGAGACGACATCACTAGACTTATCATAGTGATCATTTTGTAGTATCTAAAAATATTGAATCACTATGTTGTACACCTGAAACTAATATAATATTATGTGTCAACTATAATTCAATTAAAAAAAGAGAAAGAATATAAGGTGTCCTTTGATTCCTGTCCACAGTAGTACCAATTTGTGTGTGTGTGTGTGGCTGAATTCTTTTTATTTTTATTTTTTTAATTGAAATATAGTCATTTTACAATGTTCTTGCAATTTCTGGTGTACAGCATAGTGTGGTGTATAGCATAATGTTTCAGTTATTCATATACATATATATATATTCCTTTTCATATTCTTTTTCAATATAGGTTACTATGAGATATTGAATATAGTTCCCTGTACTATACAGAAGAAACTTGTTTATCTAATACCACTTATTTTATTGGTTAGGTATAACGTGATGTTAGGCTTTGAAACAGTGAATTTAGTAAATACAAACGTCTGAGACCTTCTGAACTCTAACCATCTGTTTTTGTCTGGTATTTTTTCCTCAATAATCCTAAATTTCAGGTAATATCCTGTGACTGCAAATAGGTTTCAGGAGAAGACGGATTTGATTTTTTTGTATTTAATCAATAAGGTTCAAATCTGTTTTTGATTTACTAAGCTCCAAGGCGTCCTCTGAATTTATATTAGAGCAGAGAATTACAGGCACAAGGACTGTCACCTGTAAAGGATGCCACCCTCCACCAGCTCCCTCGGTGTTTCCCCCCGCTGCCGGCTGCAGAAGCGATCATCGTTCCTAGTTTTTTTATGCTTATATAACATCTCAACACTTTCCTCAGGTTTGAGGGAAGATGCAGAGTATTTGCTCCAGTTTTTTTCTTAAAGAACTCAGTACTCGGTGTAAGCATGGATGGCTTTTCAAAACAGTTACTTAGAGGTGTAACATTCTTATATCACAGACTAAATACAGGATGAAATACTCCCTTTGCAATTTGATAGGGTACCTCTTTCAAGATGGGAAAAAAAAAATTACCCAGGTGTGGTTCTTCAAAGATTCCCTTTATCTGAACATCATGTTCAAGTCAAAGCATCAAGTGCACTTACGGTTTTCTAATTATTAAAGGAAAAAGCGTTGTTGTTTATTCAACTCCGCAGTGGTTGCCATTTTGCTGAGGGCTTTCTATCTGCTGTGTCGTATGACTTCGTAAGTTAACCTATTTAATCCTCAAAACTACCTTGAGAGCCAAGTATATTTATTTCCATATTGTAGGTGAGGAAACGGATGCTTGGAGCAGTTCAGTTACTTCCCCAGGAAGCAAAAGGGCTGGAGCTGGGATTAGAACCAGGTCTTTTATGATTCAAAAGTCAAATCACCTTTACGTGTTTCATTTCACAGAGAAACCCCACATGCAATTCAGCTTACTTTCTGAATTAACTAGGTAACCTGAAATGGACTGACTATCTCTTTAAAGCTTTTTGAGTGGCATCGGCTGCATAGCAATATTTGGTGACTTTTCATAGTGCATTTTCATATGCCTGACAACATCATCTCATTTTGGTTTTCGTTTAGAAATAATGATGAATATTAATAAGTGCTCAAGGCACCATGTCTTTTCTTATGAGAGCCCTGTCACATGAGTGAGTGAGCTTCTAGAAAGTGTGGCTGAAAATGGAAATGTGGATAGAAATGCTGAAGTAGGGAGACATGAGGCCTCTGGGCTCCGAAACTCAAATACAACTTCCCAAACTGCTGCTTATCTCTGATGAGGAGTGTGGGGAGACCCTGAATTTTCTGGGGAGAGCTGTTCATCGGCCAAGAACGTCATCGTAGAGGAATTAAATAAGTCTCATTTTGTAGAATACTGAACCGCGGCATCTTATCCGTTCTCTGCAACTTGATAGTTGAAGCAGACTCATTCCAAGGAACGCTGAAGACTGCCCGCAAACCACCAGGAGCTAGGAGACAGGCAGGGAAAAGACTCTTCCTCACAACCTCAGAAGGAACGAACCCTGCCCGCACCTTGAGCTTGGACTTTCAGCCCCCAAAACTGAGACAGTAAATACTGCTGTTTAAGCCCCCAAGTCTGGAGTATCTGTTACAGCAGCCCTAACACACTAACACAGAGCCACTGACCAGTCTTGCCTAAAGTTGGCTCACCCTAGAATTTCAGTTTCCTGAACCAATATTTTTTTTTTGACTTGATCCAGTGTGATTGAGCTTCTAGCACTTGCTACACAAGATTCCTCACAAATACTCCATCAACCTCAAGAGCATCCGAGGAGGGGGACCAAGATGGTGACAGGACCAAAGCGTGTCACCCGGGAAGGGCGGAAGGAGCTAGGGGATACTAAACCAGCTGAATGACAATTTACAGGAAGGAAGGGAAGGAGATCGAAGGCTTTTCTGCAGAAGCTCCATGGGAGCAGGAACGTTTCCCATGTGGTTCCCTGCTGCACCTCCAGTGCCTGTCACATACTGCTCTATAAATACTTGATGAACAAACAAAATGAAAATGAAAGTCCCTGAGTCCTTGGTTGCAAGCAAGAGCAGCACATGCTTAACAAAAATAAGGTTGGGGAGAGGGTTTATTGAAAGGATTTTGAATAAACCAAATTATTACTGAGATGACTCGAGAATCTGTCCATAGCAAGCAGGAAGGACCATAATCAAAATCATGCCACAGAACCAGACGTGAGGACTCCAGAGCTGCTGACCATGAAGATGGCACATCACAGTTTGGGGGCTGCGTTTGTCACTGTCCCCGAGGACAGAGAGAAGTGTTTCAGAAACACTTTGCAGTCCAAGCTTGGTTTACCTGTCCTACCTTCTGGTCCACAAAAGTAAAACATTCATAATGTCTTCAGGGATTGGGCTCCATTTAGGGTAGCTCTGCTGCCAGTTATTCCAACGTGAAGAACTGCTTTCAAAGAAACAACATCTATTAAGTGCTTGCTCTGTGCTGGGCTTCCCGTGCTCGGTTCATTATTCCATTTAGTCATTCCAACAACTCCGGAGGCCAGGTGATATGCCCACCATGTGCCAGGCACTGTGGAACTGTATATGTGCAGAGAAACAGTTTGAATTCTGCAGAGACATTTAATAGCTGTGTGTCCTTAGTCAACTTACTTAACTCCTCTGTGCCTCCATTTCCCATTCTGTAAAATGGAAATTATTTTTAAATGACCTATCTCATAGGTTCTTATGAGGATTATATTATATTGTATTGTAGTATGTTACATGATGTTATATTACCAAGTTATTATATATAAAGTAGCTAAAACTGCTTGGCATATAGTACCACATTCTCTTCATCACAATCCTGCAAAGGCTAGTGCATCATTTTATGCTGCTGAAACTGAGGTCCAGTGAGAGAAGCCTGTGCTTGGTGGAACAAAGTGGTTGGACCCAGAAATCCATCTGACTTCAGAGTTTAAAATCTTCGACATCCTCAAGGTTGACAGGAGGAGCAAACTGGGTTGAAATGCTTGAGTCATTCCTGAGGTGCAAAACCATGGAGAGTTTTGGGCCACAAAGAAATGTAGGAAGCTTTCAACACGGATTTTCTGCTCTCTGTTTGCACATCCTTATACAAACTTCTTATGAGCTTCAGTAGTTTAAAATCTCTCTTTCATATAAAGTCAATTTTAAAAATGTGAAGGCAAATAAAATGACTGACTGGGAACTTGCTTGGAGCCTAAGGCAGGCTGCCCACGCTGGAAAGGCAGAAATGCTGGTTGCCCAGGTGCGTGCTTAGTGCTGCAGAATTGGGTTGCACTGGTCTAGGCGACCTCAGCCAGGGCTGCCCAGCCCACTGGGATCATGAAGAATGTCATTGCCCTTTTCCTCCCAAAAATGTGCATAGAATTTCATACTCCTCTCAAAACCATCTACGAGTTCCAGGTGAAGAACTCTTCTTCCTGATTAGTGACTCTAGAGCTTTTTAGAAACCTGCAATCCTTTTTTTAGAACAGTCAAAAAGCACCACAGTCCAGCTGTGCTGCCTGCTCCCAGCGTCCGGTAGGAACCTAACATCTGTGTGTACAGTTGCAAGGAAGCCAGATTTTCCTCATCCAGTTACTATTTACTGAGTGTCTACCATGCATCTGGCATAGTTTTGAGAAGCTGGTGATACAGATGTGAATGAGATGAACACGGCCCTTGTCCTCATGGAGCTAAAATTTCAAGGGCAAGATTGACAATAAACACAAAAAGTGATGTACAGGACAGAACTGGATAGGGCAACCAAGACTGACTGGTGGGTGGTGATGTAATAGGGTGGGCAGGGAAGGTCCTCTGAGGTCATTTGCATTGATATCTAAGTGGCAAGGTGGAGCCAGATGTTTGAAGAACTAAGAGACTGCTTTCCAAGGCAGAGGAAATAGCAAGTGCAAAGGCCCTGCACCAGTAATGAAGGTGGTCTTACTGAGGAATAGAGACGGAACTGGTGTGGGTGGCCTATTAGCGTAGGTGGTAAATTAACACCGAATTTGAGGCTTCAGTAGCTCTCATAGAGCAATAAGCTTAGTTTCTGATATCAAATTTGAATAAGCATTAATGACTACTTAGTAACTATTTAATAGGTTTTTAGGAGTAGACTCTGTGTGTAATAATGAAAATCTAGGAAACCAAAAGTCCTTGTAAAAATTCAAGATAGGACCAGCATTTTCTCAATTATTAAGTACTATATCAGAAAGACCTGTGGGCTATGTATAGATCAATTTTTAGACATTACTGAGCCAGGGGGCTTCTTAAGGGCTCAACACCAGCTCCGTCAGCTGGAAGCTCAGATCCACCAAAGTTTTAGACTCCACTGCAGCCGCTGCTTTTACTTCAACCATCACATCTTCAACATTTCTACGTTATACTCCAAACAAGTGCCCACTTTGAGAGAAAAGGCAAAGTTCCATGTTTCTAGCAGAGATATTTCAAGTTTGGAGGAGAAAACAAGACTGATTACAGTTCTCACTATAAGTAAGTCAAGGCTCCAAAAGGACTTCCTAAAAATTGCTTTAGAAATGCAAGTTTTTCTAAAAAGCACCCCCTCCCTGAAAAGAGAGAGAGAGAGAAGTTAATTCGAGGAAACATCTGCAAAAGTTTTTGCCCTGCCTCAGAATTTCAGGAATGTCATTGTAACGGATTCCTCTTAGTGCAGATGAAATCAAAGGCAGTGAACGGTGGGGTGTTATACCATCCAAAATGGCAGCCACTTCCCTGCAATTTAAGCAAAACATTAGAGCAGAAGTGGTTTCCTTAAGGTTCTTGTTATGAAGTAAAGCAGAAAGCTGTTTGCACTTAACTTTGAGTAGCCATGCATTTTTAACCCCTACGGAAGGAACACAGAGACCTTTCAGGTTATTATTTAGATCACTGAGAAACTGAATAGATGAAACACATTAGCTTACTATCAAAGGAAGGAAAACTGAATGTTTCCCCCATCATCAGGGCACCAAGGTGCAGGACAGAATTGAAGGAATAATATTTATTACGTACTTAAAGACATATGAAAGGATTAGCTCCAGAGAAAATTACTGCAGTTTTTATTTTTTGTATTTGACAAAAAGCTTTCAAATTTTGGCTTGGCCCTCCTAATAACTCTCATAGTTAGCATGTTACTCAGGATTCTTTTAGTAAGTGAAAGACACATATCTTAAGCATGTATAAGCATAAGAGAGAATGTATTGGCATATATAAAAGGGGATACATTCAGGTCTGGCTGGATTCAGAGGCCAGACAACCTCTCTCTCTCTCCCTCTCTCTCATTATTCTCTCTTCCTCCTTCCCTCTCTGTATCTTGGCTTCATTTTCCTCTAACACATTAGTGTTATCGTCTCCTATTGTAAACGACTTCCTGCAGACAGCTAAAGCTTACATCATCCTTGTAGATTGCAGGTCCAGATAAAGCAGAAATCAGAGAATGTGGAGAGATCTTCAGTGGCCCTGCTTTGGCCATGTACCCATCCCCTAAGCCAACCTCTTTGCATAATGGAGCGGTTTTTCATCACTGGCTGGGCTCAAGTCTATGGCCACTACCATGGCCAAACAGAAGGTGTGATTGACAGTCCAGCCAGAGCCACGTGGAATTAGGGTTGAGTGTTCTATTTCTGTAATGGAAAGAGGACTGCTGAGCTGACAAGCTACAGATAGGCAGAGCCAATATTGTTAATCCCATTTTGCAGAGGAATCAATTTTAATGGCGGACTGGACCAAGTTTGAGAGTGTCTGTTAATCATGGCCTCATTAACCTTCATTCCATAAGACAGATGAGGTTTAAAGGGCACAGTAACACAGTAAATTAAACTTACATGAAAGTAAAAATTCCAAGATCCTTCTTTGAGAGTCAGTCTTACGTAAGGAAACGAGTGGATATATGAAGGAGGAAGGAGAACCTCAGTAAAGAGGGTTATTTGAGTCCTTGTCACTTCCCCTCTAGGCTGCAGGCATTTGGAGGAAAAGAATCTGTGACTTTCCTCCTTTATCCCCTGCAGGGTTTGGCAAATGATAGCAAAGAGCAGTAAATGTGAGCCAAATAAAGAGAAGTAAGTTAGCACCCTTTGCTTGTCCTCTTTTCCTTGGTAAATTGATGCAAATTCAATATATCACTCTCAATGCTATGTCCGTGCGATAGACAAGGTTGACCTTCTGCATTGGCAGAAACTGAAGCTGTGTGACAGGGCTTTGAGAGCAGTGCAAATAACCTGGAATCATAAATTTACAGATTACAGCTGAGTTTTAAATAGCATATGATTCAATTCCTCTAATTTTACATATCAGAGAATGGATGCCAGAAAATGCATATCAAGCCCCAAATTTTCTGTGGGGGGAAATGGCAGAAGTATGTAGGCTACTGTCCTTGGTTCTGAACCACTCCTCTGTGCTGATTTGCTTCTCCTGATGTTAGACCCTTGAATTCTTGTCCAACCTCTCCTGGTCCTCTGGGTGTTTATATATGTTTGTATTTAAGATGGATGGAGTGGGGCGGTGGGGGTGGAGATAAGTTATTTACTACCTCAGAGAAAGTAAATGAGACTTGTAACCCAATATATAGGTTATTCTACAAACTTCTAAGAGTTCTCTAATCTTTCTGACAATTATTACTCTCTCCTTCCCAGGATGTGCTTATGCCATCCAAAGATGTGAATCAATCTGTCCCGAGTTCACAAATGAACTAGAGATTCCAGGCTTCCTAAATTATAGTCTGTTGGGTTTCCACCCCAGCTCCCCCGCGCCACCACCACTACACCTTACTATCCCATTGATATTTGAAAATTCTATTCCAAGAGTCTTAAGACTAAGGCATTGCCACCTCTCTTAGACACCTGTGTCATCTATGGCCGTGTAACTAATCACCCCCCGAACTAAGGGACTTCACACAATAACTATGTATTATCTTACAGTTTCGGTGGGTCAGGAGTGCAGGAGCAGCTGAGCTGAGAAGTTCAGGCTCAGGCTCTCTCAGGAGATTGCAGTTAAGACAGAAGCCAGAGCTGCAGTCGACTGAAAGCCCATCTGGGGCAGAAGGAGCTACTTCAGGAGGCTCGTTCACATGGCTGACAAGCTGGTGCTGGTTGTGGGCGGGAAGCCTCAGCTCCTCACTGCGTGGGCCTCTCAACATTTCACTTACGTGGTTCTCCCAACAGAGTGCCTGGCTTCCCCCAGAACAGGCACTCCAAGAGAGTGAGGTAGAGTGATGGTATCTTTTATGACGCAGCCTCTGAAGTCACCTACTGCCACCTCCATCAGTCCAACAAACCAACATAATACAAGGATATAAATACCAGGAGGCATGGATCATTGTCGGGGGGGAGCTAATGGCCACGGGCTCTTTTCATGCATTCATATCATAGCCCTTGTTTCACTGTCTTATAATTACTTTTTACCTGCACACCTTTCTGTGGCAGACAGATTTGTCTGCCTACCAAGTCAATGTCCCCATTCTCCTTGATAACAGAACCCTGATTTTGTTCAGGTGTTGGAAAGCAATTTTCCCAGGGATTAGCAAACTATGGCCCATTGTGCTAGGAATAGTTATAACACGGTTAAAGGCTATAAAAATTAAAAGAAGAATGTACAGTATAGACCATATATTGCATACAAAGCGTAAAATATTTCCTACGTGGCCCTTTACAGACAATGTCTGCTAATTCCTGGTCTAAGTCCATGATGATAATCTGATTCCCAACTCACCCTGAAGGGTTTAAGGATAGGCAGGTGTCCCAATTCCGGCAGGAAGGATAAAGAGAAAGCCTACTGGGCTGGGGAAGCTAATGGAAAGATTTTTTTTCTCCTTCATAAGAAGCAAAATAGATACACGAGAGGAGATCCCACCTGCCTTTCATCTAGCCTGTCTTGGGGGTTGCCTAGTGAGAGTGGAGCTGTGGCAGCCATTCTGTAACCATGAAGGAAAAGGTGAAAATATTCTGGAGAAACTGACCCATACTGACATAGTTGAGTTGCTCAGTTAACCAGTCCTAAAATAACCTAATTGCATATTTTTGTTACATGAGAATATTAAAGCTATCTTTAAACCAGTCTTTGGGAATCCTGTTACCTGCAGCTGAAAACACCCTAAATTATATATACCCCACTCTAGACAGTGAACTTTTAGAAGGCAAAGATGGCATGTTCAGTGCTCGCTTCGGCAGCACATGCACTAAAATTGGAATGATACAGAGAAGATTAGCACGGCCCCCGCTCAAGGATGACACGCAAATCTGTGAAGCATTCTGTATTTTTAAAAACAAACTATCGTTACCAAAGGAGAAGGGGCAGAGGAGGAGGGGCAAGGAGGGATAAATTAGGAGTTTGGGATTAGCAGATACAAACTACTATGTATAATATAGATAAACAACAAGGTCTTATGGTATAGCACAGGGAAATATATTCAATATTTTATAATAACCTATACTGAAGAAGAATATATACTTATGTTATGACTGAATCACTGTGCCATACACCAGAAACTAACACAGCATTATAAGTCAACTACAATAAATTTTTTTTTTAAATTTAAATGCATGTTTATCACAGAATCCCTTATTTCTCTAACAAGGCCTTACATAGAATAAAGTCTCAAGTATTAGTTGAATCATTGTTTCTTGACCCTAGCACTATTGGCATTTGGCACCAGATAATTATTTGCTGGTGGCGGGGGGAGGGGGTGCTGCCCTGTAGATTGTAGGATGTTTAGCAGCATCCCTGGTCTCCCCTCACTAGATGCTGTTAACACCTCTTCTCTTAAATTGCAACAAAAATGTTCCCAGACACTTCCAAATGCTCCCCGGGGTCAAAATGAGAACTGCTGGTCTCATGGAATGATTGTTAGAATATTAATTTCTAGTGTAAATGATTTATTATGTAAAACTGTAGATTAAATGTGGATTTGGTCCCACTCTGGAGTCAGGGTGGTGGGGGGTGGAGATTAGAAGGTAGCACATAAAAGTGGTTAAAAAAACCCCACAACCCAATAATGAGAAAAATCATTGTATCTGAGTAGTTCCCTGCAACATGCCTATCGCTTTTGAAAATAGAACAGAAGGATTTCCATCAAGCTGTTCCTGGCCCCTGACAGATTGTGGCATATGGAGTGTAGTTTGTCTTTTAAGTCATTGGGGTTTTCTCACTTGACGTCACCGAATGGTGGCTGTAATTATGGCAGTAAACACTTCTCAAATGACAGCTTTCTTGCTTCCTTGAAAGGGTGAACATCTTAACAAGGCCGTTGGGCAGACCACAAAGAAATATGTGCTGCAGGGCTTTTTGGAAGGGAGGCTAGAGAACGCAGCTCACTACTCAGAAAGGAGGCTGATTTCCTAGAAAGAGTCTGGGGCCAAGAGGTGAGAAGCTGCTGTTCCAATCCAGGCTCCCCACGTGCTACTTTGTGACCTTTCTTGGGCAAGTCCCTCCATCTCTCTGAGCCTTGGTTTCCTCAGCTGTTAATTTGGAGGCCTGAACAAAAACATTGGCATGAAAGAGGTTCCTTAACTGCACCTACATATGCAAGGAGGATTACTGTCCTCATCACCTCCATGACCGGTGTCCTTCTATGAAAGGTGAACAGCCTCCTGACTGCTTTTGCAAGTTATGCACCCATCAGTATTGATGCACCCATCAATGGCCTCTAGATACTGGATTAATATAAATCTGGTCCCCAGCCTTTTGCTTAAAATCCTTCCATGCACCCTGTTGGCCCAACATTGCCTTGGATGGCAGGACCTCTACCGTCCAGCCCTTCTCATGCCCCAGGCTCAAATCTTGTTGCTTCTAATGTTACATCTAGGCTCCTGCCCCCACCAAAATACATGTAATTGGCTGAGGATGCCACTTCCTCTCAAGTGCCTTGATAGATAGACAAGATACATGGGTACCGTTGGCACAGAATGTTCTCCCTCTTAGCCAGCCCTTCACCTGACGAAATCCTACTTTTTCTTCAAGCCCCAGTTTACAAGTTACCTCCCCTGTGTTATGGGTGGAATTGTGATTGCCCTCAAATTCATATGTTGAAACCCTAACCCTCCCCAGTTCTCAGATGGTAAGTATTTGGAGAGAGGGCCTTTACAGTGGTAGAGAAGGTGAAATGAGGTCATATGGGTGGACTGTGATCCAGTGTGACCGGTGTCCTCATAAGAAGAGATTAGGACACAGACATACACAAAGGGAAGGCCACGTGAAGATGGCTGCCCGCAAGCCAAGGAGAGAGGCCTGAGGAGAAAGCAACCTGCCGATGCCTTGGTCCTTGGACTTCCAGCCTCTAGAACTGAGAGAAATAAATTTCTGTTGTTGAAGCCACCCAGTCCGTGAGACTTTGTTGTGGCAGCCAGAGCTAACAAATTCACCCTAGGAAGCCTTCTGTGAATTTCAGGAGACCAGCCGTGACCTTCTGTCACCATCCTTTATTTTCCTTTTCCAAACACTTATCATATTGAATTGTCTCCCTTTTATGGTCTGTCTCCATCTTAGTGTGTGAGTTGATGGGTTGGCTTAAAGGGTGGGTGAATGACTGAAGGTCTGGAGGTCAGGGATTGTGTGCTTCTGTGCCATCAAGACCTATCTGAATGCTGACAGGCCTATAGAAAGCATGCACTACGTTCTCCAGAGTTGGATGCATGGATATGAATGGAAAACACCATGTCAGTTATCCACAGAATTTGGGTAAACAAAAACTCTCTCACTGAAGAGAAGACCTGGCTTTGGAGCAGCAACTCCCTAGTGAGTTTACCTAAAGTCACTAACTTCTAATGAAAGTATTTCTACATCACTGGACCGAGTAAGTTACACATTTCAAATGTCCCCAAATTTGGTCCTAGAATCATTGGTAGTCAAAAAAATTTTTGGTGGGTTTCTCATTATTTATCTTGGTCCTGTGTCTCTCCATCTCTGTATCACTCACATTCTCCATAGAAGTCAGGATCAATGATGTGGGAGAAGACGGAAGAGAAAAAAGATTCTTTGTGCATTTAGGAATCCACAGGGAACTGTCGGGTATCCCACTTTGATACCTCCTGCTGCAGCTAAAATCCATTTATACTGATTCTATGGGAAAGCCATTGGTTTCCACTGTCTAGATAACCACCAGTCATAGTACGAAATGATGAGGGTTTAAAGGAATAAATTCAAGATTAGAGAAATTCTTTAGAAAATAAAATCTCAGGATGGGAGGGTATAGCTCAGTGCTAGAGCACATGCTCAGCATGCACGAGGTCCTGGGTTCTGGGTGCAATCCCCTGTACCTCCATCAAAATAAATAAATAAATAAATAAATAAATAAATAAATAAATAAATAAATAACCCCCCTCTAATTACCTCCCTCCCCCTTAAAAGAAAAAGGAAAAAAGAAAAGAAAAGAAAATTCCAATTTACGCTTTTACTTATTGAAATCACCCAATAATATCCAGGTTAGATCAGCTTTCTTGATATCTGGGTAAGGAACAATTGAAAGCCATGGCAGCCAAAGGGAGCAATTAGGGAGAAAAAGAAAATTAAAAGGTTGCAAATATATTCTGTTCTGTCAACTTCGTCAGTGAAGTGTTGCCTTCTATTACTATTGATTTTCATAATCGTTTATTAACACAATATGTCAACTCAAAATTTGTCACAGATTACTGTGCACACAGAATAATTCATTTTGTGGGATTGGAGGGAGGGAGGGAAGGCCACATGGAATGGGAATAAATGCATCCCTTTACACGTGCATGTCTGAGTTTTAAAAATTGTTTTGCTTGGGCAGAACTTGATTTTTTTTTAACTGAACTGATCAGTCATCCTGACAGTGTTTTGGCTCCAAGCACGAGCTTCTGAAGCACTCTATCTACCTATCGGCTTTTTCGGGTGGTGGGACAGAACTGATCTGACAAATTACGTGAATAAAATCACCTTACAAGTTTCATTATTAATAGGTTATAAATGCAGCACAGGACTTGTGTAGGATTGAGAGAATCAGGGTCGAGGCTCACTTTTTGCCACTGGACACCTTTTTCGAGCCTCAGCTTTCTCATAGGTTAAGCTGGGGCTTCGTGATACCTGCCTTATCCTGCCTTCCTGAGCGGGCACAGAGTCCACATCAGAGAGTGGGAGGGCTTCTTAAAGTTTAAAGCCCATGGAAAGTTGGGATGTTACAGGCTTCCTTCTTTCCCGAAAGGTGTCATTAACAATCATTGAAGACAAAGCCAAGTCTTAGAGTAAATGCCTGGAACCAGAATCTCCCAAGATTTACCAATCTTGTTTAATACAACGGAAATTAAACACCAATTACCGCAGGAGTGAAATCAGATTAACGTGTTGGTGCTTTATCTGAATATTAATTCTGAATTAGGAGATTCCATTACAAGGATCAGGCAGGGCATGCTTTATTGGTTCATCAATAAGGCCCTGGTTCTAATGGACTGGCATAAAATGCGCTCCGAGGAATTGGCTCTGGCTTTCCTGCTGGAGATCATAAACTCAAAATAATTTATGCGGCACAAAATCTATTTTTTTCCAGTCTGTAAAACAGTAATGACAAACACCAGGCTTTGTAGAAAAATGAAGATTTAAAAGGTCACAGATGCATCCATCCATCCTTTCTTCACTGGGGTCAAAGCTACTCATACTTGTCAGGCCGAGAGTTCCCTAAGAGGCAGAAAATAACAACTTGGATTTGCACAGGACCTTTGAGGTGGGACCATAAGGACATGGTCCCAGAGGTTGCCAGCCTGTGGGTCAAAGGTTCATTTCCAAATTGGGCTAACTCTTACCCCCAAAGCAAGACTTAAGCCTCGCTATCACAGTGTGTTCTCATATCCTGGTATCCTGGGGGAAGCCACTGCCCAGCCGCTATTTGGGGAGGGTTCCCAGACTCTGCTTCCTCCCCAGGGCCCTCGATGAACATGTGGTGGCTGTGCGACTGCTGTGCTCATGTCCCTCAGCCCCCTCCATGCCGTCCTTCATTCCAGCACTAATTCCAGAAGGTCCCCACCACGTTGAACCTCGTCCCTTTGGGTCTCAAAGCATCCTGCTGCTACACAGAGTTTTACCAGGTGTTTCAGGAACTTCTTGAGCTCTTAACTATCTCCTCTCTACCCCGAGACTCAAGAGCAATTCATTAGACAAGGTTAGGTCACAAGACTGTCTACTGTCCCTATCTCCACCTCTTCAAGTATAAAGAGATAAATAAACCCTTACTTTAGCCAATAAAACAAAAGCTACCCAATATAACGGTTCGTGAAGCAAATACCTATAAGAATCAACAGCCTATAACCAAGAAGAAGAACAATACCACAAAGGAATGTATTCAAGGGAATTAAAAACAAACATCCACACTATATACAAAATAGATAAACAACAAGGTCCTACTGTATAGCACAGGGAACTATATTCAATAGCCTATGATGAAAAAGAATCTATATATATATATATATATGTATAACTGAATCACTATGCTGTACACCAGAAATTAACATTGTAAATCAACTATACTTCAATTTTAAAAAATCCATACAAAAACTTATACACACGTGTTGATAGCAATATTATTTATAATAGCCCCAAAATGAAAGCAACCCAAATGCCCATCAATTGATGACTGGATAAATAAAATGGGTTATATCCATACAATAGAATATTACTAAGCTATAAAAAGGAATGAGGTACAGAAACATGCTACAACACGGATAAACTGTAAACACACGCTAAGGGAAAGAAGTCAAACACGAAGACCTCATGTTGTATGATTCCATTTATATGTAATGTCCAGAAGAGGTAAATCTGTAGAGACAGAAAGTCAGCTGATAGCTGCCAGAGGTTAAGGGAAAGAGGGGAATGGGAAGTGACTGCTAATGGGTATCTTTTTGGAGTGAAGAAAATGTTCTGGAATTAGATAGTGGTGATGGTTGTACAACTCTGTGAATATACTAGACTTCAAAAGGGTAATTTTATTGTACATGAATTAGATCTCAATTTAAAAAAATTTTTTTTAAGTGAGAAATGGGGAAAAAGAAAGAATCACCAGCTCTCAGTTCTTTCTAGCAAAATCAGACTTGGGCACCGCTGATACATTCCACCACATTCACCAAGGATTGCAGTTAGGTTAGAAGCCCCAAAAGGCTGCCTGCCTCCAAACCCTTCCTACTTACTTACTGGGGCCTGAAACTCTTCTGTGGTTCCATTCTAGCCAAGGTATTTTAATACTTTAGTCATACTCTTCACATTTGTGGAATAATCTCTTGGTCCAATCTTGTCTCTAAATAAACACAAGTATAGTGTAATACTTTCTCCCTTCAGTGGGTTTCAGGTTATAATGGTTTGATGGAAAGTTTGCAAAAAATATCATTCTGCATTTGCCCTGATATCCATGCTTTTTCACTCTCCTTTTCTATACTTGAATAGGAGCTTTGAAAGATACTAGACATGCACATGGCACTCATTTGGTAGAAAATTCAATAGAAATAGGAAGCTTGATGTTGTCATTTAGTTGTCCAATACTTACTTTGAGGGAAGCCAGAGGCAGGGGTCTGAGTCAGCTGGGACCGGATGTTATTCATAAGAATCGTGGATTTCGGAGCTGGAATGCCTAGATTTGAAGTCCAATTTTACCACATGACTTTGAGCAAGTTGTATAAGCTTTCTGTGTCTTGATTTCGTCAACTGTAAAATGGAGATAATAATAGCACATACCTCATAGTAACAACCGTAGACAGTAAGTTAATACGTGTAGAGTTTTTAGAGCACAGCTGGGATATATGATTTATAAGAAGAAATATATATTTGGTTTTCATCCCCATCTCTGGCTTAGAACTCCTAAAACCCTTGGAATTTCCAAAGTGACAAGTGACAAAGTTATCTTTTGTTACCATTAATGAGGCGACTTTTGGTTTCACAACTAAGGAGGGGGTTCCGGTTGCCAGGAGAACCAAGCTTGTGATTAGAGAGTTGGAAGTTTCAATCCCACCCCCTGACCTCCAGGAGTGGTGAGGGGCTGGGAGTTGAAACAATCACCAATGGCCAGTGATCTAATCAATAATGCCTGTGTAATGAAGCCTCCGTAAAAATCCAAAAGGAGGAGGTTCGGAGAGATTCTGAGATGGTGAACACATACAGATGGAGAGAGAGTGGTACCCTCGGGTAGAGTATGGCTGCTCCATGCCCTTTCCCCAAGCCTTGACCTGGGTGCCTCTTCCACCTGGCCTCTCCTAAGTTACATACATCCTTTCATAATAAACCAGTCATCCAGGAAGCAAAACGCTAGTCCTCTGAGTTCTGTGAGCCACTCTGGGGAATTAATCAAACCCAAGGTGGAAGTCGCTGGAATCCCCCATCTGCAGCCAGTCCGTCAGAAGCACAGGGGAAAACCTGCACTTGGGATTAGCCTCCAAAGTGGAGGGCAGCCTTGTGGGACTGAGCCCTTCACCTATGGAATCTGATGCTGTCTTTTGGGAGAGAGTGTCAAAACTGACATGAATTGTAGGACACCCAGCTGGTGTCCAGATTGCCTGGTTGTGTGGGGTACCAGGTCTCACACTGAAACTGGTGACCAGGATGGTTAATTGCCTCGCCCCTGCTAAGCATTCAGTAAGCCTTAGCTGTTGTCATTTCTGAGGACAATGATGGAACCGCCCTGCCCTTTGCTGCATCCTTTCTATGGAAGACTGTTGGGCAAAGTCCAAGAGGCCTGAAATTGAGACCAGCAGATGAACCACTCACCTACTACATTCCCTCCCTTCCCCTGAAGCCTGCACTTGGCAGGCCCCCAGCCCCCAAGTCAAGCATAGGCAGGTGGCTCTTGGAATGTGGTAAGTCCCGGACCACTCAGAGCTGTGTTAATAGGTTCCAAAGGGGGGTTAGAGGGAGTGGCTTGCAGGACTGGTCGTCCCTCATCCAGCCCAAGCTTGATATTTGCCCCTAGTGGTTCCCCACATCATGCCAAGCACAGGGAGAACTGAAAGGGAACATTCTAGACTCTACTCTTACTTCCTTCTCTGTAAACAGAACAACCATATCTTGGCACTATTTTGGGTGTTTTTGGCCAGTATGACAGAATAGAACATTCTAAATGGCAGTTAAAAATAACCTTCCCCCGCCCTTGCCCCATCACTCTGCATCCTACTGCCAATTCCTCCACGCACTTACCATGATCTGAAGTTATCCTGCTCGTGTTCATGTTTGCTCTAGTGTATAATTCTTTGTATCACAGCATGAGGTTTCGAGGAGGGCAAAGTTCTCTGTCTTCCTTGTCACTGCTGGGTCCCCAGTGCCTGGAACAGTGACCAGAACATAGTAAGGACGCAGTGAATATCTCCAGAATGAATGAATGGCACCTGCCCCAGCTCTCAGCACAGTGTCTGTGTTATAGATAGGCCTCCACCAGTCATCACCGCTCAGCCTCCATCTCCTTTCTGAGAGAACCTGTCAGTATCTTCACTCTGCACCTCTGCTTCTGGGGCCTCTCCCCAGTCGGGGGCGGGTCAGAGGACCTCCCCCACCACACACTCTGCCCGTGACATCATGGCTGATTGGACCTGGGGTGACCTCCTTCCCTAAGCTGAGACACTCATTATCTTGCCCTGGGAGATTTTAGTTTGGCACTCAAAAGATTCTGATTAATGAGAGTTGGCGCTTAAGATGAGAGGCTGCAGTGTTTCAGTCTCAAGTATGATCAAAGCAGAAGGAACCAGTACGAAGGAAAAGAGAATAAAACTCACTGCAGAGAGGAAGTGAGGAGATGGGAGAGGGGAGAGGTAGAGAGAGGGAGAGACAGAGTCCGGGCAAGTGAACTTGCTGATTTGAGCACAATGATTTTTCAGTTTTTCATCTGGTCCCTCAAGACCTTGCTGTACTTTCAGCCTTGATTTTTTTTCTTTCAGTTCACATTAGTTTGGTCAGGTTTCTATTTCTGGCACACAAATAATTCCTGAACACAAAACTCTGGCATGTGGGAGGAATCCTCAAAACCTTTGTTGATTTCACTTCGTTTCTCATTCATTCATTTTTCACGTGTTCACTTAGTCAACAAATATTTATGGAGCCAGGCACTGGGCTAGAAAGTAGAGGCGAACAGGTATGCAAAAAGTTAGACACTGTCCCTGCCCTTGTGAAATTTTGGCAGGGAGACGGCCATTAATCAAGTAAAGTCAAGAAGACAATCATGAATTTAACGATGCACATTTCACTGCCTGGTACGTGCCGGGAATGGAGTCGTAAGACACGTAAGTCATCATCTGTACTAAGCGGACCACAATCTGCTCAGAAAGGGGACCCTCGTGTGGTTCTTTACCAAAGAGCAAATACACATTTTATCTGATTTGCCCCTAAACTGATTCCAGGATATTGGTCTTAGAAGATGCCCATTTTACAGACACGTCTGTAAAACTGAGCCCCACAGGGTTAAGTGGCTTAGCTCTAGTTAGTAAGGCTGGTTGGAGACAGAGACAGAACTTAACTGCTGTCTTCTGTTTCCAAAGCCCAGTACGTTTTTTCCTTCCTCCTCCTACAAAATGTTGCCTCTTCTGTGAGATGGCAAGTGTGGAGGAACCACACACACTGCACAACCCTGTGGAGTCTTCAGGCAGAAGGCACCCCGGCAGGACTCAGCTGTGCTATTTTTAGGATAAACTCTGCCGAAACAATGCAGGCAGCTAAGGGAAGCAGCATCTGGTCAGCTCTCTGGACTGAAGCAGCGGGTCTGTCTCTAGTGCTGGATCTCTGACAGCAGCCCTGGGGCCCCCTGGGAGGCAGGGCAGAAGGTTGAAGTTTCTGAGGCCTGCTGTCTCTTCCCCAGATCTCCCGGGCTGCCAGGGTCTGTCTGGTACCCAGGTTTCATATTCAGGCACTGCAGTGAGATGATAAACACAGCCTGGCCACAGAGCTTCTGAGAGGCTCACACCAGGCCCATCATAATTACATTAAAGGACTCGAATAAACTGTACACTCCTGGGGGAATCTTGTTTTCCTCCCTACTTATCTTACAACACTCACAGAAAGGATGGAAACAACCTCTTGGCAGCTATAAAAACGAATGTCAGTAAAACCCCCAGAGCTTTCTCAGTGCACTGGAAGCAGTAACCCTGTGTTCAGACACTCTCCTCCGAGGAAGGTGAGCTCATGAACTAGCTGGGGCTTTCATCTGACTTGACAAGACCAAGTCCTGCAAAGGACAACAGATCTCCCCATGCACTGAGGATACCCAGAGTTCCAACAGCAGACCTGCATTCCCAGCTCCAGACACCGCCTCTTATGAGGCTGTTTCTGGGCTCAGCCTGGGGTTGTACCTGAGCACACAACGTGAGATGTAGGTTGGCACATTCTGTTACTTTTTCTCCAGATGCGCTCTGTGGAACACCCTCATTCAAATCAACTTTATCAGAATAAGCATTCAGCTGACTGGACCCCATTCCAGCTTGGATGAATCGATACTTCAGAGCATGGGACCTAGGAACCTTCATTTTAAACAAGTACGTTAGCTAATTCTTAAGTACAATAAAGCTTGAAAACTACCACTCTATACTATATGTTTCCATACCAGGGTGCCAGAATAATTGCAAATAAATCACCAGTTTTAACATTTTGTCCCTCTAGGTCAATGGTTCTCAACTTCGATACTATCAACATTTGGGCCAGGTAGTTTTTGTCTGAGGGAAGGGGATGTCCTATGCATTATAAGATGTTTAGCATCAGCCTACTAGATACCAGTAATAACTCCCCTCCCGTTGCGACAACCCAAAAATGCTTCAGATATCAATAGAATGCCAAGGACAAATGATAAATGTTCCCGGGGGCAGAATCCTCCCCTTTTCCTCCCACTGAGAAGCACTGCTCTAGGTATGTGGTTTCTGACCCTTGGAATCACTGTACATTGAGATCACTCAAGGATCTGTATAAAACTTGGATTATTGGACTTTTGTTTGTTTGATCTCAGGTGGAAGCTAGACATCTATGTTATTAAAATTTCCCAATTAATTCTAACGTGGTAGAGTTGAGAATGACTGCTCTAGGGAGACACTTGGAGGCAAGGGTCCACATGGACGTTTGTGACTTCATAGAAAGTATAAATACTCAAGTCACATGGCTGAGATTATTTGAGAACCTACGTTTCATCAGCACCAGGAACCCAGATAGGACAACATGAGCCACATCTTCTGAAACTAACAGATAACTTTGGCCAAATACATTATAAATTCCTCCCACTTCACCCCATGTATAGCCTAAATCAGAGTTAGAAATAGAACTTTTCTTGATGGCTAGGAAAACAGATAACCTCTTTTCTACTGGGTGGTAAAATTCAGAGAAATGACAGCTGAAAAAGCAGCAGTTATTTTGCCACCAGCAAGGAAGTCAACCAAAAATGGAAAGGGCACCCAGAGGAGGGCAGTACTAGGAGAATCACAGAGAAACAGAGCTGTGTTCTTGATCAAACTGTACCTGAATTCCACCCTGTCAAGTTATATTCAGTTCCATGACAATATAAATTTTTTAGGTAAGCCAGCTTGAGGTGGGTTTTTTGTTACCTGCAACCAAAAGAATCCTAACAGAAGTACCACTCCAAGCCAATATCCCTTTGCAACTACAAATGGTCCCCAAGTTACACTGGTTTGACTTACGATTCTTCAACTTTACCATGGTGTGAAAGAGATACTTTCAATAGAAACTGTACATCAAATTTTTGAATTTTGATCTTTTCCAGGCTAGCAATAATGGGGTACAATACTCTCCTGTGATACTGGGCAGGGCAGCGAGTGCAGCTCCCAATCAGCCACGTGATTACTAGGGTAAACAACCGATCTGTACCCTTAGAAACATCCTGTTTTTCACTTTTAGTACAGTGTTCAATAATCACATGAGGGAGGAGGGAGATAGCTAAGTGATACGGCGCATGCTCAGCATGCACGAGGTCTTATGCTCAATCCTCAGTACCTCTATTAAAAATAAATGAATAAATATACCTAATCTCCCCCCAAATTTTTAAAAATTAAAAATCACTTGAGATAGTCAGCCTTTTATTATAAAACAGGCTTTGTGTTAGATAATCATGCCCAAATGCAGGGTAATATAAGTGTCCTGAGCACTTCAGGTGCGAGGCTAAGCTAGGATGTTCAGCAGGTTAGCATTAAATGCGTTTTCAATTTGCGATATTTTCCACTTACAGTGGGTTAATCGGATATAACCTCATTGTAAGTTGAGAAAGATCTGTAGAATATATTGCTGAACTGATGAAATAAAATTATTTTTAAGGCAGGACAAGAAAAAATTTAACATAAAAACTTTTCTGCCTTTTGAGCCACTACCCCCAGTGCGCATTGTGCACCTGCATTATCCATTAACTAGGTCCCCTTAGAAGACACAGGAATGCCTACTTTAAAAACAAAAGAAAGCAAGCAAGAAATTTCCTCCTGGCACCAGCAAGGTAACTCCTTAGGAGATAACATTCCTTTCTCAACCCTGTATGGGGTTACAATGACCCATTACTCGCCTCATTGGACTATGTAAACTGTCAGTATGTTACTTTGATATATAACCCTGTGTCTCAAAAACTTTTCTAACTGCACTTTGACCTCTAACAGGCAGAACAGTCCTCAGAGATTTCTGAAAGACTGTCTCCCAGGCTATAATCTATAATCCTCAAGTTGGCTTGAATAAAATTTTCCCTTTCTTTCTTAGATTGACTATGATTAATATTTTGTATTGATGAGCCTTGCTCCTACAGGTGGATTGAGCCTTGAGCCAGAAAGCTCAACATCACCTAGGAACTTGAATAGAAATGCAGAATCTCAGGCTCCTCTCCAGATCTACTGAATCGAAACTGCCTTGTAATAAGATCCCTGAGTGACTCACATGATCATTAAAGTTTTAGAAGCATGAGCTTAGATAACTCGTCTCCCAAGTACTGGGCTAGGTGATGGGAGGACAAGGATAAGCAAAAACCAGACTTAGTTACTTGGCTTCCCTGACTCGGTTAGATGCCCTGTTTTATAATTGCCAACATATCAACTTCATCAGTTCATTTATTCTTTCACTGATTCAACAAATATGCATTTAACACTACATTTATGAATTTAATGAAATTAGCAAAAATATTAAAAAGCACGCAAAGAAGAGAGACGAGGCAAACTCTGCCCTTTAAGATGCTCACTGTGTATTTGAGAAAACTGAGCTCTTAATCACACAGATAAATGTTAAGGTGCCAGTTATCTAAGTATTCCCCTGGGGAGATGCCCTGGGTGCTCCATCCACAGGGTGGGGGGTGTGTGGATATTTATCTGACAGGGTGGTCAGGTAAGCCTGCCCTGAGGAGATCTGAAGGGCAAGCAAAGAAGGGTGGGGCAGGTAAAGAGGCGAATGCCTGAGGCAGAAAGAAAGTATGATACATAAGCCTTTCCAAGCAGGAGGAAGGAGAGTGAACTCTACAAGCTGCCAGCAGATGGGGAGGGCGGGATGCAGAGAGCTGAGCTGGGAACAGGGAGGGTCAAAAGGACCTTGGACGGCAGCCAACACTTTAAAACTCATGTTAGGGAGTTTCCCCCCTTAATCCTCAGACTAACAGAAAGCCTCTGATGCATTTTATTTTATTTTATTTCGGTAAGAACGCTTAATACAACATCGACCCTCCCAATCAATTTTTAAGTGCGTACCACTTAATTGTCGATTGTAGGCTGACAGTGTTGTGCAGCAGGTCTCTAGAGTTTATTCAGCTTTCCTATCTGAAACTTAATGCCCATTGACTGGTATCCCCCCATTCCTCCACCCTCAGCCCTTGGTAACCACTCTTTCAGTCTTTGATTCTATAAATTTGACTATTTTCTATATCATAAATAAGCAGAATCAAGAAGCATTTCTCTTTGTGTAACTGGCTTATTTCACTTAGCATAATGTCCTCAAGGTGCATCCATGTTGTCACATATTACAGAGTTTCCGTCTATCATAAGGTTGCACAGTATTCCACTGTGTGCCACCTATCACATTTTCTTTATCCATTCATCTGCCGATGGGCATTTAGGTGGTTTCCACAACTTGGCTATTGTGAATACTGCTGTATTAAACACAAGGATGTTCATCTCTCTTTGAGATCCTGATTGCAATTCTTTCAGTTAAATACCCAGGGTTGGGACTGCTGGGTCACATAGTAGATCCATTTTTTAATCTTTTGAGGAAACCCCATACTGTTGTCCATAGTGGTTGCATCAGCTGGCATTCCCACCAACAGAGTGAAAGCCGTCTCATCTCCCTACAGCCTCACTAACACTTGCTGTCTCTTTTGATAACAGCCAGCCTGACAGGTGTGAGGTGATATCTCATTATGGTTCTGATTTGCATTTCCCTGATGGTTAGTGACGTTGAACATTTGTTCATCTACTTGTTGGCCATTTGTATGTCTTCTTTGGAGAAATGCCTCCTCAAGTCTTTAGCCCATTTAATCAGGTTTCTAGTTTTTTTTTGCTGTTGAGTTGTAGGGGTTTCTTATATATTTTGGAGATGAATCCCCTATCAGCTATAACTTGCAAATATCTTCTCCCATTCCATAGGATACCTTTTCACTCTGTGGATTGTTCCCTTTGCTGTGCAAGAAGTCACGGATGTATTTTAAATATAGTGCTTTCCCATGAAACAGAGTATCTCAACTGAGAATGTGCACAATACACGCCCGGGTCCCAACACCTTTAGTTTTTGTCTTCCTCTTTCCTTTCCTTATCACTCAGCAGAGTAGACCAGCATAGCTTAGCATGTCCATAGCACGCTTATTATTCAGGACTAACAAGCAGAATGGAGCCATGTGGGAGGCTGACTTGGATTGAATCCATTTCTACATCTTCTCTGCTGTGAGGGCCACAGTGACAGTGACTAGAGGCAACACCATCATCGCTCCATGCTAAGCACCCCACCACACACCCGGCCCACAGAAGGATGGACTCAATAACTTGGATGAATGGCTAAGCCCAGGCTCCTTAACCTCGGTGAGCCTGTTTCCTCATCTGTAAATTAGGACGCTAATAGTACCTGCTTCCTAGGGGTGTGTTAGAAATGTGACCATGTAGGTACATAGCACAGTGCTAGGCACATGCCACATGTTCCCCCACCCCCATACACACACAAACACACACACGCACAGTCACAAGGGATCCTAAAGGAAAGAGAATATGAGCCCCACCAGCAGCTACCATAACCACAGAGGGTCTATTAAATATTGTCCAGGTAACTCCTGAATATCCAGCTGGTTTTGCAAGTGGATGGACAGAAGGAAATGTCCTCACTTACTGCTATCTCATGGTTTCTGAAACCATCTCAAATTCACCCTGTGAATTGCTATTCTTCTAGGTGCCATATTATACTTTTTAAAAGTGGGTATTTTTGTTGCTCTAACAGCTCAAAAACTACCTTTTAAACAGGCACCTTTGTTTGTCAAGTTCCTCTGCTTTGGAGACTTGAGGACAAGCCTTTGTCACAGCCTGAACTTCGATCTCCTGGGCTTTGTACTGATCTGTCACGAGGAGGCTCTGAAGCTTGAAAAGCTTCACGTTGGGTAGTAACTAGACACTTGTGGCTGATTGCTACCTTCCCTCATCCTTTATGTCCCGACCAAGGAGCTCTGACATGTGCAAGCGTGTGACCTTGAATAAATTACTTGTCCACATGTCAGTTTCCTAAATTACTTAACAAGTCTATACCTCAGTTTCCTCAACAGTAAAGCAGAGAACAGAAGAATCATAGTAGAATGGTAAAGAGCTCGGTGAACCCCAGGTGGCCTGGGACAGTCCTGGTTTGTGTTTAATTATTCCAATGTCATTATAAAAGTGTCCTGGCCTGGCTGATAAATTACATAGTTATTTTATTAAGAGCATAGGTTTTGCAGCTGAGCCAACTAGGGTTTGAAGGACAATTTAGTCCCTTAGCGTCATTAGCACGTAACTTAACCTCTCTGTACCTCAGTTTATCTACCTGGAAAATGGCAATAATAGGGTTACTATAAGAATAAATGAAAACAATACAGAAAAGAGCATCATGAACAGTAGCAATGACCACCCTCGTCCTCACTGGAGACTATTACTCAGGACCCTTTCAGTTTCAACTGTGAGAAACACACCTTAAAGAAACATAAGCAGAAAACAAAAGTTAAACATAAAAACTAAGATGTCCAGGGGATTTCCCACCTTCAGGTGCCAAAGGATTTAGGTGCTTAAATGAGGTCATCAGGAATCTATGTTCCTCCTTTTCCAGTTCCATTTTCCTCTGTATTGGTGGCATTCACCAAAAGGCTCTCTACATGGTGGCTCTACATAGCCGCTGTGCACTCCAGATTTAGTCTTTAGAGTTCCTGATTTCAGAAGGAGAGAGATCCTTTATTTCCCAGCGTCCATGCCAGTCCTTGGGACTCTGAGTGGCCCTAGTGAGGTCCTGAATCCACTTATCCCCATAGCCAAGGAGATGGAGCATGCTGATTGGCCAGCCTGGGTCACATGCCTCCCCTACCCATCCCATGCAAAGGAAACGGGTTCTCTTGATTAATGGCTCCATCAAGTAGAGTTGGGGAGAAAAAGTTGCCCAGAAGGAACAAAGGATAGGAAAAAAAAAAAAAAAAAAACAAAACCCTAACTCATGTCTTTCATATATATCCTTAACAAATAATTATTAAACTACACTCAACTCTCAGTGTTCTCATGTTGAGAGAATGGCCTCTGATACAGACACATCAAATTTAGTTCAATTCCATGAAGAGCCAAAAAGAAGAAAATAATGGATAATAAAAGAAAAAAATTTTTCAAAATGGTTGGAAGACGCAAGAGACATAGCCCATACATGGCAGATAATGTATCTTTATCACATGGTTGTCTGTTCTTCTTCTTCATTTGCTCCAGCACATCCTTTATCCTTAGCTCTCTGCCCTGCTCTGTTCCTAAGACCAGCCTCTTAGGACCTAAGTTGGGTTCCACTGGGATCGGATCACGGGGAAGAAATCAGAGCTGGGGTGACAGTTTCCCCTCACTCAGTCTCCGCCTTGCCAAGATCCTGTCAGTCTCCAGCTTTCTCCAGGCTCTGGAATCACGTTTCCTCCCTTTGGACTTACGTAAGATGGTAACAGCTTCCCACACTATGTCCTTGGGTACTTCATCATGAACTATTGGTTTTTCAACCTGCCCATCCCTCTCCATCAAGTGATTAAATTCAATTCAGCTCTCTTTGCTGAAGCTCTGGGGTATGCCCTCTGTTTATAGCCAAGACCCTGACCGAGTTTTCCTACATTAGTTTTCTCCTTTCCCCCCATATTAAACAACTTAAATGTATCACTTTAATCAAGATGTGAAAATACAAAAAAGAAAAGACAAATCATACCTTATCTCACCTCTAGATGTGATGGTTACACCGATTTTGGGATATACCCTTCCATATTTTATTCTTTGCAATGTAAATACATATACACACAATTTTTTTAAACAAAAAGTGTAATGATTAGTTTTTAATTAGAAAGTTCTCAAAAGTAAAAAGTGTGTAAGCATAGTCTACCTTTCCTGTTAAAACAGGTCATAGGAAGCTAATGTCCTCAGATTAAACTTTAATCATACAAAAATTAACTTTATATTTGTAGAACATTATTATTAAATTATTATAACTTCACTTTTTTTCCAAAACAACTACAAAATAATTATTTTCGGAGTTCTCTCTTACAAAGAAGTGACTTAACTTTCAAATTTTACTCAGGCCAGGAAAAATAAATGTGGGAAATATTTTTTTACTTAGCTGGTTTTCAGTGAATTTCTTCTAATTATCAGAGCAGAGAAGGAAAAAAAGAGAATTGAAATGAGATGGAACATTTTCTAATTTCTATTTCCATCTGGTTGGGTTATATTTAGCTCTACACAAGAATATAACATTTTTCCCTAGGTATGTCACTTTCAAAGAATAAAAAGAAAATTGCCAGATGGGGATGAGTATTTTGAAAAACACAAAAGATACGTATTGCGCAGTCTGAATGGAATGCTGATTCAGCAATGCCTGTCAAACAAGGCAAAAGAATGTGGGACTTTGTATCTTGCCAAGAATTGTCTTATAACTGGACCCCCAGGCATGGATGAAACCACTCAAAATGTTCGCACCAGTCGGGACTTCCACAAATGTAATGAAGTCCACTTCAGAACCTGATATGGTCTGTGATGAGCTGAATTATTTGTGTCCCCCGTAAATCCACATGTTGAAATCCTAACCCTCAGTGTGATGGTATTAGAGTGAGGGAAGCCTTTGGGAAGGTAATTAGTTTACGTGAATGGAATTTGTGCCCTTATAAAAGGGACCTGAGCTTTCTCACCCTCTTTCCACCACGGGAGGGTACAGTGAGAAATCTAGCAGTTTTGAAGCCCAGAAGAGGGCTCTCACCAAAACCCAACCATTACTGGCACCCTGATCCCAGACTCCCAGCCTCCAGAACTATGAGAAATAAATGTTTGTTGTGTAAGCCACCCAGTCTCTGGTCATCTGTCACAGCAGCCTCAACTGACCAAGACAGTGTCCTTTAACATGAATATGACCACATTTAGAGGTCCTTGTTACTCAGAATGATCTGAGATAACTGAGTGCTCATCCACCAAAAAGAACTGGGAAACATTTACTCATGCAAACCTTATAAAGCATTTACACTCCCACTCAATCACTTCTGTGATGTGTTATCCTCATTTACTCCTGTTAGATGATATTCATTGCTCTTCTGTCGTAGTTTCTAATACTGCTTAGGGAGGACGTGGTGGGTATAGATTTGTTTTTCTCCCCTTGCTAAAAGAGAGCCCCCAGCCCTATTAACCCCATTAACTCAGGTTTTTAAACCACTGATTTTACAGTAATTCCTAAGAGATTCCTTCTGGACTGCATCATCTGACTCAGCCGCCGCTGCCCTCATGGCTCCAGAAAATTCTTGGCTTGGGTGTAAACCCTGCTTCTTGGGCTGGGGCTTCCCCAGTTGCAAAAAGAACTGTTAGGTCAGCCAGCTGTCTGCCTCCTTCACCTATACAGTCTTATAAATGGTGTCTGGAGCCGTGTTCTCTACATTCTTTCCAGTTCCCAGAATGTTACGAGCATTGAGCTTTGGAAGTCAAGCTAAGAGAGATGAAAAGACGGAAGCCGTCAGCAGGGACGGCCATGCAGGGTCGACCCCCGCTTAACCATGTGTGGTGGTGTCTACGACAGTGTGCACAAAAATCCCTCTATGCTCTTGGCCTCAGTTCATCCTCCTTTATTGCCAAGACTCTGCTCTTAGAATCCCACATTCCCAGTACATCCCAGGAGACAGTCTTTGGCACTGGTTGACATAATGGCATGTTTCTTATCATTTGTTTGCATCAAATTGTCCTCCACACACAACACATCCTGCCACCCGTCGGCTCAGCTGGCCTACAGAAGCTATGCGTCCTCTGTGAAGCAGAATATCTTTTATACATTCAGCAAAATCTGGGACCCACCTGGGAAGTACCTGGGAAACACCAGGTGCCGTGTCCTGCTCGTTTACAACCACTGGTCCAGAGCCCGTTACCGAGACACCTTCGTTCCAAAGAACAGGCCCCAATTTTTATCGATTAAGAGGGTAAAAACCCAGGGGCCTTCTTCACAGAGTGTCATGTTGGAAATCACACTTCAACACAGGCTGAAGTCACCCGGCTGCAGCTGCACTAGCCTCATTTTGTTGTTTTGGTTCTTCAACTACACGAAGAGCATTCACGCCTTGGGGGCTTTGTTCAGTGTGTTCCCTCTGCTTGGATGCTCTGCCCCTAGATCTTGAGAAGCTGCTTCCTTTTCATCACTCAGGTCTCAGTTTGAACATGACCTTCTCAGAGAGGCCTTTCCCAAACCCGTACTCAAAGCAGCTCCCCAGTCCCGACTGTTCTCTGTCACGTGACCCCATTTTATGTTCCTTGTGGGTGCTTGGTATCTGAAATTACTGTATTTATGTTTTTATTGTCAGAGTCAGTTTCAGAGCGAGTGACATGTGAAGTCTCTCAGGACCACATGCTTAGAAGAGTCCTCCATGTGGTTTAATGCCCTTCTGTTGCTGTCTTGAAATTCTTAACAATTGCTTTCCACCAAGATCTGCATTTTCATTTTGTACCACAAGTTCTGCATCGCTCCTGCTTACTGTTCACTGTCTCTTTGCTATTAAGGTATTAGCCCCAGGAGACCAGGGATTGTAATCTTTTTGGTTCAACATTGTGTTGTCAGCACTTAGAACACTACAAGGAATACTGTAGCTGCTCAGTAAATGTTTGTTACGTTAAATGCAGGCTTATTATGTGACCCAGCAATTTCACTCCTAGGTACATACCCCAAAGAACTGAAAACAGAGGTTCAAGCAAATACTTGTATACAAGTAATCCAGTGGCACTATTCACAGTAACAAAAAGGTGGAAACCACCCAAATGTCCATCGGCTGCTGAATGGATAGATAAAATGTGCTATATACATATGAAAGACTATTATTCAGCCAGGAAAAAGAATGAAGTACTGATACATGCTACAACATGGATGAATGTTTTCCTTCGCAAAACATTATTTTAAGTCAAAGAAATCAGATACAAAAGGTCACATGTTTATTATTCTATCTTAAGAAATATCCAGAAACAGTAAATCTGTAGAGATAGGAAGCAGATAGGTGGTTGCCAGAGGGGAGAGGGGGCAGAGGAGGGAGGGGAGACAGAAAGTAACTACTTAATGAGTACTTTGGTGGGATACAAATGGTCGAAACTGGATAGAGATGGTGGTTGCACAACATTACGAATGTGCTAAGTGCTGCAGAACTCTCACTTTAATTTTGTTTTAAAATGATTAATTTTATATTATATGAATTTTACTTCCATTTTTAAAAAAGAATACTGAAAAAAATAAATATTTGTTGAGTGAATATATATTTATAGAACTTGTGTCAGAATTCTTCCCACAACTAAAGTCCAGAGTATTTTTAACGCAGACCTGGGCTTCATCAATTTCCGTCCCCAAAGCTTTTGAGTCTACATGAGGATAAGGACACATTCACATCATCATTTGGAAAAACATTTCAAATATTTGCTTCTATCAAGATGAGATAGGACAGGGGGAAGATATAGCTCAGTGGTAGAGTACATGCCTAGCATGCACAACGTCCTGGGTTCAATCCCCAGCAACACCATTAAAAATAAATAAAACCCTAATTACCTCCCCCTGCCCAAAATAAATAAGAAATTTAAAAAAAATTTTTTTAAAGATGACATAGGACATTGTTATCATCATAATGCACACCCTTTTTATTTTTTTGGTAGTTGTTCTTTTGTCTTTTGCTTTATTTTTATTTTTATAAATTTTTATGAAAGAATTTTTTGAGATAATTGTTTGTGTAGTTATAAAAAAATATTATACAGAGACATCTTGTTCCTTCCCCCAGTTTTCCCCAATGGCAACATCTTGCAAAACTATAGAATAATATCACAACCAGGAAATTGACATTGATACAATCCATCTATCTCATTCAGATTACAGTGGTTTTATATGTACTCGTTTGTGTGTGTGTCCTGTTTCTATACTGAAGTGTAACAATAGTTCCTTTTAGTACTATAATAAGTCTGTTGACTAGTAAGACATTCCAGAGAGATTGTGGCACCAACAGGATAACCACAAGTAAATGGCCCCGAGTACAAGTTAAAAGAAAGAAACATTTCTAAAGCAGTAACAGGGGCTTAGCAGTCTGGAACCTGTTAGTTCAACCATGCCTTATTTGCATTCACTTGACCCTTTCAGCACCAGGATTCTCAGAAAGGCTGCTGCACATTTTGGTTAATTACACAGATTGAGGGATGGGGTAGAGTAAGACGATCTTCTGTCAACTGAGAAAATGGGAAACTTAAAAGTTGGCAAACATGGAGTGGTAGCAAAGATTGTTTTTTTACTTAAGAAGAACACTGGTAGTTCAGCCTGCTTATAAATGTAACTTGGAACTGGAACCTCAGGCAAAGAAACAGACTTGGGGACATTTCCAAGGGTTGACTGTCGGATCCATCCTGTGTGCTAACTGAATTCCATTGAAGGTTCTAGTGAATGTCCCTTTCTACACTGCATTGGCTGAAGGATTAGGCATTCTTTTTACCTAGTCCACATCTGTCCCACCAGCATCTGCTATCTCCTTTCCTAGTCTAGATGCTTTCGTGGTGCTCTGCACAAACCCCCTTTTCTCCCACCCTTCCCCACTGGCCCCCCATGCACACTCATAGCTCGCTGGAAGGACCCCATCAATACATTCCACTCTTCTGCATGCAACAATTGATTCAGAAAAAGCACGTATCTGAAACTGGTCAAAGAGATATAATTGATGATTTTTTCCTACAATGATTAGGACAAAGAATCTCTTTCCATTGGACTTGAAGGTATTAATACACAAGCATGCAGCACCAGTGAACACCAGCAGTGGCATCGTGCTGGAAATGAACCAACGTGGAAGGAAGCAGACCTGACAACCTTACCTGGTGGTCTGGAACCAGCTACACCTGAAGCTCTGAATTTCTTAGTTACATGAACTAATAAGGTAATGAATTATTTTTTCGTGCATACTTAAACATTTTTGAGGGTTTTGGTTTTTTTTTTTTGCACTTGCAACTCAGTGTGAAGGATCAAGGCAAATAACATTTATTAGGCTAAGCTTGGGGTCATAAATCCTTAAGCTAATTTAGTATTTGTGCTCTCATCATTCAATAATTCCCCTATCTTCTCATCTGACTACATTACTGCCTGCAATAATTTACCTGACCCTGGCTTTGGCGCTTAGTGTAAAGGAAGTAACTCAAGTAGAGTAAATGAATCGCACTGTGAGTACACCAATGCTTCTGGCCCTACAGTGTCGTCTTTTAAATAGGTTATGCATGCGTAATGCCGCAGCTGACCATCTGTACTGATTATTTAAGTTCTGTAATGAAATGGCCGGGGCCCTCATTGTTTATTTATGTGATGCAGGCAGCCACTCTCTAAATCCTAATTCAATCATCAGTCACTGTTTTGCAGGCAAGGAGCTCTAATGACTGCAAAAGAAATGTTTGCTGCTTCAGACAGTGCTATTAAAAGAAAACTGTTCCCAAAGAAATTCTCATCTCCTAATGGGGGCGGGGGGAGCTAAATCACTATAAATTATGGAAAAGGAAATTGCAAATTGGGTCTTGCTTTCTCTTTATTGGAGGCATTGTTTTATCACCGCTGTCAAGGAGAGCACACACCTATTTTGAAAAGCTTTTTGCAGCTTTGAATTAATCACAAGTGGAGAAATAAGAGGCTGCACAATTAGAGCAGCTCGCGGAGTTCAGCTTTGCAAGGCAAAGGCAGGGTTTTGCCATTACTTTTTTATTCACAAATGGCAACAGCAAGGGGGCGGGGAGGGGCCAGACGGTGAAAAAGCCGAGAAAAGCGCCAGCAAAAATAGTTAAGAGAAAAGACCAAGGGATCACCGGAGACCTGGCAGGAGAATAATAAGAATCTTGAAAGGGAAAGGGGAGACCTTTAGAATTTCATTATAGGCTGGGGGGGGGGGGTGCGGGGAGTAGGCTTGCGGATTCTAATTTGTTTCAACTGAATAATCACAATCAATCCATCCATCAGTGTTGATGTAAACTTTGATCTTACAGAAATTGCATAAAGGGTGGCTGTTTCGCTTCTGTCCAACAGAGATGATTTCCGTGGACTGGGCTCCTCTGGAGTCACTGCTCACGTTAATCACGCAGTGAATGTGTTCGGCGGAGCCAGCAGAGGGAGCGCACGATTAATGGGTGGGTTCCCAGCTTTACCAAGGCAACCCTCGCCCTCACTCAGGACCTCCCAATCTAGTTTGTGAAGGGGAAACCCCGACTCCCAGGCCACCTTGCCTACCCACCCTCCTTCATCTCCTTCTCTTTCCCTACCCTGACCCCCAAAGGGCCCTGCTCTCCCCCCACACACTGTCTGATTGGTCATCTGGGAACATTCTACCGAAGAGCTCACAGGTGGACATCCTGTTGGCAGATCCCAAGATGGATGAAAAAGGAAGACCCTCACTGTGGGTCAAACATTAAAAATCATGCTGAATGAAAGAACCCTGAATGTCAAGTAAAAGCCCAAGATCTAACGTTATGGGAAAATAATAGGTTATAAAAACTGTGTATGTAACTGTGTACCTCAAGTATGTAAAGGGTTTTTTTTAATTATAGGGAAAAAAATAGAAGTTTGTCAAGTCAAGAGTGGTTGACTTTGAGGTGTGATGTGTGTGTATAGGGAGGTGGGATCTGAGAGATGACTTTTTTTCTAGCTTTATTATCTATTTCTGTATTTCCAATGTATAGTCTGTATAGTTCCAGTGTATACAATGTATACACTGACCATTTACAGCTTTGGTAATCACAGGGAAAAATAAAAGATAGTAGATGCTTGCATATCTTTTATGTGTTCATATGTAACACTCTCTGCTTTATAACACAGGAAATCATGTGACCATTCTCAGTGGCACCACAGAAGGAAAGAAGAAAATGAACTCTAATTAAGTCCTATATGTGAAGTCCTCTATGAGAGGCTGAAGTATAAAAAAGACAAACTGGGTATTTTCTGTGAACCCAGGAAGCTTATAGCCACTGACACACCTTATTTCTTTGTCACAATGACTCTGTGAGGAGGAGAGTAGCATCCTCAGTTTAACAGACAGGTTCCTACAGGTAAGTGACCCAGGGCCACTGAACTAACCCATGGCCGGCTGGACCAGTCCTGGATTTTCACCTTCAAAGACTCCCCCCATCCCAAATTTGAGGCATCACAAGAGTCATAGTTTTTGCCGTCTCCTAGCTCATAACTATTATCTCAACCTACCTTTTTTATTGACATATAGTAAGTTTACAATATTGTGTCAATTTCTGGTGTACAGCATAATATTTCAGTCATACATATACATACTCTTTCTCATTACAGGTTACTACAAGATATTGAATATAGTTCCCTGTGCTACACAGTATGAACTTATTTATCTATTTTGTATATAGTAGTATCTGCAAATAACTGCAATCTATTTTAACAGAAGCTTTATACTACCAATGTAAGTGCAAAACAGAATGATTTTCCATAAATAAAAGACAGCCATTAAATAAGCACAATAAAAACAAAAGCTCCATACTGACCCTACGGGGGAGGGTCTGAAGCTCTCTCTTTGTTGTAAGAAGGAGAGCAGCAAGAGTGAGAGAGATGTTAAAGGCACACGGCCACCTCACTGAGGCTTTCTTCTCCACATAATCAGAAGGCCTGAACAAGCACTGAGTGGGAGTAGCTAAGTATGCAGCTTAACACATGCCTTAAATGAGACCAGCCGAGGCTCTGAGAAATATGGCATTATTTGCTGCAAAGCCAGGAAAAATATTCCAGCTAAAGCAGAACAGAGAGACCTAGCAGTTAGAAAGACAAAGCAGAGGTTCAAAGACCATAGAAATCAAATTTCACCACCATGAGTCTCAAGAATATAGGAGTATCATTTTTCTTTTTTTCTGATAACAAGTAATTACTTTGAATATCAGCCTCAATGGAACATGAAACTTGAAGCAATTTTTTTTAAAAATGAAAAATACATTTCTCAATGAGAAGACAGTGCTATGAGATGCAAAAGAATGTCAGTTTAGGAACCAAAGAGCCGTGGATTCAAATCCAGCCCAGCAACTGATTACATATACACCCTGAGTTTCTATGAGCTTCAGGGTCT
Organism: Camelus dromedarius; assembly: GCF_036321535.1. Lineage (NCBI taxonomy): Eukaryota > Metazoa > Chordata > Mammalia > Artiodactyla > Camelidae > Camelus > Camelus dromedarius. Next base: position 20,718,326 of record NC_087452.1, read on the forward strand.
TCATCTATTAAGCCTAGGGAGAGGGACAAGTGGTTTTCTATTATGCAATGGCCATTTGTATAATATCTTAGGTTAAAGGATAATTTTCCCAAAAAGGTAAAATCATGATTCTCACATGGATATAAAATGAGTACCTGGTAAATATTTTCTTTAACTCATCATCAGTGAAAATCAGTGAAATGTGACAATGCATTTAAAGGAGACGTCAAAGAGGAGAGGCCTGTACAGATGAGACAAGAATTATTTGTATTACTACAGTTATCTCATCAACTGCTGAACTGTTCTGGTCAATATAGAAATGCACAGTGGAACAGTTTCCAAGTTGACTTGTATCTCAATAGACTTGTCAAATAACTTAGTCAAAGACAAAAATATATATTCCTGTAGGGGGATATGATCCTCAGAGGCCTCAGGATTCTGCTGAAAGAATAGCCAGTCTTCCCTTTTGTTTATTTCAAAGTTTAAATTTTTCCTTACACTTATGTCAAGACCTGACCCGCAGAAGTTAACACCACTTTTGAAAACAGCAGATTTATAATACAAAATAGATGAAGTAGGGGGGAAATATTGTTTGCCTTTAAAATATAAGCACTGTTAATGATTCCGTAGTCATCATCTAACTCACAGGAAAGATGGAACAGAAAAGGCCACTTTCAGTTCTAAAATTATATGGTTCTATCCTCTAGCAGATTTCAAGGTTTAGTTATATTTTACAAAAGTTAAGCTTCAAAAAGGTTAGGAGTAAACTGAAAGTCAATCTGATGCAGCCACTGTGGAAAACAGTATGGAAGTTCAAAAAAAACTGAACACGAACTACATGTGACCCAGCAATTACACTCCTGGGTGTATATCCAAAAATACAAAAAAAAAAAAAATGCTAATTTGAAAAGATACATGTACTCCAATATTCATACCAGCATTATTTACAGTTGCCAAGATATAGAAGCAGCCTAAGTGTCTATCAACAGATAAATGGATAAAGAAGATGTGGTATATATATATATACACACACACATATATATGTATATATATAGAATACTACTTAGCTATAAAAAAGATGAAATTTTGCCATTTGCAGAAACATGGATGGACTTGGAGTGTATTACGCTAAGTGAAATAAGTCAAATACTGTACGATATCACTTATACGTGGAATCTAAAAAACACAAACAAAAAAGAAGCAGACTCACAAATATAGAGAACAAACTAGTGGTTACCAGAGGGGAGAGCTGGGGAGGGGCAAAGTAGGGTGGGGTAGTGGGAGGTGCAAACTACTGAGCATAAGATAAGCTATAAGGATGTACAATACGGGGAAATAGCCAATATTTTGTAGTAACTGTAAATGGAGTGTAACCTTTAAATATGATATTAAAAAAGGAAGATAAACACTTAAGTGTATTATATTACCAAATTCACCTTAAAGAAAAGAAAATCAACCTGAAATAAAAATAATTTCTCAAATTAAAATGTAAGGCATTAAAAAAATATGAGTTGAAAATAGAAAAAATTAAAAGAACTTTCAGTAAAACGTGAATTATATAATCCCAGAGTTTTCCTTATTTAAGAAAAATACTGACAAAGAATGACACTATCAAAGACGAAAGATGACAAAGCTCTAACTCAGTGTCCTGATCAATACAGAAATTTATGGTAAAACAATTTGCAAGGCTTTCTTCAAAGTGACCTACATAATGATTTTTATCTCATTCCTTTGCAAGTTCTTAAACAGTGTTTCAATAACAAAGAGTACCATTTTATACAGTAAAAATGTAAGTCAAGGTGCATTTTCTAAGCAATTAAGATAGCTTGTGAATATTTAGAAGCTGATCTCTTAGTTTCATTAATTTAATTCCACTGTGAACTCTGATTTCCAATGAAGTACTCTAAGTCTTAACATTTCACCACTGCCCCCAAGTTGGCTGGTTCTTACTGCTAGTGAAGGAGCAGTTCCCAGTGACAGATCAACAATTCAATGATTCTCTCTTGGCCACTTAAACCACCCACCCCCTCAAATAAATTTAGCAAACAAAGCTAAGGAGTCCAAATGACATTTCCTTCTATTCACAAAAACTTCAACTTTTATGTTCAGTAATTAATGGCACTGTTTAACTGGGAACGGCATTACAAAATAGGGGCAGTTGTTATTTATCAGAGCCATGTAATAAAGGGGCAAAGGTTATCACAACAGGATATCTGTGTTTAAATGGAAAGAGATAAAGAGAGAAAGTCAAGCTCATTACCTCTGTTTGGTTTTCCAACTGGAGGGAAGTCTGCTAAAATAGACTTCTAAATACCCACAGCTGTCATCTCAGCACAACGGTCATTGTAACGTTCTAGTCCTTTCCTTCCAATCGGGGGGGTGACAGAAGCAAACATTAGAACAGCAATTCTAAGTGAGCGCCTGCAATGGGTACTATTTTATTGGCCTCTTCTCACGATCTGTACGTAGTATGGATTTCCATTCCATGCATTTCCACTCCTGTCCTAGAGTAAGTAGGCTCCAGAAGCAGTCTGGAAAGCCTGTGCTGCTGGTGACTTGGAGCATGGACATCGCTAAGCCTTCAGGTTGACCACCTTCTCTCTGTGTCTCAGCTCATGATCGTGCTTTCTCACAGATTCCTCCAGGACCCTCTCTTCAGGATTCTAACACCTGTCATTTCAACCCTTCATCTTTATGTTTATTGAAAAAGGCACGGCCGTGAAGGACCACGCATCCCTCTCCCTGGGCTTGGCGAGGAAAGACGTGGAGGCTGAGAGGTTTAGGCTGCATGTGTAATAAATGGTCAGTTGGATTTGAATCCACATCGATTCAGTTTCTAAGCTGGTATTCTTTCTCCCTCACGCATCACCTCCTCGCTGAAGAGTAATTTTATATTCCTTTTTAAATTGCCTTTACCTGTTCGTTGTAAAGATAGTTCAAACTATGCAGGAAAAAAAGCACAATAAAGAAGTAAAAATTACTCAGACTCCCACCACACAATGGTTAATACTTAAATATTTTGTTTCCCAGTTTTTTAGTGCATCTTAAATAATTGGACTCATCCAGTAATTACGTTATTCTACATCCTCCTTATTTTTACGCAACATGGCATTAACACCATTTCCTCATTAGTATTTTAGGAATGTGGTTGCTAATCATTGCACTTAGCTCCTTTGTACCAGCTACTTAACCAGTTTATTTGAACCATTATGTACCAGTTTATTTAAACCATTCAAGGAACGTTTAAAAATCATTTTGGTTATCAAAATCCTTCATCTTAGATGTTTATTCTGTTAGCGGAATTATTACATGAACAAGCCATGGAATTCAGAAATTAGAGCAAGGGGTTTTAATGCCAGCAGTTGCAAGTATAACAGATAAGCAGCTTGGACTCCCTATAGAGAGAAGAATGTAACCAAAAAAGCTATAGGTAGTAAAAACATTAACAGGTCAGAATTCTTTAGAACATAGATTTCTCACAATTAAAGAGAAAAATGTTTCCACTTCGGCAGCCTTTACACAGTACCAAGACATCCAGATAAAGAGTGAAAAATCACCTGGATGTGGCAGTTTTGCAGAAGTGCCGAATCATCTGGGCCATCTTGGTAACACCTGGGGTGAAAGGGCATGACACCCAGCACACCACCACCACAACCTAAACATGAAATGTGATGGAGAACATTTAAAAGATTCCTAAACGGAGCATAAAAAGTCACTGGTGACTGTCACGGAAGGTATAGTATGTTACACCCTCATTATAACCCCAATGTTCACTGATGTTTCTTCACCCTTTTCCCTGTTGATTCTCTTGAAAGTGGGCTTAAGCACACCCGCTGATTTGCGTCTAGGCAGGATTTTTAGGAGTCATAGTTGACAAGGTCCACAAAGGTGCAATTATAGCATAAAACGATTGGAAGAAAAGAACCAGCAGCAAGAGACTGCACATCAGCTGCATCCCAAGAACAAATAAATCCAACAACATCTGAATCCATTACTGTGGCCAGCAAACTGTCCAGAAGTAGAAATCACATTTCCCCATAACAACTGTCTTACAACACAGGAGCGCTTAAGAACCTTCCCAAGGCTGTGTGTGAATTAGAACGTAACACAAACACACTTTCACCCAGCATCACAGCCTCTTGAAGCCAAAACAGGGCGCTCTCTAAATGCACCTTCTTTAATATTACCTACATTCACCAGACAGGCTTATGGGTTGAATACAATTTCTCTAAAATTACTCCCTCTCTTATAAATTGCCCACATCTGGTTTATTTTCTGGGAATATATATATATATATATTTTCTGGCGTTAGCCTTTACCAGGCTTGAGAAAAAAAATCTCCCTTTGACTCCTCCACCTCATGATCATTCACCATTATTGCCAAGGATCAGAATCATTTTTGCTCTGCGTGTCAGAGAGAAGAGAGGAGAGAAGAAAAAAGAAAAGAGAAGTATCAGAAGGAGAAAGGACCTCATCACAGCGTTGAGAGAACGTTTAGGAAAAAATAAGGGTGATTTATCCCACGTCTTGAAAGCTGGATTTTATAGAACTAGGCAGACATGGCTACACTGCTTTCTTATCCCAGATTAAATTATAACCAACAAAGGATCCGTAAACTTGCAGTTGATCTTGGCAAGGCTGCCTCTGTCTCGTCATTCAGCATTCAGGTGCAATGTCACTTCTTTGGACAGCTGCTCCCCTGACTTCTAGGGACAATGTGGAATCTGAGTCACACCGAGGCCTCCCCTTTTTTTGCTACTTTGCACAGCACTCGTGGCTATTTGGCATTTGTTTTTTTGCAAGTGGGCATGTATGTTTTAGTGGGTGTGTGCTTGCTTTCTGGTTTTCCGTTCGCCTGCACGACAGTGACAGCTTCGAGAAAGTGTGGGTCTTACGAGTCTCAGGGCAGCAGATACTGCTAGCCGCTTACTCAAGGATGCATTGAATTGGACCCTTCAGCCCAATTTTGTTTACAGAAACAAGCAGCCCACCAAAGAAAACAAATGTACGACAACAACAAAAAGCTTCTTAGCTCCCTTGCTGCTAGGTGGCTAAGAGATGAGTTAAGAAGATGTAATCAGGGTTTGTCCGGTGGCACTTTTCAGAAAGGGGTGGTCATAGGGTGTGGAATCCTCTGGAACACACCTTTTCCTTTCGCCATTCCCCTCTTCCTGCCTGGAAGGCAGACACTGCTGGAGTTAGAGCAGCAAACTTGGGACCACAAGGAGGAGGCAGAAGCAGACAGGGTCCCTGATGGCCTCTTGGAGCCACGGCACAAGCCCTGACCGCCTATGTCTAGACTTCTAATTACATGAGAAAAATAAAACCCTCACTTGGTTTAAGTCATTGCTTCTGGTGTTTCTGCCACCTCCTGCCAAAAGTCATTCCTAGCTGATATATAGCGGCATTCCCAGTCCCTTAAACAGCGCCTGGCACGTGGTAGACGTCCAGCATTTATGAAAGGGAGAGACTGAGGGCCATTTAAGTAAGGCTGCTCATAATCAGGTCCTAAATAGTATATATTTCTGTTTGCAGATGTCAATTAATCACTTTTTTTTTTCATCTCTGAGGGTTACAATTGACAAATAGGAGCTAGAGACTTTTAAAAAATTGGGGGGATAATTAGGTTTATTTTTATTTTATTTATTTATTCTGGAGGTCCTGGGATTGAACCCAGGACCTCGTACATACTAAGCATGCATTCTACCACCAAGCTATACCCTGCCCCTGGGAGATAGAGACTTTTTAAAATGAACTTTCATTCACCCCTTTAATATTTACTGAAGTCCTACTGTGTACCAGTCACCATGCTAAACACTAGAGATGAAGCTACAAACATAACAGACCAAAATCCTGCCCTTGTGGTGTCTCCGTTTAGGGACAGAAGAAAGACAATAAACCAGATGCGTGTATGTGTTAAAAGTCAGGTGGCAATTTAAAGAAGGTGATCAGAAAAGGTCTCCCTGAGGAGTTACCTGAACACAGACCTGAAAGGCTAAAATGCAAACATCAGAGGGAAGCGTGTTCTAGGCAGAGGAAACACCAAACACAGGGGCCTGCAGTGGACACATTCAGGGTCTTGTCCATATGCCTCCAGCTTTATTACTTGAGCGCCAGCCTGATGTGGAATTACCAGCATTTGCATCCTTTTTACTTAAAGGCTGTCTCTGGGCACTGGAGTCTGCTATGCCCACACAGACACACAGAAACACACACCTGGCTGGCAGTGGTGAGACCAAAGCTTGCCAGAGACAGGAGAGAGTCGGGGTATTAACCCCCAAGCCCCTTGCCTCTCGGGAGGGGTAACCCTGATGCATGTTGCACACTGGCTCCCAGACTTTGCCATCGGACTGAGATCAGTCACCCACCGTGGTAGCTGGCTTGGTAACATCCTGTATTAGGAGACTTCTGGTCCCTATCTCCCTTCCCAATGTCCCATGGGTATTTCATTTGCTTCTGCAAATAAATAATTTACACTCAAATCCTTGTCTCTAGGGGGCACAACCAGAAGGGCCCTGAGTCTGGGCATGTAAGGAGGCCAATATTGCTGGGTTGGGGTGGAGGGGAACGACGAGAGGAAATCAGAGAACAAGATAAGATCACGTGGCACAACGCCTGGAGGATGCTTAGGTTTTACACCAAGTAAGATGCGAAGCCACTGGAGGGTTTGAGGCAGAGGGGGAATGTGTTCTGAAGTGTGTTTTAAATGCTCGCTCGAGCTGCTGCATTGCAAACAATTTTAGGGAGAGATGATATTGGAAGCAGGGAGACTTCGCAGGAAACTTTTATAACTAACACAGGTAACGGATGATGAGAGCTTGGACCACAGTGGTAGCTTTCCGACCGTTAAAGCTGGAGTGAAGAATGCCGCCTAGACATGGTGCCTCAACAATCTTCCCATCCTCATCACCTCACATGAATTTCTCCTCCAAGTAGAATAGCTGGAAAAACCGCAGACCTCCCAGCACTGGGTGGTCAGTATTCAATCATTTCCACATCCCTTAGTTTGCGCCCTTGTTCCATCACTAACCACCATGGTAGCTTTGCACAAGGTACCTAATTTCTCCAGGGCTAAAGAGATTACATACCACATAGGGCTGCCAAGAAGATCAAATGAAATGAGAGAAAGTGAAAATTGCTAAGGGCAATGCTTGGACCAATCAATGGCAGCTTTAAGATTATCATTCTAATTTTCCTATATCATCAAAATATGATACCATTGTCAGTAAATGCGCTGTTATTTATATACCTCCAAGGAAGAGTAAAAATGTGCCAAGCAAATGATGACACAAGGCCTCAAGGACAGTCCTGCGTGCCACGTGAACAGCTTCTAGCTGCTCTTAGATTTCATTCATCTATTTCAAGGAATTGGACTGTCTCCTTCCTTTGGCTGCATGGGCTGATGTGGGATGGGAAATGCTTTTGCACATTTCTGAGAAACGGCATGAACTCACGCATGATTGGCAGCTTCATTTCCTTGAGGGGATCTGTCTTCTTAGGTTCCTTCCACAAATATTTACAAGAATCGATGTAAACCTCCCTTGATGAGTATTTGTTTCAACCACATCATTTGCACCCTGCTACTCTGTTTCTGGATCCACAAAAACTGTAGATGTAACAACTTTCCAATTTAATGCTGAATCATTATGTGCTCTTTTGTAAAGTACATCAAAGGTGAATTAAACCCAAGGTGTGTGGTTCCAACAATGTACAAAATGTCACTGAAGCAGCAATTTTGTTGCTGTTAACCAAGTTAATAGATTCACAGGGAAGAACACCTCCAGCATGACCCAAAAGAGATGCATACCTGTGTATACCAAAACTCACGTACTAGAATGTTCACAATAACCGTCTTCCTAAGAGCCTCAAACTGGAAGCCTCCCAAATATCCATCAACAGTGGAATGGGTAAATTTCGGTACGTGCAGACTACGAAATATACAACACTCAGTAAGAATGAATAAAGCACTTCCAGCAATGACAAATATAAATCTCACAGACATAACGTGGAGAAAAAGAAGGCAGAAACAAAATATAATTTTATTTATATGAAGTTCAAGAACAAGCTGCCCTCACCTATGCTGTCAGAAGATGGGAGAGTTGTTTCTTGGTGGGGGCTCGGGGGCAGTGGGTTTGGGCACAAGAGGAGAGTTGGGGCACTAGTAAAATTCTGTTTCTGGAGCTGCGTGCTGACTACCTTTGTGTGAAGAGTGTATGAAAATAAAAATTCATTCAGCTCTACACGTATGACTTGCACACTTTTCTGTAACTATATTGTAGACCAGAAAAGTTTAAAATAGGGGTGAAGCTCTGGAATATTACCTATACACATACACAGATGTGCATATAAATGCAAAACTGATTTTTTTATATTAGGCGGAAAACTGGCACTTGAGTAAAGAATGACTTGTCATGCCCTTTATCGTAAAATTTCACTGATTAAAACCTAATGCCAAGCAAAACAATAAACCCTTGCTTCATTCTCTGCCTCTTACATGTAGTTGCAATCAGAAAAAAAACATTTTCTTGAGTGAGGAATCATTTCTTTTTATAATTTCTTTCGGGGTCGAGTCCCGTTAAGCCTGCCATCACACGAAACCTACGTTCACACTAAGCACTGAGGTCTGCTGCTTCTTTGAGGTTTTTATCCAGTGCCAGTTTTCCGCAGACAGTGAAGACCTCCTGTGGGTACAAAACACTGCAGGAACACAGCAGAACAAACGGCCGCTTCTGCCTGGAGGAATCTGGAAAGTGTGCAGCACAGTGTGCAGCACAGCAGCTTCTGCACAAGGATTCCTAGACCACGAGGCCAAAACTCAAATACTAGATGAAATGGGAGTGATGAGCTAGAGGAAAGTCCACGCTCCAATGGGATTCATTCTGTTTCCCCTGTGCATGAGTAAAGTTGCCTCTTCTTCTTTACGCTGCAATTTACCAAATTTCCGGTCATGTCCCCCAACTTCTGTAACAGCTCTGGGAGCCAAGAAGACTTCAGTGCTCTCCCCAGGAGTACCCAACCCTCTCTTCCTGCACAATATAGAGTAACTTATTTTCATCGGCTTTTACATGCTTGGCTGCAAGATTCAATTTACATCTCTCCTCAGTGAACACATTAGTTTACGCCCCAGCTGAATACCACTGACAGACCTCCAGCTGCCCCAGATGGATCAGAAGAACCACCCAGCCCATCTTCTGCACCCCCAAAATCATGAGATGTAACAAATGTTGGTGTTTGATGTCACTGTTTTGGTGAAGCTTGGCATACCGCAAGAGATCACAGAACAGTTGACAACTGGATTCAAGTGATGAATAATTAAAAGGAAATACACTGAATTTGGGAAAAGACTGAGAAACTTATTAGCCTCAAGAGGATGACAGGCTAAGATAATGGCAAGGAACCTTAGAGAACCATTGAGGAAAACCTAGTTTAAGTTTCGGTGGTCTCGAAGCTCAGTCCTTGGTCCTCTGTTCTTTAAATACTCACTCCCTGGGTGATTTCTTTCAGTCCCATGGCTTTCAACATCATCTCTACGCCAATCACTCCCAAATTACATCTCTAGCTTAGACCTTTATCCTAAAGTTCAGACTGACTTTTTCAACTACCTACTCAGTTTCTCCTTTTGGAGGGCTAACAGATGTGCTGAAATTAACATGGCCCAAACTTCACTCCCATTCCTTCGCTCCACCCCTGACTTGTCCCATCTGCAGTCTTCCATATCTCAGCAAATTCCCACTTCCTCTATCCAGCTGTTCTGGCCAGAAACCTTGGATTCATCCTCATCTGCAATCTTTGTCTCATTTTCATATCCTATCTACCAGGAAATCCTGTTGGCTCTATCATCAAAATGTAGCCATGGTCTGTGTTCTTTTATGAGATGGTCAGTCAGGCGTGGCCACAAAGACAGGTATAGGAGAGGCTCAGGAAAACAAGGTTTAATATCCTCACAGGGTCCTAGAAACAGGAGGCAGGGCAGGCCACCCTGGGCCATGTGAGGAGCACCAGGTTTGGGTCAGGGGAAAGAAGACAGGAAGGAGGGGAAGTCTAGGTCAGAGTCTTTGCTGGGGTTTCCGCAGAAAAGGCAAAACAGGGCACGGCGCAGTAAACAGTTTAGGATTGGCAACTCTGAATAATTTCTCCAGACTTTAAGCTCTAAGGGTGGTCTCTAGTTGCCTGGTCCCCGGCTTGGGGAAGATTAAGGCAGAGGAATATTGCCTCCTGGGATACAATGATCTGGCTCTGGACTGGTTAGTTTGCATATCAAAGGCCAGTGGTGCCCTTTACTCAGAATTGGCCAGCCCTGGGAGGGGCAGTCTCTCCACAGCCAGAAAGGTTTTTTAAAGATGTCAAAACATCATAACACACAGAAAATTAAAAAATATAAACAATTCAATCCAGAATTGGGTCACTTCTAACACTTCTACTGACAGTACCCTGGTCCAGGTCATCATTTTCTCTCATCTGGATTAAGCCGACACTTGCAGCCACTAGAAGACAGATGCCCCTCTAGTTAAAAGGGATCAGGGTAGGGGACCGATGGCACCAACTGCAGTGATATCACACAGAGTCGCACCTATGTCCCCATTCATCTGACTCCCCGTGTCAGAGTGTTTTGCCTTACAGCACAGACACGCATTCATTCAACAAGCATATCGTGAGCATCCACTCCATGCCATGCACTCCTCCAGGGACCGTGGACACAGTGGTAAGCAAGGCAGACAAGTTTTGTGGAGCTCATAAATCCGGCCTGTCAAATTCTAGAGGGGGCAGTCACAAGCCTGGACTCGGCAGTGATCCGATTGATTCATCTGCCTTATCTAAATGTGACCTAGAATTATTCTAGACTCTTCCTTCTTACTCATATATTCAACTGGTCTCCAATGAATACAAAAATTCAGAAACATACATATATAAATATGCATACATGTGTTTGCATATGTGCATATATATATAAGTATGTATACGTCTTCAGGTGTGTGTATAAACATTCTTCTGGTTTTCTTCCTTTTCTAAATGTTGAAGGGACTCGGGGTGGATCCTGGCCTGGGCCACCATCTTTTCCTCTTTCTCTATCTGCCTACTTCTCTAGCTGACTCACATAGCCCCACAGCTTTAAAATCCACTTACTCATTTGTGGACAACTTTTGGTCAAAGAAAAAGGAGACATAGTAAGGGAATTGCTTAGCACTATGTATGGTCAGTGAAGGATATGACCAGTTCAGATTCCACTGGGGGGCACAGTCTTAAAAGCACTCCTTGGTGAACTGATCGCAGAAATTAAAAAGCCTTTATCTAAAGCAAAGGCTCCACGAAGAAGAAGCAGCCCAGAGTGTGAAACTGATTGTCCTATCTTTTTCTATTACATAAAGGCATTTCCCACTGGAAGAATTTAAGAATATAAATGTGCTCCAATGGCCCACATGTACCACCAGCCTCTCCAGCCCAGACGGGCATCTGTGAAGTAACAGAACCTCTAAACACCACTACGGCCAGGGCCACTGTTCTCAACTGGGGCTGTTTTGTCCCCAGGGGACATATGGCAGTATTCAGGAGCCATTTTTGGTTGTTACAACCAGAAGGGAGGTACTATTGACATGTTGTAGGTAGAGGCCAGGGAGGCATCTTACCATGCACAGGACAGCCTTCCCAGCAAACAGGCTAGAGGTAAGAACCTTCTCTCCTCCCCGGCACTGCATCCCACGGTGGGCCTCTCATCCCTTCAGTGATCTGCTAAATTAAATACTTAGACTCTAGCAGCTTAGACAACTAGCTTTCACATCCGGGTTAGTCAGTTTCTGCATAGCTAGTGTGCAAAGCCTACCCCCAATAAATCACACCTTCTGATATTTACACCCTTGTACACTCCTCTACCCTAGAATCTAAATGGCCCTGAGACTCACTAACCAGTAGAATGTGGCAAATGGGACAGGAGGCCAGATCTTGGCCTAAGCCTGGGGAAGGCCTGGTGGCTTCTACTTTTGCGCTTTGGGGAAACCTGAGGGGCTATGTAGGAAAACTAACAGGCTACAGAGACCAAATGGAGAGACTATGTGGAGAGGCCACGCGGAGAGGGAGAGGCTCTGAGAATACATGTGGAAGGAAAGAGCCCGAACTTCCAGCTGTTCCTGTCCAGGTAGACAAGTAAGTCCGTTGAGCCCAGATAACTGTAGCTCCAGAAGGCATCACAAGGAGCAGAAGAACGGCCTGGCTGAGCCCAGTCAGCTCGCAGAATTGTAAAAGATAATAAAAAAGCCTCTAAGTTTTCAGGTGGTTTGTTTTGCAGCAACAGACAATTAAAACCCCTTCCCGATCTTTAAAATGAGAAGATGGGACAAGATCACATGTCTCAAACTCTTTCTAGCCTCAGAATCCTTGATCTAAACAAAATCTTATCTGGAAGCATAGTATGTGTATGTCAGTTAGGAATGCTTTTTCGGATGCAAGTGACAAAAACCCAAATGAAGTAGGTGAGACAGTAGTGGGTTCCTTTCCTCACATGACAAGAATTCTGGAGCCAGATGTTTGCTGGCATTGGTTCCGTGGCTCCCTGAGGTCAAACTCAATGTCTCTGTGATTCCAGGCATTCCTCTCGTGCTTACGGCCACATGGTGACAAGACTGCTGATGGAGCAGCAGACGTGATGTTGGCAGTGAAGGGAGGGGGAAGGGAGAAAGGCAAGGTGAGTAGCAGCCACACGTGTCACCTTTTAGCTCTAATTCCCCCAAAGCTTTAGCATCAGGGACGTCTCATGTTTCATGAGCCCAGCCTGGGTCATATACCAATCTGTAGCTGCCAGCAAGACCAGGAATTGAGAGGAAGCATTGTCCTGAATGGCTGTGATCACACCCAACACCTTGACGTTGGCCTATTGCCACTGCACACAAAATCAGGTTGTAGGAAGGAAGTAAAGGATGAGCAATAAATAACTAGCTTCTGAAACAATGCAAAAAGCATAAAAATGGAGTTGAGCTGACTGAGGGGAGGAGGGGCATGGATTCCTGTCAACTCAGGCTCCCCTTTCCTTCCGATTTCTCCTTGACCACAGTGAGACTCCAAGGGGGCTCCCAAGAAACCCAAAATCTAAACATCACTTGACTACAGCTTGACATCTCCTTCTGCTTCAACTTTCTAGAATTTGTACAGTCTACCGGTGTAATTTCTTAGGGTAGTAACTTCCATACTTTCTCTGGATGGGTAAGTATCTTTTACTGTATCTGTCTGATGGTAAGATGCCCCCTTCCACTGCCATGAGATTTCATTCAACCATTCACTAATCAAGGTCCTTTAGGAAATCCACATGTAATAATAACAGGTTAAAAAATATTTTCAGGATCATCGTTCTAATGATCTTCACAAGTACTCTGTGAGGTAGGTACTGTTACCTCACTTGACAGATGAGGGAAGGAGGTTTGGGATGATTGGGGAATGAGCCAAGTTTGGGTTGCACCAGTGCTGGAAATGCCACCCACATCGTCTGACCCCCTGTCAAGCACTCTTTGCACTTACTAAGCACCCAGTCTCTTTCAGGAACTGGGGTTGGAGTGGAAAACAAGGCCAGTGAAGGTGTTGCTTTCATGGGCCTCATGTGGTTGATGGAAAAGACATAAAATAAGTGAATGGTGAATAAGTGAATAAGCCATACTTTCAGATAATCTGATGGATTAAGAAAACAATAAAACAGGGTGAATGGTTAAAAGAATATTGTTGGGGTGAGGTGGGGGCGCTCCTTTCAACTGGGTGATTGCGGGGGTCTCTGAAGAAGTGATCATTGAGCTGAGAACGTGCCAGACATGAGAAGATCTGAGGGGAAGAGCTCCAGGTCATCTCGAAAGAACTTGCATATTTGAGGGAGTGTAAGGAGACCAGTGTGCTTGGACTGGAGGGAGGGAGAGACACTGGGTCACGAGGAGTGGTCCAAGAGGCCAGCAGAAGCCAGTATGTTTATTCGTCCACAGCTTCGTACTTCTCAAACCTCACCTTCCCCATCACCTTCTTCATAGGACTCATTCTGGTTTCACTTTTGTCTTCTTTGAGGGTCAAGAGCTAGGAAGGTCAGGTCCAAGAGTTCTGATCCTGGAACCCAGTGGTTTTATAAAAGTAGGCTTGGAGGAGAAATGGTAAGAAAGAGCCTATGGGTGAATCTTCCTAATGCTCTTCCTTTTTTTTCCTCCTCAGTTGGAAGCTGGCATTGACCAGATGAATCATTGTCTTTGCAGCTAAGAATTGCTGAGTCAAGAAAATTTAACACTGCTTTATGGGACGTACAGTCCAACTGTAATCCATCTATCCTGAGCTGGAGGGGTGGGGAGCCACTGCAGTGATACATGCTCCAAAACAGGAAGGGAGAGCCTTCACGTCCTCAGTTCCACAGCTGCCACATTTATGGGATAAGCTCTTGGTTTCTGTTAGAAACCAATGAACAGACTTCATAACTGCCAAATTATCCTAAACCAAGTGTAAACAAATTGATTAACGATGCCTGTCAGCGATGAACAATTCCATAGGAATATTGCCCTGACAAACTCTGTTACCATGAGGTAGGGGTTTTTATTTTGTTGTTGTCACTTTTAAGTAAAATAAAGGGTAGAATTTCAATGTTAGATGTGATCCTTTTGAGCCCTGAGTATCAGGAAGTTTCAGTGGACAAGGAGAGTCTTTCAGTGCACAAGGGAGACCCAGAAACTCTGCAGGGTTTTCAACAATCCCCAGGCCCTATTCACAAGGCTTCCTAACAAGATAGTGGGAAATAAACCGAAGGTAACGACACTTGCCCTTTGAAGTGAGAACTAAAATGACTTCTAAAGGGAGTTTAACATGATGGTAGTATAATCTGTGATCAACCAACTACTGGAGGATTGACAGGACAGGCACCACCCTGGCCTGGCCTCACGCCATATAACCACTGCCATTAGTCCTTGACCGAAATGAAAGGTTGCAAAAAACCCCCAAATGTCAACAACAGGGAACCATATGTCAACGAATGGAACAATAGCGAGCCATACCATGAAATGATGATGATGATAATGATGATTGTGATAACTTTTGCCATTTATTAAGACCTTATTATGTGCCAGGAGCTTGCCATGTTTTATCCCATTTAGTTATTACAACATCCCTGTGGAGTAGATTCTAGGAGAAGGATGGATACTATTATGGGTCTAGACACTGTAATAATCCTCATTATACAGAAAATAAAACTAGGAGTCTGAATATTTGGCAACATGCCCAAGGTCACCGAGATACTCAATTCTAGGCCTTCTGATTCCATAGGAAGTGAACTTAACCACTAAGCATTCTATCCCCTAAACAGCATTTGTGCCAATAAGATCACATGGCTGCTTTTAAAGTCCTTTGAAAATAGGTGTCGCAAAATGCACGGAGCCTGTTTCTTAGTGGAGAGGGAGTCTTTTAGTTATGTTGTGATTTGGTTGTAAATCTAAATTCACAGATTTACAGTAAACGAACATGTCAAGCTTGGTCAAAGACGACCTGAAGTCATACTAATTTGGTTGGCTAGGCACCCACGTTCGATGTCATTTGAAATGGTTGGTTTGCTCATGGCTTGTTTTCCAGGAAAAATCCCATGAAGGAGTTTAGCCATCTTAACAAAACAAAGGCAATCACACATGAATCTTCCTTTGGGAGGAATAAGGAAGGAAGGAAGGAAGGAAGGAAGGAAGGAAGGAAGGAAGGAAGGAAGGAAGGAAGGAAAGATGGACAACCTCTCACAGCATCCTAACTGGCATCCATGGGGGGAGGTAAGCAGGGAGAGTAAATCATCCTTGAGGTTTCTCAAATGCCCAACAAGAGCATCCCTATGGCAGGAGAGCTCTTGGCCAAAGATGAAGGGAGACTCCCTTCTCCCTACTGGCCTCTGATCAATTTGTTCATTCTGTAAGCTATGGGAACAAGAAGCTCAGAACTCCAAGAGGTAGACTTCAGTTAGAAAGTTTACAGCAAAGGCCCATTAATTGTCCACTCAAGATGACAGTATGTACTAAAACACACATCTTACACACTTTCTCAGATTCTCCTAACTGCTCCTTCCTCTCTCCTGGTTAGTGCCTTATTTGGATGGGGTCATTCTTTTATTTCTGGGGCAGGGGATCTTCTTCCTGAGCAGTTGCCAAGGGGTTGGGTTATTCAACAGGAAAACAGGAGAATCAGCTCCCCACGAGGGTGAACCTTGACAATGGGAAATGGGAACTGGGAAGGAGAGGAACGGATAAATCCCCTTCCTCTTCCTCTTCCATGGAGTACCCCCAGGCAAACTGCCTCCTCGCAACTTCTCTGCAGAGAAGCACAGTGTGCAAAGCCAACAAGCCTGATGAGTGGTCCATGTGTCTCTTCGTGACCGGCTCAGAATGCAAAGCATCACACTGCTTCCCATCATTCCTTGCCTGGCTTCACTTTGCCCCTCACCATCACCTCCCTGGGTGTGAAGCTCCCAAATCAAAGTTTTAGTGCTTTATACCTGGCTGCTCAGCAAAAGACCAAACTCTCAGAGCTGGATGTGGCTGTTTGACTACATTCTTACCCACAGGATGTGAGCAGAAGTGGTATACAAATTCTAGGTCTTTCCCTTAAATGATTGAGAATACGTCTCCCTCCCATCCTCTTTCTTCCTTCCTTCCTCCCTCCCTCCCTCCCTCCCTCCCTTCCTTCCTTCCTTCCTTCCTTCCTTCCTTTCTTCCTTTCTTTCTTTCCTCTATCACCCCACTCCCCAATGGCTGGGAAGCAGCAATAATTCAAACAGTTTTGGAGGCCACAAATCAATGATGATTGAGCTGCCATGCCTGTAGTGAACCATCCATCACTGGGTTTTTACGTGAGAGAGATAAATTTCGATACTTAAAATGAAAATGTCCTAGGTGCCTCAATCTTTGCCGCAGGCTCTCCTTTCTAAAGAACTCAAGCCAGGACCAGTAATAAGCAGGTATTATCTGCGTTCTGTTTGCCAGCTTTCTTCTGGTGAACGCTCCTCCCCTGAATTATACCAAACAACCCCGCTGAACAAAAGGTGCTTACTCTGACGAAGGAGGGCAGATACATCTGAAAATAAATGCTTCCATGCTCAAGCATCACAGCCATAACTTGAACCCAGATTTCCCCCCTGCAGGGTGACCTTCTTTCATCTCTGAGATGATTGACAGATGACATCCAAATGCAAGCATTGATCTTTGCAGCACTGAGCAGTTGGTTTCTTTAAGTCACAAAGAAAAACATGATGAAGATACAAAGCATGTTCAAATCCTCATGATGCAGAGAAAGAAAGACTTAAGAAGCTCGCAGGCTTCCCTTCACTCCCCCTGGTAAAAAAAATCACTAAATTAACTCTCATGAATGGAATGGCCCACGCCGTGATCTTTAGTGGTCAAGTCTTTTAACATGAAAGAATGATCACTGCAAGGCAAAGGGCCAAGGTCTTGACCTGCTGAGTCATGATCAACCAAAAGTCCTCCGACAAAATACCAAAACCTAGCAGCAATGTATCTGGAAGTAGATTAGAGGGATTATAAAGACAAAACATGAAGGATAAAAAAAAAAAACCCAAATAACTCGCCTTGATCAGCTACTTCTGATACTTCTAGGAATTAACCTTAAGGAAACTACTAAACAGTCAGGATCACTATAAAATGATATTGATGACAGGACTGTCCATGTTCATATACTAATACAAAATCCAAAATAACAGAAGTGTCTATTATTAGTAAGATGGTTTTGCAAATTCTGGTATAGCCACACACGTAATACAAGGCAGTCACTCAAAATGATGTTAAAGATCTGTATTCATTGACATGAAAAAGTCCATGAAAGACTTGAGTTTTAAAAGCACGTTGCTAAGTACAGTAAGATGATGTCTAGATTCTAGAACAGTGGTTCTCAGAGTGTGGTCCCTGGACCAGCAGCATCAGCATCACTTGGCAAAATGCCCTATTCCAGACTCGCTGAATCAGAAACTCCCTAATGGGTTCTAGCAAGTTGTTTTAATAAGGCTTGCAGGTGATTCTAATGCATTCGTGAAAGACTGAGAACCGCTGGTCTAGACAAAGAGGAGGTTGCTACATGTATTTATAAGGGATTAATAAGAGCATCTCTTTATTTTCACACAGCGCAATACCAGGGTTATTCATTACAGTGGCCAGTAATAGAAGAACTCAGCCCAAATGGTCTTAAACAACGTGTAAATATATGAATTCACATGAACTTGGATGGGGCAGGTTCCAGGACCTCTATTTAAGGCTCCATCTCCATTTCTTGTAATTCTTTCATGTATGTGTTTCATTTTCAGCCTGGCAGTCAGATGGCTGTTGCAGCCCCATGTATCTCATCCAGATACACCACATCCAGAGGCAAAAAGGGACCATTTCTTCTGGAAGCTCCTTCTTAATAGTAAGGAAACCCTTCCAAGGAGCCCCTCCGTCCCTCAGCAGATCTTTCTTCCTTTGTCATTGACTAGACATAGGTCACATGCTTATTCTTTAGCTAATTACTGGTGAAAGGGATGGGAAAACCAAAATGGGCTTAATCAGGATTCACCCCTGAGCTGGCACTCCTTCCCTGACGGATGGCTGCTGAAAAAAACTGAGGTCCTGCTAGTGAGGAGGAGAAGAGGAAACGACTTTTGAGTGGGGAACAAACTGTGTGCTGAATCTAGACTAACTGCTTTTTCATACTCTTCTATAAAAATGAATTATTCATCACTGCCATGAATAAATTGTCAGTTGTGATGAAAAATGAGACCTGCTATGTGTGTGTGTGTGTGTTTCCTTTCTAGGGGGTTCCTTGCTTTGGAAATGGCTCCTGAGTTTCAAGGAGAAGGATTTATGTCATGCAAAGTTTTCCTTTTTTTTCCTTTAAGGCAAATTAAAAGACTGACAGTATCAAGTGCTGGCAAGGCTGTGGAGCAACTGGAAATCTCATACTTGCTAGTAGGAATATAAATTGGTCAAATACTTTGAAAAACTATTTGGTCATATCTACTACAGTTAAAAATACACTTATTCTATGACCTAGCAATTTCATTCCTAGGAATTTCTAAGAGATGTGTGCATAGGCAAGCATAAGAATGTCAATAGTACCTTTCAAATTGGAAACAATGCTTTTGTCTATCAACCAAAGAATAGATGAGGCAATTGTGGTATGGGCAGGTAAAGGAATACTACACAGCCATGAAAATAAATGAGCCACTGGTCCTTCCAACCATGTGGGTGAATCTTGCAGATTTAAGATTAAATGAAAGAAATCAAACATAAAACAATACACACTTCATATAAATGGAACTGTATAGTTCCATTCATATGAAGATCAAAAATAGGCAAAATTAATCTACAGTGATGGTAGTCAGAATAACATTACCCACACTAAAAAAAGAAAAATTTCAAGTGTGGTCTTGCTCTAACAGATAATTAGCCTTTATAATTAAACCAGTGTTGTACTTGGAAATGAAAAGACACATAGACCTGTGGAATAGAACTGAAAGCCTCAAAAGAGACTCAAGGACAAATGAAATTTTAGTATTAACAGAAGTGGCCTCTCAAATCACGAGGGCAAAAGATAGATTTTTAATAAATGGGGCTGAGAAAACTGGGGAGCCAACTGTAAAGGCTAAAATATAATACACACTTCACACTGTGCAGAAGAATAAGCTTCAAACAGATTAAGAAGTCAAATGGAAAAATCAAAAGGAAAATCAAAAGGAAACTCTACAAGTTCTAGAACAAAACATGGAAGAATTCCTTATTAACCTTAGTGTAAGGAAAGGTGTTCTAACAATGGCTTCAAAATTCAGAGGCAATAAAAGAAAAGTTTGATAAAATTGACTGTATAAATGTTTAAAAATTTTCACAACTGGAGAATACCATAAACAAAGTGAAAGGACAACTGACAAACTGGGAGAAAATATATGCAACATAGATCAAAAAGACTTCTACTCCTAAAATGTAAAGAGCTTTTAAAAATTGGCTTCCAAACACAACAAAAGAAAGGAAAAGACACATGAGCAGACCACACACACACACAAACCCACACAGACAAAAGCACACACATCCACATACAACTGGCCCTTAAACTTATGGAAAGATGTTCAAACTCCCTCTTAATTAGGTAATTAAATAAACGTAAATTAAAACAATGTTAAAATACCATTTCTTACCTGTCAATTCATAGTTAAATTTTCATTTAAAATCAAATTGAAAATGATGACAACTCATTTTGTTAGCAAGCCTGTGAGGGAAACAGGTACCTGTACGTTGCTGGTGGGAACGCACACTAGTAGGAGCCCTGTGGAGGGGAACTTGAAATATCTAATGAAACTACATAGGAACTTTTCTTTTGACCCAGCAATCCCCCTTCTAGGAATTTATACTGAAGATAAAGCACCATAAACTCATACACATAAGTTATTTATTATAGCCCTGTTTGGAACTGCAAAATACTGGAAACAATCTATGTGCCCCTCCACAGGAGACTGGTTGAATAAGTAGGGTGCATCACAGTGGAGGGCTGTGTTGCTGGATGTGAAATAAAAAAATGAGGGAGATCCTGATGAATTGATTGAAAGTGACGTCCAGAGCATGTTTTCAGTGAAAAACAGCAAAGCTCAAGAGGGTATCTGTAGTCTACCCTCTTTCATGAAGAAAGCCGCAGATAAGAGAAAATACACAGGTGGTTGCTCCCTTGTCCAAAAGGCACAGAGGAAAGGTAAAATGGAAACTAATGGAAATGGCTCCCTACAGGAGATGGGTGGGAATGGGCTGGGAGGAGTGGGGAAATGGGAATGGGGTGGAAGAAATGCAAAGGGAGTGACCCTTCTGAGTTCAGCTCTGGATTTTAGAACCCTGGTGACTTTGGCATTCTCAAAGATAAGTATGTACTCGAAATCCACCAGGATGTGGGGGGACCCCAAAGAGAATACAAACAGTGACAAATGAACCTGTTTTACAACTGAGTAACAGAATGACTAGGGGTGAGGGGTGCGTGAATTTTTTTTTACAGTAACTTTAGAAAATAGCATTTTCACTATATGTTGTGACACTAAAGAAATATTTTAAACAGGGCTATGTTAGCAATTCTGAAGCCATCTTATATGTATTCAAGGAGAGAGCAAGTTAGTTGAATATATTATAGATGAGATACGGGTTTCTCACTGTCAGAGAACAGAGTCATAAATAAGAAGAAGAGGAAGACTAGAAAATCTAAACCCTGTGGTGTTGAACTGGCACAGAATTATGAAACCATGGTACATATGTACACACGTGCACACACACACAGATAGCTATATGCATAGACAGGAGACACAGATGGAGATGTGTGTGTATATACATGTATATTTCCCAGTGTGTTGTGTTGGGAGGCTCTAGAAGCAATGAAAACAATGACATTCAGTGACAGTGAGCATGTGTAATTCCCAGGTTGTGATCTCTGTGCCATTCTCCCCTAAAAGGAACCAGGACTTCTCTAAGAAATGGTTGATTCCAAGGCTGGGGCAGGGAAAACACAAGATGAGCTTGGAACTTCTTCCAGTTTTAGAAAATGAGAAACTGCTCAAATAGATAATGGAGCACATTTAAAGGGCACAGGAGCCAACACGAAGGGCATTCCCACAGCCAAAGCTGCCCAGTGGACAATCTGAGCAATAAAATAAATTCTGATAGTAATGAATTATAACACAGAGAACAGAATAAATCTCCGTGAGTACAGATTGACACGAATAAATCATTAAATGAGGAAATAAATGGAAGAGAAAGGACAGCTCTTCCTTGCAGGAGAATTCTAATTCAGAAATATAGAAGGAATGATAAAAATAGAAACCCACCGTCTGGCAAATAATGGATGCTAAAATTAGCGGGTGAATGTATGATGAGTAATAAGATATTTGCATGGTCTGAAAAATAACTCCCAAAGAGATAATTACTAATTAGAAAGGGGAAAAAAAAACTTTACAGTTGAGAACTCTGGGAGAGAGTTCCTTCATCATGTGATCAAGGCTGAATACTACTAATTAACAAGAGATTATCATGTATCTCCAGTTAGAAAGCAGGAAGCAGGGCACAACATCACTTCTGTGGCTTTCTTGCCAAAAACGTATAACGTGAATTTAATTGTGAGGAAACATCACATAGACATAAATTGAGGGACATTATACAAAATAATGGGCCAGTCCCTTAAAATGTCCTGGAAGACAGGAAAAAGGGAGGCACTGTCCCAGATTGGGGTAGACTAAAGGGAGATGACAGCAGGATACAATGTGTGAACCTGGCTTGGATCCTGGGCCAGAAAAAGAACATTAGTGGAATAATTAAGATAAGGTCTGTAGTAGAGTTACCAGTATTGTATCAACGTTAATTTCCGGGTTTTGATTATTGTTGGTGATTAGGAAACACGTTA
This sequence comes from Camelus dromedarius, assembly GCF_036321535.1. Taxonomy (NCBI): domain Eukaryota; kingdom Metazoa; phylum Chordata; class Mammalia; order Artiodactyla; family Camelidae; genus Camelus; species Camelus dromedarius. Next base: position 20,740,691 of record NC_087452.1, read on the forward strand.
TCGCTTGGGAAAATTGGATGACGGGTAAGCAGGAATTCTTTGTCCTACTTTTGCAATTTTTTTTTCGTAAAGATGAGATTATTTCAAAACACAAAGTTACAAAAAACATAGAAGAATTTTGGTTCCCCCTCGGGGAAATTCTGGCTAGGGATGGGGTTATGAGGAAACCTGGGGTACTGGATTCTCTTTGTCTTGATTCTGCTTGGGGATACATGGCTGTCTACACATTTAAATTTCCCTGAGCACTATGCATAAGACTTATGCATGTTGCGGTAGGCGTGTTATTCCTCAATTTTTTAAATTTAATTTTAATTTTTTCTGGAGGGGAGGTAATTAAGTTTACTTATTTATTTTTAGAGGAGGTACTGGGGATTGAACCCAGGACCTTGTGTATGCTAAGCATGCGCCCTACCACTTGAGCTATACCCTCCCCCTCTCATTTTTTTTAAACGTTAAAAAAGGATCAAATCATCTGTAACCAAGAAAAAGTGGTGAGCAAGCCCAGTGATTTGCATTGGGCTACGCCCCCAGTAAACGTCCAGAAATGTACTATTTATTATCATGGTGCTAGCAATGAACATAGCAAATCCCCAGGAGAGACATCAGATGTTAAATTCAGAGCCCAACTCATCATTTCAGGGGTGCTTATAATTGGCAGACACTGCGTGAAGTGATTTTTATTTCATTGATTTTTTTCATGACAAAACACTGAAGGAGAGATTTTAGTATCCATCTCCCTCTTTTTTTAAGATGAGGAAACCAAGTTTCAGGGAAGTGAGCAAACATTCACCACTCAGGCAGAAACTGGCAAAGCCAGCACTGAAAAACCAGATGTGTCTGCTTCAAAGTCCTGGATGTTTCCTGCTATCCCACACTGCTTAAACCGGAAGATTTTGATTTGTGTTTTAAAAGAATGAATTCCAAGTCATTTTATAGTTACAGCTCTTAACACCTGGATTATGGTCATGATTTTTAGTTGCACTCTATCCAAAAAAGAAAATGTCTAATTAAATAAAGATTTGGACATGACCCTTTATAAAGAAATGTGACTTCAAATAGTTGGGGAAAAAAATCTTCAGATTTAGTTTTTTATCAGCTTGATTTATTTTTCTCCTTTTGCTAACTTTTGGACTTCACTTCATTAGCTTTCCCTTGAATTTAAGTTGAACGCCTATCACTAATCGTAATAAAACACAAGTTCAGACAGACTCATTGTCAAGTCAATGGACAATGACTAAGTGCAGTAATTCCTTCTCAAAGTGATTCCTTGTATCTCTTTGCCACACATATTAAAGACGGGTCTATTGCACCTCAAATATCACTTATTCCCATTAGTCCAGGAATCCTGAAATCATCTCAATCTGTCCACACAATTCAGCAGTCTCCTCTGAGGGTAATATAACCTGGTGTTTAAGACTTTGGCACTTAAAATCAGGTGCACTTGGGTCAAATTCTAGCTTTTTCATTTCTCAATGGTATGACCTTGGGCAAGTTATTGAATTTTCCTGATGTCCAGTTTCCTTATCACTAAAATGAGGTGACTGCTGCTGTTACTACTGCTACCCGCTGTCCTTGGATTTGGGGCAGGTTGGGGAGGCATGTAAAACACTTTGCACACCCTTCAGCATGTAATCACTGTTAACTATCATTATTTTCTGGCACTAATCCAAGCTGACTGATATTCTGTTCATTGTTCAGGTGTTCACTCCTGGTATTTGTACTGAGGACTTACAAAAAGCACTTTGAGGGACACAAAGAGTAATCCTTTCAGTATCAAAGTGAAATGATTTTACTTTGCAATTCATTCTAAGGATAAAGAATTTGCATCTGCAACACACCATTGTATCAGGTATGAGAGAAACAGTAGCAAATAAAAAAGTCCCCAAACTCCAGAAGCTTATATTCTATCGGGAGGGAACAGACAACAAACGAGTAAACAAAGAGGTAAGGTGAGGACAGCTAGTTCCCACAGTAAAGCAGGTTCACATGACAAAGAGGACGTGCGGGAGTCACCGGGTGATTTTACGAAGCATCCTGCTCCTTGCCCTTTCTGCTCTGAACTTACTGATTGCTTAACTGCAGACAGAGCCAGAGCAGCCCCACTGGACAATAACGCGAAAGTGGGAGACCCAAGACCACGCGAGCCACCAGCCTGGGTGCGACGATGAACCAGCTACTCTTATCTGAGCCACTGTGGTTCTGTTTTTTATCACCCCCAGACAAAACAACTACTCATCCTCTCCTGAGGACGTTTCTGCTTCCAACCTTATCAAATATGGACATCTGGAAGAAATTCAGAATTAGATTCACAAAAGGAGAGAGGATGCCAGAAACTACCAGTCAGTAACAATTTAGATTTCTTTTGTACATTTTAAAATATTTTTTGAGGGGGGAGGTTAAAGTGCAATGGTCCTGGGTTCAATTCCCAGTACCTCTGTTAAAAACAAATAAATAACTAAATAAAATTTATTACCTCCTCCCATTAAAAAAAAGAAATTAAAATAAATAAATAAATTTTAAAAATACTTACTGAGTACTAATTTGTGAAGCGTCATTCATACGCATAATCATCACAGTAATTTTATTGATTCTCTACCTCAAGCCTCATTTGAAAGATCGAACACAATCCTGTTAGCTAAGCACTTAAATAAGTGAGTGAAACATGATTTAAACCCAGGCGTGAATGAGCTACAAGGCCAAACTTTCACCCCCTCCCCTACACTGTCTCCAGGATCAGCCAGGAAAGCAGAGAAAGCAAACTGTAAAGATAGAGGCGCACGGCAGAAGAAGAATGAAAATGCAGCATTGGTGGAAGACACCTCCATGGTCCTTTTGGTTGTGTTCAGTTCAAATTTTGTGGCTGTTATTCTCACAACTTGAAGGCACTGCCCAGAACAGGATTCCCCACCCAGGGAACATTTTGCTCTATAGGAAGCTTAGGAATGGCTGTCGGGCCAAGTCTTACCCATTGCCTGGTTTCTCTTTAAATAAAGTTTTATTGGCACAGAGCCACTCTTGTTCATTTACGTGTTGGCTGTGGTTGCTTTTGTACTACAACGGCAGGGGTGAAGAGTTGTGACAGAGACATTAAAAGCCTTAAGTATTTACTATCTGTCCCTTTTTTATTGATTTTTTTAAAAATTGAAGTATACTCAGTTTACAATGTGTTAATAGTGATTAGTGATTCAGTTATATATATATTACATACATATTTCTTTTCATATTCTTTTTCATTATAGGCTATTACAAGGTATTGAACATAGTTTCCTGTGCTCTACAGTAGGACCTTGTTGTTTGTCTATTTTATGTATAGTAGTTAGCATCTGCAAATCCCAAACTCCCACTTTATCCCTACACCCCTCCTCCCTTTCCCCTCTGGTAATTCCAAATTTGTTTTCTATGTCTGAGTCTGTTTCTGTTTTGTAAATAAATTCACTTGTGTCATATTTTTTAGATTCCATATATGAGTGATATCATATGGTATTTTTCTTTATCTTTCTGGCTTACTTTAATTAGTATGACAATTTCCAGGTCCATCCATGTTGTCGCAAATGGCATTATTTCATTCTTTTTAATGGCTGGGTAGTATTCCATTGTATAAATATATCACTACTTCTTTATCCAGTCATCTGTTCATGGGCATTTAGGTTGCTTCCATGTCTTGGCTATTGGGAATAGTGCTGCTTTGAACACTGGGGTGCATATATCTTTTCAAATTAGAGTTCCCTCTGGATATATATACCCAGGAGTGGGATTGCTGTATCATATGGTAAGTCTATTTTCAGTTTTTTAAGGAATCTCCCTACTGTTTTCCATAACAGCTGCACCAAACTACATTCCCACCAGCAGTGTAGGAGGGTTCCGTTTACTCCACACCCTCTCCAGCATTTGTCATTTGTGGACTTTTGAATGATAGTCATTCTGACTGTGAGGTGTGAGGTGATACCTCATTGTAGTTTTGATTCACATTTCACTGATAATTAGTGACATTGAATATTTTCTCATGTGCCTAATGGCCATTTGTATGTCTTCATTGGAGAATTGCTTGTTTAGATCTTCTGCCTATTTTGGGATTGGGTTGTTTGTTTTTTTTGGAATTGAGTTGTATGAGCTGTTTGTATATCCTGGAAATTAAGCCCTTGTCAGTCGCGTTGTTGGCAAATATTTTCTCTCACTCTATAGGTTGTCTTTTTGTTTTATTTATGGTTTCCTTTGCTGTGCAAAAGCTTATAAATTTAATTAGGTCTTAATTTGTTTATTTTTGCTTTTATTTCTATCTGTGCCTTGTTTAAAAAAAAATAAACAGAAACCTCAGTTAAATAGAGTCGGAAGACCAGAAGGGGGAGCCCTCATGCCCTAGGACAACAGAAGAGCCCAAAAGGAAGAAGACTTTTCTTCTTTCCTGGCAAGGACTCAGTAAATGAAAAGCCATGGATTCTTTGTTTACTCTAGCCCTCCCAACTTCCCTTTCTCCTCTATAAAAGCGGTCTCCTTCCCTTGCTGAGCAGGGGACTTGCACGTGGCTTACCATAGTTGGCAGGCCCCGAATGGCAATTCTCTCCTGATCTGAAAAAACCTATTTTCGCTGGAGAAATAGCTGGCAGTCAATTTATTTCAAGTCAACATCCTTTGCAGAAAAGTTTACCAACCTTTGTTTTCTGATGTGCCTACAGTTCAAAGATCTTCCTGGTTACACTATACCTGCTCTCCTATAGTATCAAGCTGAAGCCTTGGGAACAATACTAAAAATCTGTTTGCAGGACTTTTTTCCACTTCTGAACATACACATTGAGGGGAAATGCTGGACCTCAGTATCTTAATGAAAACTTTAATTAAATGCTTGGCAAAACAAAACCCATTCAGAAACCCCTCCTGTGTGTGAGTGATCAGTCTGTACACCAGGGGACACCTCCTGAATCTTGTTAACACAAGCCCTCATACACACATATTACCTCCCTAAAAACCATGATGGCAGCCTTAATTAAGTTTAAATCCACTGGATTCATATTTTATCGAGTCGCCATAAACTAAAGTGAAAGAAAATGAGGAAAGTTGCCTTAAGGAAGATGGATTTTAGAACGGTAAATAGAGTGAAAATGGGCATCTTGCCTGTATTTTTGAACTGGCAGAAAACTGCAGCAACTACATTATTCAGTCAGTAATGGAATGTTCTCACACACTTATTCTCGGAGGGGAGAACCTGGGGTTTTAATCATGTGGTAATGCACTTCTTCGAATCTTGCAGATTTGTCAAACGCTGTAAATGAACCACAGTTTTATCTCTTTGTCTCCTGGGGCCAGCTCTAGTGTTCAGTCACAGCACAACTTTAAACAGAGGGGACAGCTGGGAAGGGAAATCCTCCCTCCCAAGAACTCCTGAGCTGCAGGAGCTGGCCCCAGTTGTTTGAGGAAGAACTAGGTGCAGGACTTTTTAGATGGCGTCTGTAACTTGGGTTTTCCTGAAGCCTCCTTTAAGACAGCAGCGGCAGATGAAGCTGCAATGTTTAAAATTTCCCTGGGCTCCTAATGGGAAGACACTCGTGGTAAAGTCTGATGTCTGTGCTTGGTTCACAGCGCCCACACACATGCTTTGATGCCTGATTCGGTGTGATCCTTTTCCTGTGTAATTTCAGCCACTTGTCATCTCTGTTTCCTCTTGGCTTCAGATGCGATGTGGCAATACTTTCCTGGGGGCGGGAGGTACAATCAATCTTCCTGTGGATTATTCACTGGGTGGATTATGCAAGGCATGTTTCTAATCCCAGCTGGGCTTCCACATGCCACCCAGCATGGTCTCAGCAAAACCCTCCTCTGTCACCCTGTGTGCTTGGGAAATGAAAGCCAGTTTGAATTAGTTAATTCTGGTCTCTCCCTAAGAGAAACAGTCCTACTGGGGGATTAAGAGGAAAGGCTTTAGGAGTAGGATAAACTTGGATCTGAACATCAGTTTTGCCTCTCACTGGCTGGGTGGCCTGCAGTCAATTACTTAACTGTTTTGAATCTCAGTTTTCTCACTTTTAAAATGGGCTGGCCATACCCAGCTCCCACACTTGCCATAAGGATCAAACAAGTGCACATAAAAAGAAGTCTTAGCTCCTTAACACATGTTCATGAATAAGAGCAAATCCACCTAGAAACTGTGAAGAACAAAACATCAACAAAGCAATAGAAATACGACGGGAACACTTGACAGGTCACAGAAAAAGAAATATAAATGGCTCTTACCCATTGGAAAAGATGTCTGACTTCACTTACAGTAAGAAAAATGCAAGTCAAAAACTACATGAGGATATCATTTGTCACCTATCAAGTTGGCAAAAATTCAATTCAAAAATTTTACACAACACATTCTGCAATAAATAGCAGAATTAGGCACTCACACGCTGCTGGCAAGAGTACAAAATGGTACATGCGCTTTGCGGAGCTCACTGACAACGCCTATCAAAATTATGAGTGCATTTACTTTTTTGCTCAGCAATTTCACTCTCAAGAATTCTTTTTTTTTTACAGCTATACTTAAACCATCATGAAGTCAAATGACAGATAAACCCAATATTGATTGCATAGTTGTGTGCATGCTTGAGCAAGTGGCTGGAAATACCCAAGTGTCCATCTAAAGAGGAGCAGATAAATAAACCACGGTTCTTTCGCACAGTATTACACAGCAGTGAAAAGGAGAATGCAATCTTCAGTGCCCTGTCAAAATAGCTCAGGAAAACTATTAAGTGAAGAAGGCAGGATACGAAACAATACAGATAGTCTCCTATGTTCTATGTAAAAAAGGGGGGTAAATAAGAATATATTTACATTGGTTTATACCTGTGCAAAAATAAACACCAGAAGGCTATCCAAGAAATTAATGAGTGGTTACAAATAGGTGGGAAATTGGAGTCAGGAGTTCGAAAAAGACTTCTTTTATTCGGGCAGGGGGTAATTAGGTTTATTTATTTATTTTTAATGGAGGTACTGAGGATTGAACCCAGGACCTCGTGCATGCTAGGCATGTACTCTACCACTGAGCTATACCCTCCCTGTTAGAAGACTTCTTTTGACTTCATTTTTATTTCTGAGCCACGTGAATATATGATCAACTCAAATAGTACAATCAAAATGAAGAAAATAATTCACATCTTCCAAAATGAATATGAATGTCCCACCTCAGTTAGAACCCATATTTGAAATGTCTATCATTTTGAATATATTTATGGCCCCATGCTAGGTTGTATGCAGCCCTGAAACCTGGGTGGCCAGGCGTGTGTCTGACTCTCAATCAGGGAGTTCAATGCGTACTTTTTACGGAACCAATGAATAAATAAATGAGCTTGGTGCTTTCAGATGCAGAGAGAATGACCTGTCAAAAACTATTGAAGAACCAAGGAATGGCATGAAAACAATGCAGTTTTCCTTTTTAAAATGGGAAGTAGAAAGTAGACCACTGAAGTAAGAGCTAATGACCTAAAAGGGAAAAAAAGAAACTCTAAATGGATTCCTTCTCTGCACTCAAAGGAACACTTTAATCCAGCTCCATTTTGGAGATTTACATTTGAAACTGAAACCCAAATGCCAGAGCGGTGCTCTCTCTACAGGCCAGAAAGGAGGTGCTTATCTACCTGGTCATGTTAAACCAGAGGAGGAACTTTTTAGGTCAAAGACCATGTTTCTCTGCAGAACTTTCAACTCTTTCCTCATCACCAACCTCTAGGAAGAATGGGAGGTGGGGGGCGGGATCACTCCAGACAGATGACGATAAAATTACTTCTATGCCCACAAGCCTATAAAAATTTGTTCATCCAAGCTTCTCCTTCCCAGATCCACAATAATTTATATAGAAATGCCAGCTCCTTACTGCAGGGTGCCTGATTTATAGACTGGGCATCTGTTTCGTATCAAGGGCCTCTGAATGGAACAACAATCTATGTTCTAACAAAACAGAGTACTCATTTCATAAATCACTTTCAACCTATCAGATATCTCACACTGAATTTCTTTTAAATCCAGGCACATTTTCCTTTTCCTCAGAGCTTGCCCTGCATGTTGATCTCTAGAACACAAAAACACACATGTACTTGAAGCTTTTAAAAGATTCCAGAAGAGCCACAGCAAACCTAGTAATCAGTCTATTTCTCTTTTGTTTTTATCCTATAGGAAGAACCTTTTATAAACACTTTCAGGAGGAAATATTTTTTAAAAAATCGATATCCTTAGAGAGCCTCCAAGCCCAGGAACTTACAAACAAATGGAACTTACTTTGTCACGTCCTTTGCCCACAGCAGACATTACTAATCAGTCAGCTCCTTCCTACTGAGATTGCATCTAGTCCTGCTGTCTTTCTCAGCTCAAAGTTCCAGGCAACCTCTGTTAGGGAGCAGCCATTAACCTGCAGGATGGAATAGTCCTATCAGATCACTTTTAAGATAACAGCACTGAACCATAGAAGGAGAAAGAAATTTTGCTACTGTCACACAGTGATTCAGTGATGTACCTGACACATAGATTCCTAAGTACTGAAACCCAGTGATGTCTTTCATCTACACCAACACATGACTGGCATTCAGTAGGTTGAGTATGATTATTATGCGCAATTTTTTGATTTTCAACAGAGCTTTCTTCCAAAGAAATCCGTACACACCAGACTAAACCCAATTAGCCACATTTTTCAAATAAAGAATTTACTAATCATTCCGATACCAGTGATTCAGAAGCTCCTGGCAGGCTCTTGCTCTAAATATTATTTTGTTTTAGCAGTAATCTTCCTTTCCCATCAAATAAGCTTCCTCCTCAATGAAGGAGAGATAATTGTTATTAAACAGGAAATTACTTTTCATTTGGGCTAACACAAAGGACTGTATGACAGGCTTGGATGCATGGACAATACCCTCCATCACAGTTACACAATGACGTGGGAAAGCTGCAGTGGCTCTTTAATCAATTTATTACCCAGTTTATTAAATCTCAACTGGGCTTTATGCTTTTTCTGTTGCTTCACTGAAGTTTCTTAGAAGGACAGAAAGTCAGAGCCAGATGGGAACTTACAGTTCATGAGAAAGCAGAGGGTGGGTCCTAGAAATGATTTGCCCTGGGTAACACAGCTAGCACCCAGGTCTCATAATTCCAAGCTCTTTCTAACTCAGCATCTCACAATCTGGAGATCAAAATGAGCAATTCCTCATCTAGCAGATAATCCAAAACATACTGAGTTCTCTGATCAGTGCTTCTCAGATTGCCATGTGCGTGTAAATCACTTTGGGAACTTGTCAGAAGATAGATTCCTATTACATAGGTCTGGGATGGATCCTGAAATTCTGCAATTCTGTCAGCTCCCAGAAGACACTGATGCTGCTGATCCCTGGACCAGTCTTCTGTTTAGTCAAAAGAGAACCATCTGGTCCTAGTAGAGAATCTTCACTTGATCCCAGACTAACAAGTCATATATGATCGTTGGGTCAATCAGGTTATCTCAGGTTGTAAAAAACTGAGAGAGAGTTTACATAGTAATGAAGGTTTACAGGAGGAACTGGCTAATAAATGAATTGGCCTTGAAAAAGGATAGAAGAAAGCTAATTCGTTTCCCCCATTGCCATCTTCAGATCTTCTCTGCCGTGCTTTTCTCCTCTACCCCAGGTCAATATCCAGGGCAGATTCCATGGCTTGTTCAGGGACACTCAAGTATTGAGAATCTCCTCTTCCAGTGGAAGCACTCCAGTTCCACCCACCACACAACGCAGCTCAGAAATGGGTCTGGTAGCCTCTATTACAACAACAGGGGAGCAGACCCTCTCCCCATCAGGGCTGTGACAACCACAGAGCAAAGAGGAGGCCCTGCGCAACAACCAGTGCAGGCTTCACTCACCACAACACCAATCACACCTCTAGTCAAGGGGATAACGGCCAGAACACATAGGAGAAAGACGTGGGAACCACCCATACTAAAAACAGCCCTGGTGGCAAAAGTATTCCATGCATACAGTCTACACAGCAACGCTCCCTCATTAAAACAAACAAACAAACTAAACTAGCCCTTCAAGATGACAGTAGATACCTGTTACTCCTAAATTCACAGTCAGAAATATAAGTAAAATGAAGAAGCACAGGAACCACTCCCAATTAAAAGAACAAGAGAAGTCCCCTGAAAGGACAAATAATGACACAGTCCTCCAAAGTCCACTACATCCTTTCAGACTTTTTTCCCCAGTAGCTCAGACCTAACCCCAGATGGCAAAGCAGAATGATTTGTTGCTTCTCTCCTTGTTCTGCCTCCAATTTTAGCCACTTCGGGCTACTTCGGAACCACACAGAGTTGTGGCCAGGAGAGGGGAAAGAGCTTACAGAAAGGGGACAATGTGGTCTTACTGAACACCAAAACTAGGGACTTCTGACAGCGCCCTAACACGCTCTCTCCCCGACAGCCTACGTGTCCCCTCCTGGCCTGCTCTGGTGGTGCAGCCTATGCTGAGCCACGTTCAGCTACACTCCTCTTCAGAGTATCTCCATCGTAGACAAGAAGAGGTCAAAAGTCAGTGGTTAGCAGTGCCAACGGGGCATCCACGCTGTTGGCTCACAGCCCACTCTACATGCTTTTCCAGGAGGGAGGGTCCTTCAGCTACTCACCTTTGGGCTCTTCCATGCCAGTCAGGTTCTGGACCCTCCAAACTCCAGGAGAAACTAGTCAAGCCCTTCTAAGAACATTTCTATTGTGCTCCAGAAGGTGACATTTGCCTTTTTGTTTTCTTTCTTTCTTTTAACTCATGACGATTGTGTAGTATAGAATGATAATCTATGGACCTTAAATCTCTGGAGGTTCATGTTAGTAGACTGAAACATGTTTCTGAATACAGAGTGGTTTTATATGTCTAATAAAATGGTGCTAATTCTACTAGGATAAAGGTTGGCTGGATAGCATTGAATATTTCTTCTAATTCAGTTAATTACAGCAATTGAGCACCTATTAATTTCCAGGCACTCCTCGAAGACTTAAAATCCTAAAATTACTATGAATTAATGATAAAAGTACTATTAGAACTTAAGTAGGTAATATTGTAATTTTTTTCTCCATGAAAAATGTATCATATAGAATCTTTATCTCATAGTACATTCACATAATGAAGTATCTACCTAATATATTATTATGGAAAGAAGTCTATGATAGATTAAGTAAAAAAAATGTTTATAGAACAGACTATATACAGTATATATGTATACATATAGTTTGTAAGGGTACAAGCCATCATGTTAACAAAAATGATGATTTGAATTTGGGAGAGCTTTTGCTATGTGATTTATTCTTTTCTGTAATTTTGACTTTTTAAAAAACTGCACTATGATACACTTACAATCAGAAAATAAAAGATTATTAGGAAACAAATAATGATGCCCTGGAATTAAATCCCCAGTTTTTTCCTTTGCAGGCATCTTTTGTGAAACTCTGTATTAGGCGAGATTAGCCTACCCAATGGAAATATAATGTGAGCCACAGAAAAAAATTTTATTCTAGTGATAAAATATTTTACTTATCCAATACATCCAAATGATCATCATTTTAACATATAATCAATATAACACTGCTGAGGTATTTACATCCTTTTTTCCGAAGCCTTTGAAATCTTCTGTATTTTACATAGCATATCTCGGTGTGGCTGGAGGCTACTGTAGTGGACAGTGTGGTTTTAGATATGCACAAGGCATTCTTCTGCATACAACAGGAGAGCCAATTCCGGTTTTTGGTAAATTTCCACTTCCTTTTTTAGTTCAAACAGATTGATCATTATGTAAAACAAAACAAAAGACCTGCCCAAGAGTTAATAGTGGTTGTTTTTAGAAGGAAAGTCCTTAAATTTACGGGTTTATAATTTCTAAGGCTGTCTGATTCCGTTAAAATGATCATCTATTATATCAGTAAACTTTTAAAAAGACAGTTGTTGGGTTTTCGTTTGTTTAGAAGAATTGCTGCTGTAAGGGATGCCTTTCCCTGAACAAACACACCTTGGCTGCGCCCCTACTTCTCCTCCTTATCTGTGCTTTCATTCTCCATTGTAGACAGAAGAGGTCAAAAGTCAGAATCTTCCGTAGCTACCATTGTTGCTGGCCCCTGGAGGAAGGAGTGGCAGTGAGACAGCAATAAAAGGCCACATTTATCAGAGGTCACTCACTGCATCATGAGAGAATGACTGGAATTATTATTAAGCTTCTCTGAATAATTGAAATGACATCTCACAAAGGTCTGCTTCCTTCTAAAGAGTTACTCCTCTTTTTTCCCCTTTTATTTATTTATTTATTTGCAGAAGCACCAGCCCCAAGGGGATATTTTTATTGCCTGAGAGGGATGGGCTGCAGTGTTGACATCACAGCACAGTGTAACCAGCGCTTCCATTCCTCAACTGTAAAGCAGAGTATCACACACAACTTACTTCATAAGATTGTATCATAATTTATGAACATTTCATAATATTGTATTGCTACGTTGTGTCAAATATCCTATACAGACAGAAAAATGCACACATCTTAAGTGCAAAACACAATGAGTTGTCACAAGTTAAAAATATACTCATGTGACCATCACCTAGATCAGGAAACAGAACACTCTCAGCGCCCCAGGAGCTCCCTTCCAGTCCCGACCATCTATACTAATTTTCTACTGCTATGGAACAAACCAATGTAGAGGCTTAAAACAACCCACATTGATTGTTTCAGTTGTTATAGGTCAAGAGTCCAGGCGTGGCTTGGTTAGATCCTCTGCTCGGGTCACAGGTGGCAATCAAAGTGTCAGCCAAGGCTTGGGTCTCATCTGAGGCTTGAGCTCATTCATTGTTGACAGCAGAATTCAGTTCCTTGCGGCCGTGTAACTGAGGTCCCCCTTTTCCTGCTGGCTGTTGGCTGGATGCCACTCTCAGCTCCTACAGGCTGCCCACAGGTGTTGCCATGTGGCCTCCACCCAGTTCACACTGTTGCTTTCCTCCTGGCCAGCAGTAGCTCCTCTCTCTGACTTCTATCTCTGACCTCTAAATGCACTTTTAAGAGCTCACCTGATTATCCTACCCAGGACAAGCTCCTAGGTGATTGGTGATCTTAATTACAAGAGTAACATCCCATCAAATCACAGCTTCCACTATATTCAAGTGGCAGAGATCATACAAGGGAGTAACTCTACTAGCAGAGATCACCTGGCAGCCTTAGAATTCTACCACGTCATCCTCTAAGGGTAACTACTATCTGATGTTTTACGCAGAAGTTTTACCTATTTTTGAACTCTATAAAAATGGAATCAGATGGCCAACAGACATATGGAAAGATGCTCAACAGCACTAATCGTTAGAGAAATGCAAATCAAAACTACAATGAGGTATCACCTCACACCAGTAAGAATGGCCATTATCAATAAGTCTACAAATAATAAATGTTAGAGAAGGTATGGAGAAAATGGAACTCTCCTACACTGTTGGTGGGACTGTAAATTGGTGCAGCCACTACGGAAAACAGTATGGAGGATTCTTAAAAAACTAAAAACAGATTTACCATATGATACAGAAATCCCACTCCTGGGCATATAACCAGAGAAAACTCTAATTCAAAAAGATATATGTACCCCAATGTTCATAGTAGCACTATTTACAATAGCCAAGACATGGAAACAACCTAAGTGTAGAAGTATCCATCTACAGATTTTTGGATAAAGAAGTTGTGGTATACACACACACACACACACACACACAGAGGAATATTATTCAGCCATAAAAAGAATGAAATAATGCCATTTGCTGCAACACTGATGGACCTGGAGATTATTGTACTAAGTGAAGTAAATCAGACAGAGAAAGACAAATATTGCATGATATTATCCATATGTGAAATCTAAAAAATGATACAAATGAACTTATTTACAAAACAGAAACAGACTCACCGACAAAGAAAACAAACTTATGGTTACCAAAGGGGAAACAGTGGGAGAGGGGTAAATTCAGAGTTTGAGATTAACAGATAAACGCTACTATATAAAACAGATAAACAACAAGGCCCTACTGTATAGCACAGGGAACTATACTGAATATCTTGTAATAACGTATTACAGAAAAGAATCTGAAAAAGTATGTGTGTATATATATATATATATATATATATATATATATATATGTATATATATATATATATATATATATCTGAGTCACTTTGCTGTACACTAGAAACTAACACAACATTGTAAATCAACTATACTTTAGTTAGAAAAATGGAACCATACAGTATGCCTCTTGTGTCTGGCTTCCTTTATTCAACATTATGTTTGTGAAATACACTACTTCTGTATGTAGCTACAGATGGCTCATTTGCATTGCTGCAAGTGTGACTATACCACAGTTTACTCACCCATTTAAAAGCTGACGGGCATCTGGGTAGTTCCTATGGGGCTATTACTAACAGTGCTGCTGTGAACATTCTAGAAGACGTCTTTTGGTGAGCACTTATACACATCTGTGTTGGGTATATACTGAGGAGTGGAATTGCTGGGTCACGAGGAATGAATTGCATGCGCTTAGCTTGGGAGATACTGCCATAGAGTTTTCCAAAGTGGCTTTGCCAAGCTGTATACCCACCAGCAGTGTCAGAATATTCCATAAGCCTGTTTTGAAGGACGTAAAATATGACCATGATAAAGAACCCACGGTTCAGGACCTGGGATGTAGTAATGAATAAATAATAGTATTTGCAACAGAAATTAATTAATGCCAAGTGTTATATTCTGTTATACTAGTCAAGTCTTTGTGACGTGTATGTCCGGCTTATACCCCTAGTGCCAAGCCAAAATGTATTAAAGAGCCCAAGGAACATATTTGTGTTGAGTTGTTTCCTGATCAAAACCAACTTCTTCAGACTTGCATTTACTTCCCTTTTCCTTGATCCCTGCACCAAGGCACACAGTAAGAGGAGACTGAATCGCCTTTGCTCAGACGTAAAACTAATCTGTGCAGGCCTCACTGAGGAGGTAAGTGTCTTTGAACTACACGAAAGCCAGCAAGATTAAAACAAAGCACCAGGATGTGTTTGCATACCGCATCTATTTCCAGACCACTCAGGTTGTCTCTTTGCATGACACAGATTTAAAGAAGGTAGGTCAGTTGGTGGGATCATCAGACCATTAAGAAATACTTTGCTTTAAAACCTAGCCTAGGGAAAGATGTTGCCCTGTCATTCTGCAGGGGATTAAGACTTGAAACTCAGGCTACTTAGCAGCAAGGAAATGCTAATCTTCTGTACTAGGCTATCTTTTTATCCCAGGGCTCTGGCATGCCAATCAGCTCTCCCTAATTGTTTGTTTGTCATTAGTCCTAATAGGGGCCATGAGTCACCAAGTTCAGCTGCTCGCTGCCAGGCCTTAGACAGCCAAGCCAAATCAAAAGCAGCAGTAGTAATAGGGAGATCTGTAACACCAGCCTTTCGGCAAATCAAAGTTCTTACCTAGACCCAAAGCTCTTCAGAAATTGGGTCTTTAATTGGTGGTCTTTAATTGACCGCACTAATTGGTGGTCACTTAACACCTCTAAACTTATAATTCCTCATTTGTGAAATAGGGTGAATAAAGGCAACAACTTTTTGAGTATCAATCATTCACGGACTCGCGAAATATTTAATTCTCATTATACACTAGGCCCTGTGTCAGGCAATTAATAATGCTACTCATGTATCAGCTATTATTTACTAGCTTAATTATTAAATAATTAATTATTTGCGTATCAGCTATCCACTTCGTGGCAAAGTATCTGAAGAATTTGGAGCCTTAGGCTGGCTTCATGATACCCACCTCCTCCCCAAACTCACACCCACTCACATAATCATATGCTCACTGTCCACCACTGGGGTAACTCCAACTCCTTAAGCTTATAGCCTCAATTGTTGTGATCTGAAAATGAAAACTAATTTTCTTATTGGCCTAGTGCTTCATAATTAAAAAGGCAAATAGGCCACATTTCAAAGTCACAGAGGAAAATTTGGGGGATTAACCATCATTTTGATTGTGTGCCCCACTTTCCCCCTCCCATTAGCTAAGAACATTAGGCGGCAGATCATGAGATGGATCTGAAAGCAGACAGATTGGTGTTTCCAGCAGATTCTCACCACCCCCACCATTCGCTTACCTCCCCCTCCTCCTGTCCCCCTCCCCACCCTCATCTCCACCTCCTAGGACACTACGTGAAACTGTCAGTGAGAAAACATCTCCAGAATGCTGGGGTTTTTTTTTTTTTCCTTTGATAGAGAAGTCTTCAAATTTGCTTATGGCCTGGTTCACATGGTTAAGGAACAAATATGAAATTAACAGTGTAAGAGAGACAGAGCCACAGAAGCAGGGGAATAATACTAAACAGAATCTTTATCTCTGGAGCCAGAATACTTGGGTTCAAATCCTGGCTACTCCATTTCAGGGTTGCCAGATAAAATGCGGGGCACCTCGTTAAATTTAATTTTCAGTTAAACAACAAATACATTTTTAGCAAAAATTCGTCCCAAATCTGCTTACGAGATATTCTTATTTATACTAAAAAATTACTTGTTGTCTGTCTGAAATTCAGATTTCATTGAGCGTCCTGTATTGTCATTTGCTAAACCTGGTAATCCTACTCCATTTACTGCTTCTGTGACCCGGGGCAAGAAAGTTCCATACACTGTGTTTTGGTTTTGTCATCTGTAAAATGCGTGGAGTAAAAGAACATGGAAAAAACATTTTTCTTGTTCCATAAATGTCTGCTTCTCTTCCTTCCAGAAACATGGTAGGATAGCACTTTCTTGTCCTCCTCAAGTTAGGTGAGGTCTACGACTGGCTTTAGCCAATGAAAAGTGAGCAGAAGGAAGGTGTCACTTCCAGGTAGGAGTCTGTGAGAACTCCCGCACAATTTGCCACCTCTGTTCCCTTGTCCCAGTGGCTTGCAATTTGCCAAGTGCAGTCAGGGTACCTGAGAGCGGATGACGTGGAGAGGAGTCCCCCCACCTACAGACACATACACCGAGTCAAGTAAGACTTAAGGGTGGAGGAGAGACAAACATCCGTAGTTTTAAACACTGAAATGTGAGGGTTGTTCATTACTGAGCATCACTGAGACCACCACGATTGAGAGTCATCATGAAGATGATGTGACAATAATTGTTTAGCTTTGAGAACATCACAGGCACATAGGAGACCCTCCGTAAGTAATTATTAGGTTAAGGAAAAGTGTACAACACTTTTTTTCATACTAAAAAGGGGTTGAGATAGGCCTTGCCTGCTGTCCGAGTTTTGGTAATAAACATGTATTACTGTCCAGTTTCCTTCCTCCAGGCAGAAGGAATCGAATCAGCCCCTTCTCCAGGGTGTTTGGTAATAAACTCTGTAAAGTCAGCAGCATTGAGCTCAGGAAGTTTCTTTAATCACTAGACAGAATTTTTATGTGTAAAGCACTCCCGATACAGGTCCACTGGAATTGCAGTGTGGGCTCTAGGAGAGAGGCGGACGGGACTGCAGATGACCGGGGCTGAGCGGCCTACGGAAGCCAGCCATGTGCGCAGTAATTCAGAAAGGGCGGAGAAGCCGGATCCAGGGGGGAAGCCAGGGGCAGTTAATGAGAATCAGATGCGGTGTAATTCAGACCGCAGCGCTCGTCCCCGTCTCTGGGCACAGGGAATTACATCCATAAACAGACCAGGCTTGATTTTATACAGCACTTTCATCCCCCAAAGAATTTCAAAAGCGTTCCAAACGAATGTTCTTGTTACAGGTAGCTCAGTGATGGAGAAGACAAACGGGGAAACTGTGTCCACAGCTTAGCCTCAGAACCTTCCTGAGAATCCACGCCCTCCACAATAGGCTAGCTTGGGATGCCAGGGACCCTTTCCTGTTACGAAAAACATACTTAAAAAAAAAAAAAAACCTTTCCCAATGTAAATGTGCTCATAAAAGAAATCCAAGCATGCACTCAAGAGACTCAAATTTTGACCAAGAACCACAGTAAGAAGTACATAGTTCATGTCAGATTCAGTGATTTGCTATATTGATTTCCATGTACACATGGATACAGGTTTATTTTTATTTACAACTGAAATAAAACTTTACAAAATACTACTTATTCCTCTTACATGTGATGTAGTCGGATGTTACCTATTCTATTTCATTAATTTGAAAAAGCTGGCCACTTCCTGTAAGTTGATATTGCAATCCACTTATGTGCAGGATCTTACATTTTAAAATTCATCTCATTGGGAGAGGGTATAGCTCAAGTGCTGGAGCTCAGTGGTAGAGCACATGCTTAACATGCAAGAGGCCCTGGGTTCAACCCCCAGTTCCTCCTCTAAAAATAAAGAAAGAAATAAACCTAATTATCCCCCCAAAAAAGTAAATAAATCACGCCTCAAAAAAAAAAAAAAAAAAAAGAAAGAAAAGAAAAAAGAAATTCATCTCATTAAAAGATAATGAAAGAGAGTGGAAGACTCCTGCACCCAGCACTTCAGTTATAACACAACATATGGCCCTGGGATAGACATTTTTCTTTTTTAGGTCACAGACATTCTGGGATTCTTCCAGGTTTAATTTGCTGAAATTTTTATCTATTGCACTTGTGTACAGATAAAGCAAAATATGCTGAACCCAGATTTGTGTGTTGAGACTACTTTCAAATTCCTATGTTGATTTAGAGTTGGGTATTAAGGTAGGGAGAAAGTCCATTTTCTTCTAGTACAAAGCACAGCTTTAGGTGACCCCTAAATCAGTCATATATATATATTTTTTTCTTTTTTATTTCAGGTAACAAAACCCTCCTTTCATCCAAACACACACAAAAGAAATGATCAGTTCCAAAAAGTGGGCTAGTCCAGGAGCTATATAGGTGTTAGCATAGTTGGCCCTGGATGCTGTGATGATGCCCTGGTACCCTGTCTTCCTCCATCTCTGGGTTCTACTTTCATCTCTGTTGGCTTTATTCTCTGCTGTTATAGACAGTATCCCTCCTTGGAGCCAGAGAAGGTATTCATCAGCACCCCTACACTGAAACTCTTCCAGCCTAACAAACTGAAGGAAAGATGGCGCCTCTTCCCTGACTGTTTAAGCAAAAGCTCTAGACTTCTCATTGGCCCAGCTTGGGTCACAGGTCCATTCCTGAACCCATCATGGCAACCAGGGATGTGCACTGGGGCACAGAGATGGTGTCAGAACAATGAAACTACAGGAACTTGGGAATGGCAGTATTTCACAAAGGAAAACCAAGGGGCCACTGCCGAAAGTTAGGGACATGAATTTTAAGTAGATGATGAAAAAAAAAAATTGCCCATTACTGATCTCTGTCCAGATATACCACCAATCCCTGCCTCTTCCCCAATCTTAAAGTCCAGGGACAACGCTGGCATTCTGTCACTACACTTGGGAGAATACTTTGTTTATCAAGAGAAAGCCTGACATTTTCTCTCTCCAATAGAAAGCTATTTCTTTAGAAGCTGTGGCAAGGGATTCTCTTAGCTTTCAAATGGAAAACTTAATGTGCCATGAACTTCTGGTCATAAGCTAAGAAGTAAAAACTCTCTCTGGGCCTTTTAGAAATCAGCTCTCCAACTTTATGTCCGTGGTTTGTAATGTCGTAATTGCCTCCACGGTTATACTGCAGCTGCCTTTGCAAACAAAGTTGAAACCTGCGGGTCACCTTGGATTAATCAATGGATTGTGTGCACAACTGCTGGAGCCCTGAATAAACTCGCTCTGTCTTGCACTGAAAAGCACACAAAGAGGGAGAACACACAGGCACACAAAGCAATTCTGACTAAATCTGACAAAAAGGAGGAAAACATATTGGAGAAAGATGGCTCGGGTATGATGATTTTCCTGCGTTTTGCTGAACATCATTTGTCTTCTGGGAAGCAGGGCAAACAGAGCTGTGGCTTTCAGATGCTGCAAACATTATTGCTATGCATGTGAGGAGGTGAACTTGCTGACACATGGAAAAAGGCAGAATAGAAGCAGTAGCATAGAGTTCTCCTTTCGCCTTGTGCCTGTCTCAGATCAGCAGGGCCAGAGTTCTGGATTTTGTTTGCTTGCTTTGTTTTGTTTTCAGTTAGTTTGGGTGTTTTTTGTTTGTTTGTTTGTTTTAAATGATTTCTTATAGAATAGTTCGACCCAAACTGAGACAAGGCACCCTTCCTGGGATGCAGGCACATTTATCACCTTCAAGAAATTGACAGTTTTCCTTTGATAACACTATTTTGCCTTGGGTTTGAAATACAAAATACAGTAGTTATCACTTTATAGGCACCACAACAGAAACAAAGAAGCTGGGGCCTCTCCCACTGCCTAGACCATTGTCCCTTCCCCCTTCCCTGACTCTTCCTTTTGTCAGCCTTTGGATCTTTGCTGAACTGTCAGGGCCTAGTTTCTTAAGAATTAAACATAGGCAAAAGTGAACAAAATTAAAACAGCTGAGCAATTCTATTTCTAGGCGTGTGCCTAAGAGAAATGAAAATGTTAACGTCCAGACAAAATCTTGTGTGTGAATGTTCATAGCAACGTTATTCCTATGAGCCCAAAGGTGGGAAACATCCAAAGATTTGTCAGCTGGCAATTGGCTAAACAAAATATGGTATAGCTGTAGATGGAAATATTATTCAGCTGTAAAAAAAGGAAAGAAGTACTGATAATGCTACAACGTAGATAAAAAAAAGTTATGCTAAATGAAAGAAGCCAGTACAAAAGATCACATATCGTATGATTCCACTTGTATGAAATGTCCAGAAAAAGCAAATCTATAGAGACAGAAAGTAGATAGTGGTTGCCTATGGCTGGATATAGAAAGAGCAATTAATTGTACATGGAATTGGGGAGCTTACTGGGGTGACAAGAATGTTCTTAAAATTGGATTTTGATGGTAATTATACAATTTGGTAAATTTCATGAAAATCACTGAATTATTCAACAACAACAAAATTGTTTTTTTGGACCTTTTTAAAAAATTCTTTCTGCCGTCCCACCTTCAACAGAGGCACTGGGGATTGAACTCAAGACCTCATGTGTGCCAACTATGTGCTCAACCACTGAGCTATACCCTGACTCCCCTAAACATTTTTTGGATAACAATAATAAGCCCAAGCCTTTCTTAGCCCGAGATTAAATAAAATGCTCTTGCTGTACCTTCTATTGACCCCTAATTTAGAAAGCCTCATCCCCCTTCAAAGTACTTGGATTTGGTCTCAGACAAACATGGATTCTAGCCTCAGCTGTGCCATTTACTGGCATGATCTTGGACAAGTCACTTACCCTCCTTAAGACTTCAGATTACAGGCACATTTATACTAAGTTATTTGTCACAGTTTCAAAATGTTGCCTATGTTTGTGTCTCTTCCATCTACTAGACCACGTGTTCAGGGCCAACTCTGTTGTACCATGCCCACTGACACAGCACAGATCTCTGGGCCGTGCCGCATGGTGGGTAAAACCAGGGTCCTTGCTTGGGTTTGGATCCACTGCCTAGCTGTGTGACCATGGCCAAGGTATTTAACCACACTGTTTCATCATTGGTAAGTGGGTTTTTTGTGAATTATTAAGATTCTTGTGAAAGTTAAATGAAGCAAGCTGATACACACACAGTGCTTAGAACAGTGTGTGACCCATGGGAAGTGCTAAGTGTTAGCTATTATCTGAATACCCTGCATCTAGACAGATACAAATAACATACATCTGCCTGGCTTTTCACTTCCCAGAACCATTTGGGTCCACTCTAGACATGCATCACCAGCATTGGTAACACTCTTCAACAGCAAAGGCCCACCTTGACCTCTGAACCTGGTTGTATGTGCTTCTCTCAACAAATCCTTTAACTCCTCACCCCAGTTTCTCATCCAAGTAGGTTGTCTTTTAGTAAAAACTTACTCCAGAATTGTAAGAGAATGAATTTGTGTTTTTTTGAAGCCACTGTGTTTGTGGTTATTTGTTATTGCAGCTGCAAGAAACTAATAGAGGATTAAAAAATAATAATACAGTTGACCCTTGAACAAAACGGGTGTTAATCCACCTGTAGTTCCTCTGCATCCGCAGACTTAACTAACAGTGGACCATCTAGTGCTGTCGTATTTACTGCTGAAAAATATCTACATATAAGCACAATCATGCTGTTCAAACCTGTGTTGTTCAAGGGTCAGCTGTACAGAAATATGGAGGAGTGAAATCGGTTAGATTTGGCAGTTGGTAGGATATAAAAGGTTTAAAAGAGAGAGAGAGAAGGAAGAATCCGGAATGAGTCTAGATTTCTAATTGTTGATGGATTAATTGGTTGCTGATCTCCAATTAGAGGAGGAGGTGAAAAACAGAATGATGTGTTTAGGCTTTTGCTCACGGGATGTAGAGGTAAAGATGGTCAGCAGCAGGCAGTTGGATATACAGGTTTAAGGTTTGGGTTCCATCATGTAGAAATGGACAGAAGGCAATAGTCCATGTCTGGTTGTTGTGAGGACTAAAGAAGACTGGCGGGTGAGAGGAAATACCTCCATCACGACAGAGTTCCATGATCTGGGGTCTGTTTCCAGGCAAAGCAGGCTATGAGATGCCGCCACTTCTCCCCACCCCCACCCTATCGGTCCATATGCCAGAGAACAAAATACTAACTGGAGTGGTCATGAAAACAAATCACTAACCCCAGCTAAGGTTTAAGTGCCTGGTGAGAAGTGTCTCTCTTGACCCCAGAGGAAGACACAGGCTAATGCAGCTGGTCAATATTTCTTAATTGAGTAAAGCCTCATTAAATGGGACAGAGAGAGGCTCACCTAGAGTTTATGTTTTCCTCTTTTTTAGAGAGAAAGAGTTTGGGAAGTAAATGAAGAGTTTAACAAGATTTCCAGAGGGAATAGTTAAACGGCTTAGATACACAAACTGCTTTTAATCACCTTCAAACACTTGGCGAGGCACCATTTGTGGTCCAACCAATTTGTGAAATGCAAACCATTTCTAATTCTTTATTAAAGAAGCGCTCAGAGCAGACCAAGGAATAATTTTATAGCTTGGTTCCATTTCCTGGAAATGATGAAACTGTTTCCTTTAAAATCTTTCACCATTCTGGCCTTTCACTCACTCTGACTGGCTTTCCTCTAACAAGGAGTCAGACAAATGAGGATTTCATTAGATCTTTTCCTCCAGAGCGCCTCCTCCACCACCTATCCTAGCCATGTATTTTGGGATTCCTAGACCCAATTCCAACATATGGGTGTGTGTTTAGGGGTGGGGCAATTCTCAGGACACCAGCTGAGTGTCCTACAATTCAACTCAATCCTGACACTGTCCCCCCAGAGGTAGCATCAGGTTTCACAGGGCAAAGGTTCAGTCACAAGCCTGCCCCCCACTCCCCACTGCCCCACTTCAGTTGTCTCCTGAGCTTCTGAATAAATACAGATTGGAGCTTCCAGTGACCCCTCCCAACTCAGGATGCCAATCACAAGTCCTGGATGTCACCTGTGCTTCTGACCAACTAGCTATAGATCAGACGTTCTCATGGCCCCCTTCCATTAATTTACTAGAGCCACGCAGAGAACCATCTACTTACTAGGTTACTAATTTATTATAAAATGATGCAATTCAAGAATAGCCAGGTGGAAGAGATGCGTAGGGCAAGGCATGGGGAAAGGGTGCAGAGCTTCCACACTCTCTCTGAGGGTAACACTCTCTGCATCTGTAAATGTTCCCCAACCTGGGAGCTCTTGGAATCTTGTCCTTTTGAGTTTTTATGGACACTGTATTACATAGGAATGATTGACTTAATCATTGGTCATTGGAGGTTGATCTAACCTTTGGTTCCTTGTCCTTCCCTCTTCCCCAGGGGTTAAGGAGGTGGGACTGTAATTTCCAACCTCTAATCACATGGTTGGTTCTCCTGGCAACCAGCCCCTACTTTCAGTTGTGATCCAAAAATCATTTCATTACCATAAAAAAAATGATCACTTTCATTAGCTAGGAAATTTCAAGGGTCTTAGGAGCTCTGTGCCGGATGAAGACCAAAAGCGTAATTCATAGTAAGTCAAGGAAAAATCTAGGGCTAAATCTCAGTACTACCCTCTCTTGCATGTCCTTATCAAATCTATCACCAAGATCTGACCATCTCTACATACTTTCCTCTATTCTCGTCCTCAAAATTCTAGTCCTTAACATGCATTTATGATAAAAACTCTCAGCAAGGTGAGCATAGAGATAATGTACCTCAACATAATAAAGGTCATATATGACAAGCCTACAGCTAACATCATACATAACAGTGAGATGCTGAAAGTCTTTCCTCTAAGATCAGGAACAAGGCAAGAATGCCCAACTTCACCACTTTTATTTAATATAGTATTGGCAGTCCAAGCCAGAGCAATTAGGCAAGAAAAAGAAATAAAAGGCATCCAAATTGGAAAGGAAAAAGTAAAACTGTCACTGAATGCATATAACACAATATCATATATATCATTTATCACATATAGCAAACTCTAAAGACTTCAGCAAAAAACTGCTGTAACTAATAAAGAAATTCAGTAAAGTTGCAGGATACAAAATCAATACACAAAAACCTGTGGTGTTTCTATACACTAATAATGAACTAACAGAAAGAGAAATTAAAGAAACAATCCCATTTACAATTGCATCAAAAAGAATAAAATGCCTAAGAATAACTTAGCCAAGAAGGTAAAAACATGTATGTTGAAAACTATAAGACATTAATGAAAGAAACTGAAAAAGACACAAATAAATGGAAAGATATTCCCTGCTCATGGATTGGAAGAATCAATATTGATAAAATATCCATACTACTCAAAGCGATCTACAGATTCAATGCAATCCCTGTCAAATTCCAATGAAAATTTCCCCCCAAAATAGAACAAATAATTATAAAATTTGTATGGAACAACAAAAGACCCCAGTAGCCAAAACAATCTTCAGTAAGAAGAACAAAGCTGGGGGCATCATGGGCCTTGATTTTGAACTATATTACAAAGCTATAGTAATCAAAACAGTATGGTATTGGCATAAAACAGACACATAGATCAATGGGACAGAACAGAGAGCACAGAAATAAACCTACGAATATAGAGTCAATTAATTTACAACAAAGGAGCCAAAAATATACAATGGAGAAAGGCCAGTCTTTTCAATAAGTGGTGCTGGGAAAACTAGCCAGCCACATGCAAAAGAATAAAACTTGACCCCTATCTTACACCATAGATAAAAATTAACTCCAAAAAATAAGGACTTGAACATTAGACCTGAAACCACAAAACTGCTAGAAGAAAACACAGGCAGTAATCTCCTTGACATAGGTCTTGGTTGAAGATTTTTTGGAATCTGACACCAGAAGCAAAAGCAACAAAATAAAAAATAAGTAAGTGGGATTACATCAAATGAAAAAGCTTCTGCAGAACAAAGGAAACCATCAACAAAATGAAAAGGCAATCTACTGAATGGGAGAAAATATTTGCAAATTTTATATCTGATAAAGGGCTAATATTCAAATACGAAGAACTCATCAACTCAAAAGCAAAAAACCAAAAAATACAATTTAAATATGGGCAGATATGCTGAATAGAAGAAGACATACAGATGGCCAACAGGTACATGAAAAGATGCTAAATATCACTAATCAACAGGAAAATGTAAATCAAAACCACAATGAGATGTCACCTCACACTTGTAGTAAGAATGGCTATTATTAAAAAGACAAGAAATAGCAAGTATTGGCAAATATGTGGAAAAATGTTGGTGGGAATATAAATTGATAAAGCCACTATGGAAAACAGTATGGAAGTTCTTCAAAAAATTAAAAATATAATCAACATATGATTCAGAAATTCTAGTTTGGGTACTGATCTGAATAAAACCAAAACACTAATTTGAAAAGATACATCCACCCCCATGTTTTCATACACACACAGACACACACACATACATGTATACATACAGTGGAACATTACTCAATCATAAAAAAGAATGAAATCCTGCCATTTGCAGCAACATAAATGGACCTTGAGGGTGTTATGCTAAGTAAAATAAGCCAGAGACTAGTATCACATGATCTCACTTATTTGGGGACCTAAAAACAAAAACAAAACTCAAAAAAACAAGATCACAGGTACAGAGTACATAAGATTAGTGGTTGCCAGAGGTAGGGGGTGAAGGATGGGAGGAATGGGTTAAAAACAAAAAAAGAGAGAGAGAAGAATTTATTTTAAAAAATTCTCGTCCCAGTTCTATTACCTTCTACCTGGACTACTGCAATAGTTTTTCCTCTATTTTGTGGAATCTGCTCAACGCCCTTTCAGTTCCCCCTTCTGACAAGTGCCAGTGAGATCAAAACAAAATACAGCCTCTATAGTCAAACTGAATGGACTCACTAGTTGCAGGGCTTTTGCTCACCCGTAGTCTTTCTGAGCTTCGTTGTCTCATCTACAAAACTCTGAGGTTTCAGGTGAGGATTACATGAAAGTAAAGTGCTGCAAATAGCAACTGCTCAGGTTTCATGACCATGGCACGTGGCCTGTCCACCAGCCAGTCCCCTGGGACAATCTCACCCCAGTTATTATGGAGAAGCACACGTTTATTCTACAACATTCATTTATCGGTTTATATAGGTCAAGTCCAAAAGGAGGTTTATGACTTGTTTTCTTTCCCATAATTTTTCAGCATAATTAGGAAAAATGCATATATGAAATGAAACCAATAAATCACAGATACAAAAGGAGCATTTAAAATATGAGTAGACAGGCCATTTCATGACTCTTCCTTTAAAGTTAACATGATTTCTTTCATACTCCTAACAGACTCTTCTTACAACTTACCCCTCTATGGCCCCAGTAAAAAATAAAAACATGTTCAAAGAAATTAAAAAAATCAACTATAAG
Source organism: Camelus dromedarius (assembly GCF_036321535.1). Taxonomy (NCBI): domain Eukaryota; kingdom Metazoa; phylum Chordata; class Mammalia; order Artiodactyla; family Camelidae; genus Camelus; species Camelus dromedarius. Next base: position 20,767,538 of record NC_087452.1, read on the forward strand.
TAGAGCGGGCCATTAAATATTCAGAAGGACACTTTATCTGAATTTGAAGAAATAATTTAATCCTTAGCTGACCAGAGATAAACAATGAAAAATCAGCAAGTAATGCTACTCTGAAATCTTCATTGCAACTCTCTCTAAACACAAATACGTGTTTTTCATCAAGTGACTCCTTTTATCTCAGAAGCTGTTCTAATTGCTCAGAATGTGCTCCAAGTTGGGCAATTCAAAAGCAGAGTGTCTCAGCACTGTATTTTGCAGGAAAAAACTCATTAACTCCTTCCCTCATGTGAGGGAAGCTTTCTCTAAAACGATGAAAAGAATATTTTTAAATGAAATGCCATTTTATCACTTTTAAAGGACTCAGGGCTGGAGTTAGTACCTTAAGAGGCTCTAAGGACTGAAGACATTATGGTGGTTATTTCCCACACCCCATCTTGTATTTCAAGATTAAAGCAACACTAAAGTAAGTGGTGGCGGGGGGGCAAAGTTCTACTTTTCCCACAAATACTACATTGTTGATTTCCTTGATATGGCAGACATTTAATTCTTTCACAAAAATTTTTTTCTCGGTGAAGTTGCTTTGCTGGTTTAATTTGCCTACCAGGGACTCAGCAGTGTAAGGACTCACACAACTCAAACTAGCTTGGCACACAGTGGTCCAGCTAAGGTGGAACTTAGAGACCTGGATTCAGATCCAAGCAAGCCACTTACCACCTGTGTGTCCCTGGACTAGTTCCTTTTCTCTGAGCATCAATCATCTTATCTGTGGTTGAAAGGTGGTTGTGTGCAGATAAGAACAAGTAAACAGAAGTGCAGTCCCCTAAATTTGGTAACTAAATACAGTATAAGGCTATTTGTAACTAACCTATCACTTGTATGTAAATAGTGCCTAAGCAAAGCACTAATGATTTCCTTAAGTAAACTAAATGGGCACCATACACTGTTTATTTATTTTTTCGTTTGCTTAGCATGTTCAGATGACAGGGAATGTTTCAAAAACTCCATGAATTTCAATTTTGCAGAATTGAAGTTAATGAGTTTTTGGTATCCAAACACATAGAGAAGGAATGGACACAGAAGAGAAGGAAATTATGTATAATGACTGTTAAAGACAACACATCACAACCATGCCAGTGGATTTTAAGCATTTGGGGAGTGAACAAAATCTTCTTTGCAAAAGTATGCTTGACAAACCCACTTTCCTGAGAAGGTGAAGGCTTTCAATACCCGCTCAACTATTTCATGTCTTACCACCACATTATGTGATTTAAAAAAAAAAAAAAGGGAGATGCTACCAGTTAACACAACTCAGTACACCTCATCCTTGAGGGAGTTATTCTTTCAGCAAACTCTACTGAGTCTACTCAATGCCCGACCACTGTGTTAGATAAACAGGATGAAATGACCTATAAGACTGATACATGGCCCTAGCCACATGGAACATACATGTTGGGAGGGGAGAAGAAAGGTGTTCCCGAGGACTTTTCTTTCCCAGGAACTGTGTGTGCCAGGTACTGCTTTAGCACATCACATGTGAATGGATCTGTTATTTACTTCACTGGTGGTACTGAATTAGATGCCATGCAATTTCCATCTCTCCACTTCTTGCAGTTACCATCAAAAGCAATGACCACCACCATAAAACCTACATTTCTCCAAAGCTGCTTTCTATGTAATCTATTTAAAAATGGACCTGTGTTCTTCGAAAATGCCAGTGTCATGAAAGACAAAAAAAAAAAAAAAAAAAAAAAGGCTGAAGAACTGATCAAAATTAAAGGAGACATAATAATGAAATGTAATATGCAGTCTTGGACTGAATCCTATACTGGAGAAGAAAAATACAATAAAGGTCTTTATTGGATTAGTCAACAAAATGGGAATGTGGACAGTAGATTAAATAGAAGTTTTGATCAACATTCAATTACCTGAAGTAGTAACTGTAGTGTGGTTATGTGAGAGGACGTCCTTGTTCTTGGGTAATACATTCTAAAGAATTTAAGAGTAAGGTGGTATAATGAATGAAACATAACTGCAGATGGTTTGGGAAAAAAATTTTACGTATGACAAATAACAAAGTAAATGGGGTAAGACATCAACAACTGATGAATCAATGTAAAGGGTATGTGGAGTTTTTTGTACCATCCTGGTAATTTTTTTCTTGACACTTGTAATCCTTTGCAAATAGAAATTTAAAAATTTTGTAAATCTAAAATGTAGGGTCCCTAGCAGCACAAAGGTAGGGATGAAAATTCCAAGCACATACTCTCTGCAGCTGGGGATCATTAAGAATGATGTCCTGTTGTGTCCAGATATTAAAAGTCTGATCTGCCATGGTGAATTTCTATGGATTTGGGTAATAAAATGGAACATTCTCCCAGTCTAGGATTTTATTATCATTCCTCTGAGAATGTATACTTGGTCAGATATTCTTTATTTTGGCTCCAGATCACCTACAACTTCAGAATGTGTTTTGAAGTCAATTCATCTCTTAGGCCATCCAAATATTGAAAATGTCATTAAAATACGAAATAGAAGTGAGCAGATTTTCCTGTTAAAATTCTTCCAATTCATTCCCATTTCCACTCATCACTGGGGAATTTTACTTGAAATCTGAAATCCCTAAGTAGCTTATTCTCTTGGTAGCTCAAACGTAACTTTTCACCCTGATTTAGAATCGTCTTTAAAAAATGTGATTTATGCGCTAACTCGGCCATATTTCAGGAGGTGAGGGATTCAAAGAGCAGCCATGACTCGGGACTCTGGGAGAAATAATTTTATGGAGGCTGTTATAAGTGGGGAAAATAATTCTTACCTCAGAGGGGATGATGTAAGAGATAATTATCATTTGCAAAATGCCTCAAGGTCTTGAGATAAAAGGGGCCATTTTGGTGTATCAGACTGTCATCTTTATGATGTGTTCTCTTACATTTCTTTTATAGACTGCAGAGTACAATCATTTTAAATGAAGAGAAGGTGGTTGCCTTACTTCGCCTATTAAACAAAACAACTTACTTGCCCTTGGCCACAGGCAGAGGTCTTATCAATGGAAAGAAGAATAAAGAAATTCATAGCCTTGTTGCTTCTCCTTCTTTTTCACTGGCTTACTAAGTGAGCTGTTTTATTTTCAACTTATTATTTCACTTTGATTTTTTTCATGCTATTATTTTAGTTTAATTTTATTATACAAGTGATGCTCGCCTTAGCACATTTTCATGATAAAGTGCATAGCCAGATAAATTCAATTTCACTGTCTTAGTCTGTTTGGGCTGCTGTAACAAAGTATCACAGACTGGGTGGCTTATCAAGAGCAGAAATTTACTTCTGACAGTCTTGGAGGCTGGAAGTCTGAGAAGAAGGTTGCCAGCATGGTTGGGTTCTGGTGAGGGTCCTCTTTCAACTTACACAGACTGCCCTCTTCTCATTGTGTTGTCACATGGTACAAAGTAGGCAAGGGAGCTCCCTGACCTCTTCTTAGAAGGGCACTAATTCCATTCTTGAGGGTGTCACCCCATGACCTAATTACCTCCCAAGGTTTCTGCCTCTGAATTCCATCACACTGGGGGTAGAATTTTCTTACGGGGGGACACAAATATTTATTGAACACCTTTCATGTGTTAGGCATTGAGAGAAAACTGGTGGACAAATAGACCCACTGGCTGAACTCATGACGTTTAGAGTCCACTGGAGCAGAAACACAAGAAATAATCACAAAATAAGCATTCCATTTTAAAGTTTGACAAAAGACATAAACAGAGATCTGAGACTATTAGGATGGGGCCTGATAAAAATAAACTTCTAATAGATCTTCCTAGTACTGTTTGTAATAAATGTGATCACAGATGTCCTCCTAGGTAAGACATTTTAATAACACGCTGATTTGTCAGGAACAGTGAACAGTGTATCTAGGTCAAAGGAAGAGTTCGATCTCATTTGTCCGCATTGCTTTTGATTTTCTGAGTTTTAATATTCTCGAGGATACGATGGAACATTGCAACTGCAGAAAAAAAATTGCAAACGCTGAGCCAAAATTGGTTCTTATATATTTGACAGTAAGAACCAAGAGGAAATTAAACATAATTTTAAAAAGAAAAATACAAAATGAACAATATTGCAGTAATGAATTTAGGGGCGAAATATTTATGACTCATTGCAATTCCCGAGTGAACATCTAATTATCATTTATTGAATGCTTCCTATCTGTCCAGAATAAGGGCTCAACAAGTGATATCTATTACTATGTTCAATTTTTTTGGCTCTTATTGTGGTAAGTACTCACTCAGATTAGCTCAAATAATGTGGAGATGCCATAAGGGCCTGAAGAAAAATAAAGCCATCAGGAATTTTAGCTCTGTGGTAGAATGATCTCACAGGGACCCAGAAAATGGAGCACTCCAGCCTAATGGGAAGCAGAGGACCTATCTTGCTTCACAGAGACTTGCATGGATGAAAGATTTCTCTAGAGCAGTGGTCCTCAAGGTGTGGTCCTTCCTTGGATCATCAGCATCAACTAGGAATTTGTTAGCAACACAAATTCTCAGCACCACTGCCCAGACCCAGTGAATCAGAAATGTTGATGGTGGTACAAGCATTTGTGTTTCAACAGGCATTCCAGCAAGGACAGAAAATTATTTTTGGATTTCCATCACCCTTAGCATCTACGATGATGTAGACATCAGCCACCAATTAAATAGAAGTCTCAATTTCAACAATAAAAGGAACGTATGGACTGACTTAATGGAAGAGTTAGGAAGCCAGGACTGTCTGCTCAAGTTTGAGAACCATTGCCCTGACCTGACTTGACCTGACCTGGTTATCTCTGGCTAGTCACTGGGTTTGAAAACCTTGACCATAGTACTTCAAGAGTTACATGACTCAGCCTCTCCTCTCCTTTGGTTTTGCCTCTTGGCCAACATTTATTTTATTTCTTCTGTATCTCAGTTCCAGAGGATCTGATTGGTGCAGTGTTGTTATCAACACTCCTTTTAGGCAAAGCTCTGGAGCCAGGTCAGCTCACAGGCCACCAGCCAACCTCTAGAGTGGCTGCCCTGAGGTCCCATGCCCACCCATGGTCCAATCAGCCATGGCCAGAGAACTGTGGCTCCAGGGAACCCACATGGGCACTGGTGCTTAATGAATGGCTTGGAGCTATTTCTTGCAAGAAGGGATTGTATGGAAGGCTCTCCCTAGAGAGGGGCTGTTGGTCCCTTGCTTTTATCACCTAGAATGCTGAATGATCTAGCAGAGACATGACCCCTTCTAACACAGGTCCAAGACTGAGTTGGTTTGTACTGATAACTGTGAAGCTGTTACAACTAAAGTCCCTGGATGTTCACTGACCTATTATCTCCCTCTCCAACGAACATATCATGTCAGGCCCTTGAGGGAAGGATTAGCACCCCAAATATTCCCTAGCACACAATGAGTGCTCATTAAGTATTTGTTAAATAAATGAATGGATGGATGAGTGAGAAAAAGGAATCCACCTGGACCCAGAGATTATCATACAGTGAAGTAAGCCAGATAGAGAAAGACACATATTGTATGTCATCACTTGTATGTGGAATCTAAAAAAAAAGACACAAATGAACTTACATACAAAATAGAAACAGACTCACAGACATAGGAAAAAAGCTTATGGTAGCCAAAGGGGAAAGGGGATGGGGGGATAAATTAGGAGTATGGGATAGACAGATATACATCACTATATACTAGAATTCACTGTATAACACAGGTAACTTTATGTAACATCTTGTAGTAACCTATGAGAGAAAAGAATTGAAAAAATATATATGTATAACTGAATCATTTTGTTGTACACTTGAAAGTAATACAGTATTGTAAATCAACTACTCTTCAATTAAAAAAAGATCCATCTATTTGTAGGATTAATGCAAAAAAAAGCGAACAAAAACCAATTTTTGAATTCTTGTATTCAGGGTCCCAAATTTAAAACTTTTGATTCAACAGCCTATATTTATATTTATATAGGCTGTTGTTTAGAACATTTTATACAGTTTTCAAACGAAGGAGCATATATAACAACATTCCTGGCAGCTTTGTGTAAAATAGCTAACGGTTACGGCCTAAATGACTCTCTATAGGAGCTTGGATAAATAAATCACAGAACCAGAAAATGGAATAGTTTGGAGTTGTTTAATAATTTTAAATGAATTTCCTCAGAAGTGTGCAAAAGGTGTTTGCTACCGTTGCTTCATTTCACTGATTAAACAAACTAATTTACTCACCCTTGTCGGCAGGTTGCAGTGAAATGAAGAAAGAAAAATTCCAGCCATGTTGTCATATTTAAGAAGCAGCTTTTCAATTAAAAATAACCTGAAACATAGTATTGCACATCAATTGTATTTCAACTGAAATAAAAAACAAAGTAGCAGCTTAAATATTTTCTGATATGGAATAACCTCTGAGATGTATTTGTGAGCAAAGAAAAGCAAGATACTGACAGCATATGGCACTATTTATGTAAATTAAAAGGAGACTGAGGTACAGAATATCTTCTTATGCATACGTATAAAATATAAAACATACATAAGAAGCCTGTAAAGGAATTAAAATGTTGCCTTTGAGGAGGGCACTGAGAAGTCTGGAATGGAGACTCCCTTTTCACTGTCTACCCCTTCATACTGTTGCCATTTTTAAGAAAAACACATGTAATTTTACTTTTTTTAGCTTATAGTTTCTTTAAAAATTTTTTTAATTGAAGTATAGTCAGTTTACAATGTTGACTTAGTTTCTGGTGTACACCATAGTGATTCAGTTATACTTATATATTACTTTTCATATTCTTTTTCATTATAGGCTATTAAAATACATTGAGTATAGTTCCCTGTGCTATACAGTAGGACCTTGATGTTTTTCTAATTTATATATAGCAGTTAGTATCTGCAAATCCGAAGCTCCCAATTTATCCCTCCCGGTCCTGCCTCCCCGCTGGTAACCGTAAGTTTGTTTTCTATGTCTGTGAATCTGTTTCTGTTTTATAAATAAGTTCATTTGGCTCATTTTTAAAGATTCCACATATAAGTGATATCATATGGTATTTTTCTTTCTTCTTTCTGGCTTACTTCACTTAGAATGACAATCTCCAGATTCATCCATGTTGCTGCAAATGGCATTATTTTATTCTTTTTTATGGATGAGTAGTATTCCATCTCTATATATATACCACAGTTTCTTTATCCAGTCGTCTGTCCATAGACACTTAGGTTGCTTCCATGTCTTGGCTATTGCAAACAGTGCTGCTGCAAACATTGGGGCACATGTATCTTTTTGAATTCACATGTATTTTTACTTATTCCAAGTCTCAGTAATATATTTAAGGTATTAATTCTTAGAAGATTTCACTTAAAAAAAAAACTAAGAGAAGATGGATCTTACAAAAATTGCACATGCATTCTTTTTTGCATTTTTTTAAAAAATGTGACTTTAGTTTTGTTTAAACATATTTTTAATTGAGTTATAGTCATTTTACAATGTTGTGTGCACCTGCATTCTGATCTACATGCTGTTATATTTTTGGAGGACAGAACATTGCTTCTGGATTTCTATCACCCGTACCATCTAGGATGACTTGGCCACCAAATACAGAAGTCTCAGTTTCAATAATAAGCAGAACGTATGGACTTACTTTGCGGAAGAGTCCAGAAACAGGGCAGGATTCCAGTGCGACTCGTTCTGTGGTTCACAATGTTTTCAGGGCTCCACTGCTCTTTTCAGTCGATTCTCTCAACTTTGGCCTCCTCTGAATTAGCACCAGTCCCAGACTGGCACGCTCTATTGGTGGCAAAAATCACCACTGCCGTTCCAGGCCCTGGAGCTGCCAACCCCATGACACAGTCCAGTGGGAAGGGGCACCTGTCCCAGCCTTCTCAGTGCAGTGCCCGAGGTTCACTCCACAAACCAGCCTGTGTCACATGTGCAGCCTGGAATCAGCAACTGTGGCCAGTGAGCCAAATGGGCTGCACCTGGGTTCCCTGCCCTGCCCTGAGGACAGAATTCACTTCCCCGGAACCACAGGTGGTTTCAGATACACGATGAGGACGGTAGGGCAGGAGCAACCCGGGAGTGGAAACTGGTCCTCCAAAAGTTGATCTTCAGGTTTACAAAAGTGAGGACTTGGCTAAACCTCTGCCCTTTATCCCACAGTGGTGCTACACCCCTCTCCCTGCTTTTTTTCCTCACAGTGAAGATGCCTTGACAATCAGTCTACTGGCTGGGCAACGGTATCTTAGATAATACCACACATGTTCTCGAAATAAAAGAACAACCTTGTTTTCTTATCTGACCGTTTTCCTCTCTAAGGCCCATCCTAGAAGTGCTCCATGGCCAAGCAAGATGAGAACATTGTCTTTGTAATGACGAAGGTAGAAAAGTACCATTTGGACCCTGCTTCTCAGTGGGAGGCGATCTCCATGGTCACAGTCAGCTTTTATCCATGATTTTGAAACAGAAACCACAGCTTTGAATACTGCCGAGTTTTCTGGCCTTTTCTAAACCCAGAATCTGGCAGAGCCAACCACTCACAAAACGCGAGCTGCCTGTTACTACTGAGGTTTTTTTGCTGATTGTTAGATGGCTGGTTACCTGTTAGCTAGCCAGCCAGTCCACAATACAAACTGTGCCCTTGCTGGGGGCCATGCCTGGAGTAGGAGCTGGGGATACAGTCACGAAGGAGACAAGGTCCCAGCTCCTTGGCATGTGCTCCCGCAGGGAAGGCAGACAGTAAACATATTTACTTAAATAGTTAATTATAAACTGCAGAAGCCCTGTGTGATTTGTCCCCTGCTCATACCCTCCAGTTTATCAAGGATGCTTTTCCCCTCATGCTCTGCAAGGCAGACGCCTGGATCTTTTATGTCTTAGAACCAGCCCTGTTCCCGTCCACCCCTTTGAACACACATCATTCCCCTTTACAGGAAATACCCTCCCTAGTACCCCACAGTCTCATTCCCCTTCACCAAGTTAACCTCTCTTTCTTCTTGGGATTTCAGTTTAAACTATATTTTCTAAGGGAACCTTCCCTCAGATTCAATTGGTATGTTTATAGGATCTTCCCGCCCCGTCTGTGTTTCCCGCCTGGCACATTGGGTCTTCAGAATGAAACATCTGTTTGGGAGATAACTGATTACTATCTGTTTCCACAACCAGACTCTACATTCCAAGAAAGTAAAAGCAGTATCTAGACTTTTCACCTTTGTATTTCCATGCCATACCAAGCATGCTGTACTCCAGGGCCTTTGGCTGTGGCTGTGCTGTTCCCTCTGCCTGGAACACTGTCTCCTGGACAGCCATCTGGTCCACTCTCTCATTTCCTTTAGGTTTCTGCTCAGATATGAACTTTCCATGAGGCCTTGCCTCCCTTATACAAAATAACAGGCCTAACTCTGGGTGTCACAATTCCCTTTTCCGCATCCTGCAAAGGAATTCGACTACTCAAAGACTCTTCATTTCTGTATTGCTCCACTAAAATTAAGCTCCATGAGAACACAGCTTTCGTCCATTTAGCTGACAACTTTTTCCTTCAAAGCTCATCTCCCTGATAGGTATTAGGTGCCCCATAAATACCCACTGAATGAATGGCTGAATCGGTACTTAGTACTTAGCACACTGTTGGCACATGGTAGGCACTCAGGGAAATATTTTTGAGTGAATGAATGCCTGAATGAAAAAGTATAGGTGCCACTAAAACAAATACAGGACATTTAATAGTTGGAGAAGTCACATAAGGTATACAGAAAATAAGGGGTGTTTCAGCCACTTTGCGTTCATCCAGTACAGGCAGACCTCGGAGACACTGCGGGTTTGGTTTCAGACTGCACGATAAAGCAAACATTGCAATAAAGCGAGTCACACAAATTTTTTGGTTTCCCAAAGCATATAAAAGTTATGTTTACACGGTTGCAAGTCCATTAAGTGTGCAACATCATTATGTCCAAAAAAACCAATGTACATACCTTAATTAAAAGATATTTGATTGCTTAAAAATGTTAACCATCACCTGAGCCTTCAGCAAGCTGTCCTCTTTCTGCTGGTGGGGGATCCTGCCTTGATGTCAATGGCTGCTGACTGATCAGGGTGGTGGTTGCTGAAGGCTGAGGTGACTGTGGCAATTTCTTAAAATAAGGAAACAATGAAGTTTGCCACGTCAGTTGACTCTTCCTTTAATAAACGAATTCTCCGTAACACTCAATGCTGTTTGATAGCATTTTAGCTGCAGTAGAGTTTCTTTCAAATTGGAGTTAACCTTCTCAAAACTTGCTGCTGCTGTAATCAGCTAAGTTCATGTCGTATCCTAAATCCTTTGTTGTCATTTTGACAATCTTGACAGCATTGTCACCAGGACTGGGTTGTATCTCAAGAAACCACTTTCTTCACTCATCCATAAGAAGCCACTGCTCATCTGTTAAAAGTTTTATCCTGAGATTGCAGCCATTCAGTCCGATCTTCAGGCTCCCCACTCTAATTCTAGTTCTCTTGCTATTTCTACCACATCTGCAGTTCCTTCCTCCCCTGAAGTCTTGAACCCCTCAAAGTCTGCCATGAGGGTTGGAATCAACTTCTTCCAAACTCCTGTTAATATTGATATTTTGACCTCTTCCCATGAATCATGGATGTTCTTAATGGCATCTAGAATGGTGAATCCTTTCCAGAACCTTTTTGATGTATTTTGCCTAGATCCACCAGAGGAATCACTATGTATGGTGGCTATAGCCTTATGAAATGTATTTCTTAACTAATAAGACTTGAAAGTCAAGATGACTCCTTGACCTGTAGGCTGCAGAATGGATGCTGTCTGTGCTAGCATGCACGGAAACAATGCGAATCTCTCTGACCATCTCCATCAGAGCTCTTGGGTGACCAGGTGCATTGTCAATGAGCAGTACTATTTTGAAAGGAATCTTTTCTGAGCAGTAAGTCTCATCAGTGGCCTCAAAATAGTCTGTTAACATGTTGTTAGCAGATGTGTTGTCATCCAGGGTTTGTTGTTCCATTGATAGAGCACAGGCAGAGCTGATTCAGCATAAATCTGGAGGGCCCTAGGATTGTCGAGATGGTAAATGAGCATTGGCTTAAACCTCAAGTCATCAGCTGCATTAGCCTGTAACAAGAGAGTCAGCCTGTCCTTTGAAGCTTCGAAGCCAGGCTCTGACTTCTCCTCTCGAGCTATGAAAGTCCTAGATGGCTTCTTCCAATATACAGCTGTTTCACCTACACTGAAAATCTTCCATCTAGTGTAGCCATCTTTATGAATTATCTTAGCTAGATCTTCTGGATAACCTGCTGCAGTTTCTACATTGGCACTTGCTGTTGCATCTTGCACTTTTATAGAGACGGTTTCTTTCCTGAAACCTCATGAACAACCACTGCTGGCTTCAGACTTTTCTTCTGCAGTTTCCTCACCTCTCTCAGCCTTCATAGAACTGAAGAGAGTTAGGGTCTTCCTCTGGATAAAGCCTTGGCTGAATGAGGTGTTGCGGCTGGTTTGATCTTTTATCCAGACCACTAACACTTTCTCTGTATCAGCAATAAAGCTCTTTGACTTATCATTTGTGCGTTCACTGGAGGAGCATTTTAAATTTTCTTTAAGAACGTTTCCTCTGCACTCACAACGTGGCTAACTGGAGCAAGAGGCCTAGCTTTCGGCCTATCTCGGCTTTCGACACGGCTTCCTCACTAAGCTTAATCATTTCTAGCTTTTGACTTGAAATGATTGATGTGAGATTCTTCCCTTCACTTGAACACCAGGAGGCCACTGTAGGATTATTAACTGGCCTAATTCCAACATTGTTGTGTCTCAGGGAACAGGGAGGCCGGAGAAGAGGGAGAGAGATAGGGGAACAGAAGGCTGGTAGAGCTGTCAGAATACACACAACATTTACCAGGTAAGTTAACCACCTTACACGGGCACAGTTTGTGGTGCCGCAAAACGATCACAATAATAATATCAAAGATCGCTGGTCACAGATCACCACAACAAATGTAGTAACAGTGAAAAAGATCAAAGAACTGCAAGAATTACCAAAATGTGACACAGAGACTTGACGTGAGCAAATGCTGTTGGAAAAATGGCGCCGATAGACTTGCTGGAGGCAGGGTTGTCACAAACGGTCAATTTATAAAAAAATACAAGAAAATGAGGTTTGCCTGTAGGTCAGAGGCCAGTCAAACTTTGTTACAGTTGTTGGTAGGACGTGAATGTTCCAGCAGGAAAGGAAACTCTGTTGAAGCCTTCCCTCCCCAGATACCCATCAGACCCACCGCCCTGCTCCTCACACAGTCACTCAGCTGCCAGCTTTTGTTGTCCTACGGTTTCTTGCCAAGAGCAGAGACTGAAACTCTCCCATAGAGCAATTAGCGTCAGGGTTGACCAACTGGAAGCCAAACCCTGCAGCTATTTCCCCGCATTCTTCAACTCCCAGGGGGGACTCTGAGAGGATGAGGAACAGAGGTTAGAGGGCAGGGTTCTAGAAGTTTCTTTCTCTTCCCTGAGAGAGGCTGAGCTGTGTGGGTGGAGGAATTGTATACGGTATAGAGCAGAGAGTGCTCTGTCTGAACCTTTGGGAGACGGATTTCCTCTGCCTCTTTAAACGTTTTGGACTTTGGATTACTAATGATACTAAAGGAACTATATGGTTTCTTCCGAAGCTGTGTCAGGATATGCTCCACAAATTACCTGGGAGGATGCCATATGCAAATACAAGAAGAAATAGCAGTCTTGATATTCATGGTGACAGCTTTGTTATTCTCAAGGGGAAGGGAAGGAGAAGTAGGTATCTTTTTTCTTAATAAAGTCTTCCCTAGCAATTCCCAGATTCCACGACTGTTTTTACTTGGTACCAGGTTGGGACCAACCCAGAAATTTTTGTAACAACAATGTAGCCTAATTTCAATATCACCTCACATAATAGTTACCGCGGACTGCTCAACTCCTTCGGAAACTGCTTTAAAGATCTGTTCACAGGATACTTTTCCTGGGTTGTAGAAGGCCACATATGGTGATAAAAATATGATTGTTATCTCCCCAAACCCTGATCACTTTGCTTCTAATGTAATGATCATCGGAAAGACTAGCAACACTCAATTCATATATACACAAGGGAAAAGAAAAACAAAGTATACATTCATCAACATCATTTTTAGGCTAAGTGACAACTTATATAAAAAGTATTTCATTATAACTAACAGCAATAACACACAGTATATGAATGAAGACAGTGAGTCTCAGACAGGTTATAAAACTGGCTGAAGGATAACCAGCCATTATGTGACAGCAGAGGGCATTGATTTGAGAGCTGCCAGTTCTGACAGTCCATGCTCTAAATTACAATGCTGTAGTGAGCGCTGGTATTTCATGTGATATTTAAATTTTTTTCCTTTGTAAGTTGGATTGCGTACCCCAGCACATTCTGTATTATTTTAGTAATCACCTGTTTTCAATGGTGTCAGAGTGTTTTTTTTTTAATTTAGCTAAAATTCACATCACATGAAGTTTACCATTTTAACCATTTTAAAGTACACAATTCAGTGGCATTTAGTACATCCACAGGGTTGTGCAACCACTATTTAGTTCGAGAACATTTTCATCATCCCACAAGAAGTCCCGTAGCCATTCACCAGCACTCTTCCTGCTTCCCCCCAGCTCCTGATAACCACTAATTTATTTCTTGTCTCTACAGATGTGCCTATTCTGGACATTTCATATAAATGGACTCACACACTACGTGGAATTTTGTATTTGGCTTCTTTCACTTAACATCATGCTGTCAAGGTTCTACCTTATAGCAGATACCAACACTTTGTTCCTTTTTTATAGGTGAATAATATTCCATTGTACGGATAACAGCATTTTGTTTATACGTTAATTTGTTGATGGACATTTGGGTTGTTTCCATCTTTGGCTATAGTGAATATTGCTGCTATGAACACTCATGTACAAGTTGTACACCTGTTTTCAATTCTTTTGGATATATACACCTAGGAATTGAATTGCTGGGTCATACAGTAATTCTGTTTAACATACTGAAGAACCATAAAACTGCTTGGCACAGTGTCTGCATCATTTTGCAGCAATCCGTGTTTTAATTTCTTCGCATCTGCACCAACAGTTGTTACCTTCTATTGAAAAAAATTATACCCAATCTAGTGTGGGTATAGTAGTATCTCATTGTGGTTTTGGTTTGCATTTCCCGAATGACTAATGAAGGTAAACATTTTTTTCATGTGCTTCATAGTATTTTTTTTAAATAAAAATTTAATTTTAGAGTAATTTTAGATATACAGAAAATTTGCTAAAATTATATAACAATATTTTAATGACACAATCTCCATATCAAATATACTGGAAGGCATCTCTATGCCTTCTCTATTTCTTCCACCTTGTGTTTTTAACTTTTTGATAGAGAAATATGTCATTGAAAACATTATAGTTATTAATGAAGATTCTGATACACTGTTCATTTTTTGTTATAAAATCATGGGGTAGACAGTGTTACAGTGACATTACAAATTAAAAAACAGTGGTACATAGCACTGTAATTAAGAATATCATCTTTGTCACACCAGGTTTAAATACTGGTTGTGCCATCTTAGGCAAGGTACTTAACCTCTCTGAACCTCAGTCTCTTCCTCTGTAAAGTAGGGAAAGCACCTACCTCACAGTGTCCACGAGGGTCAATTGAGAAAATGTATTGAAAGCACTTATATGCAATGTTCAGCACTCAATAAATGTGAGACTTACTTCATTTGTTTGTTTGCTTGCTTACTTTTTAAAGCACCGAGCAATTACCTAATTTGTCTGTGTTGCCATACTTGGTCAGGATCTACAGGAGACCATCATTCTATCTCTGCAGCCTTCATTGATTCATACATATATTCATTCATTCTTCAAATATGCATCAGACCCATGTTATGTTTCAAGCTGTGGTCAAGAGGCTGCAAACATCAAAAGCATTAAAAATTATAAGTTTGGAAGCAAAGAATCCTAGGATCAAATCTCAATTGTCACCTCCTAGGTGTGTGATCCTGTGCAAGTTAGATAGTATCTGTTTTCTCATCTGTAAAGTGGGACTACAAATACTTCCTGCCTCGTAAAGTAGACAGAATTAAATAAACGCATCATCAGAAACATTTACCAAAGCATTTGGCACACTGAGCGCTTGCTCAAAATATGCTAACTACTAAAGATTTAATATGATAATAAATGAAAAGATTTAGAGGAGCACATGACATATTGTAAATATGTCTCCATATGAATGCTTTGTTTGTTTTTAACCACTGAAAAACATAAAACCATTCTTAGTTTGTAGGTAACACAGGGAAAAGTTAAGGAATAAATCTGGCTGTGGGCCATAACCCAAGGCATAGTGCATCATACACAGAAAGGATACATTTAGTTTCACAAAAATTTTGTTTCAATCGTATATATGTACGTATATGCGCTGATGAAACTAAACGCATTTCTTTTTTTTTCCTTTTTTAAAAATGTATTTCTTACTCTGAACAGCAATCAAAAAATTGGAAAACATTAACCTAGAGAAAAGTCTCAGTTATCTGGAGAGCAGTGACAGGAAATGACAGCTTGCCTTAGCAGGTGGATCACATGGCTTTAACAGTTTTAGGCTTTAGTGGTGTCAATTCAAAATGTAAAATCATACCAAGATGATAGGTTAAAATAAAATTAATAACTGAAGGGGAAGTTGGGTCTAATATAAAACAGAGTAACCTAAGATTTAAAGCAAAAAAAAAAAAAAAAAAAAAAAAAAAAAAGAGAGAGAGAGAAGGAAAAAAAAGACTTGCTTTCTGTCTAGTTTTTGCTCCCATCACTCAGCTGTGAGTGTTCCCAGCACACTCAGAATTCTAGAGGAAAGGTCACAAGATCAAGGTCAAACATCTGAAAAATGCAGATGCTGTGACTTTGGAAGCAGAAACATTCCCAAGCATATGCCAGCTTGTGCAGTCACGAAAGCAGGGGGCTAACTTAGTAATGAAAACTGCAATGCCTTCCAACACTTAGCTTAATTCAGCTGTTCCCCGCTGCATGTAAAATCCTCGGGGTACCCAAACTCAGTCAAACTGAACTTCTTAGCCAGGAGTCTCAGGAATGGTCAGGACACAAGCACTCCAAATTTGGGCACTGACTTCCTAGGGGATGTTGCTCATAACCACTCCCTGTATGGCTAAGGCTCCCTTCACCTGGGCAACAGTCCATAAAAAAGAGCTTAAAATTCAAGGAATGTGCTAAATCTGGAAAGGGAATAATACATTTTTGGGGGTCCGCATTCATCTGGCTACAATATTTTATGGGGAACAATTTTCCAAAGATGGTACAGTTCAAGGAGCAAGGTTGCTCACATTCCAGATTGCTGAGTCACCTTCCAAAACTCCACCTCGTGTTTGCTGGATCAGTTTTGTGGCAAGACAGAGTTGTCCTTTATGGAACCATATATTCACACCGTGGGCAACTGTAACCATCTGGGAACTCCATGAATAGCTCCATAAAACACACCTTCAAGTATCATAATGTGATCGTAAAACTGGACTTTGCCCTTCACTTATTAAAATACCATTAAAATAAATTATAGAGGGAGGAGGCAAGAAGTTTTTCTAACCATGGCTCCTTTAACTTCTGAAGCCATGTTTGCAAATTACAATCCTCCCTTTAAAGAGACGTCCTCCAGGATCACTCTGGGTTCCCAGTTATTGAACTCACCTAGCACTATTGAACTGATCTGTTTTCTTGTCTCAGTACCCAATTAGGAGGTAAGCCAGCCAAAAAAAAAAAAAAAAAAAAAAAAGGATCTTTTAGTTCTGTACCATCAGTGCCTAGTAGGAGATGATAAAGTAAGTATTTAATCAATATTTGTTGAATGAACAAATGAATGGAAACAATCTACCAACTGTCACGGGCCATCCTAGAACATTTTTCTTTTTCAGCTTGGCTTCAGAAAAACTTATGGCTCGTTTCAGAATATTGGAAATTGACGTTATGTCGTTTAACAAACCATCTGTGTTAAACAAGTGTAACACTTGACTGGCTTCCTTCGTAAAGGGTACAATCCTGCACTGTTGCCAGAGTATCTTCAAAATATCTACAGACGTGTGGGCCAACCACTGCAGCTCTGATTGAAATCAAACTCCCACTACTTTTGAATTCTTGGAACCTTTAGTTCACTGTAGAAAAGGCGACCATGATAGGAGCTTACAGAGGAACCCATCTTTGTGGGGTTTCCCTGAGTCGTCGTAGGTCCACACACGCTCTGCCAGACCTGATTAAGCAGCTGATCATGTTGTGACTCACCTGTGTTTATTCTCAAAGGCCCTGAAAAGGAGGCAGACTCCATCTCCACTCTTCACAAATGCAACTGAGAGCTTTCATACAGACGGAAATGTCTCTCATCGCTTTTCCCATCTGTTAGTGAAAATCTCCTTTCTTCTGCCAAAACGTGAGGATGTCAGATGCATGTGGCTGTCTTTCCTGATTGTCTGGAGAAGGCCCATCTGTAGGTCATAGGGGAGGATGAGAGTAACAGGGAAAAAAGAACCAAGAGATGGAGAGAGAAAGCTGAGAGCATTGCTTAAGTCTTGCTGAAAGCAAGTTTCGCCTCCAGTCTTGCCATTTATACGGGGGAATATATTTTTCCTTTTTCTGTTGTTAGTGGCAGTACTGGGGATTGAACCCAGGACCTCAGACATGCTAATCACGCTCTCTACCACTGAGCTATACACCCTCTTCTACATTTCCTTTTTTTGCTTAAACTAGTTCAGCTAGGTTTCTGTCACTGGCAACCAAAACATACTAATACAAAGAATTACTTTAGCACCATTCAGAATACTAAATGATCATTAACAGGGCATTGTTTAAATACATTTCGGAACATTCAAAGAAGGGAACATTATTGCGCTGTTGAAAGTGATAAATGTAGGTGATGTTTAAGAAAATTGAGGATACACTGATGAGTGATAAAAGAGTGATAAAAAGAGAAAAAAGATTAATTTATCCCATAAATTAACTATAAATCCCAAGGGGAGAGATGGGGAGAGAGAGAGAGCGAACTTAAGAAAATAGATTGTGTGTGTATAGTTCTATTGGCCAAAGTTCAGGAGGAGATACACCGAAATGTAAAAAGTCGTTATCTTGTGGCAATACAATTTTGAATGACTTAATTTAATGCTGCCTTTTTACTTATCTATTTTTAAAAGTGTTCTGCAAAAACATATTACGAGAATATTTTTTTAAATATGGGCATTCCACCCTTGATTTCAATGTGTAATTTCCTTCTCTCTCATTCAGTTCCATTTCAGTGCAATAAGTTGTTGAAAATATACAATAAGAAAGAAGATATATAGTGAGTGAACACCCTCAGTAGTAAAATCTTGTATTATTTAAGCATCTACCATGTTCAAGTTACTATATTTTCATACAGTTGGTGGGAGACGAAATAAGAGATACAAATACCTATTGCAAAGAAAACACAAACACTCTGTTCTCAAGGAAATTAACAATATCATCAGGTATGTTTTCAGTGGAATCATGGGGGGATGACAGGCCACATTGCAGCTGAACATTTGAGACATTTTAGGGGAGATTCCCATGATAGATGCTTGGGTTTCTCTTGGTTCCTCACACCCAACATTGAATTTCAAAACTTCCAGTCACCAACATTCATTTTTTTCCCCATGGAAGTGAAGCAGAACATTAGCCAGGATTAATCTCTCTTCCTGGAGTTCCTTCTCTGGGGTATTAAAATAATAGTTGAGACGTGGTATCTTGAAAGGTCACAAGAATGAAAACTAATTTATTCTTGCCTTGCTGAAAGGACTAAAGAGAGGAGTACTATGGTCAGGAAAAAACCCTAACCGAGCTGCCTCCCTATGAGGAAAAGAACAAATTATCAAGCGGATTATAAAAGTGCCTCCCAGGAGCTGACTAGGAAAGTGGCTCATTGTCAGTTTCCTTCTAATCTGAACTGAGGGCTTCCAACTCCTTTGTTGAACTTCTGCTCTAAATCACCATTTTGGAGTCAGTTACCTTAAGGAATACGAAAGTGCTTATATTGGTGTCTATAATGTACACCTCTTGATGGCATTCTTCAGAAATTAAAAGATAACCAAATTGATACGTCCTTTTTTGCCCCACAGCTGATCAACTTACTCACCATCTTCACACTTTCAAAAAAATGAGGTCAATTACTACTTGAGACTGCAAAAATGAATTTCTTTACTCATAACTAGAAAACTTGTATAATGGTTTCTTTCCTTCTTTTTTTGCAGAGGGAAGTAATTAGGTTTATTTATTTATTTATTTATTTATTTATTTATTTATTTATTTAAAGTGGCAGTACTGGGGATTGAACCCAGGATCTCATCCATGCTAAGCATGTGCTCTACCACTGAGCTATATACCCTCCCCCCAAAACTTCTGAAAGAAATGTATTTGGGAGAAAGAAAAGCAAAACACATTTTATATTTGTGGGTTTTTCTTCCCTTCTGTTTAGTGGAACTAGCTGTATAAAAATAAGATCATAATTTGTGCAGAGTGTATCATGTCAGAGTTTACTTCTCATCGGAATCTACTGTGTTTATTAAGAGTTCATTGTTGAAATGCTTCTGGAATAACAGTATAAGGACGTTTGGCATGTCACCTGTACCACAGCTCACAGACCTCCAAACACTTTAGAAATGTTTGCAAATTAATCCTCTTTACAGTCCAGTAAATTATTCGATCTTCAGAGCCCACAGATGGGGAACAGGAGATTGGATTTTGGAGTAAAACACTGTGGTCCTTCATATTAAAAGGAAGAGATAGGAGAATGACTTAACTGGTACACACCTGCTATGTGGCAGATTCAGGAGCCAAAGAGTGCTGATACCCAAATATGCTAGATGGTGAAGTGGCCACATCCTATAGATTCTTAAGCGCAGTGGTTCTAAGCATGTGCTTTGGGTGGTACCTCTGGGGTCACATCCTATAGCATTATCACTTCCAAGCTCTTGAGTGAGTTTCTTTCCTTGCCTAGCTTCACTGTCCTCAACTGTAAAAATCAACGTCATTTATGTAAAATCAAGGTCATACCTACTTCGTACAATTGCTGGCAATGATTAAATAATGCACAACTATCGTGGCACACATGGTAAACCTCAAAGTTAGGTATTTTACGGCATTCTTTTCCCCACTGGAATGTACTGTCAAAGTCATAACATAAGTGAGAGAAGCCAGAACACTAGGATCTCACTTTATATCTAGTCAAGAAAAATCTACTTCAAGATAACTAAAAACTCTTTCAAGAAAACAATCTGTAAATACAGGTTGTAGCCACCAAATCTAAATGGGCTTCATGGCAAAAGTCATATATTATACAGCTGAAGGTCACACTTCATCCATGCATTCTTGCATTCATTTATCAAGTGTATGTGGTGTACTCTCCCCTCAAGGCATGGGTCTAGGTGCTGAGGATTCCTTCTTCCCTTATTTTTATTAGCTGAGAATAGCACCCTACAAAGAGTGCTTTAAAATATTTAAATGTATGCCTATATATTTTAAACTAGAAAGCAGAGGAGGAATTGTCATCATCATCTAATTTGAAACCCCAAGTAATTCCTAATTCTGTTTCCAAATACTACTTTTTTTTTCTTAATTTTATTTTTTACTTGAGGTGTAGTTGATTTGCAGTGTTAGTTTCTGGTGTACAGCAAAGTGATTCAGTTACACATATAAATACATTCATATTTTTTTCAGATTCTTTTCCATCATATGTTATTACAAGAAATTGAATATAGTTCCCTGTGCTATACAGTATGTCTTTGTTGTTTATTTATTTTATATATAGTAATGTGTATCTGTTAATCCCAAACTCCTAATTTATCCCTCCCTGCCCCTTTCCCCTTTGGTAACCATAGTATGTTTTCTATGTCCGTGTTCCTATTTTTGATTTGTAATTTTTCTTTTTTTAGATTCCACATATAAGTGATCTCATATGATATTTGTCTTTCTCTGTCTGATTTACTTCACTTAATACGATAATCTCTAGGGCTACCACTACCAGTACTAAGTTTTTATTTATTACATGCCACTTTACAAGTGTCCTCCGGCGTAATACTCCCACGAACCTTGCGGGGTATAGTTATACTTACTTAACATCGGAGAAATGAAGGTTCTGAGGGGGGTCCTGGTGTTTGGTCAAGTTCACACAGAGATTGGACTGGTAGGAACCTAAACCCCAGAGGCCGGCTCTCAACCGTGACCAAAGTGGCACCCATCCTTTCTGAGTCCCTTACACTCACCTCCCTTATTAGCACTTGAAACGTCTCCTGTTACAAATCACGGTGGAAAAGAAAATGCCTGGGAGACTACCGCCCAGGCCGACTGGCGAGTGTTTGGGAAGGGCAGCCTTGTCGGTGCAGGGTATATGCTTTGGTCTGCAACCGCGGAGCACGTCCTGAAACCCAGCAGGGACAGAAGCTGGCCCTACCCACGCCCCCGGGCGGCGCCGGTGGCAGCACTCACCTCCTGGCTGCGAATTCCGCGAGGTGGCTGCCGCGCCCACGCCCCCGCGGGCGCTAGGACGCGGGTGCAGATCCCAGACCCAGGGGTGATTCTTATCTCCTGTCCCCGGGGCGGGTCCAAAGGCTGCCAGACTCAGCCAGGAACTTGAGCCCGGGACAGACGGCTGGCTCCCGAAGTCTCTGCCTGCAAGGGAGTTAAAAAGCTAGACCTACTTTCAGTTGAAGACCCCAACCCCCTTTTGGCTTCTTTCCCTGGCCTATAGTTTTCACTGTGTCCAAAAAAGTTGGCCCCAAAGTTTAAGGATGCGGATAAGTGTGTGTGTGTGTGTGAGAGAGAGAGAGAGACAGAGAGAGAGCGAGAGCGAGCGTGTGACATGGCTCCCCTCACCAGAGCCGCAGACACCGGCAGACCCCTCTCCAGGACCCGAGCCCGCGGGCTCAGTGCAGGCGGGAAAGGGTAGGCGCGCGCCTCCAGGTCGGGTTCAAGGGTTTTTGAGGAAAATGCGGCGGCGGGCGGGGGTGCGGCCGACTCCCGGGGCTGGCTGACCGACAGCGTGGCCAGCCACTGGCCGAGGGCGATGAGGAGGCTTAGGGCGGCGTGAGTGCGTGCGTGTGTGCGTGAGTGTGAGCGCGAGGGTGAGTGTGCGAGCCTCCCCAACCCCCACCTGTTTGAAATGGTCTTAAAATGCCAAAGCCAGCTTGCCTGTGTCTTCAAAAGTTGAAAACAGTTAGGGTAATGCACGTGCGCGTCCCTCAAACCTCCAAAGGGATTTGCTGAGGAGAAAGCACTGAAAGAAAAGGAGGAATAAGAGGGGTCTATGAAGGGGGCGGGGGTAAATTGCTTGCTCCTGAAGGGTCGGTTTTAGGACCCAACGGGAAGCACATTGGAATCTCTCCCTTCGGGAAGGCGGGGTGGGGCGGGCCGGCCGGCCGGCGGCCGCGGGGCGCATGCGCGCGCGTCTCCTCTCGCCGGCCGCTGCGCTCGGCGGCGCGGAATAGAATGAACTGTAACAAAACAAGCCGAGCCTTTGTATCTGCTTAAAGGGGCCGCAGGCACTTCCCTCTTGTCCCCTCCACCCCCTCTCCGTAGCCGCGTCTCCAGGGCTCCCAGCAACTGGCTGGAAGGGCTTTCCTCACCCTCAGGAACAGCCCGCCAGCGAGGAAAGGCGAGCCAGGCGGGAAGCAAAGAGGAGACACCGCATTTCTAAGAGGCAAGAAAGAAAGGAAGGAAGGAAAATAATAATCCAACCGGCGCAGAGTGGACTCTGGTCCGGGAGAGCACCGTCAGACGCCGGAACGTGGACCGAGAAGCACCGGAATGCAAACAAAGCTCGCGGGCGCCTGTGGAGGGCTCGCGGGGAAGCCCAGAAAGTTTGTTTTATGATGGCTTGAGTGCGCGAGTGTGTGCAGGGAGCGAGCTGCCAAGTTTCTCTCTCCGTCTGCGTTATTTGGGGGGAGAGGTCTCTCCCATGAACCAGCGGGGGCTTGGGGACTTGTGCTGTGGGGGGCACCTGTCTCTCATTTTATTTTTTGTTTTTTTGGGGGGAAGAGGGACGTAACTCATCATGTCGAAAGTGATCCAGAAGAAGAATCACTGGACTAGCAAGGTTCACGAATGCACTGTGAAGCGGGGTCCCCAGGGCGAGCTGGGGGTGACGGTGCTTGGGGGCGCGGAGAACGGGGAGTTTCCATATGTCGGAGCGGTGGCGGCGGCTGAAGCGGCGGGGCTTCCCGGCGTCGGCGGCGAGGGCCCTCGGCTGGTCGAGGGGGAGCTGCTTCTGGAGGTGCAGGGGATCCGGGTGTCCGGCTTGCCCCGCTATGACGTACTGGGAGTCATCGACAGCTGCAAGGAGGCCGTCACCTTCAAAGCCGTCAGACAAGGTAAGATGGGACGCGCCTCCGGGAGGCGCCCCCAGAATAAGGGAGCGGCCTGCGGAGTGCCCCCCACCATCTCTATTTCCCGCTTTCCTCCTGCGAGCGCAGCTGAGAGGGCAAGCTGAGGCCATGCGCCCTGTGGTGGTGAAACACGAAGTTGTTGGGAGGTCGTGGGTTATTTGCCCCACCTGCGTTGGGAAGAGGGGCTCGGGTTTTCGCGGAGAAGCGCGGAGATTTTTCCCAGGCCTGCTTTGCCAACCTGTTCTCTCAGCCGCCAGGTGCAGCACCTGGAGGAGAGTTGGGAAACTGAGGCAGGGGTACAGTGGACGCTCTACTTGCTCCCTGGGGGGAGTGTTGCAGCAGGCGCAGCTGCTGCGATCTTTGGCCACTTGTCCGTTTCCAGACCTGGAGAATGGGTCTGAAGGGGATGAGGGTCTTTGGTTATTGGACGTCCTCCATCAGAAAATTCAGCTTCATCTCGCAATCATCCAGGTGGGTTTGGGCATCACAGCCTGGCGGTTCCAAAGACGGCTTCCTGAACATCCTGCATTCACTCCACAGCTGGATGACGCATGTCTGCACCGTGTGGTCCGGCCCCAGGCTTGGGGGTGGGGGAGGGAATGCCGGGGTATTTCAGCGAGAATCAAGCCCAAGTTTATACTGCTATCACCACCACCACCACCACCATCATTATCACTGCTATTTCTTGTTACCTTGCTACTTGCCAGGCTCTGTGTAAAATGCTTTCCTTGCACTATCTTGTTCTGATTTTCAACAATTCTGAGAGCGAGTTGTTCTTATAAGACCCATATTACAGATAAGGAAACTGGGACTGACCGTTGGTTCAGCTACTTGCCCAAGGTCACACAGATGCCAAGAGTGAGGGTTTGAGCCTTTGCTGCAGAGCCTTAAGCACGTAGGAGGTGGGGGGATGACCCTCGGAGACCAGAAGGGGTGCACTTGAGAGGAGGGAGTGGAAGCAAATTTGTCTCTCAGAAGCCTGGAGAGGAGCGATGACCTTTTTGTTGGCTCTTGGTGGTGGGGAGTCCCTTACATCTTGGTTTGGTGCAGGAAAGGGGTTGGCCCTGATAGAGTCCAACAGAGAAGGACTCCATTCACTTAAAGGAATCCCTTGTACCACCGATCACCATGAAGCAGGTTCTCCCCCATGGACGCACTGATGAAAAATTCCCATATGTGCCTGTGGCCTGGAAAGGCAAGCAGCAGCTGGAGGAATGTGAGAGAGGAAGGAAGGGCTGGGCTGAGTTGGTCCTTTCTTGGAAACAGGCCCTTTCCAGATGAAATGGAGGAGAGAGACAGGGAGAAGAGTCGGGCCTTTTGGTAGCTTTGGGAGCTGAGGGATAGACAGTTACCAAATGCTCATCTTCCACTTGGACACCTCCTCCAAGAAGCCCTCCAGGATGAACAAATCCTTCTTCCTCTAGACTCCCTTAAATGTGTGTCTTGTAATTTTTTTTACTTACCCCGAAGTATGAGTGGTTCTCTCCTCTCATTTCCATACAAGATAGGAAGCTTATTGAAGGGAGAGACTATGCCCCACTCATTGCAGGTCT
Organism: Camelus dromedarius; assembly: GCF_036321535.1. Taxonomy (NCBI): domain Eukaryota; kingdom Metazoa; phylum Chordata; class Mammalia; order Artiodactyla; family Camelidae; genus Camelus; species Camelus dromedarius. Next base: position 20,792,506 of record NC_087452.1, read on the forward strand.
CCCCAGCTTTGTTTGAGGTCCAACACCTGAAAGGTCTCACTGGAGAATGTTCTCTTGCATCTGTAAACTGACTTTCCTCTGAATATTACATAAACTAATAAGTACAAAGGGTGCAGAACAGCGCCTGGCACATAATAAGTGCTCGATAAAGATGAGATGTTATTGTTATGTTTAAGTTGAATTTGGGCAGTTATTTATTTATAAGTTGAGCTTTTAGTGTCAAGAAGCTGAATTACGTTGTTAATGCCAGTACTTGGATTATGATGACTTAACAGAGTTGGAGAAAAAAGACTGGGTCACAGCATTTGATGGAATCAGCTGTGGCTCTGCAGGTCAGTGACATTTGGAGGAAGGATAGGCAGGGGTACCTGCCTATCCAGTGGGGGGTCTACTGGTGTCTGCTAGGTACTGTGGGGGCTTGTTTTCAGGGTGCAAGATGCTGTATGTGACTGAGCCTCCTCCCCCCGCCAGTATCAAAGATCAGGAGACATTGTCCCAGGGCTGCCTCATCATGGAACTTCAAAAGGGTTGATCAGATAACCAAGTGTGTTTGGAATCAGACACATCGGGGTTCCAAGGAAACTAGTTTCTCTCCATCATATCTCTTGTTGCCCGGAAATATCCTGTTTGCTACACAGGACTGCTCACAGAAAGAGAGAGAGAGAAAGAGAGAGAGAGGGAGTGTGTGTGTGTGTATGTGTGTATGTAAAATCTGCTTGTTCTTGTAATGGGATAGAATAAATGTGTGGATGGGAACACTTAAATGGCCTGGAATCCAGTACAATGTGACTGCTACGATTTCATGTAATGATTACCCTGGCGCAGTTAGCTCTTCTAACATCTTCATTACAGAAAGATGGCACTAGAAAGCATTTCACCAGTCTTCTCTTTCATATCAAGAATATGATTTAAATTATACTACAAAATTGCTCTAAGTATGTTTTCATTACTGTGCTTTAATCATGTTAGGTAGGCTCAGACTTGGCATGTGGTAAAGGAAAGTGTGACTTTTGTCTTGTCTGCACCTTGGGCTAGCCACTGCCAGGGACATGGGTCACTGTGGGTGCTGTCTGTAGGGAAATGTCATGGTCTTTTTCTGGAAGAAAATTCTGCTGTTTCTATTTCATGGCAGCTCTGTGGAAAGATGCACCAACCAAAATAGTCTGTAGCAAGTGGTATATGAAGCAGGACTAAATTGTGAAGGAATCAAGCAAAATGGATCTACCAGGTTGGAGGTGGTTCATTTTTAAATGGAGAGGACAGTCTTTTGTCACAAAAGTACCTAAAAAAGTTTACATGTATATGTTATATATATAAAATAACATTTTATTATGAAAAAGCATATTATGAAAATACATTCTGTATGACATATATATGTACTTTATAAGTAGGTATTTACCTATAGTAAAATGCACAGCTCTGAAGTATATAGTTTGTTGGGCAAATCAAAAAACAAATGTATACGCTCATGTTAGCTTCACCCAAATCAAGATATAGAACATGTCCATCACCCCAGAAATGTCCCTCATGTCCCATTCTAGTTAGTTCCCCCCACTTCTTCTGGAGGTAATGGCTGTTTAATTTTTCTCACCTTGGATTAATCTTACTTATTTATTGAAGTTCATTTAAATGAACTTCTGCGGTTTATACTCTTTTCTGGCTGACTTCTTTGACTCAACAAACTATTTCGGGGATTTCATATTGTTGTGTGTATCATGGTTCTTTTGTATTATTCAGAAGTATTCCATCATATACATACACTAGTTTGTTTATATTTTTGCTTGTCAGTGGGCATTTGGACAGTTTATTTTTTCATCTGTGATGAATAAAGCTGCTATAAATGTTCCAGTTGTGCTACATCTTTGCCAATCTTTGATATTGTCTGTCTTTTGATTTTTAACCATGCTAGTGTATTGGGAAAAAGAGGAAAAGTACACAGTCCCGCTCCTCCTTATCTGCAGGTGGTATGTCCGAATTAGGCCCAGCAACAACAGCATGAGAGAACAGAACAGTTTTAACTATGTACCGTAAGAAAGGTTCTGTGAACGTGTCCTTTCTCTCTCAGAATGTCCTGTTGTACGTAGTTAATGCCTTTTCCATCTTAACTAAGCACTTCTCATGCACTGTGGCTGTAACTTTTGGAGTTTGAGGTACAACAACAGCAAAACTAGCATGAATTTCTTTTTCCTTCACAACTTCATGGATAGAAAATTCTTCCTTCTGGTAGATCTTAGCAACCTCTGCCTCTGATTTTTTTTTTCCTTTCCTTATTGAGAACTTTCACCTCTTCACTGAAAGAAACCACTTCATGGCTTCTCTTTGGCAGATCCGAACGGCCAGGGTCACTTCTCCTGCGCTTTGGGGCCATTATTGAGTAAAATGAGGGTCCCTTGGACACAAGCACTGTGATACCAGGATCTGCTACCTGAGCTACTAAGTGCCTAATGGGAGGGATACCCTGGACAAAGGGATGATTCACGTCCTGGGCCGGATGGAGCGGGAAGGCGGGAAATTTCATCACGCTACTTGGCTCGCCATTTAAAACGTAGGTATTGTTTATTTCTGGAATTTTCTATTTAATATTTTCAGACCGTGGTTGACTGGGTAACTGAAATGGCAGGAAGTGAAATAGCGGATAAAGGGGAACAACTGTCATTAAGGAAACTTCGTTACGGGAGGCAGCTAGTGATTGTTGAGCCCTTGGCTAAGCTCCTGCTTTATGGGCATTTTGTTCTTTACTCCTCACAACTGGACTCACGTGTCAGAAACTGAGGTTCAGAGAGTTGACGTGGTTCCAAGGGTCGTAGAAGTGGCAGAAGTGGAACTGGAACTCAGTCGTGTTGGATTCTAAAACCCATGCTCCTAGTTCTTGGCTCATTGGGTCTCAAAGTAGGATGCCCAGACCAGTGATGTTAGTATCTGCTGGGAGTTGGTTAGACATGCAGATTCCCAGGCCTCCCCTGGCCCTACTGATACCTAAACTCAGGAGGGGTGGAGCTTGTGGGGTGTTTTTAACAAGCCCTCAGGTGATTCTGACGCATGCTCAGTTCTGAGAACCACTGTCCTAGGGTACACACTGACATTGAGAAGATGGTACCAAATGAGGCAGGTGATCGGGTTCCGGAACAAGCTATGCCGCCAATGCTGTCATCCCCGGCAAGCCGCTCTTTGGGCCTTTCTTCACACTTAAAATAAGTGGATGTGCCCTTTCAGGTCCTTGGTGCTCATAAAATGCTAAGATTCCATGAATAACCCAGACTCCAGAAGTTTTAAATGGTGTGACTGTAGTTTTCCAAACTGGTAATATTCATAGGTCACTCTTAACGTATTTTTGTAAGTGAGTTGTGTGGTTTTGCAAATTACCCAGGACCCAAAATTGTCCCTCAACTTTTTTTTATAGACAGAATGGCGACAATAAATAAGACAATTCGAAAACCACACCACCACCACCCTTCCCCTCACCATAACGAGGAACTTACGACCACAGACAATTGAGTGTAGTTCTCGGTGCCTTTTTGGGTTTTGTTTTGATGTTGTGTGTTTATTTTGACCAGTTGGAGTGTATTGCACCAGCTCTGTAACAAAATAATTCTGTTCTCATTTTAAAACACAGCACCTTGTCTTGCTTGGTTTCCTGTGAATGCTGTTTCGAGGTCTCTGGGATTGCTTTTTCTCCCCCGCCAGATGGTCACAGGATTGACTCCTGACCTTAGTGTCTCTTCAACAAAACCTTCATTGAGCTTCTCTTCTGGTGGTGTGCTGCTAAAGGCTTGATAGCTAGTTCTGGGGAAGGGGAGACCCTGAACTGCAACATCTCTGGAGTTGGAAAGAGATGCATAAAACTTGGTTCTCCTGAGCCAGTATCAGCCGGCTCCAGCATCCCACTGACCCCATATCAGATCACGTGCTGGCCTCTTATCCTGCTTCCTGTCTTCGTAGCCTTGGCATAATTTCACGTTATCTTCTTCTGTTTCTTCTTTATCGTCAGCCTCTCTTCTCACTGGAATGTAAGGTCCCTGAAAACGGGAAGTTTTATCTCACTTGTTCACCTCTGTATTTCCCAGCACCTAAGATAATACCCGGCAAATTAGGTGCTCACTAAAATGGCTTGGCTGCGTGAGTGAATTTTCTATTGTCACTTCTTATTCACACGATAAGTGCAGACCAGACTATCAACAACATCTTTCCTTCTTTCCTCCCTGTTCCTCTTTTATTGCTTCTCACTTAGGATCCTCACATGTTCATTTTCTCATCACCAAATATTCCGATCAGCTGAATCCCTGTGTCTAATAATTTATACTGAGCTATAAATAGATAAATGACCGACAAGACTTAATGAGTTAGTTATATTTAAGTATTTCTGCCTGTTGACTCTTAAGTGGAGTTCAAGAAGTGAAAATTCAGGTGTTCGTTCAACATGCAGGATGTGGAAGGGCTTTTCTGTTTTGTCTTCATGTGGGACCTGGTCTCTGTCAGCATCCGTAAAAGTGACACTTTACCTCCGTTTTCTTGTAGCAGCGTCCCTGTGTACAGTTTTCCCAGCCAACAGCAAATCAGATCTTTGCTACAGAAAACTATCTGATTTTTGTCCTCTCTTGCTCTTACACTGTGTTTTGTGTTGATATGTCTTTTTTTTTTTAACTTAAACTTTCAAAAATCAATCTGTTTTTGTTCTTGGTGCCAAAAGACCACTCTCTGAAGGATATTTTTAGGTCACTCTGTGGAACATTCTATAGATTTTGCAAAATGCAAGGAGAGACAACCCAACACATGCATTGTTTCTAGTGGCCACCCTTTGCCAATGGCTGTGTTATTTAAAAATAGATTAACTTGACCTTATGATGCAATGGCCTACAGTTGGGTCACTGCATTTGTTGGCATTTATTACCCAGCTAGTTTCGGATGGCAGAATTGATGATATCCACCAAGGGGAATTAAGTGGTTTATAAGAGAAAACATTCTGACATCTCCTTACCACAAGGGTTTACATGAAGGATGTTGCTTTATAAACGATGGTTATTTAATGCAAAACACCAGTCTCTGATGTTAGTGGTCCCTTCCTTGAGTTTGTATATATGTGTAACAGGATATACTGATTTTGTATACACTGAGAATAAAGGCTGTCAAATTCGTTAAGGGCTGACATTCATATCCCAAAAAAGTAGGTTACTGCCTTCCTGCCTGTCTTTATGCAGCTTATATGTGAGATATGTAACCTTGAAAAATCCCCAGTAAACACTGGAGCTTTGCTCTACTGCATCTGTATAGTATTTCTGGTGAATTTGTTTTGGTGTTTTCACAGCTGAACCCCCGTGGATGTCAAGAACACACAAGTGATGCTGACTTCTGCTTTATAGTAAAGTATCCTCCGGAGGCTCCAAAGTGACATCCTTTCCGAAGGCACGTAGCAAAATGAGAAGCTGTGACGTGAACAATGTCTTTTATGATTAAATAAGTCTTCTCTCTTAGGGTCAAGTAACTAAAGACTGGACTAATCCACTACTTACAAGCATTTCTCTGGTCCCTCTCTCCAAGTGAAACTCAAGTCCTCCCAGTCACTCACAAGGCCCCCCACGATCTGGCCTGTGACTTGTCTTCTTTCTCCCGGTCCATAGCCTGCTGGTCCCCACCTGGACATCTGGAAGGCTGACTCTCATGAACTTCAGGTCTTTTCCAGGTGTCTTGTCATTCCCTATTCTCCTTTGCCACTTTATTTTACTTTATAACATGTAGATCATTTCGAAATAACCAAGGTCCTGATGTTGTCTGTCTCGAATATCAGCTCCCAGAGGGCAAGGCTGTTGTTACTCTGTTCCCAGCAGCATCCCCAGTACCAGGAATACTGCCTGATGCATGGTAATTGCATAAGTATTTCTTGAACATCCACTGCCAAGGTTAGAACTAGAATAACTCTCTCCTGAGCTCGGTTGCCTCTGAAAATTACAGTATTTGAAAGTCTCTGAAAATGTAGGTAATTTGTGGCGGATCCTGTTAAACTTGCTAAGGGTTTAACATTTGCAGTTTCTGACTAGGGCTAAATAGAGCTTCACTGATTGATCTAGGAATATTCTTGAAGATAATGAGCATTGCTGGTCTGTTTCAATTGGTCTTCATTTTCGGGATTTAGGGCAGCACTGGGCTGAGTGTGTCAGGGAACTTTGCACACTCTGTCACTCTCCAGTGGACTGTGAGAGGTTCTGGGCACCGTCAGCTGTGTGTAGAGGCTTCTCCTGTTATCATCTGCAGTGTGGTGAGAATGAGTTACATAAGAGAATTACATTCTCTGGGCTAAGGAGTTAGCCCCGCTGTTATTGCCAATGGAGGCATTACTGTGCACCTGTAATGATATGCAGTTATGCTTTCCACAATAAGGCTAATTTTTCAGCCCGTTGTGAGGTGAGGCTCGAAGCTCTCTTTATGGACAGTGGCATTAGGGTGCAATCAAAAGGCGATTTTATACCCTGATTATAAGCTATGTTTCAAAATGATTGCTCTAAACAGTGTTCACAGGGCTGCAGTGCTGC